>NC_139627.1:49944645-49964645 GCF_964638095.1 Poromitra crassiceps | reverse complement strand
GAGCAGGATCAGACGGCGCTGGACAAGATGATTGACGGCATCGCCAGCTCCTGGGTCAACTCCAGCAACTTCAAGGTAAACACCTGGAAAGAGGCGGCGAACAAGGGGTTGTTGACAATGGGGGACGGTAATTAGTATCAGGTCATGGTTCTGCTTTCCCAAATGCCCACATCTTTACTACTACTACTATACTGTAGCACCAAATAGCGTTTGTGATTCTCTATTTGCACTCTATTTTAGACTGTTGGAGTACATTTCTGCAACCAGGTGTCAGTGTCTGTCTATTGCCTTTCATGCTGGAAATTAGGTTTCTGACAATGCTATACTTTTATCCTTCAGTATTAATGTTTTATTTGATACAAAAGTACAACCTTGATTTAAAGTCGAGCTGAACCCATAAATGATTTTCTTTTTCATTTTAGTTCAAATACCTGGGTATTCAGTGCACCTATTTATTTATTTCGTTTTTCACACTTTTTCACATCAAAAGTTCATTTTTCAAGATTTCATTCATAACAGTAATCTACAGTTTGCTGACCTCACATAGTACTATCAAATTTCTACCCCATTTCAACCAATCATGACCGATCACGACATGGCAGCTGTCAATCAATCTTTATTTCAGGAGAATGTTCTCCTCCAAATGAAGGAGAAAATGGTGCCTATAGTGTCTGTAATCTGGCAGAATTTATAGCCCATAAACTAACTATTAACTTGGTCAATTGTATGTAACATACAAAATAAAGCAAACGGTAATGTCTGAGAATGCAAAGAAATGTAACTGGCTCGTTAAACTCGCATTCCAGGATAACGTTAACTAAGGGGTCGCCCCTCGGAGATTCCAGGCGGGCGGGCAGCACTCATGCATCGGATTGTCCGCTCCGCTCCACACAGAAGCAGCTGGCTGCCTGGTACTCTGCGGATCCCACTCGCGTAGCACCACAACACGCTGAATCCCACTCGATTTGGGGGCGGAACATGCCAGGATTGGCCAAAGCCAAATCCAGTCCACAAAATTGTCAAATCAAATCATCGACATGCTACTATGGCCCGCCTTTCAACCTGTCATCTCAGACAAGTTTTGTTTTTCAGTCTGAAACGTGACTCCGACCCACGGGCCACTTGGGGCTCCGTTGGGTTCATCTCGTCTTTAAGCTGATGAGGAGAAGCATTTGATCGGAAACGTGGGTTCAGTAACTTTATGGGTTGAATCAATGATTTATAATGTCAATCCAATAGATAAGGCCTATGTTTTCTAATGTCCAATCAGAGCAAGGCATTGAAAGTCATCCTTGGGTTGGACATGAACAGAGTTTTACTGGCCTATGAGTCAAATAGGGCGACTAGAACGACTGTTCTACTATGGTGTCAAATTGTGGCAGAATGATCCGTTTATTTGCATGCATTTACTTTAAGCATAGACTGCATTTCCATTGTTCAAGCATATAGTTTCTTTACTCTTTTGTCTAGAGTAGAAACGTTTGCCGTGCTGCAAGTCAAAACGTTCTCAGGCCCGCTAAGGCACATCACCTGATTGTTTGCTCCACCGTGCTGCTGTGCTGGCCCACATTCTCCTACTGTGATTGAGTATTTTGGAATTTTCGAACTGGGGCACAATTTGATCTGACCCCGAATTGTGATTACATCAGCCGTTTCGTCAGTGCCCCCCCCCCCCCGCCCTCTCTCTTCTCTCACTGCCCCCCCCCCCCCTCTCTCTTCTCTCACTGTGAGACCATGTTGTTGACTAAAGGCGCCGGTTTCATGTTGGGATCCGCTGGTTTTGTTTTTTTATGTGGGTCTAAAACAAACACGATCTCTATCTGAACGAAGCCCAGCCTGCCCTAAATGCTCCACATCGCTCAGAGAGGACCTGGAGCCCCTCAGCTGTTGATTTGATGTAGTCTTTGCGGGCTTTTTCCTCAGATGGGTCTCTGTGGTCGCAGTGCCGAGCTGCTGGAATGGGCCTGTGAGTGAATGATAGGTTCTTGTGTTCTTCTCTCACCACCAGGCCTTTTGGACCACGGTGTTGTTGCTCTCAGCTGAAGTGTTCAGTCTTCAGAGAGCACGGTGCAGGCATGAGAGAGGTGGTGGGAGGGAGGGAGATACAACAAGAGTTTGAAAAAGGGAGTTTGGCACATAGAGACAGTTTGGGACACATAGAGAGACAGTTTTGGGACACATAGAGAGACAGTTTGGGACAGAGAGAGACAGTTTTGGGACACATAGAGAGACAGTTTTGGGACACATAGAGAGACAGTTTGGGACAGAGAGAGACAGTTTCGCACATAGAGAGAGACAGCTTGGGACACATAGAGAGACAGTTTGAGACAGAGAGAGAGAGAGACAGTTTCGCACATAGAGAGACATACAGTTTGGGACACAGAGAGAGACAGTTTGGGACACATAGAGAGAGACAGCTTGGGACACATAGAGAGACAGTTTGAGACAGAGAGAGAGAGAGACAGTTTCGCACATAGAGACATAAAGTTTGGGACACAGAGAGAGACAGTTTGGGACACATAGAGAGAGACAGCTTGGGACACATAGAGAGACAGTTTGGGACAGAGAGAGACAGTTTCGCACATAGAGACATAAAGTTTGGGACACAGAGAGAGACAGTTTGGGACACATAGAGAGAGACAGCTTGGGACACATAGAGAGACAGTTTGAGACAGAGAGAGAGAGAGACAGTTTCGCACATAGAGAGACATACAGTTTGGGACACAGAGAGAGACAGTTTGGGACAGAGAGAGAGAGACAGTTTCGCACATAGAGACATAAAGTTTGGGACACAGAGAGAGAGACAGTTTGGGACACACAGAGAGAGACAGCTTGGGACACATAGAGAGACAGTTTGAGACAGAGAGAGAGAGAGAGACAGTTTCGCACATAGAGACATACAGTTTGGGACACAGAGAGAGACAGTTTGCGACAGAGAGACAGTTTGGGACAGAGAGAGAGAGACAGTTTGGGACACACAGAGACAGTTTGGGACACAGAGAGACAGTTTGGGACACAGAGACAGTTTGGGACACAGAGAGACAGTTTGGGACACACAGAGAGACAGTTTGGGACACAGAGAGACAGTTTGGGACACAGAGACAGTTTGGGACACAGAGACAGTTTGGGACACAGAGACAGTTTGGGACACACAGAGAGACAGTTTGGGACACACAGAGAGACAGTTTGGGACACACAGAGAGACAGTTTGGGACACACAGAGAGAGACAGCTTGGGACACATAGAGAGACAGTTTGAGACAGAGAGAGAGAGAGACAGTTTCGCACATAGAGACATACAGTTTGGGACACAGAGAGAGACAGTTTGCGACAGAGAGACAGTTTGGGACAGAGAGAGAGAGACAGTTTGGGACACACAGAGACAGTTTGGGACACAGAGAGACAGTTTGGGACACAGAGACAGTTTGGGACACAGAGAGACAGTTTGGGACACACAGAGAGACAGTTTGGGACACACAGAGAGACAGTTTGGGACACAGAGACAGTTTGGGACACAGAGACAGTTTGGGACACAGAGACAGTTTGGGACACACAGAGAGACAGTTTGGGACACACAGAGAGACAGTTTGGGACACACAGAGAGACAGTTTGGGACAGAGAGACGGACAGTTTGGGACACACAGATAGACAGTTTGGGACAGACAGAGAGACAGTTTGGGACACACAGATAGACAGTTTGGGACACACAGAGAGACAGTTTGGGACACAGAGAGAGACAGAGCTTAATTGATCTGGCCTGGTTACAGCTCAGATGAAGGAGTTGTGGGAGGTCAGAGCAGGGCAGATAGGGGGCTCCACTGAGCCTGACAGAGAGAGAGAGGTGCCTGGTGCTTTTGGTAGTGGACTCACTTCCCTACGGTGCCAAAGTGGCTTTGTGTCTGTTATATGATTCCTTAAAGGAGAACTTACCTCCAAAACACTTTTTTTCAGCTTTTAACCAATATATATGACTTTGGGGGGGATGTGTGAAGAATGCTGGTCAAAATTTCCACATTTGTGACCAAACTGTTGCCATTCTGCCATTTGTATCATTTTTCAGCAGCATAACTGGCATAAGCGCCCTCTAAGGGTGGAACACTGCTTTTTTTTTTGCCCGCAAATGAATGGGAGATTTAGTACAACCTGACGTCAGGTTGTCCCCAAAGACTATGGGATTTCAAGATAGTTACTCCACTACTCCCCCTGCACCCTTTCGGCTCCTCACAACTCCAAGCCTATTCCCATGATGTCACAAGCATTTTCCTACCAATATGGTGCTAGTAGCTACAATACACACAGCTCATTGGACGTTTGTGTCACTTGACCTGTTAACTCATTCACCGCCAAAGACGTCTTTGACGTGTTATCAGAAATAGCCATCCACGCCAAAGATGTGTTTGACGTGTTTTTGTTTTTATTAGTACAGCGCGTAGTTCAAACACTTCCCCAGCCTGTGACATGTTTTCAGGTCCCTAGCCACAAAGGCAAGCCGACAACACGTTATCAAACACATACCGCAGCTGTTGTTTTGAAATGAGCAGGAGCAAAAACAGAGAACAGAGAAACGCGCTTCCTTGTTGCAGAGGAGAAACGCCATTGAAACACCCCTCGGCGCGCTGCACGAGCTGATCGGCTTGTTGCAGGGCAGCGGACATCGAAACCGCGGTAGTCAAACCCGTGACCAACATGATCGATCCTGGTCCCTCGACCCCGTTCCTGTGTCCCAGCCCGAAAGAGACGAGACGGAGTCACAACTGTGTGAGCAGGAGGAGAACAGCTGCAGCCTCGCCACAGAAATGGCTTTCACACAGAGCGAAGCAGCACGGCCACTTTCCTGTCGGGGGCGAGGAAGACTGGACTGACTCCAATGCGACAGGACCCGGATGATCTCGCGGTAAGGAGTGTGTGTGTGTGTGTGTGTGTGTGTGTGTGTGTGTGTGTGTGTGTGTGTGTGTGTGTGTGTGTGTGTGTGTGTGTGTGTGTGTGTGTGTGTGTGTGTGTGTGTGTGTGTGTGTGTGTGTGTGTGAGAGAGACTACACTGATCTCTGCATTCTATTCTATGATCACACTCACTCACACTGAGTAAACTGTATTGTTGAATGTAAAAAAAAGCACATCATGTATATATATATATATATATATATATTTTTTTTTCATTTGTGTCATAACGAATAATATTTACATGTCTGATGTCAATACAGTTCAAAATAAAAGAATTGAGAGCGAGTTCTGCCTGAGATTGTGTGATTTAGAAAAATGCCATTTTCTGCAATTTATCTTCTCAGAGAGACCTTTTTGGTGAAAACAGGGTGTATATAAATGGCTATAAGTAGAGTACAGAACATGCTAAAAGCTAACTTTTTTCCCCCTGGTGAACCCAGAGACGTACATCTTCATTTTGAGGTATTGCAAATCACTTTGGTGCTAATAGATAATTTACTGTGGGTCTTGAAAGATGACCAACAATTATGAAAATCTTTGGCCTGTGCTAAATATTGGCAGTCCTAAACTGGCCATGAATGAGTTAACACTAGAACCGCCACTGTGGTCAGTGGGACCGTTTTGATATTTTCAATGCATGTAACTCTATTTCAATAAAGGATATGACCCTGCCTGTCCATGACTTTTCCTAATGTGTTTTTTACTATCTATCTACGTTTTAAAGTTGTGTCATGAAAGGCAAGAGAGTAATAATAATTTAATCCTTGGAGCGCCATCGCGGTCACAGAGACCAGTGCAGTTTGTGAATGGAGAGTGTAGCCTATAGCGCAGCCAGTGCACTTAGCAGCAGCATCATATCTCTCTCCCACTTTCCCCATGCAGATCCCTCTCTCTCACTCACTCTGCTGCTTGTAGGGACCCGATCTCTCTCTCTCTCTCTCCCCCTCTGCCTGCTTGCTCTCTGTGCTCAGACCAGAGAGAGCACAGTCTGACATTTCCGCAAACAAATCTCATCGCAGTTTAGCGCATATGTAAAATATAACGCTATACTACGACGTGACAACGTGACAACGCTGCTCTAAACACATCGGCTACTAAAATATATTTCCCTGAATCTCATTGTACTACTATTCTACTGAGAGATTAGATCGGTATTGAGTTTGGACAGACTGAATCCTCCTGGTCCCATGCAGGAGCCTGTTTCGCCAGCCAGGGTCTGGGAGGAGGGAGGCGGAGAACGCAGCCTGCAACTGCGCTGAGAGGAAAACTTTTGCACAACTTTTAACAAGAATATCATGCTTTGTTTACCCATCTTAAATTTAGACTTTTCTCTTCTTTTTTTTGGGGGGGGGGGTCATCACTCGGGTGCTTTCCATGACACCAATTTACAACTATTCACTTAGTGTGTGCACCAATGAGAAATAACTCTACTTAAGAGCATCAATTGTAAAAAAAGAAAAAGAAAAAAATAAGATAAATGTAAATCTGTTGCCTCTTGCTGTTTTCCAGGTCATGTGGTTCCTCCGGAGAAGGTGCACGAGGAGCTGTTTGTTGGCTCTCAGAAGACGTTCCGGAAACCCAAACATCCTGCCGTGACGCGCTACAACAAGACACGCACAGCAGAGCAGGCGGCCAAGATGACCGACAAGCTCCTACGCAAGGAGTTCAAGCTCCGCAAGAGGCTGGCTGCACACGGCATCGAATACGACTTCCCGGGATTTGTAAGCGTTTGGATTTGGAATAGTAACTTCAAGTTTGCTGTGTGACCCCTTTTATTTATCTGAGCTCAAGAGTCATCCCAGCTGCCCCCTACTGGTTGCTTGAGAATTTGGTGATCCATCAATTTAAAGCTTATTGTACTTGCGCTCCTTCGTATGTCACCCACCTGGATAGGAGCATTTGCTAAATTCCTAGAACGTACAGGGATGCAAACTAGTCACCTTTAGGTGACAAGTCACCTCTTTCATCCTAAAATAGGAGGATTTCTGAGTGGTCTTATGTCTGCTCTGGTATCTGTCACCTTTCTCACCATCCATGACTTTGCATCCCTGAGCTTACATTTGCCCAGTTTCAGTATCGGTTTGCCCATATCAGGACAATCTAGGCAGCGATTCTGCTAGGCTTTTTTCTAGACGGCCAATGCAGCTGGCATCATTCCAGAATTCCGGCCATATAGAAGATTTTCCGGCCCAGTCAAAATGTATTGAAAAAAGATAGATTTAATCATTTCTTAAAGTGACAATCATGTAAATAAATGTGTAAAGTCACTATATATCCTCAAGAGAGTTAACATACTGGTGATTGAGCACATCGCCCATTCATGAAAGCAGACCTGCCAACCTTGAGAAAATATTTTGAGTACCATACACCGGCGTCCGAGCACGGTGTGTTTTGGGCACAGACAAGTCAAAAGTTTAAGTACACCTGCTTATGCTTTTAGTATAAGCAGTCACATGTCAGTTTAAGACACTTAAAAAAAATAGGCACTTAAAAAATGAGAGAGAGAGAGAATTGGATTGCAATTCCATTGAGTGAATTTGAATTGATTGGGATGTATTTACTATTTTGGTTTAATCTGCATGCCTGTTCATGTGACGCATAAAAGCCTGTCAGTGATATCCAGGCCTACCATTACCTTTCTGTGAATTAATAAACAAGATGAATTGGTCGTGTCAACACTAAGTACTTAGCTACATGACCCATGAATCTTGTTTATTCATTCTTGTTAGTGTCTCTCCTAAAGATCAATATATCAGCTTCAGGTCTTCTAACGTTAAACCCTTTGTTTTAAGAATCCGCATCTTTGCAGAGAAGTTGACTGAATGTGAAGCAAGAATAATTCTAAACGGCCTTCCTCCTTGTTTCATTCATCAGACAAAAACAGCAGGAGAAACCCAGACATTTAGAAACACCACAAAGTATCAATAACCACTAACTTACTGTGGTGATCTCCAGCCACATGCTTGGTTCCTGCATCCTACCGATCATTATACGTTATTTAACCGCACCAATTGTAACGTTCCACAGCTAACGCTAGCCTTGAAACAGCTACTGTAATGTTAGCATGTTCGTTAGCGGGTAACCCTCAGGACCGCGGCATTCAACGTTACAGTATATGGGCCACGATGTGTCCCTTCCCCAGCCAATTCCCTGCCACTCTTTCCAGGCTCTGGCACCTCCTGCCCGCATTGTATAGAGAGCCAAAGTGGAACGTCACTTCCTGCTTCAGCACTGTATCAGAGATTTTCATCCGCCATTTTATTTTCCCATAGACATTTCATAAAATGCTTATAAAAAGGGTTTTACTGGTTCAAAACACACAAACAAATGGTACAGATATATTTAGAACCAGGAGACATCGCATAACATTTCACTCGGACGAAAACATAAAAAAATGTGGGTTTGAAGAAAATATTTGTTCAATGTTTTTTTAAGTTTTGGTCCAAGTGAAATGTTATATGGTCTCTCCCGATTATAGCGTTAGTAACCCTAACCCTAACCAGTAAAACTTTTTATAAACATTTTACAAAATGTCTATGGGAAAATAAATGGCGGATGGAAATCTCTGGTACAGTGCTGAAGGAGGAAGTGACGTTCACTTTGTCTCTCTATTTGTTATTAAGAGTGGCTAATTAAATATATTGATCTTAGAAAGCTGCAGCGGAGTTCGGCTGTCAGGAGCTCCCTTGCGTGACGCACACTAACATGATGCATGACGAAGTCATGACCCGCCCTAATCTGCCTCTGATTGGCTAGACTATGCGTTCCTTGGTTGGATTGGTCAGGTTATCGCTAGTCTTTCACAGTAGTCGTCGTGACTCATGACCAGAGTGAGAGATTCATAACACACGATACGCATACTGCCCAGTGCACCCATACACAATTGAATTCACAGGCGTCAACGCCTTTTTGCGTAGTTTTAACTGACAAATCGCACAAAGCGTACTTTGATGCCAAAATGCGTGCATGGTACGAAATATGCGTGCAGGTTGGCAGGTCTGTAAAAGCCATTGCATCGCTCTGTATCGCAACATTTATGAACTTGTGTCTGTGGCGACACTTTCCCCGCCCCCCAAACTAATAAAAACAGAAAGATATCACAAGCGGCGCACAGTTCTTGACGTGTTTCGCCTCACCAGGCAGAATTGTCTGCCACAACAACCAGCCTCATTTGTTTCTGGGGTTTTTTCTCTTAAAAATAACAAAAGTACTGATAAGAGTACCGTTAAAATACCGGATCCATATGAGCAGTATCGATAAGAGTAGTAGTATTGTTAATTCCTTAACGATACCCATCCCTAATTTTATATAAAGAATGTATTTATTTGGCATATTTCCAACCGGCCAATTGAGCCAGCGACCTTTTAATTTGCCGGCCCACGACAACAAATACCGGCTAAAAGCCGGCTAACAGAGTCCCTGAATCTAGTGCCGCAGGAAGACTGTTCCAAGTGATTTGACGGCTGTACTTGATTGAGAACTGGCCCAGGTTAGTTAGTGACAATCTAACAAACAAAAAATGAATATGAAGATGGAAGAAAGACTGGTTTTATATGTGCTTGTGCAAACTATGTTCCCATTAGAAATGAAAGGATAAATCATAGAATAATATAGGTCCAGAAAGTTTTTCCTGCTAGAATGTCTTATTTTTTGCAACTTTATTGGAAAATGCTGTTTAAAGGCTGATTCAACCTGCAAAAATACAATTTTGGCACAACCTATTGCTTATTGGAAGCATCAGCTCAGGTCAGTTTGCCTTAAGCTGGGAAGTGGGAATATGCTTGACATTTGGCCCGGCCGCACGGAAATGAGAGACACGGAATCCTGACGAGAAAACGTGTGGAGCTTTTATACTCTGTGCGGGTTTCTGCTCGCGGGAGTCTTGAAAACTCCACTTTGTCCGCCCAGCCGCGTCCGCGTAGTTACAAAATTCGGGGTGTGCACGGCCAGGCGAAAACCGGCTGCACAGGAGCCTTGCGGAGGGGCGTGTCTGCTGATTTGACGTCACCTTTGACTTTTCCGCACAGACACTCGCGGTCCTCGCCGATGCGGGAAGCATAATTCCAGCTTAAGCCCTATGATGGGTCGTGGGCGTTCATAGGGCTAAGGCAAACTAAACTGAACTGAACAGATTCTTTGGACTGAAGCTGCCAATAAGCAATGTTGCTATAAGCAATAAGCTGCTTATTGGCAGCATCAGTCCAAAGAATCTGTATCAGCCATCAAAAACAGAAATCTCCATTGAACCCTAATCCCTCCTGAGCAAAAGCATACGTTTTTTCGGGCGTGCAACATTTGAGAGAAAATCTGCTATTATAGTTATATTATATTATATATATATTATATATTATAGTATTTGTTTGTTGCTTTCTTGTGATGCTAACCTTTTTACAACCTGTATTTTTGTCCTTCTACAGGCTGCCCAGGTTCCACAGAAGAAAAAGTCCTCTGACGCCATGGATGCGTCCACGTGTAGCGCCTCTACGTGTAGCGATGTAAGAGCAACACCATGTGTAGCTGCTGACATGTTTATATTGCATTTGTATGATGGTGTGTGGATGTTGGCTTGAGCACAGGCTGAAAATGGCCCCAGGTCCTCCCAGTGGTCTAGGGCCAGATAACTGTGCTTATAGTATTCTGGTGCATTAAGCTTATTACCTGCTCCTATTCATGGCAGTGTGATAAAACCCATGTGCCAACATAGCAACTGGGAAAAAAGAGTCAACGTTGTACAGTTTAAAGGGATAACCTGACACTCAAAATGAATCCAATGTAGATGGTTTCAGCAAGCCATCTGTGCCCATTTTATTAACAATGCCATCTCACATTAGGACACCACGCCAGGCTGCACCCCGTCTTTCCTGGACAGGCGGAAGTCCCAGGTCATGGGCAGCGATGACCCAGAGGACGAGATTACCTTCAAGGTGCCAGCTCCAAAATCCAAAGCCACAGAGGAGGAAGAGAGCGACACTGACGAGGAAACATCTGAAGGAGACAATGCGGCTACACTACGGTTTTAAATGATGGACTTGGTTCTGCCGCTGTCAGAGCAGAGATATAGCATACGATACATCATGGTTGTGTATGGTCAGAATTGCTTTGGGAGTGGCAGGATGACTTGGAACTGTCTTCAGGAATCAGTGTGTGTCTGTTGACATGTGGAAATTGTATGATAAAAGAAGTAAAGGTCCTTACACACCGAGCACGTTTTTTTCGTGCGATTAATTCGCACGTCAATAATATTTTCCGAACCTATATCAGTCAATGCAACCGTGCATACCGACGGCGAAGTTTCGCTGAGCGTTATTGCGGTGTTTATTTTTTCGAACCACGTTCGATTTTTCAGAAATTCGCTTCCGACGTGTACACATCTGTGGCTGTGATTGACAGGTGGGTCAAAACTCGCATCGCAATTTCGTGCCGTATATTCGCATCGCTCTTGATGTGTAAGGACCTTCATAGTTGCCATTCAATTTGAAAGATGCTCTTAGGAAGGAACCCTCCCTAACTCGGTGTGTTATGGAGGGTGCTTGTCATAACATGGCAAAGGAGTGTGATTCTTCGGCACAAAAACAAATTGCCTGGACTGAAGTGTTTTGACGATGGGAAATGTCCATTTCTGTCCTGGACCAGGCCATGTCCTTCATTTCTGTCCTGGACCAGGCCATGTCCTTCAGCACACAGGAGCTGCAGTAGAATGTATTGACATGAGACATGCTATTATAACGTGATAACCTGCTTTATTACTACACCTGTTAAAATGCTTGCTTTTGAATGGTCAAATTCCCAGTGATGATCTTTAATAATAAATGAGATCATAATCTGTTGAGTAATCCTTTAAATCCACTGACTGGTTCTGAAAGAAAGAAGTCAATTAATGGTCATGTATTAACCCATAAAGTTTAAGTTTTCTACCAAGATATTTGAATGCAAATGGATGTACGTATGGAAGCTAACTCAATGGTTTCCAATGTCAGACTGTGGGCTTCCCTCCAGACAAACAATGTCTGAGACTGTGGGCTTCCCCCCAGACAAAGCTTGGAGACAGGTCCCCCCCCCCCCCTCTCTTGCTCAATCCCTACATGCCTATGGAATGATTTGTTATTTGATCCCTTAGGGACAATTGAGCCAAGATAGCCTGATATTGCTGTTTGACATGATTATGTTATGGAGAGAAAAAGCTGAGCCCCTATTTTAAATGCAAAAGTGAAATACCCACAGCTATGACTACAGCATATTGGAGCAAGATATGAGTGTTTTCCAGTCGAAGTGAACCACTAGAACAGTCTATCTTTGCTGTCTGTCTAGTAGTGTCTACGCTATAAGTGGGGAGTGAAAGTCTAGAAAGGCGCTATGAATCCAATAAATTATTATTGAAACCTCTGGTTAGAAATGTCCTTCATTCTTGGTGCTAACTTCTAATAAATGAGGCAATAATTAAATTAAACTATCCATTCTTTGTTTTACTGCGGACCCGCTTAAGGAGCCCTGGCCTGGAACTAACTTACTTTAGCATGGCCATTTGACTTTGCTGTTACATTACACTAAATTGTGGAAGAAAAATGGGTGACGCCTGAGAGAATGTATCCCATAATAACGTTAAAGACACGTTTGAGCAGAAAACTCCAATAGCTTGCAGTTGACATGTTGAGATTATTATGGGTCGCTAACTGGCTAGCCTACTACGTTATGTGCTACAATAACCAACTAACGTTAACGATAGTAATGCCGTGTCACTCGCTTCCAGCGGCGGCCATATCCCGTACACTATCGATTACGTTCATTTTGAATCACGCGGAGGCATTACTTTCTTTTAGATTCAATGCTGGAGTTAAAAGTGGGTGGCTAATCAGCTAACGCTAGGTAGCTAGTAGCTAGCTCCAGTCCGACTCTCTCCTTCCGGCTTTAGGCAGCAGCTGACGTTGTTATGGTGACGTAGGACGTTGGGTCTGACTAACCTCTGACCTGATTGGTCTGAGACTATGAGACCTCCTGATTGGCCCGTTCAGACCTTTAAACTTAACGCCCGCCTCACAGCACCTCATTCCAGTCAGACGCTGCATCAACTCGGTTGGAAACTCAAGACAGATCAAGAATTGACACGGTCGGTGACGGTACATCACATCAATTGAATCTCCTCAGCTTTTCTCATCATGGAGCGGGTGAGTCAGACACAAAATGGTCCGTGTAACGTTTGCCCTCTCAACTCTGTTACACGACATGGAGCAGTTAGTAACATTGCATTCAATTTTAGAAGTGAGTCGCCTTAACGTTTATCCCAGTCTTCTGTTGCAACACGGCGGCCGGCGGCGGCAGGCCACGGTGTTTTGCAGTGCAAACGGCATGGTTTTTCACCAGACCACGGAGGATTCGCTCAATATGCAACTCCCCACCTCCCTCAAGCATAAAAACGTTGTGATATTTGGAGGTTTTTCTAATCTTGCAGCGTTTCCTCAGGTTTTGTGTGCGCAAATTGAAAATGTGCGTTAAACGGTTTGATGGAAATTGTATTTTCAAAATGATAGCGGCCGTCTGCAGCGTCGGTCGGCGACAACAACCGTCAACAACTGACAACAACTGACACCATTCATGTTGGCAGTTGTTGGTGAATGTTTGATCCAGCAGTAAAAAATGAATAAAAAGCGTCAAAAAGCGTCACATTTTGGTTGTTAAAATAAAAACACTGAAACTGGAGCCCACGCAGTGTGCGAGCTTTTTAATCATTTTGTACTGCTTGTTCACCTTTGAGCTCGGCACCTGCCCAATCTTCTGGATTCGGATGTGCGTGTTTTCTCCTTGAGAATGTTTGATCCAAACATCTCCAAACCAAACCCATGCTCCAAACAAGGACAGACAGCTATGGCACACCAAACAAACACCTGTGTTTGTTGGAGAATGTTTGCATTTTGAGTGATTTTAATTTATGTTTGTTTTTCCTCATCAGCGACAGACAAGAAAGAAACTGCTCACATGCCCTTCCTGTGGCTGGAGCAAGGTGACGAGTGTCCACGGCCTTCACATCCATCAAGGGATGATGGGGTGTGTAAAAAGCCAGGTAGAGAACACACACACACACACACACACACACACACACACACACACACACACACACACACACAGGGTGGACGTTGTTTTGTTTTTCACACTGTGAAGATCATATTTTGTAACTGCTAAAATCCGGAAGGTGGCGGTAATGCACAAAATGCTGTTTGCCAACGGCCATTAAACATCAGAAGAAGAAGAACACACACACAAACAAACATACAAACAAACAAACACACACACACACACACACACACACACACACACACACACACACACACACACACACACACACACACACACACAAGTAGAGTTATGAAGCAAAGTCAGCGTTTTGAAGCAACTTGCATTGTGTTGAACTAGCTAACAGCATGTCTGACTCTGAGTGACATTCAATCGTCTACTTTGTGCCTTCAGAAGACCGGACCATTGAAAACCTCGGCCATAAGACGTGTCAGCCGAAAACTGAAAAAAGATGTGGTTCAGCCTATGCGTGGTGAAGACCAGGTGGACGCAGCTGAAGACCTGCTCCCGCCCGTGGCAGAGCTGCAGACAGCTGAAGACCTGCTCCCGCCCGTGGCAGAGCTGCAGACAGCTGAAGACCTGCTCCCGCCCGTGGCAGAGCTGCAGACAGCTGAAGACCTGCTCCCACCCGTGGCAGAGCTGCAGACAGCTGATGTGGCCAGGAGACAGACAAGGAAGAATCACAACATAAACATGGCATTTAGCCTGCTCACATGCCCTTCCTGTGGCTGGAGCAAGGTGACGAGTGTCCGGGGTCTTCACATCCATCAAAGGAGGATGGGGTGTATAAAAAGCCAGGTAGAGAACACACACACACACACACACACACACACACACACACACACACACACACACACACACACACACACACACACACACACACACACACACACACACACACACACACACACACACACACACACACACACACACACACACACACACACACACACACACACACACACACACACACACACACACACACACACTGGGTGGACGTCGTTTTGTTTTTCACACTGTGAAGAGAATATTTTGTAACTGCTAAAATCCAGAAGGTGGCGGTAATGCACAAAATGCTGTTTGCCAACGGTCATTAAACATCAGAAGAAGAACACACACGTAGAGTTATGAAGCAAAGTCAGCGTTTTAAAGCAACATGCGTTGTGTTGAACTAGCTAACAGCATATGTCTGACTCTGAGTGACATTCAATTGTCTACTTTGTGCCTTCAGAAGACCGGACCAGTGAAAACCTCGGCCACACGTCATGTCAGCCGAAAACTGAAAAAAGATGTGGTTCAGCCTATGCGTGGTGAAGACCAGGTGGACGCAGCTGAAGACCTGCTCCCACCCGTGGCAGAGCTGCAGACAGCTGATGTGGCCAGGAAGCAGGAGGAGGTCCTGGGCCAGGCTTTCTCTGAGATGCCCCTCTCTATAGAGGACATTGATGTGCTGGAGGAGGTCGTCTCTACAGAGGAGGAGACAGCCGATGTGCCCATGATGCAGGAGGTGATACGGGGCCAGGCTTTCTCTGAGTCACCCCTCTCTATGGAGACCATTGATGAGCAGGTTGGAGACATGATGCCACAGCTCCACTCTGAAGACCAGGTGGAAGAACCTGAAGAGCCGCTCTTCCCCGTGGCAGAGCTGGCGACTTTCTCTGAGTCACCCCTCTCTCCTCTCTCCTCCTCTCTCCTCTCAACCCACGCCTGGTTTGAGGTAACGTCATGCTGTTTGATTAGCCCTTTACTCTGCTGTGCTCTCTTTGGCATTTGTATTTTATATGACAAGATGTTCTGTCTCCACAGGTGCACCTTGTATTTTATATGACAAAATGTTCTGTCTCCACAGGTGCACCGGGCTGCCGTCCGCTCCGAATACATCAGAGACTTCTATGCCTGTCTTCAGGTAATTCATGCTGTTTATTTGCCCTTACTCTCTCGCGCGTTCTTTCTTTTTGCATTTGCATTTGATAATACAGGTATGTTCTGTCTCCACAGGTGCAGCAGGCGGTGCCAGCCAACTCCATGCAGGGGTCCACAAAATCTGCTAAACGCAAAGATCTTCTGCTCGACTGGGTGAAAGATGTTCACTCCCGCTTACAGCTGCATCAGGAGACATGGGACCTCACCATTGCCATCTTGGATCAGTTTCTAAGGGTACAAACTGCTTGCTTTTCTTTTCTAAATCTCTTCTATTGGTTAATACATGCAGTGTAGAGCATTGGACATAAGTTGGTTCACACTTGGTAGCAACATTGTTACAGATCAACCAATGATCTACCCCCCCCCCCCCCCCCCACACACACCCCCCCCCCAAACAACTAGCGGTATGAGGTAGCCTGGGTAAACCCAGCCCCCACGTGACCTGCTCTCAGAGTTCTCAGTCACTACGTAGTGACTGAGAACCAGAGGTCTGAGAGCAGGTCACGTGGGGGCTGGGTTTACCCAGGCTAGGTATGAGGTACAGACTGTTTTGTGTGAACTTGCTAACACTCTCCTTCATGTGGTGCTGCAGGGCCAGCCACTGCAGGATGCAGAGCTGATGCTCGTCGGTGTGACGGCGATGCTGGTGGCCTCAAAGTATGAGGAGAAGAGTCTGGAGGCCTGGTGGTACATTTCAGAAAATGTATTCCCAAGGGACCACATTCTGGAGATGGAGAAGGTGCTCTTGGGGAGGCTCAATTTTAACGCAGATGAGGAGGAGACAGCCGATGTTCCTATGGAGGAGGAGGAGGAGGAAGACCTGCTCCGCCCCGTGGCAGAGGAGGGGAGAGGCGATGTGTCCATGGAGGAGGAGGAACGGTGCCAGGCTTTTTCCGAGACGCTGCTCTCCATAGAGGGCATTGATGAGCAGGACGTCGAAGAGATCGAGGCCTATCTGCACCTCCTTGAGGTAAGTCATGCTCTTAATTTGCTCTTAATCTGCTGTGTGTCTGCAGTGTGTATTTTATATTACAGGTTGTTCTGTCTCCACAGGTGCAGCAGGCGGTGCGACCGAAGTACATGCAGGCTTACAATGAAATCGATGAAGACATGCGAGCTTGTCTAGTTGACTGGACGATCCAGCTTCACTCCCTCTACCAGCTGCTTCCAGAGACACTGTTCCTTACGATCGCCATCGTGGATCGTTTTCTACAGGTAAACCCCCCCCCCCCGCCCCACGCTGCCCTGGTCACTGCTCCACCCTCTGCCGATCTGGGGAGAGCCGTAGACCAGCTCCATGCTTCCTCTGACACATGCACAGTTGCCAGCCGCTTCTTCTAGCTAACAGTCTTGTTCATGTGCCGCAGGTCCACCCAGTGTCTCGTGAAGAGCTGCAGCTCGTAGGTGTGACGGCCTTGCTGCTGGCCACAAAGTATGAGGAGAGACCGAACACTCCCACTGTTGCACGACTTGCCTACGCGACATCCAGTACCTACACTGAGGCAGAGATTCTGGAGATGGAGGAGGTCATGCTGAAGAACCTCAAGTTTCACCTGGGACGCCCTGGGCCACTACACTTCCTCACAAGGACTACAAAGATTGAAAGCGTGAGTTTGTCAACGAAATAGCTCCCAACACCTTGGGGATGAATACTACGTGCATTTATGGCCGTTGCAGAAGTTTTTTTTTTTATGTTATATTTAAGCAATAGATCACGACAGGCCGTGGTGCATATGCTTATTATACCACACCTAGGTCGTGCTTCGCCCGACACCTACGGGCGAAAACACCCTTAGGTGTGCTATAATAAGCATATATCACGGTCTGAAGTGATCTATTGTGTTTATAAAACGGTTACCAAGTATGGCAATATGAAACTTATTATAATAATTATGATTATTATTTAAATGTCCTAAATCACTGTTTAAAAATGAGAAGAGCAAAAATGAGGTGAGCTGTTTGGATCTCTGGCTCTCAGGGCCAGAGAGATATGTGTGTATATATATATATATTTATATATATATATATATATATATATATATATATATATATATATAATACATTTTGTCTCCCTTTCTTCATGTAGTTTATGTGATCGGTGCTCTCAAAGTGACTGTCTTCTGTCTCTCTAGACTCCTCTAGAGACATATATGCTGGCCAGGTACCTCACTGAGTTAACTCTACTGGACTATGACATGGTGCATTACCGGCCCTCTGAGGTTGCTGCAGCTTCCCTCTGCCTCTCCCAGCTCCTGCTTGACGGACGGACATGGGTACGTGCACTGAAGTCTATACTCTCTACTCTCAAATCTTTTCACATGAACTGAAACTGACAAAGATTAGACCACAGACCCCCCATTTGATAGGATTTTGTCCCACGCTCCCCCATATGATAATAAGATTGATGCTTTTAGATGTTTTATTACAGAAAGTGTATAAAACCCATGACCAAAATAGTCATTGTGTGTTAATTATGAATGGAATTATAGCGAAAATAAATTACCCCCCTTTTGGCTGGGGACCCCCTGTAACCCCCTCAAGGACCCCTGGGGGTCCCCGGATCCCCATTTGAGAACCACTGCTCTAGGGCACACTTGAGCCACTTTCACACATGAACTCCGGATCAGGTCAGGGTTGCCCCCCACTGAGCCTGCCCCGGATGATATGTGAAGTGTACCCTTTCACACATGAGGCATGTTGCATTCACACATGAGTAGCACCTCCGCAGAGTTTGTAAAGTAGAGAGGGGGCGGGCGGCGGGGGTGGGGGAATTTGGGCATGACCACACAGTTGTGAAAACTAAAAATACATAATGGGCGATAACTGCCTAACGTTCACGGCATATAATCGTTTGCGCATAACGTTAGTAAGTAATTAATTAAACAACCCTACAACTCACGCCCAGATGCATCGATTTCCTCGAGTCGCAAGCAGTACAAACAAAACAGGTCTTTGCTATGTTCAGTCTTAAAATGCCTCAAACCTACTAGAATTATACAGAATACAGGAAGCTAGACGTTTTTACCTTCAAAATAAAATAAATGTTGTATTACTTAGTAAAAAAAAATCAGAATGTCGACTCACTACGGGTTAAAATTGACTTTTCGAAGGGAGCAGATATTCTTCCAGTTTATCTCCGTTCTGTATCTTTCGAAACACACACAAAAAAACATTACACGTGCATTTACTTTATTTAATTGCCATTATTGCGAAGGTTATACCCGGAAGTTTTCGTTTTATACTGCCTGACTTGACGCTACTTGGAATTTGCGCGAACGCTGTGTAAACGTTAAATCAAAGACATGAACGCAACCAGATCCAGATACCCTACCTAGCGATGTCCAATACTGGGAAGCGGGACGACCCTCGCGTCCAAAAATGCTTATTAAATGTGTGTGCTGTGCGAAGCAGACATGAAATCAGATCAGAGCCATGAGCCTTTCAATCCAGCAATCCGCAACATGTTGGCTGTCGCACACGGAGCAGTTTTGAGCTTCATTTGAAAACCAAATGGCATGTGTTTTTTGCTCGCTCATTCACATCGACTATTTATATAATAATAATCTGTCACGATCGTCTCTGTCCTCATGCACTCACGAGCTCACGGAGCTCTGGGGGGGGGACAATACGCTTCTGCGACTACGGCTGGGGGTACACTTCCCTCCGTCTAGGACGAGGCTCCGCGGGAGCGCGCATGAGCCGCATGCAGACATTCACATATGACAGCCATCCGTATGGCCTCTAGATAACTCCTGAATTCCAAACATGTGTGAAAGCAGCTTTGGATATAAAGAATCAGACCACACTTGACTAAATTGATCTCCCATCTCTTGTGTTGCAGTCGACGACACAGCAGGGCTATTCAACCTATAACCAGGCCCACCTCCAGCCAATCATGGCCCATATTGCCAAGAATGTGGAGACTGTAACCGAGGGGCAAACCAAGTTAACGGTGAGTTGGTTGCCAAACCAGTGCAGTCTCAATAAGATGAAATGTTGTTTTTAGCATGACCTAGTAATAATGCCTTGTATTTCCCTCCAGGCTGTGCGGGACAAATACGAGAGCAGCAA
>NC_139627.1:49922145-49939645 GCF_964638095.1 Poromitra crassiceps | reverse complement strand
TTTTGATGAGGGAATTTGACAGGTGTCGTTGTCTGTCTACCCCTCTCTGCTCCGGCTCCCCTAGGGTTTTCCGGGCCAGACCTCGGGACAAGACATGGAGCTGTGAGCCCAGCCCTGCACGCGCTCTCTGCATCCAGCTTCTCTGCACACCAGCGGCGCTCCTCCTGTAAGCGCTTCGGCTCCGACTCCTCTCGGAGAAGAAGGGAGGAGGAAAGAAAGCGGGAGGGAGGACTGACTGAACCCTCCCCAGCTGCTGTCCAGACACACACATGCTGCATAGCTGCCATTCTCCAAGCCCTGCTCCATCCATCCCGAGGGCACGGCTCCTAGCTCGCTAGCTAGCTAGCTAGCACTTGGCACACGGAGAAGGCCTGGAGAAAACACCACCAGACTGTGTGTGCACTCACTCGCCTTTCTTCCGCCTCCCTTTTCCGGGTCGCCCGCCTGCCCGCACGCTCTTAAGTGGAGCTGGTGTTGTTGAGCTG
Source organism: Poromitra crassiceps (assembly GCF_964638095.1). NCBI lineage: Eukaryota > Metazoa > Chordata > Actinopteri > Beryciformes > Melamphaidae > Poromitra > Poromitra crassiceps. Next base: position 49,939,160 of record NC_139627.1, on the reverse strand, counting down.
CTGCTCTGAGCGCTGGAGGAGAGGCAGCAGGCCAGTCAGCCAGGCAGACTGAGGAAGGCGGAGGAGGAGGAGGAGGAGGGCGTGTGGTGATTTGAGCTCCAGGATGGAGCCCGGCATGGAGAAGTGCCTGGCGCAGGTCCTTCAGAAAGACATGGGCCGACGGCTGCAGGTGGGCCAGGAGATCATCGACTACATATCGGACAAGGACAAGTCCCACGACCTGGAGCAGGATCAGACGGCGCTGGACAAGATGATCGACGGCATCGCCAGCTCCTGGGTCAACTCCAGCAACTTCAAGGTAAACACCAGGAAAGAGGCGGCGAACAAGGGGTTGTTAACAATGGGGGACGGTAATTTATCAGGTCATGGTTCTGCTTTCCCAAATGCCCACATCTTTACTACTACTACTATACTGTAGCACCAAATAGCGTTTGTGATTCTCTATTTGCACTCTATTTTAGACTGTTGGAGTACATTTCTGCAACCAGGTGTCAGTGTCTGTCTATTGCCTTTCATGCTGGAAATTCGGTTTCTGACAATGCTATACTTTTATCCTTCAGTATTAATGTTTTATTTGATACAAAAGTACAACCTTGATTTAAAGTCGAGCTGAACCCATAAATGATTTTCTTTTTCATTTTAGTCCAAATACCTGGGTATTCAGTGCACCTATTTATTTATTTCGTTTTTCACACTTTTTCACATCAAAAGTTAATTTTTCAAGGTTTCATTCATAACAGTAATCTACAGTTTGCTGACCTCACATAGTACTATCAAATTTCTACCCCATTTCAACCAATCATATCATGACCGATCACGACATGGCAGCTGTCAATCAATCTTTATTTCAGGAGAATGTTCTCCTCCAAATGAAGGAGAAAATGGCACCTGGTGTCTGTCATCTGGCAGAATTTATAGCCCATAAACTAACTACTAACTTGGCCAATTGTATGTGACATACAAAATAAAGCAAACGGTAATGTCTGAGAATGCAAAGAAATGTAACTGGCTCGTTAAACTCGCATTCCAGGATAACGTTAACTAAGGGGTCGCCCCTCGGAGATTCCAGGCGGGCGGGCAGCACTCATGCATCGGATTGTCCGCTCCGCTCCACACAGAAGCAGCTGGCTTCCTGGTACTCTGCGGATCCCCCTCGCGTAGCACCACAACACGCTGAAGCCCACTCGATTTGGGGGCGGAACATGCCAGGATTGGCCAAAGCTAAATCCAGTCCCCAAAATTGTCAAATCAAATCATCGACATGCTACTATGGCCCGCCTTTCAACCTGTCATCTCAGACAAGTTTTGTTTTTCAGTCTGAAACGTGACTCCGACCCACGTGCCACTTGCAGCTCCTTTGGCTTCCAATAATGTCCAATCAGAGCAAGGCATTGAAAGTCATCCTTGGGTTGGACATGAACAGAGTTTTACTGGCCTATGAGTCAAATAGGGCGACTAGAACGACTGTTCTACTATGGTGTCAAATTGTGGCAGAATGATCTGTTTATTTGCATGCATTTACTTTAAGCATAGACTGCATTTCCATTGTTCAAGCATATAGTTTCTTTACTCTTTTGTCTAGAGTAGAAACGTTTGCCGTGCTGCAAGTCAAAACGTTCTCAGGCTGGCAAAGGCACATCACCTGATTGTTTGCTCCACCGTGCTGCTGTGCTGGCCCACATTCTCCTACTGTGATTGAGTATTTTGGAATTTTCGAACTGGGGCACAATTTGATCTGACCCCGAATTGTGATTACATCAGCCGTTTCGTCAGTGGTTACAGCTCAGATGAAGGAGTTGTGGGAGGTCAGAGCAGGGCAGATAGGGGGCTCCACTGAGCCTGACAGAGAGAGAGAGGTGCCTGGTGCTTTTGGTAGTGGACTCACTTGCCTACGGTGCCAAAGTAGCTTTGTGTCTGTTATATGATTTCTTAAGCCTGAAGAGCATGTCCAAAAGCCCTGCCTTCTGTCATATACTCACCATGCAAACTGTCCAAAAGCCCTGCCTTCTGTCATATACACACCATGCAAACTGTCCAAAAGCCCTGCCTTCTGTTATATACACACCATGCAAACTGTCCAAAAGCCCTGCCTTCTGTCATATACACACACCATGCAAACTGTCCAAAAGCCCTGCCTTCTGTTATATACTCACCATGCAAACTGTCCAAAAGCCCTGCCTTCTGTCATATACACACCATGCAAACTGTCCAAAAGCCCTGCCTTCTGTCATATACTCACCATGCAAACTGTCCAAAAGCCCTGCCTTCTGTTATATACACACCATGCAAACTGTCCAAAAGCCCTGCCTTCTGTTATATACACGCCATGCAAACTGTCCAAAAGCCCTGCCTTCTGTCATATACACACCATGCAAACTGTCCAAAAGCCCTGCCTTCTGTTATATACACACCATGCAAACTGTCCAAAAGCCCTGCCTTCTGTTATATACACACCATGCAAACTGTCCAAAAGCCCTGCCTTCTGTCATATACACACCATGCAAACTGTCCAAAAGCCCCTCCCTTCTGTCATATACACGCCATGCAAACTGTCCAAAAGCCCTGCCTTCTGTCATATACACGCCATGCAAACTGTCCAAAAGCCCTGCCTTCTGTCATATACACACCATGCAAACTGTCCAAAAGCCCTGCCTTCTGTCATATACACGCCATGCAAACTGTCCAAAAGCCCTGCCTTCTGTCATATACACACCATGCAAACTGTCCAAAAGCCCTGCCTTCTGTTATATACACACCATGCAAACTGTCCAAAAGCCCTGCCTTCTGTCATATACACACCATGCAAACTGTCCAAAAGCCCTGCCTTGTGTCATATACACACCATGCAAACTGTCCAAAAGCCCTGCCTTCTGTCATATACACGCCATGCAAACTGTCCAAAAGCCCTGCCTTCTGTCATATACACACCATGCAAACTGTCCAAAAGCCCTGCCTTCTGTCATATACACGCCATGCAAACTGTCCAAAAGCCCTGCCTTCTGTCATATACACGCCATGCAAACTGTCCAAAAGCCCTGCCTTCTGTCATATACACGCCATGCAAACTGTCCAAAAGCCCTGCCTTCTGTCATATACACACCATGCAAACTGTCCAAAAGCCCTGCCTTCTGTTATATACACACCATGCAAACTGTCCAAAAGCCCTGCCTTCTGTCATACACACCATGCAAACTGTCCAAAAGCCCTGCCTTCTGTTATATACACACCATGCAAACTGTCCAAAAGCCCTGCCTTCTGTTATATACACACCATGCAAACTGTCCAAAAGCCCTGCCTTCTGTCATATACACACCATGCAAACTGTCCAAAAGCCCTGCCTTCTGTCATATACACACCATGCAAACTGTCCAAAAGCCCTGCCTTCTGTCATATACACACCATGCAAACTGTCCAAAAGCCCTGCCTTCTGTCATATACACACCATGCAAACTGTCCAAAAGCCCTCCCTTCTGTCATATACACACCATGCAAACTGTCCAAAAGCCCTGCCTTGTGTCATATACACACCATGCAAACTGTCCAAAAGCCCTGCCTTCTGTCATATACACGCCATGCAAACTGTCCAAAAGCCCTGCCTTCTGTCATATACACACCATGCAAACTGTCCAAAAGCCCTGCCTTCTGTCATATACACGCCATGCAAACTGTCCAAAAGCCCCACCTTCTGTCATATACACACCATGCAAACTGTCCAAAAGCCCTGCCTTCTGTCATATACACGCCATGCAAACTGTCCAAAAGCCCTGCCTTCTGTCATATACACGCCATGCAAACTGTCCAAAAGCCCTGCCTTCTGTCATATACACGCCATGCAAACTGTCCAAAAGCCCTGCCTTCTGTCATATACACGCCATGCAAACTGTCCAAAAGCCCCACCTTCTGTCATATACACACCATGCAAACTGTCCAAAAGCCCTGCCTTGTGTCATATACACACCATGCAAACTGTCCAAAAGCCCCGCCTTCTGTCATATAGACCAAATCACCGTGACGTCACCATGTAAACAAATTTACTTCCGGGTACCACTTGGGGAAGGCGGCAGGTTTAAATGTGCGTGTTGTCAAATAAATGCTGTCAAACCCTCGTTGTTTTCGGCCGACTACTTTCAATTTAAATGGTTAAACGGTTGGTAAACATGCTTGTCCGACGTATCTAGCCTTTCTTCTGTGTTTGTTTTATGTAGTGTTAGCTAGCTAATAATGTTTGTTTGTCTGTCAAACTCGCTGTTTTTTTGCAGACTCGTAACCTCGCGTCACCAGGCTCTTCTCGGCGAGAGCAGACTCGTTAACGTTACAGACAGAGCTACCGACGCCACGTTAATTTAATTTAGCGTCAAGTCTACTCTGGTCTGGTCCAACAGGTAAATAAGCTAGTCTGGTCTCCACTAACGTTAGTGAAAGTGTTGTTATGAATGATATTAAACAACAACACAACATGGACGAACCATTTTTGTCTTCTTTGTCTGTTTTTGTCTTCAACACGTCAGTTTGTGCCGTTCACCGCCATTATAATGTGTGGACCCAGGGGTACCCGGAAGTAAATGTAAACATCCCGCTGATTTGGTCTATACACGCCATGCAAACTGTCCAAAAGCCCTGCCTTCTGTCATATACACGCCATGCAAACTGTCCAAAAGCCCCACCTTCTGTCATATACACACCATGCAAACTGTCCAAAAGCCCTGCCTTGTGTCATATACACACCATGCAAACTGTCCAAAAGCCCTGCCTTCTGTCATATACACACCATGCAAACTGTCCAAAAGCCCTGCCTTCTGTCATATACACACCATGCAAACTGTCCAAAAGCCCTGCCTTCTGTCATATACACGCCATGCAAACTGTCCAAAAGCCCTGCCTTCTGTCATATACACACCATGCAAACTGTCCAAAAGCCCCGCCTTCTGTCATATACACGCCATGCAAACTGTCCAAAAGCCCCGCCTTCTGTCATATACACACCATGCAAACTGTCCAAAAGCCCCGCCTTCTGTCATATACACGCCATGCAAACGGCAAGCTAGCTTCACAGCGTTTGCTTTGTTGTTGGACAAATATTGCAAATGTATTATAATGCTGTGCATGTTAGCTTCTGCTTCCCCCTGCGCTCTTCCTGAAACAACAAACTGTTCCTGAGCTGCACTCAAAAATGCATCTTTGACATTGCAAGCAATTGGGCAGACGCACGCACGCACACACACACACACACACACACACACACACACACACACACACACACACACACACACACACACACACACACACAAAAGAGAGTTTAGACCCTGTCTTGAAGAAACCCTCATTTAGTCAATCAGTCAAAGTAGATGTTCCCTCTTTTCAAGGTCCTATTCACCTCATGCAGCCCCGCCCACTTGACCCATTGTATCGCCACTTCCTGTTCAAAACACCGGCTGTTTTACCTGCTCAAACTAGTCTGACTCACCTGGACAAACCTAGGTTGACACACATTATGAGTCAGACTAGGTTTATGAGTCACAGGAAGTGTAAATACAATCGGAAACCTCCGATTGTATTTACACTTGCTGTTAGTCTCTCGAGCCAGACGGTCTCTTCTACATAAGGTGAATAGAGTTGACTTGGACAGAGGGGGAAAAAAACCATGCCTTCCTTGACTATTTATGACTTGTCTTGCTAGCTAGGCCGACAGACAGACAGGCGGTAGCCCCCAGAGCATGCCTGGACGCAGATTGCAGCTGATCACTGGGCAACTAATGTGGAAACTATTTAGTTAGAGAGAGAGGGGGGAAGGCTTGGTTCTCCATAAAGGGACGTTTGGGGAGATGCCTGTAACAGCAAGTGAGTGTTTAAGGACAAGGCTTTTACAGGCTCGCTCTGTCCCCATACTCAGTCCATTCAGTCATCCCAACATCGTAGGCTAGTGTTTTCTGTGCTGCGCGCGCATACCTTTTGTGTTTGGAATGGAAATATTAGATTGTTAATACGCTGAGTGTTAGTCAGTCATTGTGCTAATCCTTTGATATTCCTGACTGATTTAGCAATATGTAACAGGAAAAAAGACACGCACATCATCCAACAAAACTAATACATAATACACAAAAATTGCGATTTATTTTGTTTGGTCTTAGAAAGTCAGAAGTGTTACAGGTCGCTCTATCAGAAAGTCAGAAGTGTTACAGGTCGCTCTATCAGAAAGTCACAAGTGTTACAGGTCGCTCTATCAGAAAGTCAGAAGTGTTACAGGTCGCTCTATCAGAAAGTCAGATGTGTTACAGGTCACTCTATCAGACAGTCAGAAGTGTTACAGGTCACTCTATCAGAAAGTCACAAGTGTTACAGGTCGCTCTATCAGAAAGTCACAAGTGTTACAGGTCACTCTATCAGAAAGTCTGAAGTGTTACAGGTCACTCTATCAGAAAGTCAGAAGTGTTACAGGTCACTCTATCAGAAAGTCACAAGTGTTACAGGTCGCTCTATCAGAAAGTCACAAGTGTTACAGGTCGCTCTATCAGAAAGTCACAAGTGTTACAGGTCACTCTATCAGAAAGTCACAAGTGTTACAGGTCACTCTATCAGAAAGTCAGAAGTGTTACAGGTCACTCTATCAGAAAGTCAGAAGTGTTACAGGTCACTCTATCAGAAAGTCACAAGTGTTACAGGTCGCTCTATCAGACAGTCAGAAGTGTTACAGGTCACTCTATCAGAAAGTCAGAAGTGTTACAGGTCGCTCTATCAGAAAGTCAGAAGTGTTACAGGTCACTCTATCAGAAAGTCAGAAGTGTTACAGGTCACTCTATCAGAAAGTCAGAAGTGTTACAGGTCACTCTATCAGAAGGCCAGAAGTGTTACAGGTCGCTCTATCAGAAAGTCAGAAGTGTTACAGGTCACTCTATCAGAAAGTCAGAAGTGTTACAGGTCACTCTATCAGACAGTCAGAAGTGTTACAGGTCACTCTATCAGAAAGTCACAAGTGTTACAGGTCACTCTATCAGAAAGTCACAAGTGTTACAGGTCACTCTATCAGAAAGTCACAAGTGTTACAGGTCACTCTATCAGAAAGTCACAAGTGTTACAGGTCACTCTATCAGAAAGTCACAAGTGTTACAGGTCACTCTATCAGAAAGTCAGAAGTGTTACAGGTCACTCTATCAGACAGTCAGAAGTGTTACAGGTCACTCTATCAGACAGTCAGAAGTGTTACAGGTCACTCTATCAGAAAACCAGAAGTGTTACAGGTCACTCTATCAGACAGTCAGAAGTGTTACAGGTCACTCTATCAGACAGTCAGAAGTGTTACAGGTCACTCTATCAGAAAGTCAGAAGTGTTACAGGTCGCTCTATCAGACAGTCAGAAGTGTTACAGGTCACTCTATCAGAAAGTCTGAAGTGTTACAGGTCACTCTATCAGAAAGTCACAAGTGTTACAGGTCACTCTATCAGAAAGTCAGAAGTGTTACAGGTCACTCTATCAGAAAGTCAGAAGTGTTACAGGTCACTCTATCAGAAAGTCAGAAGTGTTACAGGTCACTCTATCAGAAAGTCAGAAGTGTTACAGGTCGCTCTATCAGACAGTCAGAAGTGTTACAGGTCGCTCTATTAGACAGTCAGAAGTGTTACAGGTCGCTCTATCAGAAAGTCACAAGTGTTACAGGTCACTCTATCAGAATGCCAGAAGTGTTACAGGTCGCTCTATCAGAAAGTCACAAGTGTTACAGGTCACTCTATCAGAATGCCAGAAGTGTTACAGGTCACTCTATCAGAAAGTCAGAAGTGTTACAGGTCACTCTATCAGAAAGTCAGAAGTGTTACAGGTCGCTCTATCAGAAAGTCACAAGTGTTACAGGTCACTCTATCAGAAAGTCAGAAGTGTTACAGGTCGCTCTATCAGAAAGCCAGAAGTGTTACAGGTCACTCTATCAGAAAGTCAGAAGTGCTACAGGTCGCTCTATTAGACAGTCACAAGTGTTACGGGTCGCTCTATCAGAAATTCAGAAGTGTTACAGGTCACTCTATCAGAAAGTCTGAAGTGTTACAGGTCACTCTATCAGAAAGTCAGAAGTGTTACAGGTCACTCTATCAGAAAGTCTGAAGTGTTACAGGTCACTCTATCAGAAAGTCAGAAGTGTTACAGGTCACTCTATCAGACAGTCAGAAGTGTTACAGGTCACTCTATCAGAAAGTCAGAAGTGTTACAGGTCACTCTATCAGAAAGCCAGAAGTGTTACAGGTCACTCTATCAGAAAGTCACAAGTGTTACAGGTCGCTCTATCAGACAGTCAGAAGTGTTACAGGTCACTCTATCAGAAAGTCAGAAGTGTTACAGGTCACTCTATCAGAAAGTCAGAAGTGTTACAGGTCACTCTATCAGAAAGTCAGAGGTGTTACAGGTCACTCTATCAGAAAGTCAGAAGTGTTACAGGTCACTCTATCAGAAAGTCAGAAGTGTTACAGGTCACTCTATCAGACAGTCAGAAGTGTTACAGGTCACTCTATCAGAAAGTCAGAGGTGTTACAGGTCACTCTATCAGAAAGTCACAAGTGTTACAGGTCGCTCTATCAGACAGTCAGAAGTGTTACAGGTCACTCTATCAGAAAGTCAGAAGTGTTACAGGTCACTCTATCAGAAAGTCACAAGTGTTACAGGTCGCTCTATCAGACAGTCAGAAGTGTTACAGGTCACTCTATCAGAAAGTCAGAAGTGTTACAGGTCGCTCTATCAGACAGTCACAAGTGTTACGGGTCCCTCTATCAGAAAGTCAGAAGTGTTACAGGTCACTCTATCAGACAGTCAGAAGTGTTACAAGTCACTCTATCAGAAAGTCAGAAGTGTTACAGGTCACTATCAGACAGTCAGAAGTGTTACGGGTCACTCTATCAGAAAGTCAGAAGTGTTACAGGTCACTATCAGACAGTCAGAAGTGTTACAGGTCACTCTATCAGAAAGTCAGAAGTGTTACAGGTCACTCTATCAGACAGTCAGAAGTGTTACAGGTCGCTCTATCAGACAGTCACAAGTGTTACGGGTCGCTCTATCAGAAAGTCAGAAGTGTTACGGGTCACTCTATCAGAAAGCCAGAAGTGTTACAGGTCACTATCAGACAGTCAGAAGTGTTACAGGTCACTCTATCAGACAGTCAGAAGTGTTACAGGTCACTCTATCAGAAAGTCAGAAGTGTTACAGGTCACTCTATCAGAAAGTCAGAAGTGTTACAGGTCGCTCTATCAGAAAGTCAGAAGTGTTACAGGTCACTCTATCAGAAAGTCAGAAGTGTTACAGGTCACTCTATCAGAAAGTCAGAAGTGTTACAGGTCGCTCTATCAGAAAGCCAGAAGTGTTACAGGTCACTATCAGACAGTCAGAAGTGTTACAGGTCACTCTATCAGACAGTCAGAAGTGTTACAGGTCACTCTATCAGAAAGTCAGAAGTGTTACAGGTCACTATCAGACAGTCAGAAGTGTTACAGGTCACTCTATCAGACAGTCAGAAGTGTTACAGGTCACTCTATCAGAAAGTCAGAAGTGTTACAGGTCACTCTATCAGAAAGTCAGAAGTGTTACAGGTCACTCTATCAGAAAGTCAGAAGTGTTACAGGTCACTCTATCAGAAAGTCAGAAGTGTTACAGGTCACTCTATCAGACAGTCAGAAGTGTTACAGGTCACTCTATCAGACAGTCACAAGTGTTACAGGTCGCTCTATCAGACAGTCAGAAGTGTTACATGTCGCTCTATTAGACAGTCACAAGTGTTACGGGTCGCTCTATCAGACAGTCAGAAGTGTTACAGGTCACTCTATCAGACAGTCAGAAGTGTTACAGGTCACTCTATCAGACAGTCAGAAGTGTTACAGGTCGCTCTATTAGACAGTCACAAGTGTTACGGGTCGCTCTATCAGACAGTCAGAAGTGTTACAGGTCACTCTATCAGACAGTCAGAAGTGTTACAGGTCACTCTATCAGACAGTCAGAAGTGTTACAGGTCGCTCTATTAGACAGTCACAAGTGTTACGGGTCGCTCTATCAGAAAGTCAGAGGTGTTACAGGTCACTCTATCAGACAGTCAGAAGTGTTACAGGTCGCTCTATCAGAAAGCCAGAAGTGTTACAGGTCACTATCAGACAGTCAGAAGTGTTACAGGTCACTCTATCAGACAGTCAGAAGTGTTACAGGTCACTCTATCAGAAAGTCACAAGTGTTACAGGTCACTCTATCAGAAAGTCAGAAGTGTTACAGGTCACTCTATCAGACAGGCAGAAGTGTTACAGGTCACTCTATCAGAAAGTCAGAAGTGTTACGGGTCGCTCTATCAGAAAGTCAGAAGTGTTACAGGTCACTATCAGACAGTCAGAAGTGTTACAGGTCACTCTATCAGACAGGCAGAAGTGTTACAGGTCACTCTATCAGAAAGTCAGAAGTGTTACGGGTCGCTCTATCAGAAAGTCAGAAGTGTTACAGGTCACTCTATCAGAAAGTCACACGTGTTACAGGTCGCCGTTCTCTCCTTCTTCATCAGCCATTGTGCTGGAAAACTACGCTATCATCACACGTTGTGCAGCTGATAAGCTAATGTGAGCTAAGTTAGCTCCTAGCTAGAGACGAGTGAGAGCAGACAGATAGACCCAACTCCATGCTACCGCATGCTTGCTACGCCAAATGGTACTCTTCCGGGTCTTCTGGTCATCAGCTTGTGATTGGCTGTTTGTTAATGACGCGGCGAAAACACAGATACAGGAAGTCACTCGAAGTTGAAGTGTCTTGCTTTGATAGTGTCTTTGGTGAGAGCAGCTTTTGGCTGCATGTGAAAGACATTGAAAGAGCATTTGCTCCCGTCACGTAACTCAGTTTTTTTATTGCGATAACACGTGACTTTTGCGATGTGTTCATCGCGCATTTTCATATCGCGATGACGATGAAAATATGATTACGGTAATCGTGCAGCCCTAGTGTAGTCCTATCTCAGTCTGTGTGTAGTCCTCTCTCAGTCTGTGTGTAGTCCTCTCTCAGTCTGTGTGTAGTCCTCTCTCAGTCTGTGTAGTCCTCTCTCTGTCTGTGTGTAGTCCTCTCTGTCTTGTCTGTGTGTAGTCCTCTCTCAGTCTGTGTGTAGTCCTCTCTCAGTCTGTGTGTAGTCCTCTCTCAGTCTGTGTGTAGTCCTCTCTCAGTCTGTGTGTAGTCCTCTCTCAGTCTGTGTGTAGTCCTCTCTCAGTCTGTGTGTAGTCCTCTCTCAGTCTGTGTGTAGTCCTCTCTCAGTCTGTGTGTAGTCCTCTCTCAGTCTGTGTGTAGTCCTCTCTCAGTCTGTGTGTAGTCCTCTATCGGTCTGTGTGTAGTCCTCTCAGTCTGTGTGTAGTCCTCTCTCAGTCTGTGTGTAGTCCTCTCTCAGTCTGTGTGTAGTCCTCTCTCAGTCTGTGTGTAGTCCTCTCTCAGTCTGTGTGTAGTCCTCTCTCAGTCTGTGTGTAGTCCTCTCTCAGTCTCTGTGTAGTCCTCTCTGTCTGTCTGTGTGTAGTCCTCTCTCAGTCTGTGTGTAGTAGTCCTCTCTCAGTCTGTGTGTAGTCCTCTCTCAGTCTGTGTGTAGTCCTCTCTCAGTCTGTGTAGTCCTCTCTCAGTCTCTGTGTAGTCCTCTCTGTCTTGTCTGTGTGTAGTCCTCTCTCAGTCTGTGTGTAGTCCTCTCTCAGTCTGTGTGTAGTCCTCTCTCAGTCTGTGTGTAGTCCTCTCTCAGTCTGTGTGTAGTCCTCTCTCAGTCTGTGTGTAGTCCTCTCTCAGTCTGTGTGTAGTCCTCTCTCAGTCTGTGTGTAGTCCTCTCTCAGTCTGTGTGTAGTCCTCTCTCAGTCTGTGTGTAGTCCTCTCTCAGTCTGTGTGTGTAGTCCTCTCAGTCTGTGTGTAGTCCTCTCAGTCTGTGTGTAGTCCTCTCAGTCTGTGTGTAGTCCTCTCTCAGTCTGTGTGTAGTCCTCTCAGTCTGTGTGTAGTCCCCTCTCAGTCTGTGTGTAGTCCTCTCAGTCTGTGTGTAGTCCTATCTCAGTCTGTGTGTAGTCCTCTCTCAGTCTGTGTGTAGTCCTCTCTCAGTCTGTGTGTAGTCCTCTCTCAGTCTGTGTGTAGTCCTCTCTCAGTCTGTGTGTAGTCCTCTCTCAGTCTGTGTGTAGTCCTCTCTCAGTCTGTGTGTAGTCCTCTCTCAGTCTGTGTGTAGTCCTCTCTCAGTCTGTGTGTGTAGTCCTCTCAGTCTGTGTGTAGTCCTCTCAGTCTGTGTGTAGTCCTCTCAGTCTGTGTGTAGTCCTCTCTCAGTCTGTGTGTAGTCCTCTCAGTCTGTGTGTAGTCCTCTCTCAGTCTGTGTGTAGTCCTCTCTCAGTCTGTGTGTAGTCCTCTCTCAGTCTGTGTGTAGTCCTCTCTCAGTCTGTGTGTAGTCCTCTCTCAGTCTGTGTGTAGTCCTCTCTCAGTCTGTGTGTAGTCCTCTCTCAGTCTGTGTGTAGTCCTCTCTCAGTCTGTGTGTAGTCCTCTATCGGTCTGTGTGTAGTCCTCTCAGTCTGTGTGTAGTCCTCTCTCAGTCTGTGTGTAGTCCTCTCTCAGTCTGTGTGTAGTCCTCTCTCAGTCTGTGTGTAGTCCTCTCTCAGTCTGTGTGTAGTCCTCTCTCAGTCTGTGTGTAGTCCTCTCTCAGTCTCTGTGTAGTCCTCTCTGTCTGTCTGTGTGTAGTCCTCTCTCAGTCTGTGTGTAGTAGTCCTCTCTCAGTCTGTGTGTAGTCCTCTCTCAGTCTGTGTAGTCCTCTCTCAGTCTCTGTGTAGTCCTCTCTGTCTTGTCTGTGTGTAGTCCTCTCTCAGTCTGTGTGTAGTCCTCTCTCAGTCTGTGTGTAGTCCTCTCTCAGTCTGTGTGTAGTCCTCTCTCAGTCTGTGTGTAGTCCTCTCTCAGTCTGTGTGTAGTCCTCTCTCAGTCTGTGTGTAGTCCTCTCTCAGTCTGTGTGTAGTCCTCTCTCAGTCTGTGTGTAGTCCTCTCTCAGTCTGTGTGTAGTCCTCTCTCAGTCTGTGTGTAGTCCTCTCTCAGTCTGTGTGTAGTCCTCTCTCAGTCTGTGTGTGTAGTCCTCTCAGTCTGTGTGTAGTCCTCTCAGTCTGTGTGTAGTCCTCTCTCAGTCTGTGTGTAGTCCTCTCAGTCTGTGTGTAGTCCCCTCTCAGTCTGTGTGTAGTCCTCTCAGTCTGTGTGTAGTCCTCTCTCAGTCTGTGTGTAGTCCTCTCTCAGTCTGTGTGTAGTCCTCTCTCAGTCTGTGTGTAGTCCTCTCTCAGTCTCTGTGTAGTCCTCTCTGTCTGTCTGTGTGTAGTCCTCTCTCAGTCTGTGTGTAGTAGTCCTCTCTCAGTCTGTGTGTAGTCCTCTCTCAGTCTGTGTGTAGTCCTCTCTCAGTCTGTGTAGTCCTCTCTCAGTCTCTGTGTAGTCCTCTCTGTCTTGTCTGTGTGTAGTCCTCTCTCAGTCTGTGTGTAGTCCTCTCTCAGTCTGTGTGTAGTCCTCTCTCAGTCTGTGTGTAGTCCTCTCTCAGTCTGTGTGTAGTCCTCTCTCAGTCTGTGTGTAGTCCTCTCTCAGTCTGTGTGTGTAGTCCTCTCAGTCTGTGTGTAGTCCTCTCAGTCTGTGTGTAGTCCTCTCAGTCTGTGTGTAGTCCTCTCTCAGTCTGTGTGTAGTCCTCTCAGTCTGTGTGTAGTCCTCTCTCAGTCTGTGTGTAGTCCTCTCAGTCTGTGTGTAGTCCTATCTCAGTCTGTGTGTAGTCCTCTCTCAGTCTGTGTGTAGTCCTCTCTCAGTCTGTGTGTAGTCCTCTCTCAGTCTGTGTGTAGTCCTATCTCAGTCTGTGTGTAGTCCTCTCTCAGTCTGTGTGTAGTCCTCTCTCAGTCTGTGTGTAGTCCTCTCTCAGTCTGTGTGTAGTCCTATCTCAGTCCTTGTGCCTTTTTACGCATAGATGCAAACTGAACTCATCTTTCACTTCAGAATAGTGCAAGTCTTCTACAAGGATATCATGGTCAACTATAACTGAGACGAAAGGTGAGCAGTAAAAAAAAAGAGCTAAATATTGTTGTAATTGCAATATTTTTTTTACTAGACTGACTGAAATAATATATGCTGTGTGTGTGTGTGTGTGTGTGTGTGTGTGTGTATATATATGTATATACAGTAGGGGTGTGCCGATTAATCGTTTTTTAGATGCATCGCGATGAGTCACGTGACGATTAAAATCGATTCACAATGTTCGATTATCGATTTGCAAAGAATTGCATTTTTTTTTTTTTTTTTTTTTTTTTGCAATTTCTTTTTTGCTTTATTTGCAAAAAATACGGTATTTCGCCCGGAAAGCAGTTCCTTAACTGTAAAACGAGACCAAAACCGAAGTACTGGAAACTGGAATCACTGAAGAAAGCATGCAGGGTGGCTGTAACATGTGATGCGTGGACTTCAGTCGCAACTGAAGATAATGGAGGTACATTTGTTTGTTTACTTTAATTAATGGATACTGACAAATATACCTTGCTTAAAAAAAATCCTGTTTGGTGAAAAAGATGCATCGAAAATCGTGATTAATCGTAATAATCGTAATAATCGTTTAATAATCGAATCGTAGCACCCTTAATCGTAATCGAATCGAATCGTGAGGTGCCTAAGGGCCTGTGTCCACCTAGCGTCTTTTTCCGACGTTAAACGCTGGGAATGCGCTGGGGAATGCTGATCCCAGCGCACAATATACAAGGAAGCAGTCTGCAAGTAACGTTAGTTCAGCTTGATAGCTGACAGCTAGCAAGCTAACAACACAGGTAGGCTACGCTATTAAAAGCAGTAAGCACAACACTCACCAGAAATATTAAGTGTCTAGCCGATCTGCTCCCACAATTGAGCCGTTCTGTCTCTGTTGCGATAGTTTTTCCATATGATTAGTTACCAGAAAAGGAGCAGCCGACACCAGCGTCTTTCTGAAAAGTTAAAATATTTTCAGCTGGAAGCGCTGGGAGTCGGCGCACAAAAACGCCGAAAAAAGACGCTGGGCGCTCTGCACTTTCTCTACACGTCCGTGTGCGCTCGCATACGCTCTCCTCCCATTGGAAACAATTGAAAATAGACGCTGGACCTGAGGAAAAGACGCCAGGTGGACACAGGCCCTAAGGTGGCACACCCCTAATATACAGTATATATTATATATATAGTATATACAATTTTAAATCAAGGAAATGTCTCTGGCCTTGCCTTTCTACTTTTTGCTCTATTGAAAACTGTGTCGTATCGAACTGAAGCATGAATGTTGTGAACCGTTCCAGCCCAAATACTGTATTGATACTGTATAAGTTTGAGCCATTTAGCTTACTCTCTTATCCAAATGTAAAGTCAGCGCAACCGCAAAATGTGCCTCAATTCACACATGGTCAATATTGAATTGATGCTAGCAACAGCAGGGCGTACAAGAGTCCGTGGCACGGTGTCCCGACAAGAGTCTGTGGCACGGTGTCCCGACAAGAGTCTGTGGCACGGTGTCCCGACAAGAGTCTGTGGCACGGTGTCCCGACAAGAGTCTGTGGCACGGTGTCCCGACAAGAGTCCGTGGCACGGTGTCCCGACAAGAGTCTGTGGCACGGTGTCCCGACAAGAGTCTGTGGCACGGTGTCCCGACAAGAGTCTGTGGCACGGTGTCCCGACAAGAGTCTGTGGCACGGTGTCCCGACAAGAGTCCGTGGCACGGTGTCCCAACAATAGATGTAACAAAATGATAGAAACCTGATACAAAGGATCACTTTCGTGGTCGGTGTCTGTCTTCTAACTGGGCCAAATGCCTCTGTATGCCCAAACATCTTTTTTGAGGAGTTTATATATCGGTGATCGGTAATCGGTGATCGGTCGATGATCGGTTGGGCAGATATTTCCCATAGGCGATCGGCAATCGGTGATCGGTGGCAAAAAACGTGATCGGTGCACCCCTACTCTCAACCCACCTTCCATTTTCATGCTTTGATTGAACAGAACATGATTGGTCCATTCACAGAATCTGAATTACTTGGCCTCAGAAAAGCTTGTGACAAAAAAAAGAAAAAAAGACTAACGTACCGGTATGCCATTTCATTGTGATTAAAGCTACAGTCAGTGATGTTTTTGTGTTAAAATAAGTGTTAAATGGCTCTATATTCTGACAGCAATCACTGAAATAGAGTGTTTGGTCAGTGACTTGAAACCCCCACGCTGTCCTCTATCTCTCTCCTGTAGTGCTGCAGGCAGGGCGGACGTATCTCCGCGACCGCACCTCGCAGAGACTCACGGATGGCGGTGTTGGATTTGGGGTGAATAAGATATATAGTCCTTTTAAAGGTATCGCGATCCGACCGTTTCCCAGAAAATGTCAACACAAACTGCCAAACACTCTATTTCAGTGATTGCTGCCAGCATATAGAGCCATTCAACACTTATTTGAACACACAAACATCACAGAATGCAGCTTTAAGTACCTTGCCCCTTTTGTGGTGTTGAACCTGTGAGCTGACAGAACTGGCTCACTGACTAAATCGACACAGGCCCGGTCGCTCAGACAACCTGCTGCCAACCTGTGATGGCATCTGAGTGCTCAATATTTGGCCGCCCGCAGGCCAGGCATTTACAGGAAACATTCTGCCTCACAGGCTCTGTCCTGCTTTGTGTAAATGCACAACAACTTAGCATGTTTTTTTTTTTACTACACATGCTTTTATGTAATGTTTGTTTTTGTTCTGACTTTTTTAACCTAATGTCGTTTGCTTTTGTTTACTGTATATATTGTAACTCGGGATATACGATGGTATATAGGCACATCTTTCGTTTTAGTCAGTGGTATCGGCCGCTAAAGGCTTTAAAATGAAATATCGGCATCGATGGACTAAATGCTAGGGGTGTCACGATACACTCAGTTCACGATACGATACGATACACGATATTGGGTTCATGATAACGATACGATACGATATTTTAACAATATTTTTTGTGATCGATTTGTAAGTTGAGGGGGCATCCTCCACGCTAATTTGAGTAATTTCATTATTTTCATCCTCCG
>NC_139627.1:49904645-49917145 GCF_964638095.1 Poromitra crassiceps | reverse complement strand
CGCCTACTTCCTGCTTCAGCACTGTACCAGAGATTTTCATCCGCCATTTATTTTCCATAGACATTTCGTAAAATGCTTATAAAGAGTTTTACTTGGTCAAACCAAACGGTTCAGCTAGATTTAGAATCAGGAGAGACCATAGAACATCTCACTCCGACCAAAACGAAAAACAAACAACACAGAAAAATAATAATAATAATAAATCTGTGATTTTTTTACGTTTTGGTCCGAGTGGAATGTTATGTGTGGTCTCCCCTGTTTCTAAATATATCTGAACCGTTTGGTTTGACGAAGTAAACCTATTTTTATAAGCATTTTATGAAATGTCTATGGAAAAATAAATGGCGGATAGAAATCTCTGGTACAGTGCTGAAGCGGGAAGTGACGTTCCACTTTGGCTCTCTATGGGAGAGAATGGGAGAACTACCTCTATACCTTTCTGGCCTATAGAAAGAATGCACCACTATTATTGCCATCAGCAACACCCATAAATCCCCATACCCTCTGCAGCCCCGCCCCCATACCCTCTGCAGCCCCGCCCCCAGAAGCATAATCTGCCTCCGTATTTAATCTGCTTAATTTCAGGATCGCCCCCCCCCCCCCACTGAGTTAATCTAGCAGTTCTCTGTCTCAATCCCACCATGATGTCATCAAGTCTCTGCATGTCATTTAATGCAGGCAACATATAGTCTGAGTTAAAGTGATAATCTGGAAGATTTTCATGTGAATAAATGTCTGTGTGAAGTCACTATATAATATATATCACCAACTGAGTTAACACAATGGTGATTGAGCCTATGGCCCACTGATGAAAGCCCTTGCATCTCTCTGTATTGCAACATTACGAACTTGTGTCTGAACTTTCCCCGCCCCCCAAACTAAAAAAAAAAAAAAAAAGATATCACAAGTGGCGCACAGTTCTTGACGTGTTTCCCATCACCCAGCACCCGCCAGAGAGGGTAGGCAGAGTAGGAACAAGTTGCTGTTGTTTCCGCGTTATTATGATCCCACTGGAGATTTGGGCAGAACACACCCTGCGCCCGCCTACGCAGCTGTCAAGCGACAGGATTGGCCAGGAGCGAGCCTTTTGTTCCCTTTTGACAGCTCAAACCCCCCCCCCCCCACACACACCGCCCGCCCGCCCACGTGTCATAGCGATGATCTCCAGTGGGATCCATAATAACGCACCGCTGACCAACTTCTTCTTCTTTTCAGTTGTGTGGCGGTTGGCATCCAAGTGTTGCATTACCGCCCCCACTGGCCAACTTGAATGTATTAACACATTGAGGGCCACAGCGCTTCAGTAAAATTGTCTGGAGCCTGTGCCAGATTCACTTCCATTCAGTTGAAAACAGCTATAGAATTTTTTCTATTAGGGCTATATGAACAGGGTTGGACTCTAATGAAACATTGGACACTCCTACTTCTTTCAAAGAAGACATTTTGTTTCTAGACAGTTCCATTATGAAATGACAGACTCTGAAAGAAGCGCACTTTCAAGGGTTTTCTGCTGTCTTTTTTTACTTTTCAAGATAAAGTCACTTTTATGAATACTCTAATTTCAAGCGCATTCACTGACTCTGGCTGGTGTTTTCTGATGTAGTGACATGGTGTGGTTCTGTGCAGCCTGCGTGCCCCCCCCCCCCCCCCTCTCCACCCCGGAGCTGCGGGCTCCTCCCCACACGCACACAGTCTGTCTTCGCAGCCTCAGTTTTTGCCCCGGGCGGATTTCAGCGCAACAAGGAAATGGCAGGCGGGACTGAGGGAGAAGGTTTGGCCGTACGGCTTCGGGTGCTGCCTTTCTGGCGGGTGGTCGTGTGGAGGGGCTGTGTGCAGGCGGATAGACAGAGGCGGAGGAGCTCAGTTGTGGGCTCGGATCGCAGCCAACTGTCGGGTGCGGACAGAGCAATCTGTGTGGCTCTGGCTGCAGCATGCGTCGGTGTCTCTCTGATCACGGCTTTCTCCGTTTTCTCCTGCACAAAGTAAAGGATCTGAGGTGGGTGGCGCAGCTCCCGTATAGAGTTTTATGGTGGCGCCGTGTGATCCCTTGAAGGGATTCATGCTCACTGGCTGGGTACGACCTTAAACAGCAGAATTATGGAATAATATGAATTATGATTTTAGGACGTCCACAGACATCCTTGGCACTCCTCGTTACTTTTTTTTAGGACGTCCAGAGATGTCCTTGGCACTCAATGTGTTAAGAAGAGGGGGGCGGGACCTTCACGTCACATTATGTGACAGTGTGTGGATCTCACCTACAATTACTGCTCATGGCCATATGTGTTGTCAGGGACAAGAACACTGAAACCTTCCAGATTATAACTTTAAGATGCTTGTTTTTTGTTTCAGTTAATTTAATATACAGTATATATATATATATATATATTATTATTTTTTTAAATAATTTTCCACAAAGAGCTTGTATTGGTTTCCCAGTGTTACGTAGCTCAGAAGGCTGCCCCCCCCCCCCCCCCCCTCAGTCCTTCCAAATGCTTTTGAAGAGGAAATTGAATTTGAAACTAAAGCCACTAAAGCATCTAACACACTTGTTGTACTGGATGTGTGAGTAATGGGGATGCACCAATAGCCGATTGTTGTTATGGCCAATAAGTGATATGATTCGTATAAAAACACGTTTCTATGATCATCAAATGTTGTACATACTGAAAAACACTGCATTTCTTTATTTCCAAAACATTTGGAAAAGCATATAGATTTACCACATTGTTTCCTCTCAATGTGAACATTTCAACTGATACCGAATTGATCACCGATATTAACATATGTTAAAATATTACTAACATCAGCCGATGCCGATATATCGTGCATCCCGAGTGAGTCAGTCAGTGAGTCAGTCAGTGAGTGAGTCAGTGAGTGAGTCAGTGAGTGAGTGAGTCAGTGAGTGAGTCAGTGAGTGAGTCAGTGAGTGAGTGAGTGAGTGAGTGAGTGAGTGAGTCAGTGAGTCAGTGAGTGAGTGAGGGAGTGAGTCAGTGAGTCAGTGAGTGAGTGAGTGAGTGAGTGAGTGAGTGAGTGAGTCAGTGAGTGAGTGAGTGAGTGAGTCAGTGAGTGAGTGAGTGAGTGAGTGAGTCAGTGAGTGAGTGAGGGAGTGAGTCAGTGAGTGAGTGAGTGAGTGAGTGAGTCAGTGAGTCAGTGAGTGAGTCAGTGAGTGAGTGTCACTAGGACAGAGTTGACTTTGTTTTAGTGTCTTTGAAGTGGGCACAGCACCGCTCTGAGCCTCAGGGCAGGTTCACACCAAACATGTTGGGAGCACTTAGGGTGCTTTCTCACTGTGGGAACGATTGCTTTCGTTCCGTTCCACACTCGGGAACGATTGCCCCCCCCCGTTCCCCTCTCCCCCGCTGGTCAGCTTTCACATTACAACATTTCTTCCGCACTCGGAAAGGGAACAGAGTGCACTTGTGTCAGCTAAAAGACTGTATCACCCCGACATCACACCATCTCCCTATTAAAGTGACACTTTTTGTGAAAAGATATTGTGACTTGACATCCCACAATGATCACAATTTCATAGTTACAATATGTTCCTCAGAGATGCACGCTATGATTACACACACACACACACACACACACACACACACACACACACACACACACACACACACACACACACACACTCTCTCTCTCTCTCTCTCTCTGTCTCACACACACACACACACACACACACACACACACACACACACACCCTCCCTCCCTCTGTTCTTGTGTTGAACTCTCTTAGCTAGCAGTGTGCTGTGTCATTCTGTCTACTCTAGATGATAGATCCTCATCTGGAACATGACATATACTGTACATCATCTAATTCACCTTATGTAGAAGAGACCATCTGGCTTGAGAGACCATACCAGAAGTGTAAATACACTTTACACCGCTTGTGTTTACACATGAGTATTGTATCCGATTCAAATGGTCAGTATTGATACTATCGATCGATACTTTTGACAACCGTACAGTAGCTTGGAGCACAAACAGAAGAGCCCTTGGTTAGCTACATGACAGTATTGCACGTGTATCGGAAAAACCCAATACTTTTATATCATCATACTTACGGCAATGAGAACTTTTGTTTTGGACTGCAACCTGCACAAGTACCAAAACGGAGACAGACCTGGAATCAAAACTGAATTACCCCCCAGTAACCGCTGCTATAAATCGTTATTTGGGTGAAACGGCTGTGTCCTCAGAACCTAATCTTGCTCGCTGTGTCTCTCAGCCCAACAAAACACCTCCAAGCGGTTGGAAAAGCTCCTCCTGTCTGTCGTTTGAGCAACCTGTCGGTCAGCTTAGCCTTGCCTTTGATGTGGATTCTCTCCTCTGCTGTTACTGTGTAGTACCTGTAGAACACAATAGCTCCCTTTGTGTCGCAACCAGGCAGCACGTGTCATTGTCCTCCTGGCCAGCAGGGCCTTTGAGGCAGCAGAAAACACCACAGCCTCTTAAGTAACTGGATTACATCATCATCAGCGCAGCACCCACTCCCGCCCTGCCCTGCCCTGCCCTGACAGGGCCACACTGTAAAGCCATATGAAAATCTATTTTATTTTTTTCCAAATTTATTTATTTTTCCTATTCTTTCTTTTCTTCATTTTAATTTTAATTCAGGGGTTAGGATATATATATATATATATATATATATATATATATATATATATAATATATATATATATATATATTTAGCTTTTCTCTCTTTGACATGTTTCTCAAAGTGAAAACCAAGTTGTGACACCCACCCCCTCTCAAAACACCCCAAACTCTCTAGGCCTATTTTACAATGATGACATCATTTAAGCTACTACAATCATCAGGTCTACTTTTGGTTTTGATACTTAGTTCTACGTTTTATCAATTTCAGCTAAATGATGGAAAAGTAGGCAGTATTCCATGTTTTACAGTTGATTCCATTTTTATTAAGGAAATTCCATGATTCCGTCAATTTTTCCCGTTTTGCAGAAATCATATGGCTCTAAACACTTTGTGTTCTGAGCGCTCAGGTAGACCGTCGACTCAACACAAGACTGAGCAGTCCTCTGCCTCCAGGACCTGCTTGTTGGCAGCTAGACAGCAGGACGGGACTGAGCAGTCCTCTGCCTCCAGGACCTGCTTGTTGGCAGCTAGACAGCAGGACGGGACTGAGCAGTCCTCTGCCTCCAGGACCTGCTTGTTGGCAGCTAGACAGCAGGACGGGACTGACCAGTCCTCTGCCTCCAGGACCTGCTTGTTAGCAGCTAGACAGCAGGACAGGACTGAGCAGTCCTCTGCCTCCAGGACCTGCTTGTTGGCAGCTAGACAGCAGGACGGGACTGAGCAGTCCTCTGCCTCCAGGACCTGCTTGTTAGCAGCTAGACAGCAGGACAGGACTGAGCAGTCCTCTGCCTCCAGGACCTGCTTGTTAGCAGCTAGACAGCAGGACAGGACTGACCAGTCCTCTGCCTCCAGGACCTGCTTGTTAGCAGCTAGACAGCAGGACAGGACTGACCAGTCCTCTGCCTCCAGGACCTGCTTGTTAGCAGCTAGACAGCAGGACGGGACTGAAATGTGTGATTGTGGTCCTTCATTCCTGTAGGGCTAGAAACAGGTAGCGTTAGTTTTGTGATGATGGAAACAAGTGGATAGGACGAGGGCAATGTTTCTCCTTAACATCATGTGAATAGAGAGGCAAAGTGACCGCCTACTTCCTGCTTCAGCACTGTACCAGAGATGTTCATCCGCCCTTTATTTTCCCATAGACATTTCGTAAAATGCTTATAAAAATAGTTTTCCTTTATCAAAATAAACAGTTCAGCTTTATTTAGAATCAGGAGAGACCATAGAACATTTCACTCTGACCAAAACTTAAAAAAACAACACAGAAAAAATATTTTCTTTAAATCCGCCATTTTTTTTAACGTTTTGTTCCAAGTGAAATATTATGTGGTCTCGCCTGTTTATAAATATATCTGAACCGTTTGGTTTGAACAAGTAAAACTATTTTTATAAGCATTTTACGAAATGTCTATGGGAAAATAAAGGGCGGATGAAAATCTCTGGTACAGTGCTGAAGCAGGAAGTGACGTTCCACTTTGGCTCTCTATACTGTGGCAGGCAAGATGGCCTTGTTAGAAACACCATGCTAGGCAGTGATTCCCAAACTGGGGTACGCATACCCCTAGGGGTACATGGAGGTACTACATGGGGTACTTGCGAGAAAGGGGGAAATTACAATGTAAGAATAAATCTACTCAGGAGTAGGGATGCAACGGTATGAGTTTTTGACGGTATGATAACCTTGGACAAAAATACCACGGTATCGCGGTATTGCGGACCATTTGTGTTTTTACAATAGCCGAAATATTCCCATACAGCCGACGTCGTCTTTTTAGATGGGGGAAAGTTCAGGGGGGTCCTTGCGGCTCCTCTCTATTGTGCTCTAGTCTAGGTAGGCATGCAGCCCGGGGGAGGGGCCACGTAAGCTGCACTCTGCAAGCGACCTGGGCACTTTGTTTTGGGGAAACAGCTGATACTGTGGGGAAGGTATGACGGCAAATATTAGTGGTTTTGATACCGTGACGTTTTCAAACCGCGGTATACCTTCAAACGGTATACCGCTGCATCCCTACTCAGGAGGCACTAATTGAATCTCTTTCACTTTTTATTTTTATTTTGTTATGTTATATTCTTCAAAAGGTAGGTTATCATTCCAAAAAGGTTCATAGTGTCTATACTTTACTTAGATTGTTAGGTTTTCTTTTATATCAGACACAGGTTTGTGTTCCTACCTGACATGTTTCGACGGTAATACTTCCGTCTTCTTCAGAGAAATGACAGCGGGGGGCGTGGTCGTCCTGTCAAATCTGACAGGACGACCACGCCTCTGTAAACAACATCAGCTGTTAAAGACACGTCACACACCATCATCTGACACCTCTGAAGAAGATGGAAGTATTACCGTCGAAACATGTCAGGTAGGAACACAAACCTGTGTCTGATATAAAAGAAAACCTAACAATCTAGGTTATCATTCATTCATTGCATCCTATGGTATAGTTTTCTCTTGCAGTTTTCTAAAGCCAAATGCTGTAGTCGTGTGAAGGGGGTACTTGGATCATTCAGAAATCAGGGAAAGGGGGGGACAGAAGCCAAAACAGTTTGAAAGCCACTGACTGAGGAAAGCGCTCATCCCTGTTGAAGTGTCCTTGAGCAACACACCGACCACTCGTGTGTACTACATGCATGCATGTGCATCTCAGAGGAGTGTGTGATGAGGCAAATAGACCCTTCTCACGGGGGCCATTTTGTGTCGAAAAGGCAGGGTATACACAGGTGCAAGCAAAACACTAATGAGGCATTCAAACTTCCTTAATTGGAATTTGGAAACCCTCATTAGTGTTTTGCGTGCACCTGTGTTTACCCTGCCTTTTCGACACAAAATGCCCCCCGTGAAAAGGGTCTATTGCACTGGCTCTTAGCCTTTTCATCCTGAGGAGTGGTCCTGTGAGCCACTCTCTCCCCATGTCATGTTCCATGTCAGCCCACTGGAGCGTCACACCATCCCACCCGTATCATGTTATCAGTGGGCGATTGGTTCTGCCGAGTTCAGCACAGCCCAGGAAGGAAGGAAGCCACCGAGTGGCTGGTACAGCTAATGTGCTCTGTCATGGAGCAAAGCTGCTGTGTCATGGCCCAAAGTGAGTGTGCTGCAATACAGAGAGGATGTGTGCTGGACTTTCATATGACAGAGAAAGACACTGTCAGACAGATCAAAGTATCATTTTGTGTACTATATTCACCTTATTATTTGCCCCTATACGCTTCCGCATAACGTCATTTTGTAATCGTCTTTCCGTTTCTTCCGTTCCCGGAAGTCTACTGTAATCATTTTTAGACTTGGCAAAAAGCTGTTTTCAAGCAAAAAAAACAAACCGTTTTAAAGTTTTAATGTATTTTCGGATGAGAACGTAACATTCCAAATATGTGACCAGTTTATCAGAATAACGCCTATTTGGAAATATTTCACGAGCAGCGAGGACTGAGAACGCTGGCTGTGCTGACTGGTCGGACTAGCTATCTGTCAAACCCCACTGTAGGCTACTGGCAGTGAGAAAACACTGTCGACGTGCTTTTGTAACTAACGTTAAATGCTGACCGGGTACAGCCATCGGCTCCTCGCAGCAGTAATGCTATGAACATGTAACTGAAGTTTGCCGCAGTGTAGCTTCTGAATGTTGCCAAACTTCGTTCATATAGTGTCGTTTTGTTTTGAAATTGGCCGCCAACTAGCGTTGAACCGGAAGTACAAATACAATTGCGTCTAACACGGAAGAGAGAAAAAGTGGGCGTGGTGAATAAGGTGAATAGAGGAGGGGTTTTCAAAGTCTGAGACTGTGAGCCTCCCCTCAGACAAAGCTGGGAAAAGCCCCCCCCCCTCCCTCTTAGTTTACTTGAGTTTCACTCAATATGGGTGCCTAATTATGTTATTGATCCCATAGCATAGACACTCAACAATTTAGCCAAGATAGCTGTTGCTGCTTGACACACTTCAGACTGCACCAAATACAAAAAAAAGGTATGTCTGAAGGTATTGTTTTGTTTTTGACTCTGGGAAAGTAGGAAAAACAGTACAATTCCCCCAAAACAACTGTATTTCTTTAACTAAATCACATACATTTAGACTATTCTATGAGGCCATTTACACCTGGCGTTAACATGCGTTTTCTGCCATCTGGTTGCAATCAGATTGCAGAAATGGGTCTCCTCTCAATCGGCATACAGTTGCTGTATCCAGATTGAGAGGACACATTGCATTTACACTTGTGCTCAATGTGTACACAATGCATCCCTGACCACCTCCGGAGGTGGTTTGGCCGATCAGATTGCAATCCTTCTTCAATGCGTTTTGGGGGTGTTTACACCTGTACTTTCAAGTGATAAAACACAATCTGATTGCAATCTGATCACAGAAAATGCATGTTAACGCCAGGTGTAAATGGCCTCTATGTGATCTCATTTTGATAACTAATGTAATAGCTAATGTAATATGTTTTAACTTCCATTCACTGAGCCTCCCCTGAAACAGTTTGGAGCCCCCCTGGGGAGGCCCGCCTCCCACTTTGAACGCCTCTGGCATAGAGAAATGTGCTGTGTGTGTCATGTCATGAATAATGTGTAGTCCGTTGTGTGGACCGTCGTTGGGGGGTCTTTCTTCATTTGCATTCATGACATGTTTGACATCATCTTTAATGGCCACAACGATTCCCAAGCATTTGCTTTGAGGATGGAGAAAGATCCAGGAAGTTGACTTGCTGAGGATCCCTCAAGTGACTCGGCCAAAGTGAATGATTTATTTTGTAATGGAGTCCCGCAGGGATGACGTAATTTTGAAGTCGGAAGGTGGATCCCGGACTTCCAGGATCTTACGGGGAAAAGTCAATGGGGTTTTAGAATGGGGATTTCACTTAAATGCATAATAAGTAAGTTTATGGGAGTGGTAATTTGGGTTGAGCAGGATAATCTTCACAAACGTGAATCACTTTTATGACTTTGGAAACGTAAATGTGACTTTTTTGGGGGGGACTGTGCGAACTTAGTTCAAAATTGTGAATTCTGAACGGGAACTAGTTGGGCTGGACTTTGAGCGAGCTCTTGTGAAAGTGTGACCTTGCACCACACTGGATGTGTCAGAATTGTGCCAACACAATTAATGACACAACTAGTTAGCTAAGCTAGCAAACGAACTTGTAGGTGATTCCTATACTGTCTGCAGAATGCAAGTGCAGAGCAAAGTTTCCCTGTTCGTGGTGTTGTGCAGCGTTAGGATGATCCTCCACATGAGTTGGATGGGGAAGCAGATTGGTATTTAGAGTGTTATCATAGAGTTATCCTATTATCAGTAATAGATACAACACAGGCTGTTCAACAGGAGACAGCATTACAGTTAGGGCTGTGAATCTTCACTGGCCTCACGATTCGATTCGATTATGATTCAGAGGGCTACGATTCGATTCGATTATGATTATCGATGCATCTCGATGCATCTTAAATCGATGCATCACTTTTTTTCCCCAATACATGATTTATTTTTTCTCACTTTCTTTTTTCTCACTGTGTGGCTACTTTTAAAATAAAAGTGCATTTGGAATTGCATTGTATTATGATCCATAATTAAAATAAACAACTGCATGTACTTCCATTATATTTTATTTGATTATAAAAATAAATAAATAAATAATAATAATAATAATACCGTAATTTAATAATCGATTTTTGACATTTGTGAATCGATGCAGAATCGTGCACGTCCGCATCGCGATGCATCTTATAATCGATTATTTTTGACACCCCTAATTACAGTCCTATAGCGTTACATGAATGCCTACAACGCACACACGCACGCACGCACGCACACACACACACACACACACACACACACACACACACACACACGCGCGCGCGCGCGCACACACACACACACACACACACACACACACACACACACACACACACACGCGCACACACACACACACACACACACACACACACACCCAGACGAGCTCATAACAACTGGTTAATGTCAATGTGAATGGAATTCCAGCGCTTGTTGCTTGTCTCACACAGGCACTCTTTGACCTCCATGGACTGACCTTTGACCCTGTGTTTCTCAACACATGCCTATAGGTTGAGGCGATGTCTCGTCATAGACGCTGGCTCAGCCTGGCTGGGGGCGTGGTCAGGGTGGGGTAAATCCTCCCGTTCTATCCATTCAGCAAAGTTAGAATTTAGCTGCTAGCCCAGCCCAGGCAGACACGATCGGGGATTTAACCACCGCAGTAAACGCACATCTGAACAGACGTCTTGTGTTCTGCTCTAGAATCCCCAAACCTGTCGTTTAGAGCCGCAGCACCGTCCTTTGGTGAGTCAGCCCATTGAGATATATGGGCAGTTTTACCCCACTCGCGCGCCAGCCGTATAACATTTTGTGGGCGTTCCCAGACATGCCGACTGTCTCTATCGAGCACCAGTGCTGCTAAGACTGTTTAGTCTCTCCTCAGCTCCTCTTCTGTCCTTTCTCTGGACCAGAACTTAAGATCTGCTCCTTCAGAGAAGAAATTGATCGTTTGGATAAAGTATTGCCGTAACCATGGTTACCTGGCATGCACTGCCTGCTTTGACTTAATTCAGCCCGTGCATTTAATTTTTGTTGACGGTAGAATTATGGGATTGTTCCTTATAGAGATTTTGAGCTGGTTTGTAGGCACACCTCCATCATCATACATTGTATTTTACGCTTCGCTCATTCGGTAATTCTTAATTTTATTTATCATTTATAATTTTATTTCCAGACCCAGGTTTACTCCAGGGCTCATTCCAGGATTAGTTGCAATAGATTTCTCTGTTTGCCACTGTATTCATTGTGTTGTTGTTTACCTATTTGGGGGGGGGGGGTGAGCTGAGCAGATATTAGGCCAGCTAGCTGTGGAGGCAATTTTCCAACTGTGTGGCGGCCTGGCGGGTCACTGCAGCTAAATAAATGTAACGTAAACACTACTACAGTACCACTACAAATAATTGCTAACATTATTTTCATTATATCGATGAATATGTTGATTATTTTCTTGATTAATCGATTAGTTGTTTGGTCTATAAAATGGTGTTTCTCAAAGCCCAAGAGGGTGTCCTCAAATGTCCTCTTTTGTCCACAAACCAATGCTATTCAGAGTAAAGAAACCCAGAAGATATTCCAAATTTAAGAAGCTGAAATCAGTCAAATGTTCATTTATTTTCTTTAACAAATTACTCAAACGATTCATCGATTATCAAAATAGCTGTTGATTAATTTTCTGTCGACCGGCTAATTGATGAATCGTCGCAGCTCTAGAAATGCATCCTGCTGCTCCAGTCCTGCAGGACTGAGGGGACAGGTGGTAGGGCCTAATTAAAATTCGACCTTGCTTCCATTGCCATCAAGCGACACAGCTGTATTGAGTTGTCCCCGATCACATAACACCTGGATTAGTGTTAAACGCTCTGGGAACCCCACAGATCACATAACACCTGGATTAGTGTTAAACGCTCTGGGAACCCCACAGATCACATAACACCTGTATTAGTGTTAAACGCTCTGGGAACCCCACAGATCACATAACATCTGGATTAGTGTTAAACACTCTGGGAACCCCACAGATCACATAACACCTGGATTAGTGTTAAACGCTCTGGGAACCCCACAGATCACATAACACCTGGATTAGTGTTAAACGCTCTGGGAACCCCACAGATCACATAACACCTGGATTAGTGTTAAACACTCTGGGAACCCCACAGATCACATAACACCTGGATTAGTGTTAAACGCTCTGGGAACCCCACAGATCACATAACACCTGGATTAGTGTTAAACACTCTGGGAACCCCACAGATCACATAACACCTGGATTAGTGTTAAACGCTCTGGGAACCCCGCAGATCACATAACACCTGGATTAGTGTTAAACGCTCTGGGAACC
>NC_139627.1:49897145-49899645 GCF_964638095.1 Poromitra crassiceps | reverse complement strand
CTTTACAAAGAGTAAGTACGTACATTCACCCATTCACACACACACACCGATGGTGGCAAGTTACCCCGCAGGGTACTGGCACAGCCATCGGGAGCAATGTGGGGTTCAGTATCCTGCCGAAGGACACTTGAACATGCAGACTGGAGGAGGCGGGGATCGAACCACCGGCCTCTTTTATCCAAAGTGATTAGTGGGACGACCCGCTCCACATCCTGAGCCACAGCCGCCCCCGCGGCTGCCAGCCAGTCAAAGGAGTTTGAGGCAAGGTGCGTTTGTTTGTCCCGCGGCGCGTGCCTGTGGGGGTGGGGTGTTAATTTCTCCTGTTACGCACAGTGATTGACCCGAAGGGCCCCCGCCCAGCCAGCAAACTAGACTGTCTCACGACAGTACACCTCACGTTAGTTGGGTGTGCATGTTGTGGATAGAGAAAGAGAGGGGAATTCGACTGCTGATTTGGACGTTGATTACCGTGGCAACCATTACAGCTTTGAAGCGTTGATTTCTTTGTTGGGGGGGGGGAGGGTCAGCCCTAATTATCAAAAATCTCATTGTGTAAATATTTCTGAAAGCACTATAGTCATCCATCCCACTGTCGCAATATCAATATCGATGGTCAAAAATATTGTGATATTTGACTTTGCCCATATCGCCCAGCCCTACTGTGCACATAGCCTTATAAGCAAAAACGCTATGCTCGATCCATGCCCCATGTTACTAAACAGGAAGGCTAGTTACGTGAAAGAGAGCGGACTTTTGTAACATGCCTCATTGGAGAGAGAGCAGGCAACTGGAGTGGATATCAAATTAGACATGTAACGCTATGAACATTTCACATCACGATTATCGTGACCAACATTATCACGGTTATCAGTATTATCACGGTATTCGTAAGAAATTGCTGAAAATGTTCAAAAAGTACTGAGAGACTCACTGAAATAATTTTACGTTTTCATAATGAAATCTCAGACCCAAAAAGGATTGATACACTCTACATTTCTCCAAGGCTGCACGTTTGCATCTGGGGGACGGTTGCCAACTTTGGTTGATGATGGACAGTATTTATTTACCATGTTTTTCAAATCACTGCAATCACGGTAACACGGTTTTAATGATCATGACAATTCGAAATGGTTACGTTTATCGTAAGGAATTTTATATCACGCTTATCATTAAAACTGGTTATCGTTACATCCCTAATATCAATCCCCTGGGGTGTGTGTGTGTGTGTGTGTGTGTGTGTGTGTGTGTGTGTGTGTGTGTGTGTGTGTGTGTGTGTGTGTGTGTGTGTGTGTGTGTGTGTGATGCAGCACCACTGTGGTTTTTAAATAAATGTACTTGTGGTCATGCAGAGGTGTTGACTCATGCAGAGCTGAATCTACAAAGTGCTCTGCTGCAAGTAAACACACACACGCATGCGCGCGCACGAACAAAGACGTTAGACGTTAGACACCGGATGCTGAAATGTTGCCTTTATAGTTCACATAACAACACGTGAGGCCACAGAGTAACGTTAGGACTCACCGCCAAAAGAGCAAATCCACCAGTGTCAAGTGACTGCAGGTTAGCAAGCAACAGCCAGGAAGTTAGGCATAGCAAGTTAGGCTAAAACAGAAAGTTGGGTTGTTCTGCCTTCAGAGTAAAAGCGTAATTTGTCACTTATGAAAAAAATTGAAAAAAAATAGCTCTGCAAGGCAACAAATGTTTAGAGAAGTATAATAGTATAAAAAAAAAAATCGAAATCGAGTTTTGAGAGAAAAAATCGTCAATTTAATTGTTAGGAAAAATTGAACAGCCCTACTGTGGAATTGTCAAAGCATTCTTCCGGGACGTAGGGGGAGCCGTTGTTCACTATGGGACTGTGCACAGGGGGCCCGGCCTGCAGGGGTGCATGTTATGGGTGTTGTAGTGCTCGGGTAGAAGTTGCCTCCTTGAGGCCCCTATGGAGTCACTCACTCCTGTCAGCTGTCAAGCCAGTCTTTCTACCAAGATTCATTGTCACTCTGGTAGTACCAGTACAGTACCAGTACACTCGTGTGAAATTCTCAGGCCTGGAGGCTCCTCAGGACATGAATATAGCAAAGCAACACGTGGTTAATATGAAACAGCATAAGATAGAAAATCTGCACAGAGCAATAATCATCATCATCATCATCATCAGTATATAAATGGGAGCTAGGGTTCTGTCTGTGTCTGTTTCTCTGTCCCACTGTGATGTCATCAGTGATGTCATAAATCCCACTGTGACATCATCAGTGATGTCATAAATCCCAGTGATGTCATGAATCCCACTGTGACATCATCAGTGATGTCATAAATCCCACTGTGACATCATCAGTGATGTCATAAATCCCATTGATGACATCATCAGTGATGTCATACATCTGACATCAGTGATGCTGGTCTCATTGGCCACACAGCAGCCGAGTTGCGGGCAAGGCCGAGCTGCGAATGCGAGCTGCAGGGGCAGCTCAGCGAGTTGCAGGACGGACTAGCGAGCCCA
>NC_139627.1:49872145-49889645 GCF_964638095.1 Poromitra crassiceps | reverse complement strand
CACAGAGAGAGATGAAGGTGGCACTGAAGGTTCAGCAGGTTGTCAGAGCATGGAGGAATAGGTACACACAGAGAGATGAAGGTTGCACTGAAGGTTCAGCAGGTTGTCAGAGCATGGAGGAATAGATACACACAGAGAGATGGCGCTAAACCAGTGAAATCATGCCAGCATGATACACATTCATCTGCCACTTGTATGCAGGATGGGAAATTGCCACCGGCCACTAAGCCAAACGCAGGCAGACTGAGCCTGTTTGGAGGGTGTGCCACTGCCTCCTCCGCCAGCCACTGTGGCCAGAAAGCAGTCGCCGCTTGTAATATCCTACTTCTCTAGTAATTGAATGGAGGTTGCTAGAGGGACATACCAGGCACTGAATCACAATCAGCTTTGTTGGCCAAGTATGGACACTCCGGTTGACTCCGGTTTAGCTTGCTCTCAATGTACTCATGCAGAAAAAGTGATGCATACATAGTATACAAGCTAAAACAGGACAGTCTGTGAGTTGACAGATGTACATTAAAAAAATTACTGCAATTGACAAGTGTGATGTAAAAATGTCTTATTATGAATATGTATCAGGGAAAATATATATGTATGTATTAGGGGTGTCAAAAATTATCGATTATAAGATGCATCGCGATGCGGACGTGCACAATTCTGCATCGATTCACAATTGTCAAAAATCGATTATTATTATTATTATTATTATTATTTTTATTTTTTTATAATCAAATGAAATATAATGGAAGTACATGCAGTTGTTTATTTTAATTATGGATCGTAATACAATGCAATTCCAAATGCACTTTTATTTTAAAAGTAGCCACACAGTGAGAAAAAAGAAAGTGAGAAAAAATAAATCATGTATTGCGGAAAAAAGTGATGCATCGATTTAAGATGCATCGAGATGCATCGATAATCGTAATCGAATCGAATCGTAGCCCTCTGAATCGTAATCGAATCGTGAGGCCAGTGAAGATTCACAGCCCTAGTATGTATGTATGTATGTATGTATGTATGTATGTATGTATGTACGTACGTACACTACAGTATTGTAAACCACACTGGATTGTAAACCAGACTATGAGTCAGATATACTACTGTATTCTGCCTGGACAGTTTTCTGCCTTCCCTTCCAAACCACATGTATAGGCTCTGAACAGACACTGAACCAACTTGGTTGCTTCTCTCTTGATGATACCTGTGTCAACATGTAGTAGCTACCTACCTTCGCAATGCTAACGGGCATGCTAACTGCTGCTAACATCTTATCTGTAAACCTGCCAGAACCTGGATGTCCCCCCTAATCATCACACTTCTGTATGCCTTTACTCATCACACAGCTGTAGTATGCCTTTTTTTTCTGTTTCCTGTCATGTGTCCTTCAAATGCCATGATGTGTGTATAGCCAGTTGCGCAACTAACTGGGACAAATATCCCTGGAGAACACTGATTAACCTATTATACCACCATCACATTAGTGTGTGTGTGTGTGTGTGTGTGTGTGTGTGTGTGTGTGTGTGTGTGTGTGTGTGTGTGTGTGTGTGTGTGTGTGTGTCTGTGTGTCTGTCTGTCTGTCTGTCTGTCTGTCTGTGCAGAGTCGATGCATGCTATTACCAGTGTTGGAAATGTAAAAAAGTGTTTTGGGGGCAACTTTTGCCCCCACTCTCTAAAGACTGGGGGCAATAAAAGAAATTAAGGGGGCACTTTAAAACATAGTAATTAGTGCATAAAGTTGCTCAAGCGTAGTGTGAACAACAGCGCTGTTTGTGTGAGTGTGTTCTTCATCGTCGTCTTCTTCTGGTGAATGAAAATAAAACTATCACAATATTGGAGGCAATTGTTGCCCGGCCTAGATCATGTTTTTTAGGGGCATTCTGAGATTTCTTGGGGGCATTTTTGCCCTTGCCCCTGGCTAAATTCCTACACTGGCTCTTTCACAGGCTAGGGGTATATATGTAAGGGTTAATGCCCGACGAGGTGTACATTATCACTTTTTAAGGGACGACGCGAGAGGCGTGAACCGTCCGAGGCGAAGCCGAGGATGGTTGCCTCCGCGAAGTCCCTTAAAAAGTGATAATGTACACCTCGTCGGGCATTAACCCGCTTATACCATGGTCACTTGCCAACAAAACAATAAGACCAGTCATTTATATTTCCATGTGTAATAAATAAAGCAATCTAAATGGCTAAATGTCTGTTATTCATACTGTAAATCAGTCTTCCACGAAATAAAATAGTCCCTCCCACTTCCACCACCCTCCGTTTTAAAGCCGACTCAAACGTTAATTTTATCACAGGAATGCGGGTTTAACGATGTTTTGCGTTCTACATTAAATGAAGACATTACCGTTTGGCAGCTTGCTTTATTTTGTATGATAGATACGTATTGGCCAAGTATATTAACATTTAAGAGCGAAGAGTTTCAGGAAGTGACAGAGCAGCGGGGGCTCGCACTGCGTGTGCTGTTGTGGTGACATGCAGAGAGAGTTCTCTCTCTCTCTCTCTCTCTCTCTCTCTCTCTGTCTCTCTGTCTCTCTCTCTCTCTCTCTCTCTCTCTCTCTCTCTCTCTCTCTCTCTCTCTCTCAAAGGCCCCCGCTCGTGCACGAGCCGAGGGAAATCTCCTTTCTCGCCGAGAAGAGCCTGGTGACGCGAGGTTAGAAATGTCCGAAACGAAAATCAAAATTGTAAATAAGAGTTATTTTTGATAAACTGAGCACACAGGGGTGATTTAAATACTTACTTTGACCGAGTCAATTTTTTTCTCAACGTCCAAAATTGTCATATTAACCCTTAACGGGGGTATAGAGCTCAAACTGCTCTCCTGATAACACTGATGAAACTATGGCGCATTGATATGAACGGTGAACAGACCATTTAGCTAGGTGTCCATTATCACTGTACAATATCACTTTTTAATGGACACCTTGCAGCCAATCAGAATCGAGTATTCACCCAGACCATGGTATAAGTGTCATTTGATAAGCTATGTCATGTAAAGTAGATCATATGATTTGAGATGAAACTCAACTAGACCACGAGAGGGGTCGACATGAGAAGCTCTGATGATGGATAGCAGGAGTGAAGGTGATGCGTGCTAGATTTGGGTCTCAAGCCTTTACTTTGTCTTTGTCTTTATTTAAGATGCCCATTAGCTACAGCAGAGCTGCAGCTATTCTTCCTCCTGGGGTCAAACAACTTGCATAGTCTCAAGATATCACATACAAAATTTACATTCTGTACAGAAAATTTACATTCTGTACAAACGGTACAATTTCGGATATTACATACATACATACATACTGTACCTTTCAAGATATTGCATACATCAGAATTACCTATATACCATTACCATATCTTATATATATATAATTATATATATAACTATTACCATCACCATATATATTATATATTAGTTATGTACATGCTTCAATATGCTCTCTCTCTCTCTCTCTCTCTCTCTCTCTCTCTCTATATATATATATATATACACACACACACACATATATATATATATATATATATATATACTGTATATATATATATATACATACATACACACACATACATACACACATATACATACACACATACATAGCATTATCTCAGTAGTAAGTGCTGTTTTACCAAGAATTTAAAAAGTTGTTTGCTTTTTGAGAGAGAGAGAGAGAGAGAGAGAGAGAGAGAGAGAGAGAGTATCTGTCTGTATGCAGACACCTCGCACTGTCACACCAGGAAGGTGAGAGGGTAGAGAGACCTTGCCCTGACCCAAGAGGTGCTGAACCTAGGTTTTTCAAACAGGTTTGTGGGGAGGTTCTGCTCTGTGGATCCCTCTCAGCGCTCTTTGTTGGGGCCCTGGCCTGTCATCAGTCTAATGACTGTAATTCCCTCTAGTCTGAGAACAAAGGCTTAGGCCTTCTGCCTCCTGCTCACAGCTCCCCCATTCAGAGCATTTGGAGAAAGAGAGGGAATATAGAATGGAATAGAATAGAATACAATACAATACAATAGAATACAATACAATAGAAAGCAAGTTAACAATGTGAAATAATACTTGTGTTATCACCAGTGTTGGGCAAGTTACTTTCAAAATGTAATATACTACATATTACTAGTTACTTTCATTTGAAAGTAATACGTTACTTTACAATATTGCTTTCTGTGTAGAGTAACTCATTACTAGTACGCTACTTCTGCATTACTTTTACCAAAACAACAGCAGCAGCAGAATGACATTGCTGCCCCGGAACCATCCTGAAAAATAATTTCAACCGCCTTGAAGCCAGTGTAAACAAAAACAAAACAAAAAAATCTAAATGTTATTCTTTTCATTTGTTATTGTCATCTATAGTGGTTATTTGCATAAAAACAAATAAGTTTGATTAGGAAATGATTGTATCTTTTTTTAAATATGTGCTTTGATTTAATAAAATGTAACTCAATTTGTAACTTGAGTTACTTGAGAAAGTAACTGGTATAATATTACTGAAATCCTATAAGTAATAAGTTATATTACTGAGTTACTGCTAAAAGTAATATATTACATGTAATATGTTACTTTTGTAATGAGTTACCCCCAACACTGGTTATCACCTGATGGTAGAAAACAGACCATTCTGCACACACACACACACACACAAAAACACACCTAATCTACATAATCATTCTATCTTAAAATGTAATCACAGCTCCCTCTTGTATTGTTTATTTGACGAATGCCCACTAGATGGCAGTGCAGTGCTGACAGAAACCAACCGCTGAGAGCATGTCATTAATTCTTCTTTTCAACATGTTTCTGGGGTTTCCAAAAATTGCACCATGTTCTGGACAGCAGTCCAGGTGATGCTTAAGTGTTGTTATGGTGTTAGCAGGGCCACTCTCACTACACGTTCATTGAGCAGCTCTCGCACCCCATGACAAGGAAAGGTGGTCTGCATGGAGGAAGCCAGTATGTATGCTGTGTGTGGAGCTGACGTTCACACTCAGGGTGCTGCAGAGTCGGTGTGTTTTCTGTGGGATTCTTCTACCAGTCCCAAAACGCTTGACTACTTGATGCTGTGAAGGTTGCAGGAGGTTAATGCCACCCTGGAGCACAGCAGTAGCTTACAAATGGATCAAATTGCAGTTACCCATAATCCTTTGCAAACACAATTTGAATACAGCAGCCCCCTCAACTTGGATGTGTTCTGAAGCAGCAAGTTGTGGCGGCAATGTTTATGTGATTCGTGTTTGATTTATAACTTATTGCCAAGGACGTTGAGATGTTTATTATGTGACTTATTTTGCTGAAATTATTTTTAATATATTTGTGTGTGTGTGTGCGTGTGTCTCCACTAGGTGGCACTGCTTGGGTTGGATCTCTTATCTGCCGTAGTGACGAGGTTACAGGACCGATTCAAGTCCCACGTGGGAACAGGTAAGAGTCATTTTTTGTAATCAGTGTGATAGGCTGTCTGTCTTTTGATATTTAGCAACACCTTAGCTTATCACAGCTTACATTCTTTGTGGAGCCAGAGACACCCTGTAATCTCAGTGATTCAGCTATTTGAATTAAGAATTAAACACTATTGCATTTTTGGGATTTCTTCTTCTTCATCAGATTAGATATTAAGGAATCACTGAGGCCATTTACACCTGGCATTAACATGCGTTTTCTGCCATCAGATTGCAATCCGATTGTATTTTATCACTTCAGCCTGATTCCATTTACACCTGGCACTAACATGCGTTTTGGGTGAACAGATTGCAATCCGATTGCTCTCCAGCTCGAACGTCATCACGCGCGCGCCCCCTGAACGTGTGCATGCATGTTTGCATACATGCACAGGGAAATAGAGGTTATTGTTAAGCTCAAATGCACAGTGAACGTCCCCTTCACCTGGACAAAACGATGGCCGATCACGCAGCACTGCATCTATTTCTTTATAAAAAGGACACGTTGCTCTGCCCCGTTGCTCTGCCACTTTTCTTGTTCTTGTCCTTGGCCTGTCTGTAAGCCGTGTTTCCATTACTAAATATCGCAATAAAAATCGGGTAATGCAAACACGTAAATTTCGAAAAACCTCCCAAATATTGCAAAAAGCTTTTGCGCTCTCATGAGGTAGTTTTTCAGACGTGTCGATATAGCAGTTTTCTCTGTAGGTTCTTCTCCCATGGAGCTGGGAGACACTGGGTCCGAGACACACACACATACATACGTTTTCCGTGCATGTCATTGGCTGTAACCACCTGTGTTGCGTTCAGGTAACATCCTAAATTACAATGTTATACAATTGAGAGCATAATTTCTCTTTTATATCAACACTTCTCCTTTGGAAAAGGAGCGGAAAATGAAAGGAAAATGAGGGAGAAAGGGTTCGATAAGCCGTGGCAAAACCTCCGCAGCAAAACTTTGAAGCAACGCTACCTAGCAGAAAGAGAGTGTTGTGCAAAAGCGGAGCGGGGGGGGGGGGAGAAAGAGAATTTTTAGCCGGTGCTGCCTGTGTGTGTGCGCATTTGACACAGCGGCGAGATGAGGGCACACACCGGTGCGGTGTATTTCCGTATGGTAGTTGCTGAATGCGTTTTGAGAGGACGCATTGCATTTACACTTGTGTTAAATGTTGTCATAATGCGTCCCTGACCACCTCCGGAGGTGGTTTGGCCGATCAGATTGCAATCCTTCTTCAATGCGTTTTGGGGGTGTTTACACCTGTACTTTCAAGTGATAAAATACAATCGGATTGCAATCTGATGGCAGAAAACGCATGTTAATGCCAGGTGTAAATGGCCTCACTGTCTCTTTCTCTTTTTCTCCTCTTTTGCAATCTCATTCTCCCTATTTTTAAGAAAATAACTGATTTTAGGATCCTTTTTTGTGTCAGATAATCACTTTGTTATGGGGTTTTTGTTTGTTTGTGATGTTTGTTTATTATTGTTTTTACCCCTTTTGTGACCTCTATTTCTCTCTTTGAAACATTGAATGTATACATTGTTTCATTGTATGGTAATAATAACAACACAGTTTTTAATTGATACCTGTTATATGAGACAATTGTTAATAAAATAAAATAGTTCATCACACACACACACACACACACACACACACACACACACACACACACACAAAGATAATCATTTAATGTAGTATCACCTTCCTGATAGCTGGCTTCATTGTTTTACTGTCCTGTAGTCTCAGTGAACTAAACATTTTTAGGACGGTTTGGGATTATTTTTTGCACGCTTTTTTATTTTTATTTTTCTATTTAACCTTTATTTATCCAGGTTAGCCTGTGTGTGTGTGTGTGTGTGTGTGTGTGTGTGTGTGTGTGTGTGTGTGTGTGTGTGTGTGTGTGTGTGTGTGTGTGTGTGTGTGTGTGTGTGTGTGTGTGCGTGCGCACGTATTTTTGTGCAAGTATAGAAATCGAAGTTGTTGTGATCTTCTTTCAAGTCTCTCTCTTTAATTGTTGTCTGTGAGCTTCTATAAAGCCTGCTAGTTGTCATTCTGAAAAGTCTGTGTTGTAAGTAACTAACAGTAATGAACCTTGATCCATGTCTCAAACGATGCTGTGTTGGGTCCTTGAATTTGAAGGACTTGAGCCTGGAAAGTCCTTCACAGGTCCCGGAACCCTCCTTCTCACTACAAGGCATACTAGCAAACACCAAGGTGGCATCCAGCTTTAGGCTAGATGCAAAGTCTGACCACACTGCCTCTTGTTTAACCCATTGACCTGATGCAGCATTTGTGTGTGTATCCCTTTAAGACGGTCTTAAAGGGATACACACACAAATGAGGGATATACATGCAAATGCTGCATCAGGTAACCTCGCGTCACCAGGCTCTTCTTGGCGAGAAAGAGCCTGGCTCCCGCCCACAATTGATTTTGTCACCCTACTGGTTCCCGCCTAGAGCCCGCCCTAGACCGGATGGCAGCGTTTCTAGCTCGTCAACTTTCACGTTAACTTGACAATTTGACCCAAGTATCAGAATCCTCTTTCACCGTTTTGACCGGTGTGTCAGGCGGTGGTGGCGGAGATGCCATATTGCATAAACGTTTTGTTTTATGTAACGCTAGCTTTGTTTTGATCAGACTCTAGTTTAGGTAACATCACCGCGTCAAGCTAACGGCAACAAAGACGTTGTTAGGCGCATTGCCATCCGGTGTTAATTCTGGGTCCGGGGTTTACGCCCCCATGACAAAAAGCGGGGTGGAAGGTGCCCAGACTATGCATCAGGTATCAATGGGTTAAAGGGATGGGTCACTCACTGTTGACTTCTGATGTGTTGACCTCAGTTCTGCCCAGCCTGATCGACCGATTGGGAGATGCCAGAGACCAAGTGCGAGACCAAGACCAAACCCTGCTGCTAAAGATCATGGAACAGGCTGCCTCACCGCAGGTATCAGCGCTCGCTCGCTCTCACACAAACATGCTTTTCTTCTCCTGTTCTCCAGGATTTTTTTTCACTTTTTACAAACACAGCACCTGTCCCATTCCAATGATGTTGAATTTCCTGGCGTTTTTTTTTTTTTTGCTTTCTTGTGGTTCCCCCAATCACAACCGTGTTCTCAAGAATAGGCGCAACTGTTCCAACTAAATGGCTAACTATGTCTCAAAATCCTGTACTCGTTGAATTGTAGCTTATTTCTATGGGCTAAAACTGTGTCTACAGAGCAATTGCTCTCAGTCTGACTCTCACATCGCTGTAATCGTGATCCAACCGTTCTATCCCCTTCTTAAGTCATCTAT
Source organism: Poromitra crassiceps (assembly GCF_964638095.1). NCBI lineage: Eukaryota > Metazoa > Chordata > Actinopteri > Beryciformes > Melamphaidae > Poromitra > Poromitra crassiceps. Next base: position 49,880,918 of record NC_139627.1, on the reverse strand, counting down.
CTCAGTGTGGTTCTCAAACTTGTTTTTTGAGAAAACCTACAGCATAGGATGCAATGCATGAATGATAACCCACCTTTTGTGTGTGTGTGTGTGTGTGTGTGTGTGTGTGTGTGTGTGTGTGTGTGTGTGTGTGTGTGTGTGCGTGCGTGCGTGCGTGCGTGCGTGCGTGCGTGCGTGCGTGCGTGCGTGTGTGTGTCTTCTTGCAGTATGTGTGGGACAGAATGCTGGGAGGCTTCAAACACAAGAACAACAGGACCCGAGAGGGAGTGTGCCTTTGCCTCATCACCACGCTCAGCACGTAAGCTGATGGCTCCCCCATGTCTCACCCCATTTCTGTGCTACTAGTGGTGGTAGTAGTAGTAAAGTAGTAGTAGTGGTGGTGGTGGTAAGAGTAGTAGTTGTAGTAGTGGTAGCAGTAGTGGTGGTGGTAGCAGTAATAATAATAATAATACATACGTTTTATATAGCGCTTTTCTGGGGAACTCAAAGACGCTTTACAATACATAGAAACAGTACATAATAGTACAGTAAACAAACTAAATAACAAGAACAAATACAGATACAAAACAAATACAAATCAATAGATTGCAGAGATGGAATGGTGGTTACAGGTAAAAGTCAGATATTGTAGGCTGTGGTGGTAGTAGTAGTAGTAGTAGTAGTAGTAGTAGTAGTAGTAGTACAGTAGTAGTAGTGGTGGTGGTGGTGGTGGTAGTGGTAACAGTAGTAGGGGTGGTGGTAGTAGTGGTGGTAGTACTAGTAGTAGTAGTAGTGGCTGGAGTAGTAGTGGTACATATTCTATGTCATAGTTGCATAATCCCTTCCATGTAGGGTTGGGTTGATCATTCAATACTTGACTAAAATAGGATTTTAAATAATAGAGAACCCTGTCCGTAAAGCTCTTATGTTGTTAACCAACAATCTTAGTTGCCTACTATGTTAAAAAAAGGACCATCATTTGCTTTAATTCTGTGACAACAATGATTTGGTCAGAGTGCTTGATATCTCACTTTGAAACCGAATTCCTCATATCTTTACATTTCAACATATTCATATTTTGTCACTTCAACACCCAGTCCATAGCTGTACTGCTGAGTCTGTCTCGTTCAGTCGATCTGTTCAGTAACAGTACACCCAATGGTTTTGGCTTTATTCCTGTCTTTCAGGTACGGTGCTCAAGGCCTGACCCTCAGTAAAATTGTTCCCCATATATGTAACCTCTTGGGGGACCCCACAAGTCAGGTAATGCTGAGTCATGCTTTCTCTCTGTCTCTTTGCCTCTGGTGTGCGCAATATGTGGTGTTGTTGTTCGGTTGAATAACTAATTCTAATACTGATGCTCTTTTGGAAATTGCATCCAATAATGTTGTTGTTGTTTTTTAGCTCCGTTTCTGGTCAAGTTGGTGAATAATACAAAATCATTCAAATTGGTGGTTTTGGTTTGATGTGTAAACAAAACAAGCCCTGTGTCTCTGTACGTTTGCTCCAGAGAAATATTCCCCTCCTCGCTCAGACACAAAGCAGCATCAGGCTACACAGGCTACTCTATCTGTGGAGTCTGTCTCCCCCCTAGCGGCAGCTTCAAGTAGTGCAGCTGTAGGATGCTTCTATCTGCCGCAGGGGGATTCACACATTACTGTACATGGGGGGGGGGGGGGACCTCTTAATTGGCTTAATGAATTTGTCAGGAGGGGTTTCACCGGTGCTGAGAGAGTAATCATTAAAAAGTTTGACTTGTGGTCGTCAGGTACGTGACGGGGCTATGAGCTGCCTGGTAGAGATCTACAGACACGTGGGTGAACGGGTGAGGATGGACCTCAGCAAGAAGGGCCTGCCGCAGTCACGGTACGACCATAGTGACAGTCTGTCTGCCTGTCTGTCTGTCTGTCTGTCTGTCTGTCTGTCTGTCTGTCTGTCAGACTGTCTGTCTGTCTCTCTGTCTGTCTGTCTGTCTGTCTGTCTGTCAGACTGTCTGTCTCTGTCTCTCTGTCTGTCTGTCTGTCTGTCAGACTGTCTGTCTGTCTCTCTGTCTGTCAGACTGTCTGTCTGTCTGTCTGTCTGTCTGTCTGTCTGCCTGTCGGTCTGTCTGTCTGTCTGTCAGACTGTCTGTCTCTGTCTCTCTCTATCCTGCTGTCTTTGGAATTGTCTGTCTGTCAATTCCCCACTCATTTCATTATTTTTTCTTTTTTTCATGTCCCCATTTCTCTCTCTCTCTCACACACACACACACACACCCACCCACACACACACAATGCACTGCCTGCTGTAAATGGGTCAGGTGGGTTAGCCTTTGCTGCATTGGCGTGTGTGTTGCATGTATGTGTTTTATAACATGCAATGGGCGTGTCTCTGCAGCACATCTTTGTTCCTCATCCTCCACAGTGGTTCTTGTGCTGTGGGGGAACAAGCTAAGCTAAGCTAAGCTAAGCTAAGCTAAAGGCAAGGGAGAATCATGGACCATTGGGATGCTAAAGAAGTGGGTGAAGGAGCTGTCTCACGTCATTAAAGACATTCAAATTCTACATTTCTATCCAACATGAGGAGGACAGACGACCTGAGGGAAGAGCTGTCCCTCAGCGACAGTTCTCATTTTCCCTGCCCAGACCTCAAAAAATAAACCTTGACACCAAATCACGATGTTTTACTTTCCCTTTTCAGGCTGTTTTACCCACTACTTCATTGTTAGAAAATGCCTAGAAATGCAAGTATTTATAATATCTTATATATACGGTAATATATTTATATTATATTATAATATAATATTGTCTTAAATATTTTAAAACGTAACACACATAAATTACATCTGTACATTATAAAAAGGTTTCATAATCACCACAATTGACCACAAATATTTAATTAGCCTTTATTAAAGACCACTCCATGCCTTAAGAGAGCTGTGATTGGATTAGACTGACAACTGAGTGTTGTGACACCTCATTGGAAGAGCGCTGGCTGAGGGAAAGAACAGAGGCCAAATATGTCACTTTGATGCAGAAGAGTGTCCCCTGTATCACCAGAGTAAAGGCAAACGTCCACTAGCTCCGTGCGGCTCCGCTACGGCTGCTGGAACAGACCCACACACAGGTGATCTTGTCAGTCAGACACATGCGGATCCGGCAAAAATAGAACAGGTGCCCTATTTTTTCCCATACCGCATGTATTGTCCATCTAGTATTAACATGGGCGAGAGTCTGTTCTACTGTTTCACTGGAGCCGCACAGAGCACACAGAACTAGTCACCTTTAGGTGACAGTCACCCTTTTCCTCCCAAAATAGGACACCATGAGTTTGCATCAAGGAATAGTTTGGGTCTTTGTCAGGTTAGAAACTCAACTGATTACCACTATATGAAGTGTTTTGGAAAGTATTATGTATCCATTCAATAAAGAAAATACTTAAAGCTCATGAACTCATCTCTAAATAATAGGATCAAGTGCAATAATTTAGTTTTCTTATATATATATATATATATAGATATATATATATAATTTTTGGGGGCATTTTTATGCTTTTTAGATAGACATACAGTGTGAGAGAGACAGGAATGTATGGGAGGGAGAGGGGGGAAGACAGGACCGCGGCCCGGATTCGAACCCGGGTCGCTGCAGGGAGGACTGAGCCTCATATGGTGTGCGGCGCGCCCTACTCGGTGAGCCACCAGGACGCCCAGAATTTAGTTTTTTTTTTACTTCTCTTAAAATCAAACTATCTTAAGAGTTTCTAATGTCTCAGTCATATTGTAAGAGTGTGTCACCTTTTTGTATTGCGACTGTTCGTATACACCTACATTTTTTAGAGAAACTGACTTCACGGTTGATGCAGCTTGTCAGTTGGGTGAACTGTCCATATTAACATACTGTATAGGCGCACCGACATTGCAGAGAATGAGCCAGACAGCAACTAAATGCCTACGTGTGTGTAAGAGGAACCACACACACACACATGCACGCACGCACGCACGCACACGCGCGCGCACACACACACACACACACACACACACACACACACGCACGCACACGCGCGCACACACACACACACACACACACACACACACACACACACTGGTAGTTTAATGGAAACATCTGTTGGTGTCAGCCTTCCTGGAGGGCTGTTCTGTCTCTCTGATCATCCCCCTCTTAAAGCACTTTTACTGCCATAGCCACAGGCACTCTGGGACATCTACAAGGTTTCTCCTCGCTAACTGTCTCCTCTCGTTCCCCTTCTCATTGGCTCTGTCGCCCCCTCCCCCCCCTCATAGGCCTTTGTCCCGCCCTCTTCCTCCTCTGCAGACGCTGTAGGCGTCGGCCATGTTGGCATTGTCAAATCATTCCTTTCAGAACAGCTGGATGTTTCTGGGCCACAGCGCGGCCCTTTCTTGGGGGTTTAGCGGCGTCAGATTGATGCGTGGGGAAGCCAGTGGGTCGGAGGGTTGCAGGTTCAAATCCCAGAAGGGGAAAATGTAGGTCCGGGAAGTGAATTGGACTAGCTCGTAGAAGAATGTGGTTAAACTGGACAGCTTCCACGTTTGAACATCTGTAGCTAAGGAACTTACTGATGCATGCGTCCTCAGCAGATCTTCCCTGGCTAATCCAAAATTCAAAATAACAATGATTACCATAAATTCCGGACTATAAGCCGCACCGGTGTATAAGCCGCACCTGCAAAGTTGACTATTTTTTTCTTATATAAGCCGCACCGGACTATAAGCCGCGGGTGTTTTAATGTTTTTTTTTTTTTTTTTTTTTTTTTTTTTTTTTTGTGTTTTAATGTTTAACTCATTGAGTGCCAGCCACTTTTGGAGAACGGATGCTCCCAGTGCCAGAGTTTTCAGAGCGTTTTCAGTGATTTCTCGAGGCCCACAGAATATTGTGTGATATTACTATGTAAACACCGAACACGCACAAGAACGAGCTGGCTCTATTGTATCATCAGCAAAAAAAAGTTTATTGATACCATTTTCCGTTCTTTAGTTATGAGCCGGAGAAGATAGGTTGTTTTCAGCGTTTTCAGGCTTTTCAAATTATTAGCTGAGATAATCCGCCTTTTGTGAAATGCAGCATTTCAAGCACATTCACTGAGTCTGAAGATAATATTTTCTGATGTAGTGACGTAGTTGTTGTGTGATGCCCTGCGTGCACCACCCCCCTCCCCCCCTCCCCCCGTAAACTCCTCCCCACACTGCACACAGCCTCACGCAACCATTATATTTTCGGAGTGCTGCGTTTGTGTGCTGCTGTCGGCTCTCAGCGCCACAGCAGGGAAGAGCCAACCCGGATTGCTGAATGGTTTGGCGTCAGGGGCTGCTTTCCTGGCTGCTAATCGGGTGGAGAAACTATACAGACAGACAGACAGACAGACAGGGACAGAGGGGCTCAGTTGTGAGCGCGCATTGACTCCTGTTCGGAGCCAATGTCAGCTCCCGCGACAGAGCAAATGGCTCTGGGAGCATGCATCGGTTTGTCTTTGATCCACGGCTTTTAGGCTGTTTCTCGGACCTGTCTCTAATCTGGACTGCACCGAGCAAGCACTGTCGCCACCTAATGAGTCCGTAAAATAGGTTATACACCTCCAATAGCTACTATAGTTGTACAGGAGCTGCGGAAGGCTTTGATCGACGTCCCACCGTCAAAAAACGCATTGGACGTCGAAGGACGTCCGTGGCACTCTACGTCACTATTTAATTGGACGTCGAAGGACGTCCATGGCATTCAATGAGTTAATTACCATATGTAAGGGTAGCTTACAGGTAGGAAGCTCCCATTTATTAACATTTCAACAAAACAACATAACACAACACCACCTGTGTTGTTTTTTACAGTGCACACAGTGTCATACAGTGTGGTGAAAAGAGGGCAAGAGAGGAAATTAAAACTTATTATAGTTATATAGGATTTATAGTTAGAAAGAGTGCTAAAAAAGAGAGATTTTTTTTTTTTTTTTTTTTTTTTTTTTTTTTTGAAAAAATCCATAGATACCGCACCGTTATATAAGCCGCAGGGGCCAAAAAAGGCCAAAAAACGGGAAAAAAGGTGCGGCTTATAGTCCGGAATTTACGATACATTACATACTGTGGCACCTCTGCTGCTGTATAATAAAACTCCTCGGAGAATCATCATATTTTTGCTTGGCTTATTATGGGAAATTGTCTACAGTGGTGCTGCATTTCCACACGATATAAGATCAATAATTGATCAGCTGTTATACAATAGTGATGATTGATTGTGTGTAGGAAGCAGGTTCACAGATTCACAGGTTGAGGGGGAAAACACTTCGATACCCCCCCCTGCATATTTGACAGTTGAAATAAGACACACAGGAAAGACTGGGAGGGAGGGGGGTGACATGCCATAAAGGTCCTGGGCCCATTGAAACACAGGACCCCCCCCCCCAAGAGGGAAAACCTTTCTACTTCACTATATCTATACCCAGATTGTCCAAACCGGTCCAGGGAATCAATCTAACCAGCGAGCGATCTTCCCGTCACAAATGGGAAAAGTTGATCTCATCACCTCAGCTTTGCCATCAACACAAATAAAATAACCTAAGAAACCGTTGTGGAAACCGTCATTTCATTTGTGCCTCAGGCAACAGATGTATGATGTATGATATGATCAGATTGGTCAGGGGGCCCCTGGGTGAGCAGAATCAGCGCTCAGTCTGCACCCCACTTGTGCTGATGTCTGCACATGGTCAGTCTGCACCCCACCTGTGCTGCTGTCTGCACATGGTCAGTCTGCACCCCACCTGTGCTGCTGTCTGCAGATGGTCAGTCTGCAGACTGCTCTCTCTCCCTCTCCATCTCCCCCTCTCCCTCTCTCTCCCTCTCTCTCTCTCTCTCTCCATCCCTCTCTCTCTCCCTCTCCCCCTCTCTCTCTCCCTCTCCCCCTCTCTCTCTCCCTCTCCCCCTCTCTCTCTCCCTCTTTCTCCCTCTCTCCCTCCCTCTCTCTCTATCTCCCTCTCTCCCCCCTCTCTCTCTCCCTCCCTCTCTCTCCCTCTCCCTCTTCCCCTCCCTCTCTCTCCCCCCCTCTCTCTCTCTCCCCCCCTCTCCCTCTCTCTCCCTCTCTCTCTCCCTCTCTCCCTCCTCCTCTCCCTTTCTCTCTCTCCCTCCCTCTCTCCCTCCCTCTCCCTCCCTCTCCCTCCCTCCCTCTCCCTCCCTCTCTCCCTCCCTCTCCCTCTCCCCCTCTCTCTCTCTCTCTCTCTCTCTCTCACACACACCATCTATTTTGGTCATGGCTGGCCCCGTCGCTCAGAGCAGAGGGAGAGCGATCGATGCTGGAGTCAGCAGGTCACTCTCTTGTCTCCGCCCATCACTCTGTCTTTGCTCCGCCTTCATTTCTGTGTGGTCCTCTCAGCCTGTGTGTCGTCACCTGCCTGCATCTTTCCTCCACGATGTGACTCAGTCTCTCTTGTCTTGATCTCCTTCTCCTTCGTAGGTTGAATGTAATCTTCAGCAAATTCGATGAAGTCCAAAGATCCGGGAACATGATCTCGTCCTCCGGCTCAGGTGAGTGTTTCTCCCGTTTTTCAGCTCACTGCTGCTTCTACAGAAAACCACCACCTGTATTTGTCCATGTTGTATCCAGACGAGTAGTCTTCAAAGTCTGAGACTGTGGGCCTCCCTCCAGACAAAGCCTGGAAAAAGGAGCCCTCCTTGCTCACTTCCTGGATGCCTATGGGATCATGATTATGTTATTTGATCCCATAGGCACTCGACAATTGAGTCAAGATAGCCTGATATTACTGTTTGACATACTTCAAGTTCACACTACACCAAATACATACAAAAAGGTTTGTCTGAAGGCGTTGATTAGTTTCTGACTCTGGGAAAGTGGGATAAAACGGTAATATTCCACAAAACTGCTGTATCTCTGAAGTATCGTTCACCAAATCACACATTTAGGCTATTCTAGGCAATCTCCTTTTGATAACGAACGTAATAATGTGATATCTATCATCTATCTATCATTCTATCTATCTGTCTACCTATCTTTCTTTCTTTCTTTCTGTCAACATGGGTGGCCCCATTGATCCTCAGGTAGCTCGTTGATCTAAAGTCCAAACGGGACAGTGAGCAGAGACATGTGAGGATGTCAGAGGCTGTGGAATGCAGCACTGCTTGGTAGTGATGCTCTTGTGTGCTTTTCACACAGTTACATCTTTTAGGTTGTTTTTTTTGCCGTCAAACACTGAGCACTGCTGGACATTTAGACGAGAATGGGCCGTCTTGAGATGCGCTGGAAATATCAGGGGTACAAAGCACCTTAAGTGAAGATTTAAGATTTAAGATTTTAGAAATCTTAACTTAGGGTGCTTTGTGCAACCGGCCTCCAGGGCTTTTGGAGTTGCTGGATCACATGCTGTCAGTTGGGGACAGTTTGAGTGGATCTCATCATGCAGCTTGTTGTTGTTGTTGTTGTTGTTGTTGTTGTTGTTGTTGTTGTTGTTGTTGTTGTTGTTGTTGTGGTGCTGAGTTGAAATTCAAAGTTTTCCATAACAGCGAAGCTATTGCATGATGAGTAGAGTAAGAATGTTCTCCGGTCAGACTTTCAGTTTCATCACATCACACTTCTATCTATCTATCTATCTATCTATCTATCTATCTATCTATCTATCTACCGTAAATTCCGGACTATAAGCCGCACCTTTTTTCCCGTTTTTTGGGCTTTTTTGGCCCCTGCGGCTTATATAACGGTGCGGCTTATCTATGGATTTAAAAAAAAAAAAAAAAAAAAAAAATCTCTCTTTTTTAGCACTCTTTCTAACTATAAATCCA
>NC_139627.1:49852145-49869645 GCF_964638095.1 Poromitra crassiceps | reverse complement strand
AATTTTAGAAAATCTTCAACCTCTTTCAAGGTTTGACTGCATCTCTGTACTTGCGCCATTGGTTTCAGAATCAGCTTTATTGGTAACGTATGTACACATAGAAGGGATGACTCTGGTTTGCGTTGCTCTCAAAGTACTCGCACACAGAAAAGGGTATACAGTGCACAAGTTCAAACAAACAAGGCACAGGTTCATTTAAATATTTTGCATTAACTACTATTGTACAATAAGTGACTATAGGAACAAGTGCATGTTTGGAACACATACTGTACATGAACGCTATGACAAAGTCAAATAGGATAGTGTGCTGTCTGGTGCTGCTGGTGTGAATGTCCTTACTGGGCTAGCTGTCATGGCCGGTCCAGGTAGGCTTTCATCCCACAGTAGCTGGGTTGATGAGTTTAACATCTGCTGGACGCAGCACGTCTCAAACAAGCATCTCTATGGGTGACCTACCACCTCTCACCAGAGAGATAAGAGACAGGCGACTACAGCTAGCCGGACACTAACGCGGGACACCCTGAGCTGCCTGCTAGCCGAGTCATTCTGTGGGAACCAACTGATGGAAGGATGAAAGACCACTAAAGAGCATGGTGAACCCCCTAAAACAGGACTGCTGAGCTGCAACAACTGGGGAGCTGCGGACCCTGGTGGAAGCACGAGACGCGCGGAAGGTCCGACATCGTGCCCGACGGCGGCCATCCTGGCCTGAGTCGACGCAGTGAGTGAGTGAGTGAGTGTGCTCCACAGAGTCACACAACACAGTCAGGTATTTAAATTTAAAAGGGACAAAGACTTGCCTGAACATATTCCAAAACAAGGTGATCCTGGCCTGCTGGCTTGGTAAGAACATAAAAGTATAAACGGAACTATTCTTTCTAATAACTGTTCAGCTGTAAGCCACCAGAGCGTTAATGAACTGGAGTTACTCCTCCTGTGCAGAGAGGGTCCAGCCCTGGTGTGTCCTGAGTCTCCGCCTCTGGCAAAAGCCCCTCCTCACTGTCTGACCCCTGGCTCAGACTGTCCAGTAAGCCCCTCCTCACTGTCTGACCCCTGGCTCAGACTGTCCAGTAAGCCCCTCCTCACTGTCTGACCCCTGGCTCAGACTGTCCAGTAAACCCCTCCTCACTGTCTGACCCCTGGCTCAGACTGTCCAGTAAGCCCATCCTCACTGTCTGACCCCTGGCTCAGACTGTCCAGTAAGCCCCTCCTCAGCATCTGACCCCTGGCTCAGACTGTCCAGTAAGCCCCTCCTCAGCATCTGACCCCTGGCTCAGACTGTCCAGTAAGCCCCTCCTCAGCATCTGACCCCTGGCTCAGACTGTCCAGTAAGCCCCTAGTCAGCATCTGACCCCTGGCTCAGACTGTCCAGTAAGCCCCTAGTCAGCATCTGACCCCTGGCTCAGACTGTCCAGTAAGCCCCTCCTCACTGTCTGACCCCTGGCTCAGACTGTCCAGTAAGCCCCTCCTCACTGTCTGACCCCTGGCTCAGACTGTCCAGTAAACCCCTCCTCACTGTCTGACCCCTGGCTCAGACTGTCCAGTAAGCCCCTCCTCAGCATCTGACCCCTGGCTCAGACTGTCCAGTAAGCCCCTCCTCAGCATCTGACCCCTGGCTCAGACTGTCCAGTAAGCCCCTCCTCACTGTCTGACCCCTGGCTCAGACTGTCCAGTAAGCCCCTCCTCACTGTCTGACCCCTGGCTCACACACACATACCGGTAAATGAGGTAGAGGAGGCATGCCACAATGAGGACCACCAACATCTTGATGTGGATGGGTACCAGGCAGCGCTCCACCCTCTGTCTCTCCAGGGTCAGGGGACTGAGAGGGGTGTGTGGGTATTGTAACTGGACTCGTCTCCCTGCTGCACCTTTGTTAGGCCTTCGACGTGTGGCCCCTGACTCTTCCTCTTCCTCTTCCCTGTCCTCCTCCTCACTGTCAGAGTACAGGGCACCCTCCTCCGTAGCGCTTGGTCTGTGTTGGACATCAGGCTGAAGCAGTTTCTTCAGCTTCTTCTCATACACCCTCCTGGTGGAGTCAATAATGGGTCCAGCTTTAAACCCATGTTTGAGCAGGGTCTCCTTGAGCTCATCATCAGTCAGTCCACCGGGGTCCATCATCTCTGGATCCTCCTCCCTGTAGATTTCCGTCGTCCGACATCACTTATGACATGCTCGGCTCGAGTGACATCACCGATGATGACATCATCATTGAGTGCTCGAGTGACATCACCAATTCTATACATAAGTGATATCAAACATGATGACATTCACTGATGATGTCATAAATCCTTCCCTGCAGAAGTAGGACCGGTGCATCCATCAAAAAAGACAAATGGGGAGAGATCATTTCAATGCCAATCAACTTCTTTCAAGAATGTTTCTTGAATGGTATTTTCTTGATGGGAGTCATTCTGTTCCGTCTCAGATATTGACTTTTGCTTCTAGAAAATGCGTGAGACAAAGTGACTTTGCATTGGAAACACATGGATCGAGCCAGTCCATTGGCAGACCTCTAGGAAAAAGCAGATATTAATAGTGAATGTGAGTCTCATTGACTTGTTGTCCGGATTGCTGAGAGTTGAATTAGAAAAGTAAGAGGAATATGTCAACATGATTAACTTGAGCAGTTATTCCACAGTTGGGCATCGTATTTATCATGATCGGCCACTTGGCTCACAGACTAAATTTCACAGTTGAACTCAAATTGATTTTGTGAACGCAGCTGATGACACATTTTAATTTGAGGCCGTTTGCCTCAGCGATGATGAGGCGAAGGTCTGGTTTGTGAATATGGAAAGAGAATGAGCTGCAGGCAGCGTCGCTCAGACCGCCTGGCCTTGGGTTGAGTTTGACAGTAGCACTGGTCCTCCCAAATAAACTCTCTCTGTTTGACACTGTACAGTAGGGAGAGGTGATGGAGATAGAGACAACACAAGTTGTCAGTTGGTATCTCCCACAGCAATCCCCTTGAGTGAACAGGCTGTTGAGTAAACTCTTGTTGAATCAGTGGAGTGGTAGCATAGCCCTTAGTGTGCTTGCATGTCTGTTTTTGTGTGTGTGTGTGTGTGTGTGTGTGTGTGTGTGTGCCCTCCTGTCTTTGTAGAAGTCGAGCTGAACCCAAAAATGACTTTTCTTTTCTTTTAGTTCAAATACCTGGGTATGCAGTGCACCTATTTAATAATGTCTGGCAAAAACAATCACAAAAATCTAATTTCTTTAGTTTTTCACACTTTTTCCACATAAAAAGTTCATTTTTCAAGATTTCATTCATAACAGTAATCTACAGTTTGCTGACGTCACATAGTACTGTCAAATTTCTACCCCATTTCAACCAATCATATCACGACATGGCAGCTGTCAACCAAATCTTTATTTCAGGATAATTTTCTCTTCCAAATGATGGAGAAAATGGCGCCTAGTGTCTGTAATGTGGCAGAATTTCTAGCCCATAAACTAACTACTAACTTGGCCAATTGTATGTGACATACAAAATAAAGCAAACGGTAATGTCTAAGAATGCAAAGAAATGTAAATGGCTCCTTAAACTCGCATTCCAGCAATAGCGTAACTGGCGCGTGCCTCAGAGAGCCTGGTTGTCAGGGGTCGCCCCTTGGAGATTCCAGGCGGGCGGGCAGCACCTATGCATCGCATTGTCCGCTCCATTCCACACAGAAGCAGCTGGCTTCCTGGTACTCTGCGGAGCCCACTCGCGTAGCACCACAACACGCTGAATCCCACTCAATTTGGGGGCGGATTGGCCACTGCCAAAGCCAGTCCCCAGAATTGTCAAATCAAATCATCGACACGCTATATGATCCGCCTCTCAACCGTGTCATCAAGACAAGATTTGTTTTCAGCCTCTGAAACGTCTCCGACCCTCGCGCTACTTGCATTCCGTTGGGTTCATTTCGACTTTAAACCATTAATATCCACAATAGAATTTTATACTTTCCTTTACAGCACTTAAAGTACTAGTTGAGCTAAGCACAAATTGGAATTTTTCAAAATGGGTCAAAGTATGATGCGACAGGAGTTTTTCTTCATCTGTTTTCAGTTGTTAGTCACAAGGAGTTCATCGGAACCTGTATTTACAATAGTGTTTTTGTCCAAAATGATCAAATGAGTAACCCCATGTGACTAACGACTACATATAGAATGATACAGAAATGGCTGTATCTCAAAGTAGGATCTGAAAGAGTTATATCAAGTGCTTGGTTACCATTGGATTTCAAAACAACGATTATGTGCAATGATCCCGTGTAAATCTGATATCTATAGCATGTCAAATCAATGTTAAACCTTAATCTGCGTTTTTAAAAGAAAATTATTTTTGTCTACCAATTAGGCCAATTAAGGCATGAATGATAGATATGTGAAATCAAAAACTTTGATTTTGTCATGTGTAGCCAAGTGTCTTGACAGTTTCCACAGCAGATTTTGTGTTTCCACCTCAAACAGAAAAAGAAAAAAAATATCCTTAACATAGTAAATATAGTTGTTAGTCAGGCTTTGGATTGAGTGGTGTGTAAGGAAGATGTATGCATGTTATATTTAATTGAGCATGAGTGCTTTTGTGGGAGAGCTACACATTCCTTCTGCCATCAGGTTTCTTTACAAGGTACCAGGGTGTAAAGCATGTCAGGAAACTAGAGCTTTTCCACATGGATATTGTCTGGGGTGAGAATAGATCCGCCTACAGGAAGTTAGACTGTCTTCAGGTACTTCAGGGCCTGAACATCAGGCTCTTCTGGGGAGGGCAAAGGTCATGTTGCACAGGACTGTGGGACTTAAAGTCTTTTCTCACAGACAGAGTGCATTTTTTTCTGCATGTTTCGTTTTTAATCCGTCATCCGAAAACACAAACGGGTCGCAAAAGGCTATTTATTGACTGATGCGAAAAACACAGAAAATAGAGCCTGTTATGAAATATGAAATATGAAAAATAGGGACTTGATGTGCAACAGCCTTTAACTCATTGAGTGCCAGCCACTTTTGGAGGACGGATGCTCCCAGTGCCAGAGTTTCAGAGCGTTTTCAGTGATTTCTCGAGGCCCACAGAATATTGTGTGATATTACTATGTAAACACTGAACACGCACAAAGAACGATGAGACTCTATTCTATCATCTGCAAAAAAAAGTTTATTGATCCCATTTTCCGTTCTTTAGTTATGAGCCGGAGAAGATAGCTTGATTCATCCAGAAACAGCAATTTTTTTCTAGAAGCTGAGATAATTGGCCTTTTGTGAAATTAAACATTTCAAGCACATCACTGACTCTGAAGCTAATCTTTTCTAATGTAGTCACACCTCAAAAATAATTTCCTTCAATAAAACAGTGAAGGCCAGGGAATTCTGTTTGGCAGAATAATATTTTTTAGCTACAACCAGCAGCGCTGGCCCCTGCGTGCGCTGCTGGTTGCAGCTTCTTGCTGGTCTTCATTTGCTGCTGGTGGGCATCGGATATTCTGGCTTGCGTTTGTCAATCCTGTCCTGCTGCCTGGGTCTGTCTGGGTGTTGTGTGTGTGCTGCTCTGCGTGCCCCCTCCCCCCCCCCCCCGCCCCGCCCCGCCCCGCCTCGCCTCAACTGCACACTCCTCCTCCTGTCTGTGGTGGCTCTCTGCTGAGTTTGCTGTGCGCACAGTGAAGGGTGCTAGACATCCTGCTTTTTTACAGCGTTCCGCGTGTGTTTGTCACCGGCAACGATGCTTCCAGCTGAGAATAATAACAACTCCACGGTGTGGATGTGCGGATTTGCTGTCGCAACCGACACGGAGCGGCTCAATTGTGGGAGCAGATTGGCTGCTGCAGGCACAGCTGCAGTAACGTGCTTCAGCATATCGATGCATACGGATGCGATGCGATTTCCGTTTCCATAACGACTTCTTCTTTGTTTTTTCCTTGCCTTTCTGTTATGTGGAGAGCACTGTCGCCACCTAAGGGTTCTGTAAAATAGGTTAGACACATCCAATAGCTATAATATTTGTACATCAGAGGCAGAAGGCTTTGATCGACGCCCCACCGTCAAAAAACGCAATTGACGAACATGTCCGTCCTTGGCACTCTACGTTACTAATTGAAATGACGAACATGTCCGTCCTTGGCACTCAATGAGTTAATTGGGTGATTTTCTTTTGATATTTGGTTTGGAGGAGTTAGAACCAGCCTCCCTCTCAACATGTCACCTGGTGGCGTTAAACCAGGGGTGGGCAACTATTTTCCATGGGGGGCCACATGAGAAACCCAGATTGTTGCCGGGTTGCCGAACAAATATTGTCATGCCGTAACCCATGGATGGGCAACTTTGATGATAGAGATGGCCACAAAAAATGTCCTCGCTACCAGGTTTTGCTGAGGGCCGAACGGCGCTAGCGCAAAAAATTTGGGGCATTTGAAGCCAGGTTTAGAGGAACAACTCATTTTATATTAACTCATTGAGTGCCAGCCACTTTTGGAGGACGGATGCTCCCAGTGCCAGAGTTTCAGAGCGTTTTCAGTGATTTCTCGAGGCCCACAGAATATTGTGTGATATTACTATGTAAACACTGAACACGCACAAAGAACGATGAGACTCTATTCTATCATCTGCAAAAAAAAGTTTATTGATCCCATTTTCCGTTCTTTAGTTATGAGCCGGAGAAGATAGCTTGATTCATCCAGAAACAGCAATTTTTTTCTAGAAGCTGAGATAATTGGCCTTTTGTGAAATTAAACATTTCAAGCACATCACTGACTCTGAAGCTAATCTTTTCTAATGTAGTCACACCTCAAAAATAATTTCCTTCAATAAAACAGTGAAGGCCAGGGAATTCTGTTTGGCAGAATAATATTTTTTAGCTACAACCAGCAGCGCTGGCCCCTGCGTGCGCTGCTGGTTGCAGCTTCTTGCTGGTCTTCATTTGCTGCTGGTGGGCATCGGATATTCTGGCTTGCGTTTGTCAATCCTGTCCTGCTGCCTGGGTCTGTCTGGGTGTTGTGTGTGTGCTGCTCTGCGTGCCCCCCCCCCCCCCCCCCCGCCCCGCCCCGCCCCGCCTCGCCTCAACTGCACACTCCTCCTCCTGTCTGTGGTGGCTCTCTGCTGAGTTTGCTGTGCGCACAGTGAAGGGTGCTAGACATCCTGCTTTTTTACAGCGTTCCGCGTGTGTTTGTCACCGGCAACGATGCTTCCAGCTGAGAATAATAACAACTCCACGGTGTGGATGTGCGGATTTGCTGTCGCAACCGACACGGAGCGGCTCAATTGTGGGAGCAGATTGGCTGCTGCAGGCACAGCTGCAGTAACGTGCTTCAGCATATCGATGCATACGGATGCGATGCGATTTCCGTTTCCATAACGACTTCTTCTTTGTTTTTTCCTTGCCTTTCTGTTATGTGGAGAGCACTGTCGCCACCTAAGGGTTCTGTAAAATAGGTTAGACACATCCAATAGCTATAATATTTGTACATCAGAGGCAGAAGGCTTTGATCGACGCCCCACCGTCAAAAAACGCAATTGACGAAC
Source organism: Poromitra crassiceps (assembly GCF_964638095.1). Taxonomy (NCBI): domain Eukaryota; kingdom Metazoa; phylum Chordata; class Actinopteri; order Beryciformes; family Melamphaidae; genus Poromitra; species Poromitra crassiceps. Next base: position 49,862,145 of record NC_139627.1, on the reverse strand, counting down.
ATGTCCGTCCTTGGCACTCTACGTTACTAATTGAAATGACGAACATGTCCGTCCTTGGCACTCAATGAGTTAACAGTTGTGATGTCATTATTCAGTCTTAACCACCAATATTTGATCCTTTTCTCACTCACTCCTATGTCACCACCTGCTCTCAGGGCTTGAAATTAACTTTTTTGACCACCTGCCAATATGGCTGCTAGATTTTAAAGTTACGAGCCAATTAGAATTTCCACTAGCCGAAATGTTTTTCTTGAAATAAACCAGAATATGAGTGGGTTAATTTAAGCATAAGTATCAGTATCACAAACAAAAATGCACTCTTGAAGCTAAATAAATCCAAAACCAATGAGTTAATTATTTAAATTTCTACTACAATGTAGCCTGAAGATTATTGAAAGATATTCCATATTCCAGACTGGAATGCTATAACAGAAGTGGAGTATTGGCCAGAATGACATGAACATTTGGACACTTATTCAGCGGGTATCTTGCATGTTGCGTTCAAGTGCACTGTAATTTTCTTTTCTTTTTTTTTTGCAATTCCATCGCGGGCCACACAGATGGCACCGTATTTTGCCCATGTGTGCGTTAAAGCCATCCCCTCAAAACAAACACATGAAACTAACAAGCAAACCACGACGACAAGCAGAGGACCCACGACCCACGTGCTGCACAACGCACGCTAAATGACAGGAAACCTTATTAGCCTTTACGTGGTTCAGCTCCTCCACAGTGTCTTCTCACCTATTTCACAGATAGAGTTATTATGAGAAAGATGGAGGGGGAGTCTTTGCTGTGGTGCTGTAAAGGGAAAGGAGGGGAGGAGGACAGAGTGAGTGAAACAGATGGAGAGCGAGAGAGAGAGAGAGAGAGAGAGAAAGAGAGGATAGAAACCAGAGAGAGCTGAGGGGGAGATAGAAGAGAGGGAGGGTTTGTTGGAGGGAGAGAGAGAGAGAGAGCAAAACACAGCAGCCATTGCCGTAGCAGCATTGAGAGGTAAACAGTGGGCGAGAGACATAGGGCAGAGGCTATAGAGAGAGAGCCGAGCTGTCAGCTGTGCGGCTGCGTTCCCAGTCTTCCTCTGTGACGAAGGAAGGCTTTGCACCATGGCAGCCGGAGAAGGTAAGACTGCAAATAGGAAGGGGATTTGTCCCTGCTAAGGACAAAACGCACTCGCACCACGCAGGGCTTTCAGGGCAAATGGTTTCATCGGGGTGAGTTCGATAAGGAGATATAACGTTTTTAAGGCTCAATATTCTTTTTTTTCCTCATCATTGCATGTTTTCGACTGCGAGCCCTGCTGTGACTCAGTCCTGTTGAGTCGTAGGGAGGGTGCAGTTTCTATACTTTCTCACTGGCACCTCAGTCCACAGGAGAGGAGAACTCTCACGAGAGACAGCTCGCCTAAAGCCTTTGACAGAGTGTGTGCTGGCCCAGACGAAAGAGGACCAACGTGAAAGAAACGATATCTTTGGTCGTGGCTACAAACACGCTGGTCTTGCATCGCGCAGTGAGAGAGGTTCAAAGACGGCCGTTGTCACAGAGCAAAGATAGCCTCGGACGAATTCTGACACTGTCAGAAATTTGAGGGTGACTGACAGCTACGACGATGTCTGATAACAACCAATAGAAATGCTGCGTGATCACATCAGTATATAGACGCTAACGCTAGTAGAGGAGGCTAACAAATAAGTGACGTTATCTCAAGCTCTCTCGCAAAATTGGCATCCCGTGTTGTTGGCCTCCAGACACATAAATTCCACTTTGCAAGCGCTCCATTCTTGCTCAGCTTTGTCAGTGCTTTGTTGACATCTCTACCACACACTAATGTGGCGCACATTCATTGATGCGTAGCTGCTGACGTTTGATTCTTGTGTTTGTATTGACTGCTGATTGACAGGTATTCAATCAATCAATCAAGTTTATTGAGCAGACTCAGGGTCCATAAAAAGTACATACAACATTTAAAAAAACACAGGGACATAAAAGACAAAAAAACAAAAAACTCATTGCACAAGGCACTGATACCAATATGTCCAAAGCTGGGAACCATATCTGACAGTGCTAAACTTGGGGTTAGTCAGCACCTGGATTACAGAGTTCATAGACCCGTTTAGACGGCATATAAATTTATACATCAATTTCCTCAGGAGAGCCTCAAAGGTGTGAATTCTGGCCGTACAGAATAGTTCGCTGGCACTACTCCACCTGGGCTTGTTCAAGAGAATCCTAAAACAGTGATTACCGTATATGCAACCCGTAGTTTGTCATGGCTCTCTTTCCTAAACTTCACCCACAAGGGGGCAGTATACAACGGTGTACAAAAAGATCTAAAAAGAGTGAATTTGACATAGTCAGAGCACCCCCCCCCCCCCCCCCCCGTAACTGATGCATTACAGTAGCCAGCCTTATGAGGTGATATGACTGTATTGACCGCTGATTGACAGGTATTGACTGCTGATTGACAGGTATTGACGGAGAGACGTGCGTAGTCATCGTACAGTCTGCACACATCAAACCTGACGTCGTACCCAAGTTTATTAGATCCAACGTCGCAAAGTGTGGTCACCAATAAACTTATAAGATTTCAGTCTGTAGACTGAGTTGGGAGCTTTACTGTCAAAATGTAACTGCTTACACATTACGGAGTACCTGTTTAAGAATATAATTAGGTATGTAATCCATTGACGCTGATTACTTTGGAGTTTGGAGTTACTTCACCTTGAATTACTTCACATGACTTTGCCTCTAAAAATCGAACATAACAATCGACGTGGATAAAACGGTGTATTAAGCTTGCCGACTGTAATTTGAGTCGCATTATTTACGGTCAGCTACAGTACAACCATGATTGACCATTATAGTAGTCGTTTATTTGTCATTGCATAAAAAGATATACAACGAAATTGCAAAACTCCCCTTTGTGCAACCATACAGTAACAAATTAAATAAATAAAAATAAATAACAATTCACCAACAATTCACCAGGCTCCACAGTAGATAGACATCATAATAATTTACAGAGAGTAGCTCTATCAATCGATATGAGGTAGCAGCAACGTGGTTAGTGCATTTTAACACAGCAATAATATAATCGTAGCAATAGCTGTATACATAATAGTGTGTCAGAAATAATTATTTCATAATTGAGGTATGGTAATAATAGCAATAGTTGAAGTTAGGTGATATGACTGTAATCCTGTATCTTTGTAAACCTTATTCAACCCTTCACAGTAGTGATAATGTTCCGAGGAGATGAAAACATCCTTTCTCCATCGTACATTATCAGCCCAGGCTCACAGGAGGCAAACATCTATTGTCAGGACAATAAACCCTTATCACGGGGGCCATTTTGTGTCGAAAAGGCAGGATATACACAGGTGCAAGCAAAACACTAATGAGGGTTTCCAACTTCCAATCATGGAAGATGGAAACCCTCATTAGTGTTTTGCTTGCACCTGTGTTTATCCTGCCTTTTCGACACAAAATGGCCCCCGTGATAAGGGTCTATATGGCTCGAACCCATGCACCCTTTCCTGCTGAATGCTTGCAATGCTGTAACGAAGGAAGTTACAGTAAGTTTATTCTTACAACATCTTCACCTAAAAAAAACAACCTCAAACACTAAAATGCAAATGTCGAATAGATCCTTTTCGCGGCAGCCATTTTGTGTCTCAAAGGCAGGATAAACACAGGTGAACCAAAACATGAATTAGGGTTTCCAACTTCCAGTCCATTTAGGTGTTCCGGTGCTGCTGGGGCCTTAATAGGACGAATCAGAGTGACGTCACTGTCTGCCACCCAGAAGTGCGTAACCCCGCGGCAGTTAACTAGTATGTTTCGTGCCAAACAAACAAGAGCCTGATGCTGGGCAGAACAAACAAAATATCTCAAAAAGTATACATCGCATCGCTTATATTTTGACATTCTGAGTGAGAGCAGAATTAGCTCAAGAGTTTGATGTATAATATAATGCATGTCGTGTTAAAGTTGTGTGAACTGTCGCAGTTTTTAAATTGTAAACACGGTCAGCCGGCTGGAGTCAGATGCTCAAACTCAGGCTCCATAGGGTTCCATTGCCGTTGCCACCCAGTGACGCGGTTTGTTTAGCAAAATGCTACTCGGCTGATCCCTCGTATTAGTGAGTTGGGTGCACCTGTGTTTACCCTGCCTTTTAGACAAAATGGCAGCTGTGAAAAGGGTAAACTTTTGTTGGAAACTCAGCCAGCCTTGCCTAATATTTTCTCGTCTGTTTAGCTTTTTTGTTGAGAAGATGGCGGTGCCTTCCTCATATCAGTGTTCATCTAAAAGTCTGTATCCTCATATCAGTGTTCATCTAAAAGTCTGTATCCTCATATCAGTGTTCATCTAAAAGTCTGTACATTACATTACATTACATTACGTCATTTAGCAGACGCTTTTGTCCAAAGCGACTTACAATATCACAATTTGTCAACAGTACAGAAAACAACTATGCAACACAATCAATGCCAGCTAAGATATTTTGATAGACTAGCACCATGTAGGAAGGAGTTTGAGAAGGAATAAGTAACATGTCATGTAGCATTAGTAGTTTTTTGTTTGTTTGTTTTTTAATTAAATTTAAAATATGTTAGTTCAAGAAGGGCCCAGGTGTAGCCTGAAAAGGTGGGTTTTTAGTCTCCGCCGAAAGATTGGCAGTGATTCGGCCGTTCTGACCGAAGGGGGGAGCTCATTCCACCATTGCGGCGCCAGGAACGAGAAGAGTCGCCATTGGGACTGATATGTATCCTCATATCAGTGTTCATCTAAAAGTCTGTATCCTCATATCAGTGTTTGTTCATCTAAAAGTCTGTATCCTCATATCAGTGTTCCTCTAAAAGTCTGCATTGCTCAGTTAGAATATGATACTTGTGTTATGTAAGTCAATCTGTAGGGTGTAGCATGGACACCACCGGCGTTAGGGTTTCCACGTCTGCTGTTAAAACATATCCCTTCGTGGTGCTATCATGTGTTTGATATGTGTTTCTCAAGATTCAAGATTCAAGATTTTTATTGTCACTCCATGGTACAAGTATCACGTGTGAAATTCTTGTGCTGAGGACTCCGTTTACAACATAGTACAAATGTGACAGGGCATATGAGTGGAAAAACAACAAGAGACACAACAAGCAATAAGGCAGTATAGTGATAAGACAAGTCAGAGACAGTGGCATATTCACTGCACATAGGTGCACATGTCATGTGCATACTTTAGACGTGCTTAAACATTTTAAATTCGGCGTATTTGACATACAGGTGCAAATAGCATATTCCTTATTAAAGGAGAATTTCGGTTTTTTCGAACCTGGAGCCATCTCCTGCCATTAATTATGATTTGTCCACTCACCAGGCGATCCCCGCGGCGTATCTGGGCGTCCTAGCGTTGTTTTGATATCAATAGCGTCCAAGTCAGTCGTAAAGTGGAGTTGATTTGGGGCCAAGTGTGAGCCTGTATTTCCTGCATCTAAATAGCTATTTTTCTTCCCTTTTTCGCCAAATATCGCCGTAATCTGATCCGTCAACATCCAGCCGAGTGTTATTTCACCCCAGGCTGTTTCCTGGACTGCACAGGGATCAAATTACCTCAAACGTGATCTAGGTCACCAAGTCTCGTGAAGTCCCGCGATACTTTCCTGTCGACTGGCCAAATACAGGCAGGACGCTTTGCGGTCGTGGTTTTAGCGTAACCTATGTGGGGTTTGGCGTAACCTATGTGGGGTTTGGCATAACCTTCGTTATTTCGAATCCCACATAGGTTACGCCAAACCCCACATAGGTTATGCTAAAACCACGACCGCAAAGCGTCCTGCCTGTATTTGGCCAGTCGTCAGGAAAGTATCGCGGGACTTCACGAGACTTGGTGACCTAGATCACGTTTGAGGTAATTTGATCCCTGTGCAGTCCAGGAAACAGCCTGGGGTAGAAATAACACTAGGCTGGATGTTGACGGATCTGATTACGGCGATATGTGGCGAAAACGGGAAGAAAAATAGCTATTTAGATGCAGGAAATACAGGCTACCACTTGGCCCCAAATCAACTCCATTTTACGACTGACTTGGACGATATTGATCTCAAAACAACGCTAGGACGCCCAGAAACGTTGCAGACATCGCTAGGTGAGTGGCCAAATCATAATTAATGCCAGGAAATGGCTCCAGGTTCAAAAAAACCGAAATTCTCCTTTAAACATACAATTAAACTCTGCGTTTTAGATTCGGCGTATTTGACATACAGGTGCAAATAGCATATTCCTTATTAAACATACAATTAAACATTAGACATACGTTATGGTAGCAGCTACAGTGCGGTACAGTACGGCTACTACACTATTTGTGTATGTTAAGGAGTCTCGTGGCCTGCGGGAAGAAACTGTTCCTCAAGCGATTTGTGCGTGGTTTTGGAACCCTGTATCTTCTCCCTGAGGGTAACAGGGAGAACAGGCTGTTGTGGGGGTGGTTTGTGTCTTTGATGATCTTCAGGGACCTCCTGAGGCACCGCTGTTTATACAGTTCATGCAGTTCTGGCAACTCACATCCTGTTACGTGCTGGGCCGCGCGTCTCACTCTCCGTAGCGCCCTGCGGTCCATGGTGGTACAGTTCCCGTACCAGGTGGTGAAGCAGCCAGTCAGCAGGCTTTCAATGGTGCCTCTGTAGAAGTCCGTAAGGATTTCTGGCCTTAGCCCAAATTTCTTCAGGCGCCTGAGTCCGTGTATTCGCTGTTGGGCCTTTTTGACAACAGTTGCGGTGTGGCCGGCCCAAGTCAGGTCCTGGTGGATGTTGACTCCCAGGTACTTGAAGCTGTCCACCCTTTCCACCACTGTGCCGTTGATGGTGATTGGGGGGTGTGTGCCCCCCCCCCCCCCCCCCTCCTGTAGTCTACAATGATCTACATGGAACTGAGAGCTCTCTGTAGTGCAGAGACAACGCAGCCTTTCTTCTCTATGGCAGACGCCATCAAGCATGTATCTTTTACAGGCCAGGGTTCCCACGGCTCCTTCAAATCCTGCAAAGTTTATGAATGTGAGAAAAAGAGATGAAGAGCATGAACGTTTTTGAAAATAGACGTAAATCTTTGGGTCATTGAATGACGATTAGAGGTGCTCCGATCGATCGGCACACAATCTGTATCGGCCGATTTTGACCTCAAATATGCGATCGGCTGATTGCAGATATTGCTTTATTTTTTGCCGATTGCAACGTGAGAAACATGAGGCAGCGCATTTTCATGTCTTCAATGTCTATCGTTTAACTTTCATATTGTGCTCTAACGTTCATATCATTGTGTTGCAAATCACACGCTTTGCTTTCGTCAGTGTTTTTTTTTACTCGCCTCCACACCGCACCAGACACACGCCCCTTGCGTCTTTGAATCACACAAATCAGCCGGTGAGTAGAGCAGAGAGAAGTTACCGCCAGTCCTCCCGCCTACCGAGGCATTTGCGTGGTGTTAAAGTCCCTGGAAACCAGAAATATTTCTTTATTATTTAGCATTTTGAGTTCATCACATCACAGGATCCTATGTTAATAAGCCACCAGCCAAATTTGAACGATGATGAACGTCGCAAAGTATATAAATTTAGGTTTGACAGCCATGGCAAAACTCATGAGATTTCATTATTTTTTAGAGTGTACTTTCTCCCGCGGACTGTGTGGGCGTGTCCAGTCTACAGCAGGGAAATTTCTGTCTCTCGGAGAGCGCGAGAGAGAGGGGGGGAGGGAAACGGAGAAAGAAAGAAAGAGAGATGAGTGTCGGTGTGTGCACAGTGTGTGTGTGTGTGTGTGTGTGTGTGTGTGTGTGTGTTCGCGTGTTGCTCCGCGGCTCTGTCTCTCTCTCTCTCTCTCTCTCTCTCTCTCTCTTCTCTCTCTCTCTCTAGAGAGAGAGAGAGAGAGAGAGAGAGAGAGAGAGAGAGAGAGAGAGAGAATGGCCTGAAACCCAACACCTTGCTAATCTCACAAGCATAGCGCTTGCAGACGGCACACAGAGGAGACGGACAGCGAGGGAGCGCTGTCACTGGGGGCAAAGAACGGACTTGCCATAGGTGGGTGCGGATTGCGCGCGTGTACAAAGGTTATATAGAGCTTATGACGTCATAAGCTCCTGCGTTTTAGCACCTCGCGCACTGCTGTCTTCAATGAGGAAGTACTTTTTAGAATCTTGTAGAAAAGTGGCGATTTTAAGGCTTTGGGTTGAAAGTAATGTATAATAATTTCGGAGGCACAAAATTACTAACATAAGACCCTAAATAACATAGTTAGAACGTTTTTGTGGATTTTGGTTTCCAGGGACTTTAAGTCCGCGTTTGATCCATATTTGCATGTATCCTCGTAACGTTAATAGCTCCGGTTAGCTTTAGCTGCTTTAGCTTATAAATCTATAAAATAGTTTCCTTGGGTCAAAGTTATTTTTCTTGTGTAACAGGGAATTCCCGGAATGGAGTATTTTTGTTGAGTGAACTGAACTGCATTGAACTGTTAACATGGAAATCCCGTTTTGTTCCTTTATAAACTGAACTGAGGGAACTGGACTGAACTATAAAGAACATTCTTCTAGCCATTTAGTTCAACAGTCTTGTGCTCCAATTATCTCACACACAAAAAAATCATGTTGGCGGTTTCCTATAGCCTACACACAATATAAAATATTGATGTAGAAAAAAGAAAATGTGCTGCACTTTCAATTTGATGCATGAAATGTAGGCCTATTATGTCAAATGGAAACTGTTCTATAATAGACTGCTATAGCTGCTTAAAAAAAAAAAATCTGTAATCTGTGATCGGTCGGGTGGATATTTCTCATAGGTGATCGGTGGCAAAAAATGTGATCAGAGCACCCCTAATGATGCTGAAATCCAAAATGCACATAATCGGTCTTTTTGGAAGGAAAGACAGATTATGTGCATTTTGGATGAATATTTCATCGTGTGGTGAGTACTCGAAGCACAACATGTATTTTGGCGCCGTGAGATGTGTGTTTTGGCAGATTTTTAACAGCTGTACCATTACCCTCCATTCTATGGCGATACTAACTAACTTCACGACTGTAGCTCACTGTAAACTGAGCGGACAGTGCCGGTAAGGCATGGTGTATCTTGGTTATGTGGGGGGGATCTGGCAAATTAGCTAAACTCCCGAAAAAGTGGAGTATCCCTTTAATGAGCTCTGATTTCTTTCCTTGACTTCTTTTTTCAAGTGGGCCTCTCAGTGTTGTACGGTTTCTATGGCAGGTTGGTCCGTTTGGGTCTGTATGGGCCCATTCAGAGCAGATATGTCATGTATGCATAATGCAAACTGGGCCTTCATATAGAGGCAGTATTTCTAAGCACAGAGGAGCAGCCACGTCTTAAGACAGAGACAACTGAGTATATCTCGCTTCTTTCAACACAATCACAAAGCTTCTTTGTAATTGGCTCAACTCCCGAGGCCGTGTGTGTGTGTGTGTGCGTGCGTGTGTGTGTGTGTGTGTGTGTGTGTGTGTGTGTGTGTGTGTGTGTGTGCGCGTGCGTGCGTGCGTGTGTGTGTGCATGTGTGCGTGTGCTGAAGGTACAGTAGACTCAGACCTTCTCCCCAGCATCAGACTCTGATGTTACAGTAAACTCAGACCTTCTCCCCAGCATCAGACTCTGATGTTACAGTAAACTCAGACCTTCTCCCCAGCATCAGGCTCTGAAGTTACAGTAAACTCAGACCTTCTCCCCAGCATCAGACTCTGAAGATACAGTAAACTCAGACCTTCTCCCCAGCATCAGACTCTGATGTTACAGTAAACTCAGACCTTCTCTCCAGCATCAGACTCTGAAGTTACAGTAAACTCAGACCTTCTCTCCAGCATCAGACTCTGAAGTTACAGTAAACTCAGACCTTCTCTCCAGCATCAGGCTCTGAAGGTACAGTAAACTCAGACCTTCTCTCCAGCATCAGACTCTGAAGGTACAGTTAACTCAGACCTTCTCCCCAGCATCAGACTCTGATGTTACAGT
>NC_139627.1:49837145-49847145 GCF_964638095.1 Poromitra crassiceps | reverse complement strand
GGGCTGCCTCGCGTATCCTGCTTCCGCTTGGAGCATACGCGTACCCGCGCAGCGTTAATTTGGATAGGACGTGCACAACCAACTAGGGATGTCACAATATATCGTCCCACAATATATCGCGATATCAAAACTTGACAATATGTATCGTTGAGATGAAACCTCATACCGCGAGAAAAAGAAGCTGAACCTGGCGGCACTGATCTGCATCTGATTGCATGCTCGCTCTCCTTTTCATTGCTTCGTTTGAACAGACGAGGGACGTTACAGACACGGAGGATGAGAATGGTGAAATTACTCAAATTAGCGTGGAGGATGCCCCCTCAACTTACAAATCGATCGCAAAAAAATATTGTTAAAAAATATCGTATCGTTATCATGAACCTAATATCGTGTATCGTATCGTATCGTGAACTGAGTGTATCGTGACACCCCTACAACCAACGCACTTAACGGATATTAAAAACAAGTATATCTCCGGCCTTAGCTTGGTTGTGTGTGTAGACTGTTAAAGTCCAGAGGGATTGACCCTCTCTCTCCTGTTTACTTCTCTGTCTGCCTATCACTATATTTATGTATTGCTTCATTTCTACAGTCTATCTACTTCTATGTCGGTCTGTCTTTTTCTCATGGCGGTGAAGGAACATGTCTCTCCTCTCTTTTCTGTATATCATTGTCTCTCTGCTCAGCTCTCAGTGTGGAGAGCTGGGGGGATGCAGTGTTGGAGTGAGAGATGGCCTATATATATATATATATATACTGTATATATATATATATTATATTATTATATTATATTATATTATATTATATTATATATTATGGCCTATAAACTCCATGACACTTCTGTCAGGCTTGTTGCCTCCCTATTGCCTCCTTGCCCATCAGAAATTAAAGGAACACTCCGCCAATTTGCAACCAGCTTTGTATCATTACAAAATCTGTAGTATATCTGAAAACTGTAAACAGATTTGCAGACATTCAATTAGTTTGGCAGTTAATCGAGAGTTGATTTGAGTTCAGTTGTGAACCAGTGATGTCATTTGTGCATGAATGACATCACTGACATCACATTATTGCAGCTGCATATAGCATGCTGTGAGCAGCTTACTGTCAACACGTCACAGGGTATTGGAGTTGACATTTTTTCAAACCGTTACCTCTTGCTGCCATTTGGGGTTCCTAACATGCAAAACGTACCTGTGTATGAGAATGAACTGTCAACGGCGATATTGGACCCCGCTGTCAGCTCCACTCCACTTTTATCATTTATAAAACGTTCAAAATGTGCAAAAATAAAGAAAAGTAGACCCAGGTAATATGTTTTTTTTTTTATGATTGTATGGGTGTATTATATGTGCTCAGGGTCCTATTTTAAGAAGTAAGTTCACCTGTTTTTAGTTATCAATTTTGAAATCTGAGGGGGAAAAAATATTGAATGTTGGTGGAGATCCTGAACTACTAAAGTAAAAAATCTTCTACCAGACTCAAAGATAGCTTTTGAGTTCAGTTTGCTATAAAGCAGCAGCCTGCTTCCAGCCGCAGGGAATTTCTTATTTTCACTCTCTTTCATTTTCACTCGTACGCGATTTACAACAGAAGCCGAGAGCGAACCAAAATGACAAGTTTATGGGGGCTGGATCCAGGCTAATAAAGCAGAATCCAATGCATTGAATATGAGCCGCGGTGTCTTTCCTGGACGGGGAGACAGAAAGTCACTTCTGTGCTGCTGTCCTTCATGTCTTCAGTTGGTAAGAACGTCTGCCAGCTCATTGTGCTCAAAACAAGCCAGGATCTGTGTGCTGTGTGATAAGTAAACACTGCTCCCACAGAGAATAGCCTTTGTTCCCCTGCTGGCATGTCTCAACCACTGTATACTATCCCCCCTGATGTGATGGCTTTGTCCCATTTCTACATACACTTAGAAGCCAGTGTAGGTATCTTCACCTGTGTCAATGTCTATGCTTACATGGCAGCAATCATCTGACTATTGGCCTTATTCTCAATAAGACAGTATCCCCATCAAGCTGTTTGCATGGGTTGCTAGATATCTCATTTACCCAATACTGCCTAATTGAGATTCAGAAATTCAAGTGTTGGGTTTTGCCACAATACAAGTGATTGCCGGAAAACATGTCCTCAGCACTTTAGCTTATCCCCTGCAAATTGTATTGTAATTGTTTGTAGTATTTATTTTATTATTATTATTTATTTATTTTAGTCTTGGGTGTCTGTGTCTCTTGTATTATTATTATTATTGTTTTGTCTTATATTTTGGTGCTTCATGCCTTGCTTTTCCTTATGTCTCTGTATATATGTAGTATGTTCGAACTGAAAAATCCAATAAACAAATTTGAATAATACAGTAGATATCTCATTTATATTGCCATGGGTTTCGCCACTGCGTCAGTTGCATTTTATTGCCACATAAGTAACGTAGCACAAAGAGCTAACAGCTAGCTAACGCCAGCTTTCTTCTTCTCTCGGTTTATAGGCGGGTCGCTGACACCTTCAAGGTGCTTACCGCCACCTGCTGTTACAAGTAGGTTACTTGTACATGCAACGGACAGACATACATCTATCCGTTTTTATAGTTCTGTCCATTTTCTGACTGATCAGTGTGGCCAATGTGGCCCAAATCAGATTGGGGACCCTGGGACAAAATCTTCAAAATGGGGGTCCATGGTCTAATTTGTGTCACATTAGGGGTGCTTGACATGAGCAAGTTTGAGAACCACTGTACTAAATACAGGATCATTATGTGTTTTTGCTCTGGCTGGTAAGTTTCCAGGCTAATTTGAAAAAAAAGCCTTTTATTGGGCAGAGAAAAATCGGACGTTTCGGCGTAAAGCCTTTGTCAACCAATAGCTGAGATAACCCTATGTGAAACTGTGTGCTTAAAAATGTACCTGTAGGCCTAATTCTTTACACTAAAAGAAACAGGGAAATTGGGAGGTGTAGTTTTTTTTATAATGTAGGTTATTATTATGCATTGATTTTCTTTGTCTGGCCCACTTGAGATTGAGTCCCATGTGGCTTGTGACACCCCTGAACAGTACATGCCTCTAAACATATCCTACTTGTGACCTGTAGACACAAGGTTAGTTTCCTGCCCTGCCAGCAGCCTCTCTGCTTTGTCAGCAGAACAAGACATCTTTGTTATGACATCACGCTGATCAGCAGTCATCTGTCTCTTATGTAATCCCACAGGCTGCTGGCTAAAGCACAGTCTGCGTGACACACAAGGCCTGGGGCTATAGAGGCTCCTCTGGGCTCCACGGATGACTAGGGAGGGGAGACAGAGGAGGAGAGAGAGAGAGAGAGAGAGAAGGATGACTAGGGAGGGGAGACAGAGGAGGAGAGAGAGTGAGGGAGATGGAGAAGGATGACTAGGGAGGGGAGACAGAGGAGGAGAGAGAGAGAGAGAAGGATGACTAGGGAGGGGAGACAGAGGAGGAGAGAGAGTGAGGGAGATGGAGAAGGATGACTAGGGAGGGGAGACAGAGGAGGAGAGAGAGAGAGAGAAGGATGACTAGGGAGGGGAGACAGAGGAGGAGAGAGAGTGAGGGAGATAGAGAAGGATGACTAGGGAGGGGAGATAGGCAGAGAGAGATAGAGAGAGAGAAGGATGACTAGGGAGGGGAGACAGAGGCGGAGATAGAGAGAGAGAGATAGAGAAGGATGACTAGGGAGGGGAGATAGGCAGAGAGAGATAGAGAGAGAAGGATGACTAGGGAGGGGAGACAGAGGCGGAGAGAGAGAGAGAGAGAGAGATAGAGAAGGATGACTAGGGAGGGGAGATAGGCAGAGAGAGATAGAGAGAGAGAGAAGGATGACTAGGGAGGGGAGATAGGCAGAGAGAGATAGAGAGAGAGAGAAGGATGACTAGGGAGGGGAGACAGAGATAGAGAGAGAGATAGAGAAGGAGGAGGCAATAAAGGAAACAAGTGGAGGGGAGAGAGGGAGGTAAAGATAGTAGGTGAGAGACAAAGACTTTGTATGTACAGCTGTGCAGCAATCTCTGACACTGGGGACAACTGTCGCCAAAAGACTCATTGTAAAGGAATGGAAGTCCTCCTCTTCACCTTCTTTTCAGGTGTGGCTGATGGACATGATCTCTGTTATACAGATGGAGAGACTGAGGTTCCTGAGAGCCAACTCGCTTAGAAGGTTCTCAAATAGCTGGGTCCCCTTTTTGGCAGACTTTGACGAGGTGCCATTTGGTAGCTTCAGAACATTTGGAGATGTCTCACTCTTCCTCTTCCTCTGCCATGTGGTAGCTACAGAACATTCCTCAACATCCCTGTTGAGGAACTTTCCACAAGCTTCTCTTTCATCCCTCATGCCTCTGGGCTGTAACGCAGAGTACAGCAAGGGGAGAGAAAATCCCTCCCTGTTACATAAATGTGTGCTTCAGCCACAGATTACGGGTGGCCGCTGTGCTGGGGGCAATGCGGCTTCAGCAACGCTCGAGTACTTCAATGTGTTGTGTATTGCAGTTTGCGGTGTATCCTGACACCTAGTGGACATATGAGGCAGTCAGTGCATCTACAATTCCATAAGCAGACCTGACACAGAAATGTATTCAATGCAGATTCTAACCATTGCAAATAAAAAAAAGGGGAACAGTTCACTTGGGAAATACGTTCAGTGATGCATTTCAAAGGTTGCTTTTTGATGTCCTGTTCTGCCCTAAGAGAAAGTACATTGTCAACCAAAAGAATGTTTTCCTCCTGAAAGCATCCTCAGTTAGTGTGTTTGGCTTCCCTGAAGACAGTGTCATGAGGCAGTTTATTATTGGATCTTGTTTTATAGAGAAGTAAGCCTAATGTTAAGGCCATTGTGTGCGCTCAATGTCCTCTCCTCTCTCCTCTCTCCCTGTCTCACTGTCTATTTGAATAATCTAACCTTCACCTCGACTGCCGAACAACACAAGAATCTAGCTAATCTACAGCCTAACCTACGCTATCCTAACTGGTATCCCACAGCCTGATATCCCTGCAGGTATATCCTTTCCTTTCTCCAATTTTCTTAGTTTTTGTTTGTTTGTTTGTTCTTCTGCGTGGTTGTATGAGATACCCCCCCTGGCTGCATTCAGAAAGGGGGTTGGTTGAGTAGGAAAAACACTGGCGATCCTAAACTCCCTCCTGCACAGTTAGACTATATTTTCATGAAAAACTGGCCAAGGGAGCAGCTATACACAATTGACCTGAGACACACACACGCACACACACACACACACGCACGCACACACACACACACACCAGTGTTTCCCACAGGATTTGGAGTTTTTGTGGTGGGGGACCGCAGACCCCCTAGGGGGGTGCGGGGGAGATTTTTTGTTAACATTTTAAAGTAAAATGCATGAATTTGGTGTACTTTGAGAAAGCTTAAGAGCAAAATTAAAAGGCTAGATATATGAAGAACATGTCATCATTACTGTGCTGTGGGTTTACGATGACAAACTAAATTTCTCCCTATAGGTCAGGGATATACTCAACTTGCTTTGCCACTTTCGTGAAATGATAGAAGGCGAGGGGCCAGTTAATAAACAAACAATATACATTTTTCTGTAGCGGATTGTAGGTTTTTGGGGTGTCAGCCAGAGTTTAGTCTGACAATGTTGTGCACACCGGATAGTTAGTTAGGTTAAGTTAGTTAGGTTAAGTACATACATAAGTGCCTGGGTAGCAAGCAGATGGCGGTATTTGACAATTTAGCAGCTAAATCATAGATTATTGAAAGATATTCCATATTCCATACTGAAATGCCTACTGAAAGTATTGGCCAGAATGACATGAACATTTATTGGACACTTATTCAGCGGGTATCTTGCATGTTGCGTTCAGGTGCACTGTAAAAAAAAAAAAATGTTTTAGTTTTTTTGTTCAAAATCCTTTTGTGGCGGCCCGCCACAAATTCCTTTATGTATGGGAAACACTGCACACACACACACACACACACACACACACACACACACACACACACACACACACACACACACACACACACACACACACACACACACACACACACACACACACACACACACACACACACACACACACCTTCCAAGCAGACCAGTTACCAGTTATTAAATCATTTTACATTGGACAATGATGATGTCAGAGGGCCTGCGGGATTACTGGCCACTGTCACCATTAGCTGGGGCTAATGACTTGGTCCAGCAGAAGATCCTGTGTGTGTGTGTGTGCGTGTGTGTGTGTGTGCGTGTGTGTGTGTGTGTGCGTGCGTGCGATGGTCTCACGTTGTGTGTGCGCATTGTGCAGATGTGGTTACCATATGTGTGTCTTTGAATGTGTGTATCCATGTTTGAATGGCTCATTGTATGTTGTAATTGCTCCCCTGACATGTAGATGAATCAGCTCGACATTTGTGTCAGTGTTGGAGCGTATAGCACGGCTGACTGCTGCAATCAATACTCTGCTAAATGCCTGGCGGGGACACTGCTCTTTCTCCAGACGTGTTCCAGTTAGCAGCTTTCATTTAGCGACGGGGATCTGCCCCTGTGAGGCTCATTCATCTCGTTAGAGGAGGGGATGTGTCACTGTGAGGCTCATACCTCTCGTTAGAGGAGGGGATGTGCCACTGTGAGGCTCATACATCTCGTTAGAGGAGGGGATGTGTCACTGTGAGGCTCATACATGTCGTTAGAGGAGGAGATGTGCCACTGTGAGGCTCATACATCTCGTTAGAGGAGGGGATGTGTCACTGTGAGGCTCATACATCTCGTTAGAGGAGGGGATCTGCCACTGTGAGGCTCATACATCTCGTTAGAGGAGGGGATCTGCCCCTGTGAGGCTCATACATCTCGTTAGAGGAGGGGATCTGCCACTGTGAGGCTCATACATCTTGTTAGAGGAGGGGATCTGCCACTGTGAGGCTCATACATCTCGTTAGAGGAGGGGATCTGCCCCTGTGAGGCTCATACATCTCGTTAGAGGAGGGGATCTGCCACTGTGAGGCTCATACATCTCGTTAGAGGAGGGGATCTGCCACTGTGAGGCTCATACATCTCGTTAGAGGAGGGGATCTGCCCCTGTGAGGCTCATACATCTCGTTAGAGGAGGGGATCTGCCACTGTGAGGCTCATACATCTCGTTAGAGGAGGGGATCTGTCACTGTGAGGCTCATACATCTCGTTAGAGGAGGGGATCTGCCACTGTGAGGCTCATACATCTTGTTAGAGGAGGGGATCTGCCCCTGTGAGGCTCATACATCTCGTTAGAGGAGGGGATCTGCCCCTGTGAGGCTCATACATCTTGTTAGAGGAGGGGATCTGCCACTGTGAGGCTCATACATCTCGTTAGAGGAGGGGATCTGCCACTGTGAGGCTCATACATCTCGTTAGAGGAGGGGATCTGCCCCTGTGAGGCTCATACATCTTGTTAGAGGAGGGGATCTGCCACTGTGAGGCTCATACATCTCGTTAGAGGAGGGGATGTGTCACTGTGAGGCTCATACATCTCATTAGAGGAGGGGATGTGTCACTGTGAGGCTCATACATCTCGTTAGAGGAGGGGATCTGTCACTGTGAGGCTCATACATCTCGTTAGAGGAGGGGATCTGCCACTGTGAGGCTCATACATCTCGTTAGAGGAGGGGATGTGTCACTGTGAGGCTCATACATCTCGTTAGAGGAGGGGATCTGCCACTGTGAGGCTCATACATCTTGTTAGAGGAGGGGATGTGTCACTGTGAGGCTCATACATCTTGTTAGAGGAGGGGATCTGCCACTGTGAGGCTCATACATCTCGTTAGAGGAGGGGATCTGCCACTGTGAGGCTCATACATCTTGTTAGAGGAGGGGATCTGCCACTGTGAGGCTCATACATCTCGTTAGAGGAGGGGATCTGTCACTGTGAGGCTCATACCTCTCGTTAGAGGAGGGGATGTGTCACTGTGAGGCTCATACATCTCGTTAGAGGAGGGGATCTGTCACTGTGAGGCTCATACCTCTCGTTAGAGGAGGGGATGTGTCACTGTGAGGCTCATACCTCTCGTTAGCGGCGGGGATCTGCCACTGTGAGGCTCATACATCTCATGGAAACAAGTTTATGTCTGGTATTTTCAGCTAATCGTGGTCGATAATTACAGTCTACTCCAGTGGTGCTTCACTGTGCCTGAAGCTAGTAATGAATGGCCGTTAGACTCCCTATGAAGTTGAAGAGAAGTTGTGTGAAGTTGTGTGTTTTCAAATCCTAAAGTACCTCCACTGCCATTACATTACTGCAGTCAGATTACTACCATCAGTATTGTGCTTCTCAGCTGCTACAAGTTGAATTGCTTCCAGCCTTTACGCTTGTTCTCATAAATAACCAATATCAGACCTGAAAGCTAAGAGCTAAATGAACTGTACCACCGCTTGGCTGAGTAAGCATTCTCTATAGCATACATGGGCAAATTACGGCCCGCGGGCCGGATGCGGCCCGCGGGCGCCACCTGTGTGGCCCGCCATGGAATTGCAAAAAAAAAAAAAAAAAAAAAAAAAAAATTTTTTTTTTTTTTTTTTTACACAGTGCACCTGAACGCAACATGCAAGATACCCGCTGAATAAATGTCCAAATGTTCATGTCATTCTGGCCAATACTCCACTTCTGTTATAGCATTTCAGTCTGGAATATGGAATATCTTTCAATAATCTTTATGACTAAAAGGCTACATTGAATTAGAAATTTAAATAATTAACTCATTGGTTTTGGATTTATTTAGCTTCAAGACTGCATTTTTGTTCGTGTGACCCTCAACACAGGCTTTGATTATCCCGGGCCACTTACTGATACTTATGCTTAAATTAACCTACTCATATTCTGATTTATTTCAAGAAAAACATTTTGGCTAGTGGAAATTCTAATTGGCTGGTAACTTTAAAATCTAGCAGCCATATTGGCAGGTGGTCAAAAAACTTAATTTCAAGCCATGAGAGCAGGTGGTGACATAGGAGTGAGTGAGAAAAGGATGAAATATTGGTGGTTAAGACTGAATAATGACATCACAACTGTTAATTTAAAATGAGTTATTCCTCTAAACGTGGCTTCAAATGCACCAAATTTTTCACGCTGGCCCCGTTCGGCCCTCAGCAAAACCTGGTAGCGAATACATTTTTTGTGGCCCTCTCTATCATCAAAGTTACCCATCCATGGGTTACGGCATGACAATATTTGTTCGGCCCCCGGCAACAATCTGGGTTTCTCATGTGGCCCCCCATGAAAAATAATTGCCCACCCCTGCTCTATAGCCTCTTTTATGGGCCTAAAACGTATATTGTGCATGGAACGATCAATAGCCTAAGCTCAAAATGACCTGAGCATTATGGAAAATGTGTGTTTTCATGACGGTGACTGACTATATAGTTCAGAAAATGTAAAAATAATAATAATAAATCTAGCAAGTCCTTCATGTAACATGTGTACTATTTGTGGGAGGGAAACTAGTTCAGACCGCAAGGCTGTCCCTTTCCCTCTCCACTGCACCGCATTACTGTTCTACCCGTAAACAATGCCCTCTTCGGTATTTTTGCTATAATAACAATTAGATTTGATAAGCAACCATTTTAGTTTGTTTAGGAGTTTTCCAAGGGACTCCATTGTCATATGGTACCTAGTCTCAACGCCAGACCCATGAGAGTTCTTACGCTGATACACTACGTTACTGCATGCTGCAGATCTCTCTCTGGGTCTGGGACACTTTCCCTCAGAGGGCTGGTTATGGGGGGGAACCGTTCACTTGGCCAGTCATATGCCAGTGATGGCTTCAGTCCTCTCCAATCAGTAACGACTTTGCGATCAGGCGACACGGGAGGCGCAGCCCATTTTTCGAACCGCTCTCTCATCGGTGCTACGACCTGTCACTCATTCGATTTCAACCCGCCTTCAAAACCAGCAGTGGCTGTGAAGTGGCACAGACTCACTTATGTAGTATGAGGAGCGCAGCGATTCAACGTCATATTTGAGTCTGGGCAGAGACTATATGGTACCCCAAATGA
>NC_139627.1:49602145-49834645 GCF_964638095.1 Poromitra crassiceps | reverse complement strand
CCTGAAACATGCAGTTAGCAGGTGTAGCTAGGCTAAACCCTGAAACATGCAGTTAGCAGATGTAGCTAGGCTAAACCCTGAAACATGCAGTCAGCAAGTGTAGCTAGGCTAAACCCTGAAACATGCAGTTAGCGGGTGTAGCTAGGCTAAACCCTGAAACATGCAGTTAGCGGGTGTAGCTAGGCTAAAAACCCTGAAACATGCAGTTAGCAGGTGTAGCTAGGCTAAACCCTGAAACATGCAGTTAGCAGGTGTAGCTAGGCTAAACCCTGAAACATGCAGTTAGCAGGTGTAGCTAGGCTAAACCCTGAAACATGCAGTCAGCAAGTGTAGCTAGGCTAAACCCTGAAACATGCAGTTAGCGGGTGTAGCTAGGCTAAACCCTGAAACATGCAGTTAGCGGGTGTAGCTAGGCTAAAAACCCTGAAACATGCAGTTAGCAGATGTAGCTAGGCTAAACCCTGAAACATGCAGTTAGCAGGTGTAGCTAGGCTAAACCCTGAAACATGCAGTTAGCAGGTGTAGCTAGGCTAAACCCTGAAACATGCAGTTAGCAGGTGTAGCTAGGCTAAACCCTGAAACATGCAGTTAGCGGGTGTAGCTAGGCTAAACCCTGAAACATGCAGTTAGCAGGTGTAGCTAGGCTAAACCCTGAAACATGCAGTTAGCGGGTGTAGCTAGGGCCTAGCTACACCCGCTTCCTTCAGGGTTTAGCCTAGCTGCTAGGCTAAACCCTGAAACATGCAGTTAGCAGGTGTAGCTAGGCTAAACCCTGAAACATGCAGTTAGCAGGTGTAGCTAGCTAGGCTAAACCCTGAAACATGCAGTTAGCGGGTGTAGCTAGGCTAAACCCTGAAACAATTGGTCCTGTGTAAATTTAGGGTTACAAGTACAAAAAGGTCTTGTAAATTCCACCTCTATGAACACATGTTTCTGTGTGTATTGTGAATTCGCTCTTCATCCAACACAGAGATGACTCCAGCTGGATGAATGAGAGGAGAATGGTGATGCGTCATACTGTATCCCAGTCTCTAAACACAACCGCCCAAAATACAGAGAGGCGTCTGACCCCCGAGAGGAGCCATGTCTCTCTGCATGATGACTCAATAATGACTTATTGATCCTTACGGGACATTTTGGCTTATACAGCCATCGAGCCATCAAGTGAATAACATCTACAACCTGACGTGCACTTTTGCCCACTTTCAGCTGACTGCAGCCTTCCTCAGTTTCTCTTCTTCTTCTTCTTGTGTTTCAGATAAGAACTTTGAGGATGAGGATTCAGTGGATGGAGGCCGGTCCTCCTCCTCCTCGTCCTCCAAAGCCACCTGTGGCAGGAGGACTGTGGCGCCCGCCGTCAGGAGACCCAGCTCAGCCTCTGCAGGCAAGCCCACAGGTGAGGGAGAGAGGGGGGGGAAGGGGGCTCAGGCAAGCCCACAGGTGAGGGAGAGAGGGGGGGCTCAGGCAAGCCCACAGGTGAGGGAGAGATGGGGGGGGGGGGCTCAGGCAAGCCCACAGGTGAGGGAGAGAGGGGGGGGGGGGCTCAGGCAAGCCCACAGGTGAGGGAGAGAGGTGGGCTCAGGCAAGCCCACAGGTGAGGGAGAGAGGTGGGCTCAGGCAAGCCCACATGTGAGGGAGAGAGGGGGGGGGGGGCTCAGACAAGCCCACAGGTGAGGGAGAGAGGGGGGGCTCAGGCAAGCCCACAGGTGAGGGAGAGGGAGGGGGGCTCAAGCAAGCCCACAGGTGAGGGAGAGAGGGGGGGGGGGGGCTCAGACAAGCCCACAGGTGAGGGAGAGAGGGGGGGGGGGGGGGCTCAGGCAAGCCCACAGGTGAGGGAGAGAGGGGGGGGGCTCAGGCAAGCCCACAGGTGAGGGAGAGAGCTCAGGCAAGCCCACAGGTGAGGGAGGGGGGGGGGGGGGCTCAGGCAAGCCCACAGGTGAGGGAGAGAGGGGGGGGGGCTCAGGCAAGCCCACAGGTGAGGGAGAGAGCTCAGGCAAGCCCACAGGTGAGGGAGGGGGGGGGGGGGGGCTCAGGCAAGCCCACAGGTGAGGGAGAGAGGGGGGGGGGGCTCAGGCAAGCCCACAGGTGAGGGAGAGAGGTGGGCTGAGGCAAGCCCACAGGTGAGGGAGAGAGGGGGGGCTCAGGCAAGCCCACAGGTGAGGGAGAGAGGTGGGCTGAGGCAAGCCCACAGGTGAGGGAGAGAGGGGGGCTCAGGCAAGCCCACAGGTGAGGGAGAGAGGGGGGGCTCAGGCAAGCCCACAGGTGAGGGAGAGGGAGGGGGGCTCAGACAAGGCCACAGGTGAGGGAGGGAGGGGGGCTCAGGCAAGCCCACAGGTGAGGGAGAGAGGGGGGGCTCAGGCAAGCCCACAGGTGAGGGAGAGGGAGGGGGGCTCAGGCAAGCCCACAGGTGAGGGAGGGAGGGGGGCTCAGGCAAGCCCACAGGTGAGGGAGAGAGGGGGGGCTCAGACAAGCCCACAGGTGAGGGAGGGAGGGGGGCTCAGGCAAGCCCACAGGTGAGGGAGGGAGGGGGGCTCAGGCAAGCCCACAGGTGAGGGAGAGGGAGGGGGGCTCAGGCAAGCCCACAGGTGAGGGAGGGAGGGGGGCTCAGGCAAGCCCACAGGTGAGGGAGAGAGGGGGGGGCTCAGGCAAGCCCACAGGTGAGGGAGAGAGGGGGGCTCAGGCAAGCCCACAGGTGAGGGAGAGAGGGGGGCTCAGGCAAGCCCACAGGTGAGGGAGGGAGGGGGGCTCAGGCAAGCCCACAGGTGAGGGAGAGAGGGGGGCTCAGGCAAGCCCACAGGTGAGGGAGAGAGGGGGGGGGGCTCAGGCAAGCCCACAGGTGAGGGAGAGAGGGGGGGGGGCTCAGACAAGCCCACAGGTGAGGGAGAGAGTGGGGGGGGGCTCAGACAAGCCCACAGGTGAGGGAGAGAGGGGGGCTCAGGCAAGCCCACAGGTGAGGGAGAGAGGGGGGCTCAGGCAAGCTATATGAAATTGGTGAATCCCTGAATTCCGTTTTTTCCATTTTTATTTTAATTTATGGGTTAGAAGCGATATTTTTTTCTTTTTTTGATGACTTGACTCTCTCAGACAGCCGCTTCGACATGTTTCTCAAGGTGAAAACGAAGTTGTGAGGTGCAGTAAGGGTTCCACGCAAGGCCGACCCCCCCCTCTCAAAACACCCCAATATACATGTATCTACTTCTTATTTTGATAATTAGGCCTACTTTTATCCATTTCAGCCAAATTATGGAAAATTCTGCAAATTTCCATGTTTAGAGGCTGTAGGGGGAGTGGCTAGGGGGCTGTGGGTGGTGGGGGCGTGGTACCATAAGGCTGAATGGCCACACCACTGCTCCGTGGGCTTAAATGTTTGCGCTTATTGGATCAGGTGTGCAAGAGCAGAGCTAGAGTAAAACCTTACAGGTGGGCTTTGAGGGCTGGGGCAAAAACTTACAGGTGGGCTTTGAGGGCTGGGCTGAGAAACACTCATAACGATGTTCAACAAGGCATAGCTCCCTTTTCCCTGACTGGAATAGGTCTAATTTTTCAGAGTTTATTTTGTAAATGCATAAAATATTATATTAATGTGACTGCTGCTACAGCTATTATTGCTAATACCGCCTCTACTAGCAGTGCTATTAATAATTCATATTATATTTTGGTTATACACTGCATGTGCTGAAGTAGATTTGTTTTTCTTTTTTTATTAAGAGCCCTGTGTTTTTATGCTACAGAGGTCATTTTTCTGCCATTAAACGCCAGTTTAATGTCTTATGTTTGTCCAGGTAAAGAGGCAGCTGCAGGTGCTGTGGATGAAGAGGATTTCATCAAAGCCTTTGAGGATGCACCCTCGATCCAGGTATGCTGAGATAACCTGAGACGCTCAGCAGCTTTGTGAAGCATCAAACATTACAGTGGCCTGTAGTATCATGAGATAATTGATTCTAAGCTGTTCTGATAATGTGAAAAGTTCGCTCTCCTGTCTCTTCCACGTCCCATAGTGAAAAGTTCGCTCTCCTGTCTCCTCCACGTCCCATAGTGAAAAGTTCGCTCTCCTGTCTCCTCCACGTCCCATAGTGAAAAGTTAGCTCTCCTGTCTCCACGTCCCATAGTGAAAAGTTAGCTCTCCTGTCTCCACGTCCCATAGTGAAAAGTTAGCTCTCCTGTCTCCACGTCCCATAGTGAAAAGTTAGCTCTCCTGTCTCCTCCACGTCCCATAGTGAAAAGTTAGCTCTCCTGTCTCCTCCACGTCCCATAGTGAAAGGTTAGCTCTCCTGTCTCCTCCAAGTCCCATAGTGAAAAGTTAGCTCTCCTGTCTCCACGTCCCATAGTGAAAAGTTAGCTCTCCTGTCTCCACGTCCCATAGTGAAAGGTTAGCTCTCCTGTCTCCTCCACGTCCCATAGTGACAGGTTAGCTCTCCTGTCTCCTCCACGTCCCATAGTAAAAAGTTAGCTCTCCTGTCTCCACGTCCCATAGTGAAAAGTTAGCTCTCCTGTCTCCAATTCCCATAGTGAAAAGTTAGCTCTCCTGTCTCCACGTCCCATAGTGAAAAGTTAGCTCTCCTGTCTCCTCCACGTCCCATAGTGAAAGGTTAGCTCTCCTGTCTCCAAGTCCCATAGTGAAAAGTTAGCTCTCCTGTCTCCTCCACGTCCCATAGTGAAAAGTTAGCTCTCCTGTCTCCAAGTCCCATAGTGAAAAGTTAGCTCTCCTGTCTCCACGTCCCATAGTGAAAAGTTCGCTCTCCTGTCTCCACGTGCCATAGTGAAAAGTTAGCTCTCCTGTCTCCTCCACGTCCCATAGTGAAAAGTTAGCTCTCCTGTCTCCACGTCCCATAGTGAAAAGTTAGCTCTCCTGTCTCCACGTCCCATAGTGAAAAGTTAGCTCTCCTGTCTCCACGTCCCATAGTGAAAAGTTAGCTCTCCTGTCTCCTCCACGTCCCATAGTGAAAAGTTTGCTCTCCTGTCTCCACGTCCCATAGTGAAAAGTTAGCTCTCCTGTCTCCAAGTCCCATAGTGAAAGGTTAGCTCTCCTGTCTCCAAGTCCCATAGTGAAAAGTTAGCTCTCCTGTCTCCTCCACGTCCCATAGTGAAAAGTTAGCTCTCCTGTCTCCAAGTCCCATAGTGAAAAGTTCACTCTCCTGTCTCCTCCACGTCCCATAGTGAAAAGTTAGCTCTCCTGTCTCCAAGTCCCATAGTGAAAAGTTAGCTCTCCTGTCTCCACGTCCCATAGTGAAAAGTTAGCTCTCCTGTCTCCTCCACGTCCCATAGTGAAAAGTTCGCTCTCCTGTCTCCACGTCCCATAGTGAAAAGTTAGCTCTCCTGTCGCCTCCACGTCCCATAGTGAAAAGTTAGCTCTCCTGTCTCCACGTCCCATAGTGAAAAGTTAGCTCTCCTGTCTCCTCCACGTCCCATAGTGAAAAGTTAGCTCTCCTGTCTCCACGTCCCATAGTGAAAAGTTAGCTCTCCTGTCTCCTCCACGTCCCATAGTGAAAAGCTAGCTCTCCTGTCTCCAAGTCCCATAGTGAAAAGTTCGCTCTCCTGTCTCCAAGTCCCATAGTGAAAAGTTCGCTCTCCTGTCTCCAAGTCCCATAATGAAAAGTTTGCTCTCCTGTCTCCAAGTCCCATAGTGAAAAGTTCACTCTGTCTCTCCTGTTCAGATCTACTCCAACAGAGAGATGGAGGACCACATGACCAAGATCAGAGAAGTGCTGTCTGACGACAAACATGACTGGGAGCACAGAGTGGTCGCGGTAAGACTTTATACATGCACACAGACACATGTGCGTACGCACACACACACACACACACACACAGACACACACACACAGACACACACATGTGCACGCATGCACACACACACACACACACACACACACACACACACAGGTTTAGCGTTCTTCAACTTAATGTGACATGTGATTGGCCCACTACCGCAGCGGTTGAGGTGTACAGTATGTGATGGAGTTGAGGTGTACAGTATGTGATGGAGTTGAGGTGTACAGTATGTGATGGAGTTGAGGTGTACAGTATGTGAGGGAGTTGAGGTGTACAGTATGTGAGGGAGTTGAGGTGTACAGTATGTGATGGAGTTGAGGTGTACAGTATGTGATGGAGTTGAGGTGTACAGTATGTGAGGGAGTTGAGGTGTACAGTATGTGAGGGAGTTGAGGTGTACAGTATGTGATGGAGTTGAGGTGTACAGTATGTGATGGAGTTGAGGTGTACAGTATGTGATGGAGTTGAGGTGTACAGTTAGTATGTGATGGAGTTGAGGTGTACAGTTAGTATGTGATGGAGTTGAGGTGTACAGTATGTGATGGAGTTGAGGTGTACAGTATGTGATGGAGTTGAGGTGTACAGTATGTGATGGAGTTGAGGTGTACAGTATGTGATGGAGTTGAGGTGTACAGTATGTGATGGAGTTGAGGTGTACAGTATGTGATGGAGTTGAGGTGTACAGTATGTGATGGAGTTGAGGTGTACAGTATGTGAGGGAGTTGAGGTGTACAGTATGTGATGGAGTTGAGGTGTACGGTATGTGATGGAGTTGAGGTGTACGGTATGTGATGGAGTTGAGGTGTACAGTATGTGATGGAGTTGAGGTGTACAGTATGTGATGGAGTTGAGGTGTACAGTATGTGATGGAGTTGAGGTGTACAGTATGTGATGGAGTTGAGGTGTACAGTATGTGATGGAGTTGAGGTGTACAGTATGTGATGGAGTTGAGGTGTACAGTATGTGATGGAGTTGAGGTGTACAGTATGTGAGGGAGTTGAGGTGTACAGTATGTGATGGAGTTGAGGTGTACAGTATGTGATGGAGTTGAGGTGTACAGTATGTGATGGAGTTGAGGTGTACAGTATGTGATGGAGTTGAGGTGTACAGTTAGTATGTGATGGAGTTGAGGTGTACAGTATGTGATGGAGTTGAGGTGTACAGTATGTGATGGAGTTGAGGTGTACAGTATGTGAGGGAGTTGAGGTGTACAGTATGTGAGGGAGTTGAGGTGTACAGTATGTGATGGAGTTGAGGTGTACAGTATGTGATGGAGTTGAGGTGTACAGTATGTGATGGAGTTGAGGTGTACAGCATGTGATGGAGTTGAGGTGTACAGTATGTGATGGAGTTGAGGTGTACAGTATGTGAGGGAGTTGAGGTGTACAGTATGTGATGGAGTTGAGGTGTACAGTATGTGATGGAGTTGAGGTGTACAGTATGTGATGGAGTTGAGGTGTACAGTATGTGATGGAGTTGAGGTGTACAGTATGTGAGGGAGTTGAGGTGTACAGTATGTGATGGAGTTGAGGTGTACAGTATGTGATGGAGTTGAGGTGTACAGTATGTGATGGAGTTGAGGTGTACAGTTAGTATGTGATGGAGTTGAGGTGTACAGTATGTGATGGAGTTGAGGTGTACAGTATGTGATGGAGTTGAGGTGTACAGTATGTGATGGAGTTGAGGTGTACAGTATGTGATGGAGTTGAGGTGTACAGTATGTGATGGAGTTGAGGTGTACAGTATGTGATGGAGTTGAGGTGTACAGTATGTGATGGAGTTGAGGTGTACAGTATGTGATGGAGTTGAGGTGTACAGTATGTGATGGAGTTGAGGTGTACAGTATGTGATGGAGTTGAGGTGTACAGTATGTGATGGAGTTGAGGTGTACAGTATGTGATGGAGTTGAGGTGTACAGTTAGTATGTGATGGAGTTGAGGTGTACAGTATGTGATGGAGTTGAGGTGTACAGTATGTGATGGAGTTGAGGTGTACAGTATGTGATGGAGTTGAGGTGTACAGTATGTGAGGGAGTTGAGGTGTACAGTATGTGATGGAGTTGAGGTGTACAGTATGTGATGGAGTTGAGGTGTACAGTTAGTATGTGATGGAGTTGAGGTGTACAGTATGTGATGGAGTTGAGGTGTACAGTATGTGATGGAGTTGAGGTGTACAGTATGTGATGGAGTTGAGGTGTACAGTATGTGAGGGAGTTGAGGTGTACAGTATGTGATGGAGTTGAGGTGTACAGTATGTGATGGAGTTGAGGTGTACAGTATGTGATGGAGTTGAGGTGAACAGTATGTGATGGAGTTGGCCGTTCAGCGTGCCGAGATGCCACCAAAATGTTCAAAAGTATGGCTATACTACTGTTACATGCCTGCGATGTTTAAAATCGCACTGCCCAAATAATACTTCCTTGTACCGTTTTGACGAGTTATTTAATAAATACTTTCAATAATTTGAACACTTTCAAAATGTATTTGTGTCAAGATATTTTGGACAGGGACAAGTGGTGGCATTTTATGCAACTGAATGCTTCCATTCACATGATGGGTATCGAATGAAGTAGAAAAAAAAAGAAAATTTGCTCTCCAATTATAGGGTGGTGATATTTACATATTGAACAATGCCCGACCCTATTCGCTCAGGCGTGTCTTTCTGGAGGATGGCCTACACTATGACATGTTAGAAGTGATGAAATAACAATACATGCTGTTGTCTCCTCCTTCCCCCACCACCTCTTGTTCCCTCTCTCTCTCTGCACCTCCAGCTGAAGAAGGTGCGTTCGCTCATGTTGGCCGGGGCGGTGGACTACGAGGGTTTCCCCCAGCAGCTCCGCCTCCTGGAGACGCCCTTAAAGCTGTCAGCTAAAGACCTGCGCTCCCAGGTGGTCCGCGAGGCCTGCCTCACGTTAGGGTAAGACCCTCCGCCCAGGATGCTGTACTGCTTTCATCTGTTTTTTGGACACTTGATATGACTGTAGCTTTAACGTAGTATTCACCTCCCAGAGCAATTTAGAGAGAGAGTGGCGTCAGCGGAGGACCAAAATGCGTGACTCATTAGCCAATGAACAGCCAGGAAGGGGCCTCGCGCTACTTTTGAATGCTAAAATAAAGCTGATAATGTACAATTTGATTTTTTTTTTTAACTTTCAAAGTCTACAACACAAACTGTCCGTTTTGCTGCAATTTAAGAGTGATGCTTAATCCAGATCCTTACTTCCTGGAATTCTTGAGAGTGAAAAACTGGTCCATTGGAGTGAATGAAGATGTCGCGTGTGAAGAACCTATGAAAAACATAAAATAGAAGTAGGAAAAGGTTGTACCCATTAATACTCTGTTTAGGTACTCTAATTATTATCATTACTAATATGCAGTATACTTCCAAGAGTGACAAAACAGTATAAATACAGTAACTAAAGCTGCATTTGAATGTAAAAATACACCGACCTCATTAGTCTAAATCACAAAGTGGGGTTGCAGTAGAGAAGAGATCCCCACTAATTGAGACTCTGCAGATTCGCCCTATTTGCCCTTTTATTTAAATTCTAGTATCAAGTCTGGACACTTTCCGTCCACAAGAAGTGATACATTGAAACTTAAGAACTTAGACGTCTAAAATGTCTCATAAAAAGTCAGCACTCCCTCTTCAGAGGGCTGGACTTGCCAACTTTCAATCGTTTGTCCCAAAGCGATTACGGTACATTTATTTCTGGATGTTGAAATTGACATTTTTCAGCTAAAGCTCTCTGGCATTTGGTGTTGCAAAAGTGCAGTGTAGAAGTGTACCGGTAATTAGTTTTCCTTACATTGCCCTCCTTGGACTCCATTCCATACCATAGGTGAATATGCAGCTTTATTTATATATATATATATATATATATATATATATATATATATATATATATATATATATATATATACGGTATATATATATATATATATATATATATATATATATATAACTAGCTATGCCATGCCAAGGAAATAGTCTGCTTAGATATTTTCTTTCTGTTGACTTAAGCTAATGAAAAAGGGGCGCGGCTCGGTCGCGTGTGAAGCGATCAGTGAGCTCTCCACCCAGAAACATGAGTTCCATCTGTCATCTGTCTTTAAAGACAACCGTGACAGAGTGGAACACAGCCGAGACATGCTGAGAGAGCAGTAGGCTGATTGATAGATAGGAGGACGTCACCACCACACCAGATGCATTTCTCTGCATCTCGCCTCTCAATTCATAACAAAGGTTGCCAGGCTGAGATAGTTAGGTGATGGAGTTTTGCCTCTAGATGAAACACGTTTGTAGACTATCACAGCCCAAAGGGATTGATATTGACCTTGTTGTGTCAAATGCAGGGTTCCCACGGGTCAGTGAAATCCTTGAAACTTTGTGAATTTGAGAGAAAAAAAATCAATGCCTTGAAAGCTTTTGAAAATAGACATAAATACACATGGGTAATTGAAAGTGCTTGGATTAACATATTGTGTGCAAGGATAACAATTGAAGTTCTTTTGATATATATATATATATAGTTATACAACAGGTAGTTCCGGCCGAGCAATTTGATTGGACAAGAGGGATCCTACGAGTGCCGTTATTTCATGATAATGCACTGGCGCTTCACTGTGTGTAGATCACTCCGCTTCACAGCTGCCCTAATCAACAAAACGCTTCACAGCTGTAGAGTAGACAGTAGTAAAGTAGACAGCCTGCAGTTAATTAGGCTGATTAGGGTACATTTTCAGCAAAGCAGAAAGCTGAGGGGACTATTTTTGTTGGCGGAGGAATAAATACAGAAATCATATATTTTTTCAGCTTTTTGTCATTTTTTTAATCAGCTTTGTTTAATAGAACTGTTGTATAAAAGCAATATCACACTCGAGGTCGTGCTGTTGTTGTCTAATATTGACACTGCTGTGATTATCTTCGGCACTCGGCCTGCGGCCTCGTGCCTGCGACCGAATCACAGCAGTGCCAATATTAGCCAACAACCGCACTCCCTCTCATGTGATATTGCTTAAATATATATATATATATATGTATATATATATATATATATATATTTATTTATTTTTCTTGGCGTGTAACACAGCACAGTTGAGAAGTGTTCACTGTTGAATTTAATGTTGAAGAAGGTGTGTGGGAACCCTGCAAATGTTCCCTATCCTTTTTTGTTTCTCCCCCCCTCTCTCCTTACTTCCTGTCATCCCTCTCTCTTTCTGTCTCTCTCCTGAGACATCTGCTGTAACCCACCTATCATTTTAATCATTTGACACCTGCTCTCACGTCATGATGACTGTCATGATCTTTTCCCCCTGAACTTACTGGACAGAATCTGTTTATTCTCCCATTAACAAATTGTTTTTGCCTCCTTCTCCCTCTCTCAGACATTTGTCAACGTTGCTGGGTAACAAGTTTGACCACGGAGCGGAGAGCATCATGCCCACGCTGCTCAACCTGGTGCCCAACAGCGCCAAAGTCATGGCCACGTCCGGGGTGGCCACCATCCGCCTCATCCTCAGGGTAAGTCATGGCACGGTGGCGCAGTGGTAAGCGCTGTCGGCCCCCCAGCCAGAAGGTCCTGGGTTCGAATCCCACCTGGGACGCTGTGAGCGCTGAAGGAGTGCGTGCCCGTCCGCATGTCCTCGAGTGCCCACCGCCCGGGTGGGGTCGTCAAAAGGGCCTTTCTGTGTGGAGTTTGCATGTTCTCCCCGTGCCCCCTGGGGGTTTCCTTCATATAGGAACCCCTCACCAAAACATGCAATATCCTGGTCGCTGAAGTGGTGCCTCCTCTGGCCGCCTGGTCGGAGGGAGGGGAACTCGTTGGAATAGCGTGATCCTCCCACGTGCTATGTCCTACCGGTGAAGCTTCCCCTGTCAGGTGAAAAGAAGCGGCTGGCTAACTGGGAGATGAGCTTATCTGGAAGGATTTTCATTCATTAGGGTTTCACTAATGAGCAAAACACAAGTGTGTAACTTCTCCGCTCTCTGTAATATATTGTTGTACCAACATAAACATAGCAGGCATGGGTTAGGATGCCTCCGTTTGCTCAGAGTTTAAATAGAATTAAGTCAACTCTGAATCAGAATCTAATCATTAAATACCAATGTGCCACCACCATAAATCTTGATGACATTTCTGCAGACAGATAATCACAAAATAGTTTTTAAAGCATATCCAACTTGCATTTGACTAATCCAAACAGCTTCATTTCGTCTATCTATTATTAACTATTAAGTTTTCTTATGGAAAGACTGTAAACCAGCCATACAGCACGTCACAACAACATCACGTGACGTCTCTGAGGAAGACTGCAGGAAGCAGCAGTCGAAACTGTCGGGTACGACAAAAAAAACACAGTCTTTCCATAAGAAAACCTAATAGTTGCATTTGACTGTTTGACAAATTTGCACTTCAATACCCAGAAATGATGTGCCAAATTAAATGACGTTACGTCATGATAATATTAGTAAGCCGCATACTGTGCCTACACAACACCAGGGTTTTATTTAGGCAAATAGGACAAAGCTATGGAACCTCAATTAGATTGAATGGGACGCTCGCACAAAGGGACAGTGCCAGACATACTATGGACAGTTAGATCAATTCAATTTAAATTTAATTTAATTAAATAAATTCAATACCAGTCATACATAACAATTCACAATAACCGCATCATTTCAGAATGATCAAGCACTTCTGAGAAGTCATGATAAAATCTTGTAGGACCAGGATGGAGAATGTGGTTAATGTCGCTCATCCCGATCTCGACTCTTCTCGTCCCTGGCACCTCAATGGTGGAACGAGCTTCCACCTTAGGTCAGGACGGCTGAATCACTGCCGATCTTTCGGAAAAGACTAAAGACACACCTTTTCAGGCTCCATCTGGGCCCTTCTTGATCTACATGTAACTTCGTTCTCTCTCTTTCACCCAAAAAAAAAAAAAAAAAAAAACTAACCCAAACTTGTGCCACTAACCTAAACTTGTACCACTGTTCCTTCAGGAGTTGTAGTTATCATAAGCTGTGTTTCCATTACAGTTTTTCGCAAAATAATTGCGATATTTCTACAACTTCGACAATGTACAATTGCGACTTGTAGGCGTTTCCATTGAAGTTGAGTTTCGCAATTCCCGTTACCAGCAGCTGCCACAGTGATTACGCACGCGGATCTGCCCCATATCCCGTCCCCTGCATGCTCAAATCCAACCAATGGTCAATGCAAATCACAACATGAAGTTACAACGCATATAAACGAGCCTGATTATCAATTCAAAAGAACATGTTGCGGGCTGCGGTGAATGCAGTGAGCGCGACAGGCAGAGGAAAAAAGGTAGCCTACAACTTGTCCCATTTTAGAGATGGAGGAGGGGGGGGAAGGCTGATATGGTGCAATAGTCAGAATATCGTGTATTATAATTATAACATTGCACCTGAAACGTGTGTAATGTATTAATCACTTCAGTCAACAGCACCGCACCGGTGTGCTTTTCATCCCGCTTATCATCTCGCCGCTGTGCCAAATGCGCGCACACAGGCATCGATTTCTCCCATTAAACATGATCTATTTTCCGGCTCCGCTTTTGCACAACACGTCTTTCTGCTAGGTAGCGTTGCTTCAAAGTTTTCCACTTGCTGCGAAGGTTTTGCCAGGGTTTATCAAACCCTTTCTCCCTAATTTCCTTTCATTTTCCAAAGGAGAAGATGGGTCACATGACGTGCAAATGCGGAAAATGTGTTTCCATTACACTTTTGCGATAAACTGCTATATCAACACGTCTGAAAAACCACCTCATCAGAGCGCAAAAACGTTTTGCGATATTTGGGAGCTTTTTCGAAATTTACGTGTTTCCATTACCCAATTTCTATTGCGATATTTAGATTTTGCGCATTTCTGACGGTAATGGAAACACGACTATAGACTGTGCTCCATAGTAGATTGCTCTATTGCTGACAAAAATGTGTTATTGTAAGTCGCTTTGGATAAAAGCGTCTGCCAAATGACGTAATGTAATGTAATGTAATGTAATGGACTCAGTAACTGCTGTCTTTCTCTTCCAGCACACACACTACCCACGACTCATCCCCATCATCACCAGTAACTGCACCTCCAAATCAGCAGCGGTCAGACGGTAAGAAGACCTCACACTGATGCTGCAGTTTATCAGACCCATTGTGCCAGATGAAGACTGGAGATAAGAGATCTATTGTGGGCCTAAAAGTTAAAAACTCACTCTTGAACATTTTAGAGGACGCATTGATCTTTATTTTTTCCCCATGTTGTGCATTTGTGTCAAGAATCAGTGTAATCTTTTAAATCATCCCTCTAAAATCACATTTTTAAAGTCAGGCTTTGATCACTTTAATAATTTGTTTTATTTGATCCCCTCTCCAGACGCTGTTATGACTTCTTAGAACTCATGCTACTCGAGTGGCCCACCAACGCACTGGAAAGGTAAGCGTAACCTATGAAGTAGAGAAAAACTTCAGCCGTTTCTTTTCAAAACAAACTTTGAGCATGTTTGATTACTTACAGAAAGTGTGCGTGTGCGTGCGCGCGCGCGCGTGTGTGTGTGTGTGTGTGTGTGTAACTGTGTAAATTAGTGAGTGGATGCACTTTTTGGCGGCATCGTTATGTGTAATGGAGGGCATGCATACTGAGTGGATGGGGTGCTCCCTCTCCTCCCCCCTCTCACACGGTGGCATTTGAGTTAGCTAAGCGTTGGCTCCTCCCCCCTCTCACACGGTGGCATTTGAGTTAGCTAAGCGTTGGCTGGGTGCGCCACTGATGAAGCCGCTTAAATTGATGAGCCCCGGGACAACCGTCATCATCAAGACCCCCACCCCCCCACCCCCCCACCCCCCCTTCCCCGGCGATGAGGCGGCTTCCCGTCTCCGTAACCACGACAACCTCAGCAGAGAGTTTAAAAAGCACGCAAAAATCCTGGCGGGTGGCCACATTTCCTGCGGACCGCCAGAGGGATAAAATAGGAAGAGATAGTAAAGAGAGTTGTTTTTGTCTTCGCCGTGTGTCCGTGACGTGTGAGGCGTTAGTGCAGCAAAGCGGTCTGTGTCTCTACTTCCTGGGTTTCAGCTGAAATCTTGAGCGCGCGTCACCAGGAAGTGCGTCTGTCTCCTCCTGCTGGGTGCGTCTGGGTTTCCATTCTCCTCCAAGTTACTTCTGCCCTCATCATGTTCCCTTACTATCCCAGGCACGTGGCCGTTCTGACGGAGACCATCAAGAAAGGCATCCACGACGCCGACTCCGAGGCCAGATCCATCGCTAGAAAGTAAGTGACATTTAAAGTCATGTAAGTGACGTTTTCTGTTTCATCGATAGCGTAGGGCTTTCTGAAGCATTCAATCCACTGCCGTTGTGTTATGCGACGCTGCCACACCTAACTTTTTTTTTAATGTCGCTACAGTTATGCTAATTTAGAGGAAGAGCACATTGCGTGTTTTCTTGGTGTACCCTAATTGACAGAATTTTTTAATGAGCTATCAAACATCTCTGGCTCTGGCTACGTTTTGAACCTGTCTTTGTCTCACCTTCTCCTCTTCTCTTGCCTTCACCCATATAGATGCTATTGGGGTTTCCATGGCCACTATAGCCGGGAGGCGGAGCATCTGTTCCAGGCGCTGGAGTCCACCTATCAGAAGGCCCTCCAGTCTCACCTGAAGAGCTCTGACAGCATCGTGTCTCTCCCCCAGTCCGACCGCTCCTCGTCCTCCTCCCAGGAGAGCCTCAAGTAAGAACCATGATGCCTCTCTGCTGTTGTCTCAGTCATCTCCTTTTTTATTGGATCCTTCCTTCCTTCCTTCTTTACTTTCCCCGCCTCCTTCCACCTACCTCTTCTCCTCTCTACCTATCTTTATTTTCCCTCCATGCTAGATTGTTTTGCACATCTATTTGTTGTCATTGATTGGAGGAAGCCACTAATGCATCTGCCTTAATGAATGTTGTAAAAACATTGGTAATTATTGTCTGATGGGCAGCATGAGCATGCTGCTGACCGCCCTCACACACCGCCACATGCGCACACACACACACACACACACACCGCCACATGCACACACACACACACACACACACACACACACACACACCGCCACATGCACACACACTCTCTTGGAGAAATGGCCTTAATTTGTCCAGTTTACAGATCCCCCATGGAGCATGTTGGCTAATGACCTCATACCAAATCCATTAGGATTATTGCATCATGTGTGTGTGTGTGTGTGTGTGTGTGTGTGTGTGTGTGTGTGTGTGTGTGTGTGTGTGTGTGTGTGTGTGTGTGTGTGTGTGTGTGTGTGTGTGTGTGTCTGTGTATGTGGGGGGGGGGGGGGTGCATGTTGTAGAGGGTGA
The DNA here is from genome assembly GCF_964638095.1 of Poromitra crassiceps. Classification (NCBI taxonomy): domain Eukaryota; kingdom Metazoa; phylum Chordata; class Actinopteri; order Beryciformes; family Melamphaidae; genus Poromitra; species Poromitra crassiceps. The sequence goes on along the minus strand of NC_139627.1, from coordinate 49,818,504 downwards.
GCTCATCCTTCAATTTGAATTTGAAATGCCCCCCCTCTCTGGTGGGAAGCTGAGGTTTTCATCCTGATGTCCATTGTCCTGTACAGAGAGTTAGACTCCTTAACCCTACCAATGCTTGTACTATACTCTACCAATTTATCAGACTTTTTTTAAATCCAAAATGGTCTTGTAGTACCATAATTGCATGCCTTTTAGTAGCTAACTAAATTCAATGCATGTTGATGTGGTGCTTTCATCGCAGATTTGCTGCAGGACTCAGTAGTTGTGACGTGCATTGTAGTGCAGTAGCACTCCTTAGCTTAGCATCTGGAGCCAACACAGTTTTGATATTCACCTCATGAGCTCTTTCTCTGCCTCTCTCCCCAGCCGGCCGCTGTCTGTGAAGAGCGTCATTGGAGGCAGCATAACAAGGAGTAAGCCACTTCCTACTGTGTCCCTGGTTACTGTTAATTCATGTCATCATCACTATTGGGTGGAGACTTCCTACAGAATGTCAATTTTCCATGATCGAAGGAAAACAGGCTTGCTTTTAGCTTGACCACCAGGTATTTTTGAGTTTATCCAGTTGGGTTTTGAAAAGGTTTAAAAATCCCAATGGTCGTAGAACCTTCTGACAGGGATCTGATACTGTTGACGTTCATCAGCAGTAGCCTCTCGGATATGGTCTCCAATATGGATAGGGACAAGCAAAAGTAGAGAACCACTTCCTAATACACCCCCTCTCTCTCTCTCTCTCTCTCTCTCTCTCTCTCTCTCTGTCTCTCTCTCTCTCTCTCTCTCTCTCTCTCTCTCTCTCTCTCTCTCTCTCTCTGTCTCTCTCTCTCTCTCTCTCTCTCTGTCTCTCTCTCTCTCTCTCTCTCTCTCTCTCTCTCTCTCTCTGCTGTCCCAGGTAAGCTGGTGAGTGCCAGGGTGCCGACCACACCAGGCTCTCTCCAGCGCTCCCGCAGTGACATCGATGTCAACGCCGCCTCCAGCGCCAAGTCCCGCCTCTCCACCGTTCCCGCCTCCTCCCCCTTCAGCTCCGCAGCTGCCCTTCCCCCCGGCTCCTATGCCTCACTAGGTAAGCCATTGATCATAGTCGCCCCAAAAAAACAGGAACAACAAAGTCTGCGTGGCAACTTCACGACACTATAGATTCATTACAAAGTGTTTTCAGAGAAAGAACACACCCAAAACCTTTCTAGTCATATTGCAAGTTTCTGATGCAGCTGCCTCTCTCGGTCTGTAGTCAGTAGTCACCACTCGGTAGTTTCGCTCAGTGTCAAGCCAACAGCAACCCTCTGATTGGTTACACGTCACAAGTAATAGCCTATCAACACTGACGGCTATGCCACAGACGGGCAAAGAGACTGGAGCAGCGCCGCGTGGAGCTGTGTGTCGAAGGGGAGGCAGCATATTGCCGAAGTTGCAATAAACGTCACAATCTCGCAATCTATTTCATTGATGGCAAGCATGCTCAGTTTCACAGTTACGCCACTGAGAATGCCCGAAGTCATAGCCTAATAGCAGTGGTTCTCACCCTTTTTCATATCAAGGACCCCTAATTTAGTCCACATTCGGGCCACGGACCCCCATTTGATGAGATTGTGTCTCTTGGACCCAAATCAGATCATATCTTTATTATATGTTTTTGTCCAGAACTCACTATCTGTATTGTAGGTAGAGATGTAACAGTGAAACTATGATTAAAAAAAAAGAGCCATTCAACAGTCGACAATTGTCCTTGTAAATGAAATAATGAAGTTGAACGGTTCATCAATTTGCTTGGGGCCCGCTGGGATGCCTTCAAGGACCCCTGGTGGTCTTGTGATGGATCTCCACACCCCACGCTGAGAACCACTGGCCAAACGGGTTTTCACTCAGTGGAGGTGAAAGCGAATGCTTTTACATCACTCGCTCTTAGGGCTGGGTATTGGCAAGGATCTCACGATACGATACGTATCACGATACTTGGGTCACGATACGATTGTATCACAATATATTGCGATGCGATACATATTGCGATATTCTACAGAATTGACTCAAAATTAAATAATAGAGCTAAAGATACAACACACTGTGTACCGCCCAGGTAGTGTAATAATATGTACATCACTTTATACTGATAAGTTAGTGGACAAATTTAGTCAAAACTACCGAGTGTTGAGTGTTACTGAACGCATCGATATGGGAAATATCGATACAGTATCGATTAGGGGTGGGAATCACCAGATGCAGAGGCCTGGCATGGCATGGCCTGCAATTTATTTATTTTTTAATCGCGATACTTGGCGTCCAAGTATCGATACAGTATCGGGAAATAAAATATCGCGATATATTGCCGTATCGATTATATTGCCCAGCCCTACTTGCTCTTCCTTTTCACCCTTCTCCTATCGCAATCATTGTAAAACACAGCACGCATCTGTCTTGTCTTAATCTGTTCACTGCAACTCTGCATCGACATTTAGGCAATTATTACTTTAAAAAGTAACATCGGCAGTCAAACGCATGGGGGGGGGGGGGTCCGTACAGATCACGGATCGGTCCGTTACACCACTACTCAATACAGTACCTGTGTTACACCACTACTCAATACAGTACCTGCAATAACCTGTTACACCACTACTCAATACAGTACCTGCAATAACCTGTTACACCACTACTCAATACAGTACCTGCAATAACCTGTTACACCACTACTCAATACAGTACCTGTGTTACACCACTACTCAATACAGTACCTGCAATAACCTGTTACACCACTACTCAATACAGTACCTGTGTTACACCACTACTCAATACAGTACCTGCAATAACCTGTTACACCACTACTCAATACAGTACCTGCAATAACCTGTTACACCACTACTCAATACAGTACCTGCAATAACCTGTTACACCACTACTCAATACAGTACCTGTGTTACACCACTACTCAATACAGTACCTGCAATAACCTGTTACACCACTACTCAATACAGTACCTGTGTTACACCACTACTCAATACAGTACCTGCAATAACCTGTTACACCACTACTCAATACAGTACCTGTGTTACACCACTACTCAATACAGTACCTGCAATAACCTGTTACACCACTACTCAATACAGTACCTGTGTTACACCACTACTCAATACAGTACCTGCAATAACCTGTTACACCACTACTCAATACAGTACCTGCAATAACCTGTTACACCACTACTCAATACAGTACCTGTGTTACACCACTACTCAATACAGTACCTGCAATAACCTGTTACACCACTACTCAATACAGTACCTGCAATAACCTGGGGTTCTGCTGTTAGATAGAACATCATGGAGGACACAAGAATGTAGCCTGGTTAAAACCATCCTGATCACAGGACCTCACATTCCATCGCAGCGCTCAACAGCGCCCCCCCCTGGTCGAAAGCTCGGTAAAAATAATGTCACCAGCACAGAATTCGGATAAAAAGAGGCATTTATGAGCAGCATCGAGCTTTCAAACCCCGCCGTCGGGAAGCAATGAACCCTTCTGTTCTAGTAGGTGGCTTGTTTCTGTGACACTTGTAAATACGTGCGTATCGCTGATTTAGACAGCTTGAGAGCGAGAGTCGCAGGGAAGTCTATGGACGGATAAGGGACTCTTGCAGGGTTGACGATCACGTGACGATGACGTCATACCCGGAGGAGTGCCTAAAAGGGGCTAGGCCGCCGCTGGCAAAACAGTAATGGCGTCTTCCCGAAGCAACGAGCGGTACTAACGTTAGTAGAGTAAACACAGCCATACATGCAGTTAAGAACAAGAGTATACACTAGTGGAATTTCTCAGCAGAAAATACGTTTTGGCCGTTCTTCCGACTGGATTAGGATTGGATTTGGCGACGCTGATTGGCCGAGGGAGTTTGTCAACGCAAGTAGCCTACTCCTGGACACTGGAATCCATGTCCAGTCTGATCCGTGCAGCAAAACAGAATGTGAGGTCATGTGACCAGGATGCTTTTAACCAAGCTAACAAGAACGCACATTGAGAAAGAGCTAGTGATAAGCAAAACGTCGTCTTTAAAGGAACACTCCGCCCATTTTCAACCAGCTTTGTATCATTAGAACATCAGTAGTATATCAGAAAACTGTAAACTGTTTTGAAGTCTGTCATTTAATTTGACAGTTATTGAGTGTTAAAGTGTGGACCAGTGACATCACTGGTCCACACTAACTCAAATGAATAACTCATTAACTCAAATCAACTCTCAATAACTGTCAAACTATTCATCATTCATCTAGTTTGACAGTTATTGAGAGTTGATTTGAGTTCATGAGTTATTCATTTGAGTTAGTGTGGACCAGTGATGTCACTGGTCCACACTTTAACACTCAATAACTGTCAAATTAAATGACAGACTTCAAAACAGTTTACAGTTTTCTGATATACTACTGATGTTCTAATGATACAAAGCTGGTTGAAAATGGGCGGAGTGTTCCTTTAACGGTAGTACAGTACGTAACTCGAGTCCTTGATCGGATCATCTATATTTTAGATACTGAATGATAAACCTTCGGTAACAATTTCCAAACTGGATATGTACAGTAGGAGTCCTAAGAAGACAGCTCACTCACTCCCTCTCTTCGCGTCTGGAGTTAACCAAGCGTTGGCTGTCATGGCTGCTAAGTGGTCATCCTTCAAAGTCTCGCATCCTAATGAAGTACGAAGACGTGTTCTTCTGAAGTCACTGGCTTTTATGGACTTTCCCCCGAGCTCCTTACTAATGACTGAAGGCGTCGTTAGACTGTTCTGTCAGCAGGAACTCTTTCAATCCTACGCCGACACATTTGATCGATGGCTTCGACGCCGCCGAGTAGGAAAAGCCCTGACCGCTTTTAAAGAAGCTTTCGCTAACATTTAGAGCTAACGAGGAATAAGCCACTCCCACTAAATATACCAATTTACCATAATCTTTTTGCCCCCCCCCCATATTCTCCAATGGGTCCCTGTGGTTCACTAATGGCCTTTACTCACTCTTTTTCCCTGCTTCAATTGCTACTAATGTCTTCCTCTACACCTCTCCTCCTTAAATGCCCAAAAGATGGCACGCCTGGTAAAAGCGATGGTAAGATCTGTGCGTGTACGTGAGTGCGTGCGTGCGTGCGTGCCCCGTGTGTAATACGTGCAATCGCACAGTATGCAAGAGAGTGAAGGCCTATGTCTGTGTGTATTGTATGAGTGTGTCTTTTCGTCATGTCAGGAGGGGACTACACGTTTCTGCCACCTCTCTCCTTCTTCTTTGTCTGGTCTGTGTCCACTGTTCCTCTCCTCCCCCAAGTGGTCGTCAGCTGTGTGGAACTCTGCATGGGGCTGTCTGCATGGACTTGTTGTGTTTACTGTAACCCTAACAACTGTTACCAAGCGTCACGTCTGCTCTCTGTTCACGACACAGCGATCAAGTCCAACATCGCTGTGTCGTACTGTCGGGTCATTTCTTCCAAATGAAATGGCTTCTTTTTCAAGTTAACCGGGGGAAAGGAATTCTTGCTCTCGTTTTCTTTCAGAAGTCGATGTGCCGCTATAAGGGGGTGGGTGCACTTTCAGATTTCCGTCAACTGGGGCGTCCCGTCCCGGTGGCTCACCGGGTAGAGCGCGTACCACAAAGGCTCAGTCCTTTGCGCGGCCGACCCGGGTTCGAATCCGACCCGTGGTCCTTTTCCCCTCTCTCTCTCTCCCCACCTTTCCTGTCTGCCCTGTTGACCGTGTCGTCCTCCTAGTGAACTTATGTCAACATCTATCTTGTTAGCCACATGTCTGTGTGTTTGTGTCCAAAATCCTGTCATTCTGAACATGTCTATAGAGAGCTTCCTGCCTTTCTCTGTGTACCTACAGTACCAGCATCTGAAAAAATATGAATGGTGGTGAACGGAGCGATACGTTACTTATTTTGATCCCCTACTACATGTATGTAAATTTAGTCAATTTAAAAGATAACTATGCATGTCGAGAAAGATTTTTTTTTTCCTGAAACTGAAACACAATTTAGGGCAAAGAGGCAATGGTGTGGAGGTAATCCGGGAGATATAAGTTGTCACCGCAGTCCAAAATCGTTGACTCCCACTAGACTCCCGCAAGCAATGAAACAAAGTACCTTGATGATTACATTTATAACAAGTATCAGGAATATTCGGATCAAATGTACTTAACTTTACTGGGGTGATGTAGGTTCTCATTATCCAATTATATTGTATTAATCTCAGTCGAGTATTGATTGTTTGCGTTGGTGCTTTTGAGCATATTAAAGCCCATTCACATTCTAAAATGTCCTCTTTTAAATCACGCATCCACTCCTCCTGTCTCTTACTTTCAGTGCTGTCCTTGTGATTGTGCGTCGTCTTTCTGATTTATAACTTATAGTGCCACCGTTTGACCACAAACTGTGACTTTCTTGACCTGCAAAGTTATATTTTAAATTGATTCATATGTTTTCAGATGCTGGTACACAGAGAAAGGCAGGAAGTGACGTTCACTTTGGCTCTCTTATTGACTTCTCAGCAGGTTTTAATCTGAACACCGATTTGACATTTACAGTTTCACAAGTAGCTTCCTACTGAAGCACCGTGTCCTGTGCTTTACCGAGGAAAGAAAAGGTTTTGTGTAGCTAATTGTAATACTGTACCAATCCAAGTGAGTAGAAGATCAGGGGTAGGGTGGCTGGCACAGTGCAGGTTTCTTCGCCTTTTTTATTTCGAGTTGTTAACTCATTGAATGCCAATGACGACAGCTGTCGTCAATTCAAATACTGACGTAGAGTGCCAAAGACGACGATTGTCGTCAATTGCGTTTTTTGACGGTGGGACGTGGATCAATCCCTGATACATCTCTGGTACAACTATTGTAGCTATTGGAGGTCTATAACCTATTTTACAGAACCCTTAGGTGGCGACAGTGCTCTCCACATAACAGAAAGGCAAGGAAAAAACAAAGAAGAAGTCGTTATGGAAACGGAAATCGCATCGCATCCGTATGCATCGATATGCTGAAGCACGTTACTGCAGCTGTGCCTGCAGCAGCCAATCTGCTCCCACAATTGAGCCGCTCCGTGTCGGTTGCGACAGCACATCCGCACATCCACACCGTGGAGTTGTTATTATTCTCAACTGGAAGCATCGTTGCCGGTGACAAACACACGCGGAACGCTGTAAAAAAACTGGATGTTGCGCACCCTTCACTGTGCGCACAGCAAACTCAGCAGAGAGCCACCACAGACAGGAGGAGGAGTGTGCAGTTGAGGCGAGGCGGGGCGGGGCGGGGCGGGGCGGGGGGGGGGGGGGGGCACGCAGAGCAGCACGCAACACCCAGACAGACCCAGGCAGCAGGACAGGATTGACAAACGCAAGCCAGAATATCCGATGCCCACCAGCAGCAAATCAAGACCAGCAAGAAGCTGCAACCAGCAGCGCACGCAGGGGCCAGCGCTGCTGGTTGTAGCTAAAAATATTATTCTGCCAAACAAAATTCCCTGGCCTAAACTGTTTTATTGAAGGAAATTATTTTTGAGGTGTGACTACATTAGAAAAGATTAGCTTCAGAGTCAGTGATGTGCTTGAAATGTTTAATTTCACAAAAGGCCAATTATCTCAGCTTCTAGAAAAAAATTGCTGTTTTTGGATGAATCAAGCTATCTTCTCCGGCTCATAACTAAAGAACGGAAAATGGGATCAATAAACTTTTTTTTGCAGATGATAGAATAGAGTCTCATCGTTCTTTGTGCGTGTTCAGTGTTTACATAGTAATATCACACAATATTCTGTGGGCCCCGAGAAATCACTGAAAACGCTCTGAAACTCTGGCACTGGGAGCGTCCGTTCTCCAAAAGTGGCTGGCACTCAATGAGTTAAAGGGCCCATATTTTGCGAATATAATGTATTATTATTTTATTGTTGGCCTCCAGTAGGGTAACTTATTGCATCATTCATAGTTTAAAAAACTCAGTTTATCTTGTACTGGCTCTCACTGCCCCCTTCAGTTCAGCCTCTGTCTGAAACGCTCTGTTTTAGGTCCTGTCCCTTTAAGAACCCCCACCCTCCGAAATACTCCAGGCGGGCAGCGGGGTGAAACTTTGTGTTTGCAAACCCCTGCCCAGACAAGAGGAGCCGGACCCCACGTTGAGAACCACTGCAAATCACAATCGTGCAGAGAGTGGGGTGGGGGAACATTTTATTGTCCCTTTCAAAACTCATTCCGGTGAGCCTGCAGAAGGCTTTGCTAGATGAGGGACAAGCACGTTAAATGAGGAAATGGCATTTGCTCATTCCTCACAACAAGGAGTTGGCGGCGCTAGACGGCGCAGTCACATTTTCGAGGAGCTGCACGCCGAGCTGCGCCGATAGGACGCCCAGCTGCGGCGACCCCCTCGGCGCAGTCAGCGCCGGCGATTTCGCTCGAGCATAATTTGCGCTTTAGTTACTGTCGCGGCAGCCTACTGGAATGTCAGTACAGGGAAGGGAGGGGCAGGGCGTGCGCGCCGCGGGCCCGGGCTAGGCTTGGCAAAATTGGCGTCACCATGGTAACAAGTCCTACCTGACGTCACCAGAACTGTGGCTCTCGCGCAAATCGGCACAAATCCATATCCTCTCGTCTACGAGACTTCATATGGGGGGGGGGGGGGGTTCATGGGGGTAACATTAAAACACCTTCACCTATTTATTTGAAGCTTAGCCCATGTTTAATATGACCCTCCAAGATTGTAACAATTATATATGATACAAAATTAAGAAATGCATAATATGGCCCCTTTAACACATCCTCATTTATCGTATTGGTATCAGGCCCTGCATTTGAAGTTCATATTGCAGAGTTATAGTTGTAACGCACTAAACTACATTGTGATATTACCCAGATCAGTCTGATTAGACGTATCAGCACACTCTCCTCTGCTTCCTAGAACAAGCCTTGTAATAAAGGGAAAAGACAACAGTGGTGACAGATTAGGAAAGCTCGGTTCATCTCTCCAGTGTTGACCTCACGACCTTGTGTTCTCTGAGGGTCACATGACTCGTGTCCTTTCATAGTATCTCTATCTGTCAACATTGTGTTATCACAATTGGTCTGCATTTGGTGCCAAAGGGCAACACTTCCTAGCAAGGAGGGTCTTGGCTTTTATTTTTAGTGTCCAGTATCATTCTTGTTATCACTGTCCATGTCTCCCAGGGACTTGGTTAGATATGGACCCTGTGCTGCTGTCCATGTCTCCCAGGGACTTGCTTAGATATGGACCCTGTGCTGCTGTCCATGTCTCCCAGGGACTTGGTTAGATATGGACCCTGTGCTGCTGTCCATGTCTCCCAGGGACTTGCTTAGATATGGACCCTGTGCTGCTGTCCATGTCTCCCAGGGACTTGCTTAGATATGGACCCTGTGCTGTCGCAGGTATTCCCAGCCTGTTGCATAATACAGTAGGCCCCACCTTATCATCCAATCCCCCAAGGTCACAGCTAGGGATGCACTGATCCACATTTTTTCACTTCCGATCCGTTTCCGATACCTGAATTTGGATATCTGCCGATACCGATATTATACCGATACCAATATTTTTCTTGAATATACAGTATAGGCAAAGATTTGGCCAATTAAAGATTTTTTTTTTTTAACTATACCGTGCAAAAAGCAGACGAAATTACCAAAATATACAAGGCAAAGAAGGATACTATTATACATGGGCAAATTACGGCCAGCGCCCCCCTGTGCGGCCTGTGCTGGAAAGGGATAGTTCAGTTTGTTTGAAGTGGGGTCCTATGAGGTACTCTCATACAGTCAGTGCACTGGGTAAAGCACTCTGGATGCATCGTGCACCGAGATAGGAGAACTGCACTCCAGCTGCAACAGGCACAGAGAGCTGTCTGCTGAGTGTGATGGGGGCCAAGAGCAAAAACATACAAAACAACAGAAAAAATACATGAAATGCTTCCATACTGCTCACCTGGCATAATGCAAGTCTCCACAAGCCCTGTGATGCCAAGTTGACTTGAAAATATGTCATTTACACCCTGTTTTTAGCTGAAATCGTCACTGTAGCAAGGTTGTACCCTAGTTGTTGAACTTTCAGCTGCTAGCTCCAGTGACGATTTCAGCTAAAAACAGGGTGTAAATGACATATTTTCAAGTCAACTTGGCATCACAGGGCTTGTGGAGACTTGCATTATGCCAGGTGAGCAGTATGGAAGCACTTTATGTATTCTTTCTGTTGTTTTGTATGTTTTTGCTCTTGGCCCCCATCTCACTCAGCAGACAGCTCTCTGTGCCTGCCGCAGCTGGAGTGCAGTTCTCCTATCTCGGTGGGCGATGCGTCCAGAGTGCTTTACCCAGTGCACTGACTGTATGAGAGTACCTCATAGGACCCCACTTCAAACAAACTGAACTATCCCTTTAATAAAGTGGACAAAGTTGTGTGGTGTCACGATGAAGCCGTTTGTCACACGTGACAAACGGCTTCAGACCCACTGCATGTTTATTGGAGCAGTACCTTGACATTTTGAGTTTTGGTGTCTTCATGTCTTCACTACACACTGCTGTCAATATGTCACTGCATAACATTTAACATCTAACAACTGAAAGTGCCAATGAGCATTCTAGCGCTTGTCACTCAAGCGAAAGGCCACCTCTAGTCTCAAGCTAGCTACGCCTTTTAGCTTGCAGCTAGCAGTACCTGCTGGTTTGAATTAGGAATGCTAACCATGCTGAGAAATTGTTTTTTGTGTACTTCCAATACACTTTCCCCCACAATGTGTAATGAAGAGAAACATCAGAATGTCAAGGCACAGTATTTCTTCAGGTTGCAGGTTATTTCTCGAGCATAGTGCTGTGTTATCCCATTGATACCTGATGCAGCATTTGTGTGTGTATCCCTTTAAGACCGCGAACCGCGCCATACGCGGTTCACGGTCTTAAAGGGATACGCACACAAATGAGGGATATACACGCAAATGCTGCATCAGGTATCAATGGGTTATAGGCAAATGCAAAGGATAGTCTGTGTTTGTCTCTTTCCAGACCTGGGTCAAATAGTATTTTCAGTTATTCTTTTGGTTTGTTCTATAGCCTATCTAGATGCCAAATACATAAGTGAGCTTTACCACATATTACAATTGAATGACTACCAGAAACATCGGCCCATCGTCCTACTTTTCTGGGATTGAAACCTTTGCTGACATGGCAAACGCCACCCATCTCCGACCTACTCCATGCAGGTTGAACAAACGCTAAGAATGATTTGCAAAATACTAATGGACCTGGGTTTGTCTGTTTCCTCCCTCTGTGTTTTTCAGGGGGCCTTGGCTTCTCCCCACATCCAGGTCTCCTTCATCATTCTGTCTCCCCACACTTTCTCTTTTCCAGCATCTCTGTCCAGGGTTGGGGTTAAACCGTGGTGAACAATGCAAGTGGATTGAACTCACTCCTTGTGCTTCTTTGTCTCTGCACTGTATCTCTCTCTCTCTCTTCTCTTCCCTCTCTCGTTCCCCAGGTCGTGTTCGCACCAGGAGGCAAAGCTCAGCCAGCACGGCGGGCCCCAGTACCACCACCATGGTGGACAGTAGAGGGCGCAGCCGAGCCAAAGCCAAAGTGGTCTCTCAATCCCAGCGTAAGTACAGATATACACGGTGTGTGTGTGTGTGCGCGCACACACACACACACACTACTCAAATCGTAGTAAAATCAAGAGTCTCTTCAAGGGGTGACATGGGTTCAATGACATTTCAATCAATTAATTAATCTGTAGAGTCCTTAAATTTAACTTTTCAAAATTTAAGAAAATAAATGTAAATAAGACATTGAAATAAACAAACAACAACAACAACTAATAAAGAAAAGAAGATCAATGAATTCTGGGAAAGATGACTGAAGATATTGTGAAGATGTGAAGCTATGATGTAAACTAAAGCATTGATGGCTGTTAAAAACACAGTGAGGTTTATGGAAATATTTCTTGCTTTTGTTTGGAGTTTATGAACAGAAAAATAGTGCTGCGAAGAGTAATTGAAAGTCCTTGAATTTGATGTATTGTCTGTATGAACCCTGGTGTGCATACCAATCTGTCACTCTCATATTTCAGTATGATCTTTTTGCAGAGGTCATATGAGATGTCTTAGAGTTTCGTGCGTGTGTGTGCGTGTGCGTGTGCGTGTGTGTGTGTGTGTGTGTGTGTGCGTGCGTGTGCGTGCGTGTGCGTGTGTGTGTGTGTGTGTGTGTGTGTGTGTGTGTGTGTGTGTGTTTCTCATGCAACGGCGTACTCTGAAGAAACTCCAGCCACTCACAAATCTTGTGTATTTGTGCGTGCGTGCTTACATGCATGCATGTGTTGTTTGTGCGGGAGTGCGTGCATGTGTGTGTTTGCGTATATGCCGATGAGGGCTGTCGGTGATCTGTACGCGACTAACGTGTTCACAGCTGACCAGAGTGCATGCCGGGTGAAATAAATAAACATAACCAGGGTTGCCACGGGTCTTGAAAGTGCTTGGATTTAGCCTACCGAAATCTCTGAGTGCTTGTGCGCTCTGTCATCTCAAAATCCGCTCGTTTCGTTAGCTGCTACAGTAACTAGCATTAGCGTATGGTAGTCACACCCACGGCCAAGGTCCCGGTAACACACTTTACCGGCAGCCACCGTACATTTGAACTGCATCGCAGTGGTGAGTGTACAGTACACTATGTTTCAGTATGCTACTGTAGATTGTACAGTTAGTGTACTCACCTTACAGTATCCCTCGCTCCATTGCGTTGTGGTACACAGCTCTGACAGCCAGTTCAATGTGCTGACAACACAGAATGTCCACATTATGGACTCTATGCACCCCCCAGTGGTTGAATGCCATTATTGACAGATCACGGGTATCACGCGGCGACCTAATGCAGAAATATCACACTGAGAGGGCAAACCAATGGATTGCTGCATCTGTACAGTATGATAGCATTTTTATATACACGTTCTTCCTATCTACAGTATCACTCTCTCCGCATAGGCTGCTACACGCATACAGTGTTTTGCTGATCGCTGTGCTGCGTCATTGGCTGTTGAACTCATTCGTAGGCATTCTTAGTTCAAATATGCGGCTGGTTGCCTCGCTAACCCGCAGGTCATTTTGAAAGAATTTGTGCTTGAAAAAAAGTGCTTGAAATGTACCGTTACAAAAGAGTGGCAACCCTGATAACACGTCCTGTCATATTTTGACCGTTCTTGATCTCCACCTATCCTGCCGCTTGCTTCCATCACCCAGGATCCAGATCAGCCAATCCCATCAGTGGTAAGGCCCAGCTTCATCCAATCACAAGCCAGCTCGCCCTCATTCCTCCAGCACACAGAGCTTTGCACGCCGCCTCGTCATCCTTTTTAGCGTTTCAGCTTCATCTCACCACATAACGGCATGCTCCGTTCATCTCATTCACCTGTTTATTTCACCTTTCTTTTCCCTCCACACTTCCACAAGCTGTTTTGATGTGGGAAATGTCTTGTTTGCATTCGGCCATTTTGTTGTTTTTGTGAACTTTATTTTCACTGTTGACGTTTGGTTGTTCCCACTGATGCCACAGCATATGTCTCCCTCCAGCTCCGTTAGCTAGAACCGGGATCCCCCCACCCTGTCTGTGTCCAACATAGCGTACTGTATCTTGACTCCCCCACCCTGTCTGTGTCCAATGTAACGTACCGTATCCTGACCCTCCCACCCTGTCTGTGTCCAACGTAATGTACTGTATCCTGACCCTCCCACCCTGTCTGTGTCCAACATAACGTACTGTATCTTGACTCCCCCACCCTGTCTGTGTCCAATGTAACGTACCGTATCCTGACCCTCCCACCCTGTCTGTGTCCAACGTAACGTACTGTATCCTGACTCCCCCACCCTGTCTGTGTCCAACATAACGTACTGTATCCTGACTCCCCCACCCTGTCTGTGTCCAACATAACGTACTGTATCCTGACTCCCCCACCCTGTCTGTGTCCAACATAACGTACTGTATCCTGACTCCCCCACCCTGTCTGTGTCCAACGTAACAAGATTCAAGATTCAAGTTTATTATTTGTCCCCGAAGGGCAATTTGTGTGCAGCAGACATAAAAAGCATAGCGAATTACGTACTGTAGTGTATCCTGACTCCCCCACCCTGTCTGTGTCCAACGTAACGTACTGTATCCTGACTCCCCCACCCTGTAGTAGTTCCTGGTTCACGGTAACGTGAATATCCTATCCACTTCCCCGCAGCCAATGTAAGCCAAAACACGGCCAAACATGCCACAATAACGTCCGATAATTCATCCAGAATCCTTCCTGGGTATCTCGAGGCTGATCTGACCGATAAATTGTCCAGGTTGCCGTTTTCAAGTGACTTTTATGAGTTAACGTTACAAAGCAACCAACACCTCTGCTGTTGCCAGACAGCTGCTTGTGCGCGTGCGAGTATGGTGCCCGCGCGTCAGCTCGTTCACACGCTGCCTGCAGTTACTCTAACGGCCACCGGCGTCAGTAACAGTGACAATTGACGGAATGGGCCTTTAAAAGCTTGACATTTGTTTCTTACATAAATAGTAACAGTGAAGTCGATGCCTCGGTGTGAATTTACTTCCACAGTCGTTGGCTTTCCCTCAAGGCAAAGGGCAGCTACTTTAAAGAATACAAATATACGACCGTTTTGATTTTGTTTAACACTTTTTGCTCACTGCAACATTTTATTTGTTATATTTCATAGGTTTGGTGTCTTTACTATTATTCTAAAATATGAAGAACAGTCCAAATAAAGAAAAATGTGCTGTGTCCAAACTTTTGACTCGCAGTGTCGCATTATCTTATGTTCCTTTGGCAATGCCGCCCAAAACCACCGGGTGTTTATAGAGCTCAACAACAACATCATCAACATCAACTGTTTCCTCAGCTCCCGTTGTTTGTTCTAGAATGTATTTGTTTTGAAACACTGGGTGGATATTTGGGTTGTGAATAACTTGGGATAGATGTTTATATATTACATTTGGGTTGTAAAAACATTGGGGATATTAGTCTGAATATATATTTAATATTTGGTTGTGAATAGATTTATGAAGCTGTTTAAGTTATTTAATAGTTAAGTGAGAAAGGGGTAGGAAATATATAAGTTTTACTTCTACCTACTCCTTTTCGACCAATGTATCCTTGTTTTGTTTGTTTACGTATCTGGGCTTTTTTTTATTTCATTTTATATTCAAAATAAATACATTCATTCAGAGAATTCCCCATTCATTTTCTCCATAGATGTTTCGAAAAATCTTATGAAGAGTTTTAAGCCTGGAACCAAGCCGACCAACCAGCCAACCAACTGACTCGTGAGTCACCATAAAACATTTCACTTGGAGCAAAAACATGGTCACTCACGAGTCAGTAGGTGGCTAGTTGGCTTGGTTCCAGGCTTAACACTTTTTATATAAGGTTTTTTCAGAATGTCTATGGAGAAAATGAATGGGGAATTCTCTGATGGAACGGGAGCTGTTGAGCTCTTAATTTGACAGAAGAGATTTGACAGAACCGTGTGTGTGTGTGTGTGTGTGTGTGTGTGTGTGTGTGTGTGTGCGTGCTCGTGTGTGTGTCTGCTTCTCTGTCTGTTCCTGTGTGTGTGTGTGTGTGTGTGCTTGTGTGTGTGTCTGCTTCTCTGTCTGTTCCTGTGTGTGTGTGTGTGTGTGTGTGTGTGTGTGTGTGTGTGTGTGTGTGTGTGTGTGTGTGTGTGTGTGTGCTCGTGTGTGTGTCTGCTTCTCTGTCTGTTCCTGTGTGTGTGTGTGTGTGTGTGTGTGTGTGTGTGTGTGTGTGTGTGTGTGTGTGTGTGTGTGTGTATCACCCCACAGCTGGCAGTCGCTCCAGCTCTCCAGGTAAGCTGCTGGGCCACAGCAGTGGCTACGGTCGGATCCCTCGAGCCACGGCGTCAGCCTCCAGCACGCCGACCGCCGCCCAGCGCAGCCGCGTCCCGCGCAGCCAGGGCTGCAGCCGAGAGACCAGCCCCAACCGCATGGGCCTCGGTAAGAACACAGCTTACACAGGTCTCTCTCTCTCTCTCTCTCTCTCTCTCTCTCTCTCTCTTCAGCTCACACAGGTCTCTCTCTCTCTTTAGGTCACACAGGTCTCTCTCTCTCTCTCTCTCTCTTCAGCTCACACAGGTCTCTCTCTCTCTCTCTCTTCAGCTCACACAGGTCTCTCTCTCTCTTTAGGTCACACAGGTCTCTCTCTCTCTTCAGCTCACACAGGTCTCTCTCTTTAGCTCACACAGATCTCTCTCTTCAGCTCACACAGGTCTCTCTCTCTCTTCAGCTCACACAGGTCTCTCTCTCTCTCTCTCTTCAGCTCACACAGGTCTCTCTCTCTCTTCAGCTCACACAGGTCTCTCTCTCTCTTCAGCTCACACAGGTCTCTCTCTCTCTTCAGCTTACACAGGTCTCTCTCTCTCTCTTCAGCTCACACATGTCTCTCTCTTCAGCTCACACAGGTCTCTCTCTCTCTCTTCAGCTCACACAGGTCTCTCTCTCTCTTCAGCTCACACAGGTCTCTCTCTCTCTTCAGCTCACACAGGTCTCTCTCTCTCTTCAGCTCACACAGGTCTCTCTCTCTCTTCAGCTTACACAGGTCTCTCTCTCTCTTTAGGTCACACAGGTCTCTCTCTCTCTTCAGCTTACACAGGTCTCTCTCTCTCTCTTCAGCTCACACAGGTCTCTCTCTCTCTTCAGCTTACACAGGTCTCTCTCTCTCTTCAGCTCACACAGGTCTCTCTCTCTCTCTTCAGCTCACACAGGTCTCTCTCTCTCTCTTCAGCTCACACAGGTCTCTCTCTCTCTTCAGCTCACACAGGTCTCTCTCTCTCTTCAGCTCACACAGGTCTCTCTCTCTCTCTCTCTCGCTCTCTCTCTCTTCAGCTCACACAGGTCTCTCTCTCTCTTCAGCTCACACAGGTCTCTCTCTCTCTCTTCAGCTCACACAGGTCTCTCTCTCTCTTCAGCTCACACAGGTCTCTCTCTCTCTTCAGCTCACACAGGTCTCTCTCTCTCTCTTCAGCTCACACAGGTCTCTCTCTCTCTCTTCAGCTCACACAGGTCTCTCTCTCTCTTCAGCTCACACAGGTCTCTCTCTCTCTTCAGCTCACACAGGTCTCTCTCTCTCCAGCTCACACAGGTGTCTCTCTCTCTCTTCAGCTCACACAGGTCTCTCTCTCTCCAGCTCACACAGGTGTCTCTCTCTCTCTTCAGCTCACACAGGTCTCTCTCTCTTTAGGTCACACAGGTCTCTCTCTCTCTCTCTTCAGCTTACACAGGTCTCTCTCTCTCTCTCTTCAGCTCACACAGGTCTCTCTCTCTCTTCAGCTCACACAGGTCTCTCTCTCTCTCTCTTCAGCTTACACAGGTCTCTCTCTCTCTCTCTTCAGCTCACACAGGTCTCTCTCTCTCTTCAGCTCACACAGGTCTCTCTCTCTCTCTTCAGCTCACACAGGTCTCTCTCTCTCTTCAGCTCACACAGGTCTCTCTCTCTCTTCAGCTCACACAGGTCTCTCTCTCTCTCTTCAGCTCACACAGGTCTCTCTCTCTCTTCAGCTCACACAGGTCTCTCTCTCTCTTCAGCTCACACAGGTCTCTCTCTCTCTTCAGCTCACACAGGTCTCTCTCTCTCTTCAGTTCACACAGGTCTCTCTCTCTCTCTCTCTTCAGCTTACACAGGTCTCTCTCTCTCTTTAGGTCACACAGGTCTCTCTCTCTCTTTAGGTCACACAGGTCTCTCTCTTTAGCTCACACAGATCTCTCTCTCTCTCTCTTCAGCTCACACACGTCTCTCTCTCTCTTCAGCTTACACAGGTCTCTCTCTCTCTCTCTTTAGCTCACACAGATCTCTCTCTCTCTCTCTCTCTTCAGCTCACACACGTCTCTCTCTCTTCAGCTTACACAGGTCTCTCTCTCTCTCTCTTTAGCTCACACAGATCTCTCTCTCTCTCTCTTCAGCTCACACACGTCTCTCTCTCTCTTCAGTTCACACAGGTCTCTCTCTCTCTCTCTTCAGCTCACACAGGTCTCTCTCTCTCTCTTCGGTCACAAATCACTGTGGGTGTGCCGGACTATCTTATTTTCTTTTAAAAGGAAGTTACCGCGACCAATAAAAAACAGGAGCGCATGTGCTCCTGTTTTTTAGAAATCCCAAGATCGCATAAAGGTGGTGTTTCTCTATGGCTTGTGTTTCGCGGATTCACTTGTGTTGTTCAGTCAGCCCTCAGCAGGCAAGGTGGCAGAAGAGGAGAGATTTGAGTGACCGTTTCGACCACGTGACATTGTTCAGAAAGTTTGGTGCGCTTGTGACAAATTGCTGTGTGAAAGAGAACCAGACCAAATGAAAAATGAAACCATGTTGCAACTTCACCCCCCCGAATCACACCGAGGCCACCAGCTTATATGTGAAAGCGACCTAAGAAACTGAAATCCAACATGGTGTTCCTTTAGGCGGCGTTTTCTCAGTCAGAACTCTATGGAAATCATGTTGAGAGCGCTTCCATTGTGCACAAAACACAGCTCACGGAGCGTTTTTGTGTTCTTCATTTTGTTTTATCTATCTATCTATCTATCTATCGATCGATCGAGATCTATCTATCTATCTATCGCAAGGCATGAAACACCAACAGATCACACCTTTGCATCACACCCCGCACATGTACTGCCCGTGTCTACTGATAAATGACATTCCTCACATACCTTAATGTCAAAAACACGGCGATATGCTGTACAACTGCACCTTCCTATCTTTACTTCCTGATAAAGAGATAAAGTCAGGTAGGTAGCACCTTTCTGCAACTTTGCGGCATATTCTGTCCATCTCCTGTATCCAGGTTGTAAACACGCTACAAGGAACCACATTCCCACGGCCTGAAAGCTTCGAGGCTTCACCAAACATCATCAAGTCTGTTAGGTGGCGGATTCTGTTTCTCCCCCCTCAGCATGCGTACAGAGCATTGATAAGTGCAGCACAGCACAACCTGTCTTCAGGGAAAACCTCTTCCACAACCACAGTACAGTACCATGTGACTTTCCAGCTCTATAGATGGCTAACAGTGCGTGGAAATGCGAGGCAGGGACAGCCTTCCTGACAGTCTGAGTCACAGGCCCCTCCCCTCTGTACGATCAGCCCCCCCCCCCCCCCCTCTGTTCGATCAGGCCCCTCCCCTCTGTACGATCAGGCCCCTCCCCTCTCTACGATCAGGCCCCTCCCCTCTGTTCCATCGATTTGATATTGTGCATCGTCATCGCCCTAGATGGCCAATATCTCCCTCCATCATGGCTTCTTGTGTGCCATGGTCATGTGTTTATGGAAAGGCTACCTTTTGATCTGTCCACTTACTTATATTACAGTAGCTGTTTGGATATGCCATACTGTGAGACATGAAGTCAAGTGTCATTACTACGGAGTTACAATGATGCAAAATGAATGTTTCTGATGACTTGGAGATGATACTTCATTTGTTTTTTCTCATTTTGTCTCTAGCTGAAGATAACATCAGTCATATTTGCAGGGTTTGTTGGTTTGTTTGTTTGTTTGTTTTTGTCCGGGGGCTTATCGTTCATTTTTCTTTCTTTTGTTTTTACTATTTTGTATTTTAGATGTTATGAACCCAGAAATGCCTGTTGTGTATCTAATCTTTGTTGCAAGTTAACACAGTTGCTCTTGAGTGTCCAGAGTATCTAACCTTCACCTGCTACTGTAGCTACATGCTGTATGACCAACTCTCACACACCCAGCTACTGTTGCTTTCTCTCTCTTTTTACTCTGCCTTTTTCTTTCTCTTTCTTCCCTTTCAATTTCTATCTCTTCTCTCCCTCCTTCTCCCTCTCTCTCTCTCTCTCTCTCTCTCCCTCTCTCTCTCACCCACTTTACCTGATGAATGTGCACTAACCTCACCTCCTAACCTGTTGTCCTGACAGCCAGGCTGTGTGGTAAAGCTCTTCTTCCTGCCGCTCTTCCCTACCGCACGCTAGCCCGGAGCCGCATCCCGCGCCCCAGCATGAGTCAAGGCTGCAGCCGCGACACCAGTCGCGAGAGCAGCCGCGACACCAGCCCCGCTCGGGGCATCACTCCTCTGGGTGAGTACCGCTCACCCCGCCACCCCGGCCCCGCTCGGGGCGTCACTCCTCTGGGTGAGTGCCGCTCACCCCGCGACCCGGAGTCATCCCCCCCCCGCCCCGCCCCTTCCCAAGGGGAAATCCTTCCCAGACAAATAGAGAAACCCCCTCCTTCAGATGCACTCCTCCATCTGTGGTCTGTCTGTGCAGCAGAATCTCCTTCACACTAGCTTCAATCTGTGCCTGCCCCTCTGCATGCACTAACTTTCTGGGTTTAAGGGGGAGAATACTGCCCCCGCTGGTGGGTGTTTTTATTTTTTAATTCTTTCTTTCTTTTTTCCAGATGTATATATGACAGTGCTGTATCATCTTAGTTTGAAATGTACCTTTTTTTGTTTTTGTCTTGGACTGTTTTACTTTGATTAGTGTTTTTGACTTGTCTTTGAATGAACCTGCATAAAGTGGTGATTTAAAGCTGGAGAGCGTAACTTTTACATATGAATTAGTCTCTCAAAACGGGTCCTTTTCACACCCTCCTTGGTGCGGTTCATTTGGGGAGGTGTGAATGCAGCAATCGAACCACCAAAAGTGGACCAAACTGGACCGAGACCTCTTTGGAGAGGTGGTCTTGGTGCGCTTCCAAACTAACTCTAGTTCCGGTTCGTTTGTGATGAGAATGTGATCCGACCTCGATCCGACCCAACTGCAGAAAACCTCTCACATTTGTTCACGAGAGCAGAAAGCCCCTTGAAGTAGCGAGGAAAGCTGTTTTGGGTCTGTTGCTACGGCCGTAAATCGTTTCGCTCTGCCTAGCAACGGTTTAGCTGCCGTAAACCGTTTCCTTCTGCCTAGCAACAGACCCAAAACAAGAAGGACGGCTTTCCTCGCTGGTGTTTACCCTGTAGAGTGT
Source organism: Poromitra crassiceps (assembly GCF_964638095.1). Lineage (NCBI taxonomy): Eukaryota > Metazoa > Chordata > Actinopteri > Beryciformes > Melamphaidae > Poromitra > Poromitra crassiceps. The sequence continues at coordinate 49,797,545 of NC_139627.1, read as the reverse complement.
CACTAACTCCCTGGGGCCGTATGCACAAACATTCTGAGAATCCTCTCAGAGAGCTCCTAACTTAGCCTAAAAACTTCTAGCCAGGAGTCTTAGCTTAGGAGTGATTTAGGAAAGTTTTCAGAGCAACTCTGAGGAAGGAAATGACAGAAACGTTTATCTTAGTGAGGTGTGGTTGACCCCGTTGCTAGGTATGACTCATTATTTTAGAAGCTGTGATTGGTAGAAAGAAAAACACACTAAGTGATAGAATGGACAGTGAAATAAACCGTTCATAGAATTTAGTCTATTAAGGCCATGTCCACACGGAGACGAGTTTAGGTGTATCCGCTAAAGTTTTTTGTCGTATAGACGTTTCGTCCGGGAGTATACGTTCTGGGAGTATACGTTCTGGGAGTATACGTTCTGGGAGTATACGCTAATTTTTGAAACCGGGTCCCAGAGTGAATAAATCTGAAGACGCCACCCTTGCATTTCCGTGTTTACAACCCATACGCATCTTTCCTGAACCGATGACACCATAGCCCCACCTCTCTCCGCCAGCAACAATTTAGGCTTACAGTGCAGTGTTCGTGCTACAGCAGCTACTGAGCCTGTTAGGGCTCTTGCAGCAAAATATAATGCTCCTCTATTACCACCGTCAGCAACAAGTGGACATGGAGAACAGCGTGTACAACATCCTCAGGGCTCCACAGCTGACTCTTCCCATCCACCCCTCCCCTCCCTTCATCGGATATTTCCCAGAAGGCTTAGCGGCGGCTAAGTTTTTACAATAACACAAACAAAATCAGGCTAAACGTGTTAGATAGAAATCATATTTATTTTTAATACAACATGCAATTCTGGAATATTTTAATATTGGACAAAATGGAATGAAATGAAATGTAAACCCTGAGTGTAACGGACATACTCGGGATGCTCTATATATATCCCTCGCAAATACAACGTGAATAGTGAAGTGAGAGCTTTGACGACCACACGTTGCACTGTGACGTGGCAGCGCCACTTACCGGCCTGGCATATATACTACAGCGGCTTCAGTGGTATTCAGTGGTTTCATGTGGATACACACATTTGTTGAAACGATTCCGTGTTTATGGAAAACTTTTCTTCAACGAAAAAATATAAGATTGCTTCCGTCTCCGTGTGGACATGGCCTAAGACATGGTGAAATTATGAATATTATTTTATGTAATGAACAACTCAAATAAAGTAATAAATAAAAAATAAAATAAAAATGTATTAATTAAATAAAGTAAGCCAGACTTTAAAAGTAGCTACTAAATGTTTGAACACACAGACTTGTGCAGTATTCACATGCTGACAGTTAATATATTTATTTATATGTTTATTTGCCATGCTGGTCATTTCAGGGGAAATTGACTCAGCTGTCATCAATTTCCTTGTTGCAATGGAAACACGCAGAACAAGAAAAGCTAACTGGACGGAGGAGCAATGCTTACTGTTAGCACAATTAGTGGAGGAGAATAACCTGTAGCGTTTCATTAACTCTGTTATTCAGAGTTTGGAGAATATTTATCCTACCTCTCTGTCTTTCTGCCATTTTCTCCTCTGCTAAAGAAATTCTCAAGCCTCTTAAAAGTCCTCCTCCATCCTCTTATCAGTTTTCCACCTTAGGAGCTCTCTTAAGGGCTAAGATGTTTTGTGAGTAACTTTTATCTTTACCAGGATCTAGTCCTAACTTTAAGGGGAAATTCTTAGAAAACGTCATAATTCTAAGAATTTTCTTAGAATTTTGTCACTAAAAGCAACTCTTAGTACTAGGAAGCTTTATGAATACGACCCCTGGTGTTTAAACTGTAGAGTGTCACTAACTCCCTGGTGTTTAAACTGTAGAGTGTCACTAACTCCCTGGTGTTTACACTGTAGAGTGTCACTAACTCCCTGGTGTTTAAACTGTAGAGTGTCACTAACTCCCTGGTGTTTACGCTGTAGAGTGTCACTAACTCCCTGGTGTTTACGCTGTAGAGTGTCACTAACTCCCTGGTGTTTAGACTGTAGAGTGTCACTAACTCCCTGGTGTTTAGACTGTAGAGTGTCACTAACTCCCTGGTGTTTAGACTGTAGAGTGTCACTAACTCCCTGGTGTTTACGCTGTAGAGTGTCACTAACTCCCTGGTGTTTAGACTGTAGAGTGTCACTAACTCCCTGGTGTTTAGACTGTAGAGTGTCACTAACTCCCTGGTGTTTAGACTGTAGAGTGTCACTAACTCCCTGGTGTTTAGACTGTAGAGTGTCACTAACTCCCTGGTGTTTAGACTGTAGAGTGTCACTAACTCCCTGGTGTTTAGACTGTAGAGTGTCACTAACTCCCTGGTGTTTAAACTGTAGAGTGTCACTAACTCCCTGGTGTTTAGACTGTAGAGTGTCACTAACTCCCTGGTGTTTAGACTGTAGAGTGTCACTAACTCCCTGGTGTTTACGCTGTAGAGTGTCACTAACTCCCTGGTGTTTAGACTGTAGAGTGTCACTAACTCCCTGGTGTTTACGCTGTAGAGTGTCACTAACTCCCTGGTGTTTAGACTGTAGAGTGTCACTAACTCCCTGGTGTTTAGACTGTAGAGTGTCACTAACTCCCTGGTGTTTAAACTGTAGAGTGTCACTAACTCCCTGGTGTTTAGACTGTAGAGTGTCACTAACTCCCTGGTGTTTAGACTGTAGAGTGTCACTAACTCCCTGGTGTTTAAACTGTAGAGTGTCACTAACTCCCTGGTGTTTAGACTGTAGAGTGTCACTAACTCCCTGGTGTTTAGACTGTAGAGTGTCACTAACTCCCTGGTGTTTAAACTGTAGAGTGTCACTAACTCCCTGGTGTTTAGACTGTAGAGTGTCACTAACTCCCTGGTGTTTAAACTGTAGAGTGTCACTAACTCCCTGGTGTTTAGACTGTAGAGTGTCACTAACTCCCTGGTGTTTAAACTGTAGAGTGTCACTAACTCCCTGGTGTTTAGACTGTAGAGTGTCACTAACTCCCTGGTGTTTAGACTGTAGAGTGTCACTAACTCCCTGGTGTTTAAACTGTAGAGTGTCACTAACTCCCTGGTGTTTAGACTGTAGAGTGTCACTAACTCCCTGGTGTTTAGACTGTAGAGTGTCACTAACTCCCTGGTGTTTAAACTGTAGAGTGTCACTAACTCCCTGGTGTTTAGACTGTAGAGTGTCACTAACTCCCTGGTGTTTAAACTGTAGAGTGTCACTAACTCCCTGGTGTTTAGACTGTAGAGTGTCACTAACTCCCTGGTGTTTACGCTGTAGAGTGTCACTAACTCCCTGGGGCCGGTTGCACCAACTGGTCTTAACTATGCCTGGTCGTAACTCCTACGTCGGTCTTAGTTAAGACCATGGATTTACGCCTGTTGCACCAACACGGCTTACTCTGGTCTTAACTACGCTGGTCGTAGCAATGCGCGTTCATGTGAATTGTCGGGGAATGCCCTCTGATTGGCCCACATGTGCCTCGCGCCGTCACCCACTACTGTATGTGCGTCACTACACCCTCCCTCCTCCCACCCCCCTCCTCCTGTGGAAGCCCCGGGGGAAAATGGCGGCGGCGATTAGTGTCAGGGAGTCTGAATGAAATTGAATGTAACGTTCCCAATTCTATGTATTACATTCTAAAAAAGTAACGGCAACATTTGGGAAGGCTAAGCCACACAACTAGTTAGTTATAATCTAACGTCGTGCTTTCAAAGACGGCGAACTGGCGGTGTTACGACGATGACGGTCAAAAAGGTCTCCGCGGAGATCTCTGCTACGCCTCCTCCTGACGAGGCGTAGGAGTTACGCCTGGTCTTAGTGAAAATGGGCTTAAGTCGTCTTGGTGCAACCGGCGTAGCTGTTAGGTCGTAAAGTTACGACCAACTTAGCTTAAGACCAGTGTAAGACCAGTTGGTGCAACCGGCCCCAGGTGTTTAGACTGTAGAGTGTCACTAACTCTCTGGTGTTTACACTGTAGAGTGTCACTAACTCCCTGGTGTTTACGCTGTAGAGTGTCACTAACTCCCTGGTGTTTAAACTGTAGAGTGTCACTAACTCCCTGGTGTTTAGACTGTAGAGTGTCACTAACTCCCTGGTGTTTACGCTGTAGAGTCTCACTAACTCCCTGGTGTTTAAACTGTAGAGTGTCACTAACTCCCTGGTGTTTACGCTGTAGAGTGTCACTAACTCCCTGGTGTTTAAACTGTAGAGTGTCACTAACTCCCTGGTGTTTAGACTGTAGAGTGTCACTAACTCCCTGGTGTTTACACTGTAGAGTGTCACTAACTCCCTGGTGTTTAGACTGTAGAGTGTCACTAACTCCCTGGTGTTTACACTGTAGAGTGTCACTAACTCCCTGGTGTTTACACTGTAGAGTGTCACTAACTCCCTGGGGCCGGTTGCACCAACTGGTCTTACACTGGTCTTAAGCTAAGTTGGTCGTAACTTTACGACCTAACAGCTACGCCGGTTGCACCAAGACGACTTAAGCCTTATTTTCACTAAGACCAGGCGTAACTCCTACGCCTCGTCAGGAGGAGGCGTAGCAGAGATCTCCGCGGAGACCTTTTTGACCGTCATCGTCGTAACACCGCCAGTTCGCCGTCTTTGAAAGCACGACGTTAGATTATAACTAACTAGTTGTGTGGCTTAGCCTTCCCAAATGTTGCCGTTACTTTTTTAGAATGTAATACATAGAATTGGGAACGTTACATTCAATTTCATTCAGACTCCCTGACACTAATCGCCGCCGCCATTTTCCCCCGGGGCTTCCACAGGAGGAGGGGGGTGGGAGGAGGGAGGGTGTAGTGACGCACATACAGTAGTGGGTGACGGCGCGAGGCACATGTGGGCCAATCAGAGGGCATTCCCCGACAATTCACATGAACGCGCATTGCTACGACCAGCGTAGTTAAGACCAGAGTAAGCCGTGTTGGTGCAACAGGCGTAAATCCATGGTCTTAACTAAGACCGACGTAGGAGTTACGACCAGGCATAGTTAAGACCAGTTGGTGCAACCGGCCCCTGGTGTTTACACTGTAGAGTGTCACTAACTCCCTGGTGTTTACGCTGTAGAGTGTCACTAACTCCCTGGTGTTTAAACTGTAGAGTGTCACTAACTCCCTGGTGTTTAGACTGTAGAGTGTCACTAACTCCCTGGTGTTTACGCTGTAGAGTGTCACTAACTCCCTGGTGTTTACACTGTAGAGTGTCACTAACTCCCTGGTGTTTACGCTGTAGAGTGTCACTAACTCCCTGGTGTTTACGCTGTAGAGTGTCACTAACTCCCTGGTGTTTACGCTGTAGAGTGTCACTAACTCCCTGGTGTTTAAACTGTAGAGTGTCACTAACTCCCTGGTGTTTACACTGTAGAGTGTCACTAACTCCCTGGTGTTTATGCTGTAGAGTGTCACTAACTCCCTGGTGTTTACGCTGTAGAGTGTCACTAACTCCCTGGTGTTTACGCTGTAGAGTGTCACTAACTCCCTGGTGTTTACGCTGTAGAGTGTCACTAACTCCCTGGTGTTTACGCTGTAGAGTGTCACTAACTCCCTGGTGTTTACGCTGTAGAGTGTCACTAACTCCCTGGCCACCCCTCCTGTCCCCTGCAGCCTCCCGACGTCACTCCCGCTCTACCAGCGCTCTCTCCACGGCCGACCCCCACGGCCAGTCAGGTGACCTGCATGCCCTTCCCCCAAATCCCTCCCCAGTTCACCCCTATCCCCTATCTCACAGGTGGTTACATGCCAGCATGGTTCTGTGGTGCTGTTAAGTGACGTGACAGCAAGCAGAATCCATCTGTCCGTGACTTTGTATTACCCAGAGTATTTTGGTAGAAAAGGCCTATTTGTTTAGCATGTAAAGGGGGATGTTTTGCACTCATCTGCTCGCCCCTCAGTTGTGGTATTACATTTGCAGTGCCTTATACATTATGCGTTTTATTTTAGCTGTGAGATTCGCTGGCATTGTCATCTACTGGTTATGATGCGTTTGATCTCAACCCAGCTTCATTTTTGTTGTCATCTGCCTTTTTGCCTCATCGTTGATTCAGTCATGTCTTATTCGGAAGCCTGTGATACATCTGTGGTTGCACTGCAGTACTGTGTACATGTTGCACTGCAGTACTGCAGTACTGTGTACATGTTGCACTGCAGTACTGTGTACATGTTGCACTGCAGTACTGTGTACATGTTGCACTGCAGTACTGTGTACGTGTTGCACTGCAGTACTGTGTACGTGTTGCACTGCAGTACTGTGTACATGTTGCACTGCAGTACTGTGTACATGTTGCACTGCAGTACTGTGTACATGTTGCACTGCAGTACTGTGTACATGTTGCACTGCAGTACTGTGTACGTGTTGCACTGCAGTACTGTGTACGTGTTGCACTGCAGTACTGTGTACATGTTGCACTGCAGTACTGTGTACATGTTGCACTGCAGTACTGTGTACATGTTGCACTGCAGTACTGTGTACATGTTGCACTGCACTACTGTGTACGTGTTGCACTGCAGTACTGTGTACGTGTTGCACTGCAGTACTGTGTACGTGTTGCACTGCAGTACTGTGTACATGTTGCACTGCAGTACTGTGTACATGTTGCACTGCAGTACTGTGTACATGTTGCACTGCAGTACTGTGTACATGTTGCACTGCAGTACTGTGTACATGTTGCACTGCACTACTGTGTACGTGTTGCACTGCAGTACTGTGTACGTGTTGCACTGCAGTACTGTGTACGTGTTGCACTGCAGTACTGTGTACATGTTGCACTGCAGTACTGTGTACATGTTGCACTGCAGTACTGTGTACATGTTGCACTGCAGTACTGTGTACATGTTGCACTGCAGTACTGTGTACATGTTGCACTGCAGTATTGTGTACATGTTGCACTGCAGTACTGTGTACATGTTGCACTGCAGTACTGTGTACCGTAAATTCCGGACTATAAGACGCACCGGTGTATAAGCCGCGGGACCAAAATTGACTATTTTTTTCTTCTATAAGCCGCACCGGGCTATAAGCCGCGGGTGTTTTGATGTTTAATTACCATATGAAAGGGTTCGTGCACAGAGAGGAATGTCGGGAAAGCGATGGCTGTTTGGGGAAGCTCCCATTTATTAACATTTCAACAAAACAAAACAAAAGTCAGGTCACTAATCCCCAGACAAAATCACACAACAATAGGCTATATGTGCAGCAAACCTGTAACCAGAGAAGTCAAGTCACTAATCCTCGTCTTCCTCTTCTTCCTGCGTACTGAAACCACCAAAGTCCTCATCTTCAGTGTCGGAAACGAACAGGTTCAGGGTGGCTTCGTCAACCACTCTCCTCTCTCCTTCAGGTGCCATGGCACGAGTCCGATACCTCACGAGTCCGACACCTCACGAGTCCGAAAAAAGAGGCTAACTTCCCCCAGACCCTAACCCAAAACCTAACCTCTCCCACCCCCACGCCTAAACCTAACATCCCCCAGACCCTAACCCAAAACCTAACCTCTCCCACCCCCACGCCTAAACCTAACCTCCCCCAGACCCTAACCCAAAACCATGAGGTGTCGGACTCGTGAGGTATCGGACTCGTGAGGTATCGGACTAGGGGGCAGTCCCCGCAGCGGTGATCCTCTTCATCCCGCAGCAGTCCAGCGTTTTGGAACCCGTTGGTAATTGTGGATGTTTTCACACTCCTATAATATTCCGTGATCTTCCTTTGTGTGAATTCGCCGAAGTTTGTGATTTTCTCCTGGTAGTCGGGAGGGAGTTGTTCAGTAGTTCTCCCCCGGACGGACAGTCCCTTTTGCCCAGGTTACGCGCGGCTGCTCTGTTTGATCGGCGGCTGCTCTCTTTTAATGCGAGATTGACTGCTTTCAACTTGAAAGCTGCCTCGTGTGAATTTCTGCGTACCTTCCCCATGGTAAGTGAGAGTGTTGCTTCTACTGCTCGTCTTGTTATGAATATTCCTTGATCTTCCTTTGTGTGAATTCGCTGAAGTTTGTGATTTTCTCCTGGTAGTCGGGGGAGGGAGTTGTTGCCCGAGTGGCCGTTTGCTTACCGTAATTACCATATGTAAGTGGTCACGCACAGAGGGGATTGTCGGGAAGAGATGGCTGTTTGAGGAAGCTCCCATTTACCGTATTACAACATTTCAACAAAACAACATAACACAACACCACCGTTGTTTATTTTTACAGTGCACACAGTGTCCGCGGTGTGGTGAAAAGAGGGCAAGAGAGGAAATTAAAACAGAAGTGGATTTATAGTTAGAAAGAGTGCTAAAAAAGAGAGATTTTTTTTTTTTTTTTTTTTTTTTCTGAAAAAATCCATAGATAAGACGCACCGTTATATAAGCCGCAGGGGCCAAAAAACGGGAAAAAAGCCGCGGCTTATAGTCCGGAATTTACGGTACATGTTGCACTGATTTGATTTGATTTGATAATCTTTATTTTGAACTTGCAGATAAAACAAAAAAATAAAAACATATCAATGAAAGCCATGATATAAAAATTAAGCAACAAAAAATAAAATAACAATAACAATTAAAAAGAAAATGCAATCATTGATCAACCTCAACATGTTCAAAAAGGAGTAGGAAGAAGTAAAGACTTATATACTCCTACCCCCTTCTTATAACATCAATATCCATATTAATAATTACAAGTATAAATGTATATCATAATTTCTATGATTTCTTAAATATATCACTATCTGTATATAACATTATATAATCCATAAAATATAAATATACACTGCAGTACTGTGTACATGTTGCACTGCAGTACTGTGTACATGTTGCACTGCAGTACTGTGTACGTGTGCATTTCAAAGTTGTCTTTGTTGTTCAGCTTTTCATTGATGCACAAGGAGCCTTTCAGATGATCTTGTGTTTTCATTATGTTTTCTCATCCATTGAAGCTTTTGAAGTCTGCCTCTTATTTGTTTTGCATATAAGCTCAGATTTGTGGCTTATCCTCTCTGGTGTTTCATCGGTGCACTCGATCCTTTCTTTCCCAGCAGGGTGGCAGCATAGCTTGCTTTCCCTCCCATCCTCTATGTGGGTGTTTCTATTCTGGTACACTTCCCTGTCATTTTGCTTTCATTGATTCGAAGTACCTTAAAGGGATATACCACTTTTTCTGAAGTTTTGCTCATTTGCCATAGCAAAGACTGCCTCTTCCCGATTGAGAATCGGGCATATCTAACATGTTAGATATTTACAACCCGACAGGCGATTGCATCTTGAGCAGAGAGCCAGTAGTAGCTGTGTTTCCATTACAGTTTTTCGCAAAATAATCTGGTCCGCGTCCGCCCGCAGCCCCGCACAGAAACAAAGAACGAGGAAATTGTCATCGAGGTGAAATACCCGTGCGTCTTTGAACGGGACGGAAAACTAAATGCTATACTGCAAAGCATGTAGCCTACAACAAGCGCTTAGGTCTCAGCTTCCCGCATCGGCGAGTGTCCGCACGGAAAAGTGAGTCAAATCAGCAGACGCGCCCCTCCACAAGACACCTGTGCAGACGGTTTTCGCCTGGCCGTGCACAGTAGGCCTACACCCCGAATGGACGCAGCTGTCCGCGCAAATATTAGTTAAACAAATCCTTTCAGTGCAAATGCATTATAAAAACAAAAAATAAAATTTGTTTAGAAAACGAAATGACACTACTACACCCGGTGCGCACACTGAATAGGCATTTTAAAAGTTAGCGTCGAGCCCTGCTTCCAAGGTGAATCTTCTGCATAATCTTCTAGTGTGTGGGGTTGCGTTTGAACAGACGCGATTGTGTGTGTGTCCCAAGATTGAAATGTTAAAAAATCGGCTCTCTCTGTCCTGTAGTGTGTGGGCTCTCAAGATTTTTATAATCTTCAAGGATTTGAAAATCCTGTAGTGTGGGGTAGGCATTACGTGAAACGTCATTTTCAGAATAGATCTCCACACCGAGTTACTTCCTTGTTTGCCTGTAAAGAGCGCTTCCGCTGTACACAGCGCATGCGCTGTATGTCGCGCATGCCTGGCGGCCATGTTTAGAAAGTAATTCCGGCTATGTATTTACCTGTAAAAAAAGATAATTTCTCCGCATTTGGATTAATATTTCATCTCGGGGTGAGTACCCGAAGCACAACATGTATTTTGGTGCTATTAGATATGTGTTTTGGGTTATTTTGAACGGGTGTACCATTGGCCTCCATTCTAAGGCGATACTTACCAAAGGCATGGTGTACCTTGGTTATGTGGGGGGGATATGGCAAATGAGCAAAACTCCCGAAAACGTGGCGTATCCCTTTAAGTATTTGTACACCAGCGTTATTTCCGACTGTCCCTTTTATGTTACGTTGTATTCAAATGTCTTGAAAACAGCGTAAATCCTTCTATACGGTTGCTACTGAAAGAAGATCATTCTTTAGTTGTCTCTGGAGGTAAGTTACAGTGGTCACCTTCGCTTTGTCGCTAAACTCTTGTCACCCCACTTTCTCTATTCCACTCTGTCCAGATCGGTACGGTCTGATCCACCAGGCTAGAATCTCAGCGTCGGTCAACGCCATGCGGGTCCTCAACACGGGCACAGAGGTGGAGGCTGCCGTCGCTGACGCTCTGGTGAGTTGCTGTGGAACTGCAGGCCAGAGCTGAAATCATAAGGTCAGGTGTTGTATGTATTTACTTGATGGGGGGGAGGGTCGTTGTTAAAGCTGCACTAAGCCTAACTTTGCTTCCAAGATGGATAACCTCGCGAGATCAAAAGAGATTTCTCTCGACGTAATCCATCTTGTCATGCACAGGCAGTTAAGATGATTGGCTTAGAAACCCGAACCATGGCCGGCTCGACGAGTCAGCGGCAGCCTTAGGCGGGCTTTCTGTGTGACGCTACTACTGAGAAGTGTCTGGGCAAGTAGTGGGTACATGGTCTTTGTAGTTCTTTTCACTCGTCAACATGGCTGCCGCCGCGGAAGTTATTTCTCAACTGGACAGCATTTCCAAAATATCAAAACGTTTATTAATCCAATCCAATTATTAATCTCTCATGCGTTAGTTTGTGGAGATTCCCGTGCAATAATCATAACTCTGGCCCCAGCCCACATCACTCTACCCGGAGCACATGTTAGCCTACATTAGCTTCCACAAAACACACACACAAAGCTGCGCAAAAGCGCTTTACGTTCTTATACGGAGATAGCGAGGCAGCATAGTAAATAAACACACGTGGCACTGCGCTCCGTTTTCATCAATGAACTATTAATAGCGCAAGGGACGGCCACTCGTCAATTCGCTGCGCATAGCCAAACACTCCTGGCTGCTGTTAGCCGCTAATTAGCAACAAACATTTCAACAGGCTCATACCCCGGTCACAAACGTTACGTCAGAGGCATGGCGATCTGATTGGTTGAAGTTAACACGCAGCAGCGGTGATAGACAGATGGGTCATCCAATCATCTGCCGAGTAGCTTGGAAAAAGTGCCCGCCTCCGTCAGCGGGTTGGATGACTGCATTCCCAGATGGACTGGTTCAGTGAAACGTAATGTGAAGCTAAACCGTCCATCTGGCAGCGTCAGGTTACACTAAGCCTAGCATCGGCCTAAATCACAAAGTAGGCCTGCAATAGAGAAGTGTCCACCTTGTGAGGCAGCGGGATTCACGCGAGATCATGAGATCACGATCACACGACAAATCCATCTCGACGCTCCAAGATTTGAATCTGAAACACCGGTGGTTCGCACGAATCAGCGCCCCCATCAGGCAGCTACGGTCTACGGGCTTTGCTGTGACACCAGTGAGAAGCGAGCCTGTGACAGACGTGATAGACCGATGGTTCATCCAATCACCTGCCAAGTAACTTTTTGAAAAGTGCCTGCCCCTTTGTCGAGCTTGTGTCCAGATGGTCGTGTGAGAAGAAAGCATCTGGCAGTGGCAGGTTAGAGAAGTGTCCCTTCCCATTAATTGAGACCCGAGGGATTCGCCCTGTTTCCTCAAATTAATTTCTGGTGTCGGATATGGATGCTTCTCCACCCACAGGAACTGCTGCATTGAAACTTAAGGGTAAAATTCTAACTGTAGTCAAGTCAAGTCAAGTTTATTTCTATAGCACATTTCATACACAGACGCAATTCATCTTCAAAGTGCTTCACATAAAATGCATGACAGAAGAAAATAAAAGAATAAAAGAAGAGGATAAAATAAACATTTAAAAGCGCATCACAACCAAACTTTGAAAAAGAGTAAAGAAAGTACATTAAGCGACAAGCGTAGTAGTGGCAAAAATAGCTAAAAACTTACAGAGGACTTGAAACATCAACTGTAGCAGCGAGTGAGCGCTCCATCCGTAGAAGGCTGGACCTACCTCCGCCAACGGCAGGAGATGCTTCGTTCTAACTATTGTAGCTGTGTTGTGATTTATGCAGTCCTGTGAATGTTTTGTTTTAGTCCCATCTATTGTTGCTGCTGTGTCTGTAACTTGATGTTGTCATGTTACGTTGTTTCACGTTGCTGACCCTGTCTTGGCTCGGTCTCACTTGTAAAAGAGGTTTCGACCTCAATGTGACTTCCTGGTTAAATAAAGGTTAAATAAAAAAAAGGTCATGTTATCGCCCCTTTTTGTCTGTCTGTCTGAGTGTCTGTCTTGTCCGCAAGATATCTCAAAAACCTATTGTAACAGGATTTGCTAGCTTTGCTGACAAGTTTGGCTAGCTCGAGCTTGCTGTAGATATTTGCTGATTTTCTTTTCTCCCCTGGACAGATTTAGCGCTACATGTGTGAACTTCACGTGTATTCTTAAGCTAGCGCCATGTCCCCAACTCACCGGCACAGCTGATGGAGGATGCCAGAGTGCAGTCCCACCACACACTTGACGCGCACGCGTCACGTTGCTGCGGTGCTCAGTTTTTATATTGTCCAATATTTCACCAAATTCGACACTGCACTTTCTCAGGTCCCCAGCAACGCAACGTGTGAAATCGATCGGATAAACTCTTCTCAAGATATGCGAAGGAAACACAGACAGACAGACAGACAGACAGACAGAGGTTCCTGCCTTCATAGTATGATGTTCCTCTGTTCTGGAAGTTTTTTCGGGAACGTTTTTCCAACCATGGACTCGTCTTCACACAGATCGTTTATAATACTATGAAATGTCATTTGTCTACTCCTCGAAAAGGACTGTACTTGTTCTTCGCTACCCCTTTAAACCTCCCCTCTCTCCTCTTTCCCTCTTGGTTGTCTGTTACCATTTCAGCTATTAGGAGACTCCAGGAATAAGGTAGTTGTTCATTTTGCATACTGTTTATATATATACATACTGTTTATATATATACATACTGTTTATATATATACATACTGTTTATATATATACATACTGTTTATATATATACATACTGTTTATATATATACATACTGTTTATATATATACATACTGTTTATATATATACATACTGTTTATATATATACATACTGTTTATATATATACATACTGTTTATATATATACATACTGTTTATATATATACATACTGTTCATATATGTCCATGATCAAAAACGACCGTTGCTGCAGCTCGGCTCATTACATTAACTGGCGGCTTCCAAACGCTCATGCCCCCTCCTCCCCTTTTCCTTTGTTTGACCTTGAATGTTGTTTCTGTCCATCACACATTCATGTGGTGCTTATCTACTGTCAGTTCCCCCAGCACTCTTTTTGTTGACATTGTCATATCATGTGTTCAACCTCATTGTTTTGATCAATCAATTGCATTTATTTCTACAGAAGAGCTGAAATGGGTTCTACTGTTTCACGTTTTGCCCATTTCACTGCATTCATAGTCAAGACCTTTGCTTACTCGTGAAATTGCTTGACTGGGTTTCGATGTTCAGCTCAAATCAAGATCGTTGAACAGTGAAAAGTCCTTTGTTCAATATACATTTGAGGAATTGCATACCATTTTCTTAACTCGGTGTACACGCCATGAACCCCCTTGAATATTTAAAATAACATCTGCAGAACAAAAGAAACTACATAAGACAAATCGGTAGAGGAAACTGCATGGCGACCTGATGCAAGCGGCAACCTCATAGAGAACTTTGCATGGTTGTCCATCAGTTCTTTCTTACCTCATGGCTGGGTTCAAGCACCGCAGAGGTCTTTTCTGGCTTGGTCGACGCTCAGTCATCGCAGTGCTCTGCATCGTGCATCGACCCTGCTTTTCCTTGAACGCTCTCCGTTCCTCCACAGAGGAAGCCTTTGAGGCGGCGCTACGAGTCGCCGGGCATGTACTCCGACGACGACGCCAACAGCGACGCGTCCAGCGCCTGCTCGGAGCGCTCTTACGGCTCGAGGAACGGAGGCATCCCCCACTACCTGCGCCAGACGGAGGACGTGGCCGAGGTCCTGAACCACTGCGCCAGCTCCAACTGGTCCGAGAGGAAGGAGGGCCTGCTGGGCCTGCAGAACCTCCTCAAGAGCCAAAGAATACTCAGGTGGGGTTGGGCTAAAGAGTTTGGACTTAAGCAATAAGCTTTAAGAGGCTGGGGTTTCACCTCTTAGCTGTTGTAAAATCACTGTAAATCACATCCTTACTTATTGCATTTATAAAATGGTTAAGTACATTTAGTCTACCTTGTAAGGTTTGAGCAACAACAACAAAAACTGCAATTGATAACAAATAATCATTCTTCCGCCAACCAATGTAGTCGTTCAGCCATGACATTACAGTGTGATACTGTGATGTATTTTACAGAGGCTTCAAACGCGGCTCAGCCAATCATAATGAAGGAACCGAACTATCCATTTTATAACTGGAAATTTAAACTTGCGTCTCTTTTTTCTGCTATTCTCTACTTATCCTAATGCTTAAACGGAACCTTTTATGCTTTTCCATACTGCGTCTCGTATATAAGCTGTTACAATGTTGGATGTTCATATTAAACGTGGCCAAAGTTTCAAATAATGAGGTAAACGTATTATATGAAAGTTATCAAAAATTGCGGGATTTAGAGTGCTCTGAACGAGAGTTGAATCAGAACACGGCTGTCTGTGACGTTAGATAGATGGTAAATGGCCTGCATTTATATTGTATAGCGCTTTTATCCAAAGCACTTTACAATCAGTAGGTACAGTACATTCACCCATTCATACACCGATGGTGGCAGGCTACCACGCAGGGTGCTGGAACACCATCAGGAGCAATTTGGGGTTCAGTATCTTGCCCAAGGACACTTCGACATGCGGACTAGAGGAGCCGGGAATCGAACCACCGACCTCTTTCATCCAAAGTGATTAGTGACGACCCGCTCTACCTCCTGAGCTACAGCCGCCCTGATCCTGATTGCATTATGTGGTCGTTGCTCCACTTTTTACTAAATTCACACATGTCATAACTGTGATAGTTCACACAACTTTAACACTACATACATAAATATAAGGAATGCGATGTCTAGTTTTTGAGATATTAATGTTTGTTTGACACTAGTGTTCCACTCTTTTTCAGAGTAGTTTCTGCTGTCAGCTAATGAGATAGGAGCTAAAATGAAGCATTTCAGACAGACGCTGGACTAAAGAGCTGCATAAAGGGACAGTCCCAGATAAATAAGGACTGAACATTTGTGACCACGTCGGCAGCCATTTCTGCCAACTTTAATATAATGCCACAGTAAAGGTCTTTGCACACACACTCCGTTTGTTTTCATATGCGTTTTTTTAATCCGTCATCTGAAAACACAGATGGGTCCCCAGCTCGCAAAAATCTATTGACTGATGCGAAAAATGCAGAAAATCGAACCTGTTCCAAAAACCTTAATGATGGACGAAAGTTTCAGAGTCAGTGTGTAAACATGAATGACACAACATGAGGTCGTATTTATTTTAAAATGTGCGACCGTTTTGGACGAAAAATACGGACCTGGTGTGCAAAAGTCTTAAGGAGGATTTTCAACCATATTTTTGGTTGAAAATAATTGTTCCCTACAAATTAATGAATTCATTCAGTCATGAATGTTGATGCTCTGCTTTGGAGGGGGATTCTTCTTTTTCAGTTGGGCACAGGCTGTGTTTTATTGGCACAACATTTATGTGGAGAACGTCTCTCTGATTTCTCGTTTTGCGCCTTTTGTTGACTGCAGCCGAGTGGAGCTGAAGCGACTTTGTGAGATCTTCACGAGGATGTTTGCAGATCCACACAGCAAGGTATGACACTGTAACTAAACCCATAGTGACAACTCATTACAGTATGACTTCAGGCGGGCTCGTCAAAAGGGCCTTTCTGTGTGGAGTTTGCATGTTCTGCCTTTCCCAAAAAAAACGTGCATTTTTTTTTATATATATGGCTTTAATAGAAAAAGGTATGATAATCCAAAATACATTATGACTTGTGACTTGTTTATTCGTTTGAAACTAATGGAGTGTCTTCTGTTGCATGGTCTGCCTTGGTGTGGATTTAACAACAGCGAGTAAGTCCTTATTCTACCACAGACATGAACCCAAATACGACTCAACGTCAACAATTGAACCACATTTCATTCAAAACAGGTAGTGCTGTGAATGTGTGTAAATATCTGTGCTGTGTGTGTGTGTGTGTGTGTGTGTGTGTGTGTGTGTGTGTGTGTGTCTGTGTCTGTGTCTGTGTCTGTGTCTGTGTCTGTGCGTGTGTGTGCGTGTGTGTAATCTCAGGTGTTCAGCATGTTCCTGGAGACCTTGGTGGACTTTGTGACGGTTCACAGGGAGGACCTTCAGGACTGGCTGTTTGTCCTGCTCACCCAGCTGCTGAAGAAGATGGGGGCTGACCTGCTGGGCTCGGTCCAGGCCAAAGTCCAGAAGGCCCTGGACATCACAAGGTCTGGAGCTAAACACATCTGCCTAGGTTGCAGAGGGGTTGACAGTGAGGAGGGCTATGGGTTGCTGTATTTATCAGAAGGACTGGAAATTGGCTGAAACCATCATCGATGTTGTATTTGAAGAAATACTTATGCTTAGATGTGCTTATTTTGTTGCTGTTAACAACCCACAATAGTCTAACAAATGCAGACTTCAGTTCTTTTCCTGTGAAGATTCAGTGATTGGCTGAGACCCTGATTGAGGTCGGTTTAAAAGAGAAGTTTCTTTGTTGTGATCCATTCAGTTTGTGGCCAATCAAATCAGTGAGCCAACCAGAACAGACTAACAGCCTGTGTAGGTTATGCAGTGCAGTGACATGGATTACATCTGTTTTCCTTCTCTGCCCTCTCCTTTAGGGAGTCCTTTCCATTTGACCAACAGTTCAACATTCTGATGAGGTTTATCGTGGATCAGACTCAGACTCCTAACCTCAAGGTATAGTAAAACATGATAAACACTGATAGTTTGGTGTCTCTTTTTTTGTTTTTGTTTGTTTGACCTTTATCCAGGGGGAGTCTCACTGAGAGCAATGCTCTCTTTTTCAGGAGTGCCCTGTTCACATTCACACACACCTTTACACCTGGAAGCTGACCAGTACAACCACAGTCCGATCTGCTGGCCACTGATCAGCTCCACTGGAGCGGTTGGGGTTAAGGGCCTCGCTCAAGGGCACCTCGGTGGTGGTAATGAGGGAGGGGCAAGTGGTGCCTTTTCGCTTTCCCCACCCAGATTTATCCTGCCGGTCCCGGGGATTGAACTGACGACCTTCTGGTCACAAGCTCGCTTCTCTACCCTTTAGGCCACCACTGCTCTCTACCTGCGTGTGTGTGTGCCACATGTGACCTTAGGAAGCCATGCAGCTAATGCTTTTCTGTCTCTTTAGGTGAAGGTGGCCATCCTGAAGTACATTGAGTCCCTGGCTCGGCAGATGGACCCGACGGACTTTGTCAACTCCAGTGAGACACGCCTAGCCGTATCCCGGATCATCACCTGGACTACTGAACCCAAAAGCTCTGATGTTAGGAAGGTAGGCTAGCTGTATATCAACTCCAGCATCTCAAGAGCTCTGATGTTAGGAAGGTAGGCTAGCTGTATATCAACTCCAGCATCTCAAGAGCTCTGATGTTAGGAAGGTAGGCTAGCTGTATATCAACTCCAGCATCTCAAGAGCTCTGATGTTAGGAAGGTAGGCTAGCTGTATATCAACTCCAGCATCTGAAGGTAGGCTAGCTGTATATCAAATCCAGCATCTCAAGAGCTCTGATGTTAGGAAGGTAGGCTAGCTGTATATCAACTCCAGCATCTCAAGAGCTCTGATGTTAGGAAGGTAGGCTAGCTGTATATCAACTCCAGCATCTGAAGGTAGGCTAGCTGTATATCAACTCCAGCATCTCAAGAGCTCTGATGTTAGGTAGGTAGGCTAGCTGTATATCAACTCCAGCATCTGAAGGTAGGCTAGCTGTATATCAACTCCAGCATCTGAAGGTAGGCTAGCTGTATATCAACTCCAACTTCAACTTCAACTATCAACTTATAATTTAGCACCAATGATGAACATTTTTCACACATTTTCAATATCAAGTTGGCTTGAGAAATCTTAATCGTCAAATTTCATCCAGATTTGATTTGGGATTTTGTGTGGGACTATTTTTGACAGATAGAGTTGAGGTCTTGTTCCATTTCTTAAATTCAAATGAATCCTTGACTGATCTGAGATGTATAATATTCCATAAATGTAACATTTTGCTGTTTGTCACTGAAGTGATCAGAAAGTATACATTTTAATACGAGTTTCAGGTCAAACAAGGCGTAATATGTGCTTTAATCCCCATCATGCAATTTCACCATACTAAGCTCTCATAAAAACACTAAAAGTGGACCAGCAAGCTTATTGCATAACTCATTGCATACAGTATGAACTTGGTTATTGTGAAAGTTGCATAAAGTAATGGGAGATTTCTTTTGATATATAAATTGTAAATATTTGAAATAAATTGTAAATTAGATTTTTCCGAACTGATTCATAGAAAGATTAGATAAGTAATTTTTTTTTTTTCTACTGACATTTAATCAGAGTAGAGTCTCCACAGCCAGTTGCTTCTTTTATACCTTCATACTGTTTTTTTTCTTCCGTCATTTGAAAACCTGTGCAGGCTGTAGTGTTTGTTTAGCAGCAGTTGTAAACTTTGATAATAGGCCCACTCCGCCACGGATGGCCTTGGGTCACCGGCCCATTATCTTCCCCTTGTCTGATGCACGTCATACGTTCTCCCCCTCTGTCCCTGTTGTGTTTGTTTTTCCACTGGTGTTGTTCCAAATGAAGCCCTCGCCTAGTTTCAAATCCGGGCCTGAGCTCCAGCCAGTCAAAAAATCACATCAAATACAAGTTCATAGTTGCCTCTGCTGAAAGTGAGCCTACATTTTTCAGTTTGTTTTGGGGAACTTCCCTCGTTTGAAAGGCTGGTACATACCGCCTTGCTTTGTGCCAGGTTGTCATGAAACATTTAGTATCTGATCCAAATGACATGCTGTAATGCTCGTTCTGCCTTGCCACTGTGCCCCAGACCCTTCATAACTGGGTGAGCGAGGAGCTAGCTGGCAGGTCCGGTACTGCGGCCTTACTGTCCGCCGAGGGCAACCAGGAAGAAAGGTGTAAGCAGGTAGAACCCCCCCCCCTTCCCCCCCACTCCGACAGCCGGTCGCCACACGCCAAGCACGCAATGCCCCGCCCACCAAGCCTGTCCAGTGCCTAACTACCACGTCAAGACTGTGAAAGTCACTCACCTCTCCCTCCTAGCGCTGTTGTGCTGTCACAACCTAGGTGTCATTCTGTGCCTTGCCAATTGTTTGCTCACCAAATGGATGAAGTGTGTTATGCAACCATCCAGGAAAGATTTAGGCTCAAAATATATATAAATATATCAAAAATATGGGGAATGACTTGCTGCTTTGTATGAATGGAGTTCCAGGCCAGTGTCATCGCTCAACATTGACGTGAATGCTGTTTTTCTACTACTGAGTGCCTAACACATTTTGTCTGTTTTGACTCACCTTAACAACCTCTCTCTCTCTCATCCACTTGCATGTTGTTAACATTTCAGTTTTCTACGAGAATCTGTCACAAAATTGATAAAGTCGTTCGGTTCGGGCCTCTACGAACAGTAGTTTGTGCCTGCCAGGTCAAAATATTCTGAAATAGAGCACTGTATTAAGATGATTATAAAACTGTCACAAAATACATGGCTGCAATGCAACTTTGGGCGAAATGTTTTGCTGTGCTCAGTTTTAACTAAAATAAACATTTTGATATAAAGTTAGATTAAGTTAGTTCACCTTTCCACAATCAAACAAAACCCTTTTAACCATCATAGTATGGAAAATATAGTTTCAATCAATAGCGTTCAAAATGTCTCTCATCGGACAACATGTTTCAAAGCCATTTTGGTTCCTGCAGTAGTTTTGGGTTATTGTGATAATAATGAAACAAGCCATCAGCTGGGTATCGTTGCCTGTTAGTACCAGTAAGATCCTCCCACTCAGGTATATGAGAATTTTGGCATTCTACAGACGCCCCGCTCAGTATGATCTGTACTCACTTGCATGTTGCAACTACAATGTAGCAATGATGTCGGTGGATAGCGCTGTACATGCATAGTTTTTCACCGACTGCATCTTTGAACACTCACCTTTGGTCTTGTCATAGCGCAGTCTCTCTCTACAGGCTTGTGTTTAGTCATCTACTGTGCATAAGTCTATAGTGAAGTATGAGATTTGGTTGCCATGGTTTCAGAAATACTTTGACCTTCATTTGTGCTGCCCAGATTTGAGCTTGGTTCAGCATTGACCTAGTCCTGAAATTTGCTAAGCAATATAAAATCGTGAAGTGGCATGTCGAAAGAGAAAAAAAATAAAATCAAGAAATCTTACTCTACTTATATATATACCTTCTGATTTCTTCTTATTTTTTTACGTGAGCGCACTTCCTTCGCCCACGCTTGAAATAACGTTGGTGAAATCACTCTGTTAGAAATAAATGGTCAAAGTACTTATGGAACCAGGGACACCATGTGCACATGTCTGCTGTATCCTCCATCCTAACCGGCTCTTCCTCCAGGCCGCCCAGGTGGTGCTGATCTCCCTGTTTGAGCTCAACACCCCAGAGTTCACCATGCTGCTGGGAGCGCTGCCCAAGACTTTCCAGGACGGAGCCACCAAGCTGCTGCACAACCACCTCAAGAACTCCAGCAACACCAGCAGCAGTGTGGTGCGTAGTAGAGGGGAAACCCCCGTCGCCTTTCCAATGTTGCTTTTAATCAAATCACATTGACTGAGGAACCGATGACAACTGATGGAGCAGAGATGTGTTGTAGTTGCCCTGTCTTGCAATTTCCTCCACGTGTCCGTCCGCACAGACACAGTTTTTATCCCTATTTTTGAAAAATATAAAAAATAAAAACGAAAAAAAAAAAGAAGCCCAGGGGGTCAAAATAAATCTATAGCTGGCAAGCAAGTTTACATGTTGAAGAACACACTCAATATAACAAACAACAGTTTTAGGATCACTAAATACTTTTTCTAATACTAATTCTGCAAAATAAGCTTGTTCAGGGCAAGCACCAACTTTCGGTGGCATTTTTTTTCTGGATGTTGCTTTTAGGAGAACAAACTAAGCGTAACTTCTTCAACTATTTTCAGATTTCAATGTACAGTGTGACACATCAGTTGAAATTTTACAATCTGCACTTTCATAATCTGTGAAAACTGACAAACGATCGAGGCCTACTTGTTACGCAAAACACTAGTAGTCCCTGTCACATTTTGCCAACAGCGATGTGCAGGTTGTTTAGCATACAAGCTGATTGATTGATTGATTGATTGATTGATTGATTGATTTATTGATTTATTGCCTTGCTGAGAAGGTTAAAGGTCACCATTGAGTCATAGCTTGGAGCTTGGTAGCAAAAGCTAATAAATCTCCTTGCCTACCAGGGTTCTCCGAGCAACACCATTGGTCGGACGCCGCCCCGCCACACCCCCAGCAGGACCAGCCCCCTCACCTCTCCTACCAACTGCTCCCATGGAGGGCTGTCTCCGAGGTAACCATGCGTCTGTAGTGGCTGTCCTAATGCATGGCCGTGGTGGTCTAACCTTATAGTCACTGCTGCTGTCATGAGCGTCGATGAGTAGTCTAACTAACACGAGACCTGAACTATCTGTAAGTGACAGACTGGTTGGCTGGAGTACCGTTAGTGAGTGAGCTGCTCAGACCTCAGGGGGGAACTTGGCTGTCTGATGCTTCCTTTATCTAAGCCATTTTTCATAGGAAATCAACAGGTAAATGTAGTGTGCAAAACACACTTCACACGGTTAAAAATCTACTGGCTTGGACACGCAGAAAAAATCCTTTAGTGGCGTTAAACCATTGTTGTTTCTGCAGGCTCAAACTGCCGTTCAAAGTTGAAACATAAGGCTATTAATTCTAAGCCAATACAGGGAAAGACCACTCGAGGAGGAGGGTTTTTTCCTCTGCACTTCAGGTGCCTCTCTGATTGGGCCAGTTGATTGACTGAATTTGATGGTCCTGCGCGGGTTTTGACCTTTTGATGCACTGTTCTGTTATCACTGTTCCCTGAGTGAGCAGCTCATTCAGCCGACGCGCGGTGCAGTCCTCTTGTCTTCAAGCAGAAACCCTGAAACACAGATAATAAAGATATTGATATTATGTCGTGGTAATTGCTGTAGTTGAACCTGAAGTACATTTTGTATTGAAATCTCTCCCCACATTCATACAGGGGAGAAATCCATCTTAAGTCAAGCTAACTTATCAGATTCAGAGAAAGCTTTATTGGGCTGAATCAAGTAGCATTGTTGCCAAAATAATAGTACAGGGCAAAATAAGGTGCAATACAATACAGCAGAATATATATATACGTATATATACAATATATACCGGTATATAATACAAAAGTATATTTTTGACTCCATGGGATTCTGCTACATTCTGATGCTTTCCTCTAAGTTAACACTTTCCCCTAACCTCAGCGCTCAGACTACTTTCTTTTTCTCTTCTCTCCTTCTGCACACGTTTCTTTTTCTCTCTCTCCTCCTGTCTGTCTGTCTTGTCTGTTTGTGATCTCCTCGTGTTGTGGCTATCCCCCCTACGTCGCCCCGTCCTCTCACTGCTGTCTGTCTGTCGTTGCCACCCGCCCGCCCGGCCGCGCTGTGCCAACAGTCGGTTATGGGGTTGGGGTGTCGACGGGCTGTCAAAGCACCCCCCTGCCCCTCCTCCACCTCCTCCGCCTCACTCCACCCCTGCTGCCCCCACCCTAAGGGTCCTGCGCAGAGCGTACTCACCCAGGTAATGAAGGGGGGCTGGGACACACAGGAGATGATGCCCTCAAGGAAGCCACACCTTGACCCTTGACCCTTGACCCTTATCCCAATTGTCTTTTCCCAAAACGGCCGAGATCGCCTTGAAGTTTTGTAGTGCGTCGATCTCTCTGGATGCAGACAGTATGCGTGGATCTCTCTGGATGCAGACAGACAGTATGCGTGGATCTCTCTGGATGCAGACAGTATGCGTCGATCTCTCTGGATGCAGACAGTATGCGTCGATCTCTCTGGATGCAGACAGTATTCGTGGATCTCTCTGGATGCAGACAGACAGTATGCGTGGATCTCTCTGGATGCAGACAGACAGTTTGCGTGGATCTCTCTGGATGCAGACAGACAGTATGCGGGGATCTCTCTGGATGCAGACAGACAGTATGCGTGGATCTCTCTGGATGCAGACAGACAGTATGCGTGGATCTCTCTGGATGCAGACAGACAGTATGCGTGGATCTCTCTGGATGCAGACAGACAGTATGCGTGGATCTCTCTGGATGCAAACAGACAGTATGCGTCGATCTCTCTGGATGCAGACAGTATGCGTCGATCTCTCTGGATGCAGACAGACAGTATGCGTGGATCTCTCTGGATGCAGACAGACAGTATGCGTGGATCTCTCTGGATGCAGACAGACAGTATGCGTGGATCTCTCTGGATGCAGACAGTATGCGTCGATCTCTCTGGATGCAGACAGACAGTATGCGTGGATCTCTCTGGATGCAGACAGACAGTATGCGTCGATCTCTCTGGATGCAGACAGACAGTATGCGTCGATCTCTCTGGATGCAGACAGACAGTATGCGTCGATCTCTCTGGATGCAGACAGACAGTATGCGTGGATCTCTCTGGATGCAGACAGACACTATGCGTCGATCTCTCTGGATGCAGACAGACAGTATGCGTCGATCTCTCTGGATGCAGACAGTATGCGTCGATCTCTCTGGGTGCAGACAGTATGCGTTGATCTCTCTGGATGCAGACAGACAGTATGCGTGGATCTCTCTGGATGCAGACAGACAGTATGCGTGGATCTCTCTGGATGCAGACAGACAGTATGCGTGGATCTCTGGATGCAGACAGACAGTATGCGTGGATCTCTCTGGATGCAGACAGACAGTATGCGTGGATCTCTCTGGATGCAGACAGACAGTATGCGTGGATCTCTCTGGATGCAGACAGTATGCGTGGATCTCTCTGGATGCAGACAGACAGTATGCGTGGATCTCTCTGGATGCAGACAGACAGTATGCGTGGATCTCTGGATGCAGACAGACACTATGCGTCGATCTCTCTGGATGCAGACAGTATGCGTCGATCTCTCTGGATGCAGACAGTATGCATCGATCTCTCTGGATGCAGACAGACAGTATGCGTCGATCTCTCTGGATGCAGACAGACAGTATGCGTCGATCTCTCTGGATGCAGACAGTATGCGTCGATCTCTCTGGGTGCAGACAGTATGCGTTGATCTCGCTGGATGCAGACAGTATTGCTCCTTCATCTCTGAACAATTTAAAACGTAGATTAGAGACGTGTCCAATGTGAGTAGTGCTGTGCTGTGTAGTGCTGTCTAGTGCTGTGCTGTGCATCACATCCATTAAGCAATAGCAGGGTTCCCACAGATTGTTGAAATCCTTGAAAGTTTGTGAGTTTGGGGGGATCAATGCCACAAGTCATTGAAAGTGCTTGAATTAAATTTTGTGCAAGAATAGGAACTGAAATTATTTTCATATATATATATATATATATATATATATATATATATATATATATATATATATATATATATACCGGTGTGTATGTATATATATATTTTTTTTTACGACACATTCAAGGCTCTCTCTTTAATTGTTGTCTGTGAGCTTCTGTAAAGCCTGCTAGTTTTTTTTGTTTTTTATCCCATTTTTATTCCCCATTAGTGCTAATTGTAATGTATTTATCCTGGTTGCTGCTCCACCCTCTGCCAATCTGGGGAGAGCCGAAACTCCATGCTTCCTCCGAGACATGGGCAGTTAGCCAGCCGCTTCTTTTCACCTGACAGGGGAAGCTTCACCGGTAGGACATACATGTAGCACGTGGGAGGATCACGCTATTCCAACGAGTTCCCCTCCCTCCGAACAGGCGCCCCTAACGACCAGAGGAGGCACCACTTCAGCAACCAGGATATTGCATGTTTTGGTGAAGGGGGTTCCTATATGAAGGAAACCCCCGGGAGGCACGGGGAGAACATGCAAACTGCACACAGAAAGGCCCTTTTGACGACCCCACCCGGGCGGTGGGCACTCGAGGACATGCGGACGGGCACGCATTCCTTCAGCGTTCACATCGTCCCAGGTGGGAATCGAACCCAGGACCTTCGAGCTGTGAGGTGACAGCGCTTACCACTGCACCACCGTACCCCCCTGCTGGTTCTTATTAAAAAAAAATATCAGTGTTGTAACAGTAATTAACCTTGATCTATCTCTCAAACGATGCCTGAATTGGGCCTGGAAAGTCCTTGAATGTGATGTTTATGAAGATGTGAGAACACTGCAATAGGAGTTGGCTTAAACTTCACCTCATCCTAAAACCCCTTTGCTTTCTAAAAGCTGATCAGAAGCAATAGAGAGCCAAAGTGAACATCACTTCGTGCTTCAGCACTGTACCAGATATTTTCATCCGCCATTTATTTTCCCATAGACATTTCGTAAAATGCTTATAAAAATAGTTTTACTTCGTCAAACCAAACGGTTCAGATATATTTAGAAAGATGAGAGACCACATAACATTTCACTTGGACCAAACCTTTAAAAAAACAAAAACACTGAAACTTTTCTTTTTTCTTTTACATTTTTGTCCGAGTGAAATCTTATGTGGTCTCTCCTGTGTGCTGTTTCTAAATATATCTGAACCGTTTGGTTTGACCAAGTAAAACAATTTTTCTAAGCATTTTGCGAAATGCCTATGGAAAAATAAATGGCGGATGAAAATCTCTGGTTCAGTGCTGAAGCAGGAAGTGACGTTCACTTTGGCTCTCTAATACATGCTTGTGCATTTTCTCTCTTCTTCGGATGTGCATTTTTCAACGCTGTGTGTTGTTGTGTTTGTGTGCATCTGTGTGTCTGTCTGGCAGCATGATGGAGTACGACACGGAGAACATGAACTCAGAAGAGATCTACAGCTCGCTGCGCGGTGTCACCGAGGCCATCCAGAGCTTCAGCTACCGCAGCCAGGAGGACCTCAACGAGCCAATCAGACAGGGCAAGAGGGACGATGCGGTGAGTCATGGTCTTAACGCTGAGTTCACACAGACAACCTACGCCTTGCCTTGCCTCAACCCACGCCTACGCCGAGCTGGGCATGAACCTGTTACACGCTTTTGCGATCACACCGCACGCCTTTTGCACGCCGAACCTGGAGCCGAGTCACAAGCGCCTCTCCTCTCTCCCGACTGTATTTTTTCATGTGTTGTCCAGAATTGTCATGGGTAGCCTCTAGGTAAAAGAAATCGGATATATTTAATGTTCTATTGATGCTGGATATGTATAACCAGGTCTGACTATAGTCGGACATTTTAGAGAGGTGATCTTGCAAGAATATGTGCTGGCACAACAACATTGTCCATCTTGCTTCGGTCGCTATTCTCTCTCATGAAGATTTGTTTGCAGACAGGGAGAAAGCCCCACGTGATAGCCACCCGTCAATCTCTCTCTCTCTCTCTCTGTTCAACACGGTTGTAGTAACTCCATTTTATTTTGAAATTCAGTTGACTTTGCCATTTCCCACGGATATTGTCGCCTTTTTCTTTCATGGCTTGACAGAAGAAGCCTGCCGGCACGCGCCTTGTCGGCTTCAAAATAGAACTCACGCCTAAACGATAAAATCTGCAAGGCACAGGCAAGGCGTGGGTACACGCAGGGTTCACGCTCAGGCGCCCTGTGTACACAGCCTCGTTGACTAAAACGGACGCCTATTAAAAAGCGTGGGTAAAGGCAAGGCATAGGCAAGGCTTGGGTCGTCGGTGTGAACCCAGCCTTAGGTCCGCCAGTGTTCTCTAGCGTAACACGATAACGACCGTTCTGTAGTCAAGCCACAGTGATACCGCTTTCAGACAGACACGGTTCTGGTTCTGGCTCTGGCTCCGTTCTGGAGTCTCAGAACCTTGGTGCTTTCTGGTGAACCAGCCCCGTGTTCACACCAGTTTAAGCGGAACCAAAGTGAGAGGGCATTATTCGGTAGTCCTTCTCCAGTTTTTTAAGTTTATCAATTATTTGGTCTGGCGTTCGATTGAACCCAGCCTTGGCCATCTCTTCCGCAAGTTCGGCAGACGACTTGCTCTTTCTTTCACTGCTTTCTAGCTTTTCTTGAGATTCGGTAGATGCCCACATCGCCACTAAACATTTGGTTTCCTCAGGAGACCACTGCAAATTATTTTTCTCTATGTTGTCACTGCCTTCTTCTCCTTCCTGCTCGTTTTCACAGCCTAGACTGAGACACGCCCACTGATGATGCCACGGTTCCCAAGGAAAACCAACTATTTTTCGGTTCCACTGAGAACCAACTTTTCAGGTTCCGAACCAATTATTTTTTCGGTCTGAACGCGCCGGCCAGTTCAGATTTGGGTTCGGGGACCGGAACCGGCACGGAGCCCTGCCGGTGTGAAAGCCCTATGAGAGGCGTCTAGGGTTGGGAACCGAAACTTGAGAACCGAGTCCAAAATGGCGAGTGCCAGGTACCCGTTGAAAAAAAAGTGACAGGGATTTTTTCTTTCAATTGAGGTTCTGCTTATACAGTAGGTTCCTGCATCCACTGCAGCCGTACACACACACCTCAGTGTGTGAAAACAAAGCCACCCTGCTCTGGCTTCTTGATCTCTAAACACTTCTATTGTCTCAGTGGCTGTGTCCACTGGGAACGTGTTTTTCACATCACAATGCTTTTGGAAATAATGTCCAGAGCGCTTCCAACGTGCACACACACCACAGCGCACGGAGTGTTTTTTCTTTTGTTTTGGTTTGTCTTGTTTTTTCCCCTGCAGTCGCGTGCAGTACAGTTCAGGACACAGCGGTCATACTACGTACGGGTAGCCAGCTGGTTTTGTCTGTTTGATGTTGTTGATTGTTCGCACTGTAAACATGAAAGCCAGATTATTGGCAATTCTGGTAGCAGCGGAGGTTGAAGATCCCCCTGCTAGGAGGAGGAGTGTCATTGACGAGCGGCACGCTTTTCCACCGCCAAGAGCGCTTAAACGCCAGGTGTGCTCCTTGAAAGAGCAGCGCTCCTAGCGCCTCCTTACCATAGAGAATGAATTGCAGAAAGGCGCTTGCTTCTTAAATACACGTGTCCTGTCCACACTAAGACATGCATTACTGAAATCGAATAGAAGAGCAGATCTACTGTAGGTTGAGTTGGACTAGAAGGACGCATACTAACTTAGAAAATATAAGTAGGCTGTCCTGTCTCACACACCCCCCATCCCTCCCCTACCTTGTTCTCCCCCAGGCTGGGAGAGAAGGAGTAGCCTCGTCCCCTGGCTCCGTGGACACGGTGGAAGGGGGTCGCACCGCCCTGGATAACAAGACCTCGCTGCTCAACACCCCGTCGCCGCGCTCCTTCTCTGGGCCGCGGGGGCGCGAGTTCGCCCCCTACGGCTACGGAGAGACCATCAGCACCTACGACAAGAGCGCGCTGAAGGAGGCCGTGTTTGACGACGACGTGGAGCAGTTCCGAGACTGTGAGTCCAGGAGAAAACAAACTGGTGAACATATGGATGGTGTTGTATGGTGCCCACTGTTTTGTGATGATCAGCACATTACTTTGTGAGCCGTATGTAAGTCACACTTTACTTTGGCGTACACACATTTGACCCCTCCCATTCATATATGGGATGCGTATATATTCAAATGTAATGAAACACTTACACTGAAACCATTACAGCTACACTACTGAAAGCCCTCATGTACAATATTGAGACATTCTCCTAAACGCCACTTCAAAAGGGCAGGGTAAACACAGGTGCAAGCAAAACCTTAATGAGGGTTTCCAACTTCCATGATTGGAAGCTGGAAAAACTCATTAAAGTTTTGCTTGCACCTGTGTTTACCCTGCCTTCTCGACACAAAATGGCAGCTGTGAAAAAGGCCTAGTGCAGTCACGCTCACATTCACACCTATGGAGTCTATCCACCTTATTTCTAGCTGCCATGATGCCTGATGGGTGCTTCTTCCGCTTCCGGTGTAATTTTTACACTGTTTTAACTTGACAAAAAAAAACATCTATGAGGATTTTACAGCAGAGCCATTCTGCTCTACAGCCGTGTCGTTCGGGTGCTGGGATAACGTAATGCATTGTGGGTAGTCGGCTACTGTGGCTAATGCTAGCGGCTAGCCTAATAGTTACTTTACATGGCAGTAAAACGCCACTGAATGACCAAATTGATTTAACTTTTAACCATTTCGAGTAACGCTGTTTCCATACGGACCCCCAGCGTTGGTTAGTTGTTTATAACGTGACTATATTTATAACTTTTCTAACGGACTCCAGTTTCCGGTTTATAATTCGGGTCTGCAGCCGAGTATAACAAAGGAAATGGCAAGCTGCAACAACAATAAGTCACGTTAAACCGGACCTTGTACCCACGATTATTTTTTACAGTGGGGCATTCAAAAATAAGGTGGATAGAATCTCCCGTCTTCCTGACTTGCGAACACGTAACCACCAAGGCGCCCCACTCATAAACAACAAAGTCTATCGTGAAGTTTGAATGACATCATGGCACCTCATATCTCCAGTGTTGCAAACTGGATTTCCATCAGGATTCAGGAGTGTAAATGCTATGTGAGACAAGTCACGTGGAAAGAAGTGGCGATGTGTCCGCTTACTCTACAGATCTGAAAGAGAATGGGCAACAAGGGCATGGCTCTGTACAGTCATCTTGACCTTTCCCTTATCATTCGGCCAACCCATCTGTTGACCACCATTGCCCCATTGTGTAGTGTCCTCATGTCACGTCGTTTTGACAACACATGAGAATAGACCCGGCAAGGAACAGTTGGCTTTTACAACTGTTATGGTTTAAATGGGTAAGAAACAAAGACGTTGCCTCAACCAAATTATGGCAACGATTCGTCCAACGGGCTTATTTGAGATGTCATTTGTTGAGTCACAGAGAAAGTCGAAACAAATGGATGTGCGGAGACACACGATTTAGGAATCTGAGCTAAGATGAAACATTATTACTTATAATTACAATTATACTTTTGAGTGTTTGATTCCACAGCTCTGTTGTTGTAAGGCACAAGCCAAGCCTGCGTGTGTCAGTTGTTGTCGTCCTCACATCCTTTGCTATGCACCCTCTACCCCCCCTGAACTCCCCTCTCTGTGTCCCTTCTCCATCCCCTCAACCCCCCTCTCCATCCCCTCAACCCCCCTCTCCATCCCCTCAACCCCCCTCTCCAGGCCGACGTCAGGAAAGTGGCGAAAACAAGATGGCGCCCCCCAAGGTCTTTGGTCCTGGTAAAGACGCCTCCCCTATCTGATTGATTGAGAGATTTAGCGACTGACTGTTCCCTCCAGTCACCCTTTGTCTGTTTGCATAATCTCACTCAACACTCTCCCAAATTCCATCTCAATTTTCCATTGTCTTCTACTGAACTCCACCTGAACCTGTCTTCTATTTAACTCCACCTGAACCTGTCTTCTACTAAACTCCACCTGAACCTGTCTTCTACTAAACTCCACCTGAACCTGTCTTCTCAGCCTGCTCATGTCCTGCTCCTACTGGAGTGCTAGCTAGCTGAATTGGTGCTTTTGCTAAGGGCTTTGGCATCTTCTTCTGTGAACTGAGTGTTTTTGGAGATTGTGTCAGTACATCTATTAGGTCTTCAGACGTCTAGTGTTTTATGGTATAATGTATAATTTGCTATTCTTGACCATTGAAAACCTAGATCACTGTAGCTCCAGAATACTATACACTGGCATTTACTTACTCACACTAACACAGGGGTGTCCAAACCTTTTTAAATGGGGGCCAGATTAGATAATGTGAAAATGCCGGGGGGCCATTTGCTTCTCGCATCGGTTAAAACAAAAATCGCATACAATTGTACTCTAATTTTGTTTACCATCTGAAAACATTAGTTCCACCGGTGCTGTTCCTACTTGGTGCTTGTAAACTGTGTGGTATGTCATCATTAGGGGAATGGAAAAAATGCAAATTGAACTTGCTTGATTAACCAATACTGTGTGGAGGGCCACATACAGTGTATTTTGAAGAGACACGCCGAGGGCCACTTGGAATTGGCCCCCGGGCCGGACTTTGGACATGTCTGCACTAACACATGTAGTGTACAGTAACTTGGCTCACAAGGGCTCAGCATTGAAGGGCACACACACACATTCTAGTAATGACTCCAGCACTGTGATTGTTATAGACCATAAATCTCATCAAGAGCATCATTTTAAATAGAATACTTAAAGGGACACTCCGCCCATTTTCAACCATCTTTGTATCATTAGAACATCAGTAGTATATCAGAAAACTGTAAACTGTTTTGAAGTCTGTCATTTAATTTGACAGTTATTGAGTGTTAAAGTGTGGACCAGTGACATCACTGGTCCACATTAACTCAAATTAATAACGCATTAACTCAAATCAACTCTCAATAACTGTCAAACTAGATGAATGATGAATAGTTTGACAGTTATTGAGAGTTGATTTGAGTTAATGAGTTATTAATTTGAGTTAGTGTGGACCAGTGATGTCACTGGTCCACACTTTAACACTCAATAACTGTCAAATTAAATGACAGACTTCAAAACCGTTTACAGTTTTCTGATATACTACTGATGTTCTAATGATACAAAGCTGGTTGAAAATGGGCGGAGTGTTCCTTTAAGTCCCAAAATGTCGTCCTGACTTGAAGCGCTTACTACATGTTTGGCTGGTTACTGTGCAGTTAATGCAGTATTTCTCATACTAACTCAATGTTTAACTTGACATAATGAACAAACGCACGGCAGTGTCCATCTTAACAAGTCATGTAGTCTCATATTCAGTCTTAAAATGTTATTGTTTTTCATGCCCCCACCCCCCAATGCTGTATAATGACTTCAGAAACTAGCTCAAAAATGTCTTTCTTTGAAAGTTGATTTGCATTGCTAACATTATGTTATGTTATGTTATGTTGATTGGAATATCCCATTAACCACACGGCCCTTTCTCCTCCTCCCCTGCGCCCCTGGTAGCGGTGGGTCAGGACCACTCGGACATGGTAGCCGACCTGCTGAAGGAACTGTCCAATCACAACGAGCGTGCCGAGGAGCGCAAGGGCGCGCTGGTGGAGCTGCTGAAGATCACGCGGGAAGACAGCGTGGCTGTGTGGGACGAACACTTCAAAACCGTCCTCCTCCTCCTCCTGGAGACCCTGGGCGATAAGGATGTACGCTGTCTTAGGGCTGCTGTGTGTGTGTGTTTCCGTGGGTGGGAGGGTGGCTGGTGATGAGCTACTGAGCTACACAGGCAATGGAACCCCGACATACGGAATGCACATTCAAACTAAATCTAGGTGCTGGACAGGACAGTCGCTAGACCCTTTTCACGGGGGCCATTTTGTGTCGAAAAGGCAGAATAAACACAGGTGCCAGCAAAACACTAATGAGAGGTTTCCAAATTCCAATCATGGAAGTTTGAAACCCTCATTAGTGTTTTGCTTGCACCGGTGTTTACCCTGCGTTTTCGACACAAAATGGCCCCCAGGAGAAGGGCCCATTATTTATTACAAGATAGAGTCACACTAGAGATTGCTCCACAGGGGCAATCTGGGAACCCAGAGTCTATTTCAGCTCGTAAATAGACTCTGGGACAGCCGTACCTTTTTCTTTAGGCTTCCTGTACTTCCGCCCGGGACGTCCACTTCCGCGCACCGGTGCCTTTTAAAAACATACATTGCGTCACTTTTATTTTGAATGCTAAAGATAAAAATTTGTATACTGTATATTCACTAGTGTTCGGGACAGGAACTCTTATATTCGGAGCGGCACTGCGCGGAGGCGGAAGTCCCGGGAAGAAGATTATAACACTGTACAGTTAAGCCTAAAAAAAAGGTACGACTGTCCCACAGTCTTATTTACGTGCCGAAATAGACTCTGGGTTCCCAGATTGCGTAAAGCTCTTCTTCAAGTTTTGTTTCAGTTCTTGTCTTCATGCCTCATGTTTTGATTGCACTTATATAGCACTTTTCCAGGCATCCAAAACACTTCACATATCGAGAGGGGGAGGGGCAACTCATCCAGCATTGAGTAACTAGACATAGAACTTTTCCAAGGGTGCACATTTTGTGATTTTCTGTCTTTTTCTCTCTCTCTCATTTTGATTTGTTTGTATTTTATGTGGACCACAGGAAGAGTCGCTGTTGCAATTTATAAACTTGGAATATAAGTTAATGTTATGTCAACTCTGGTAGTGGTAGTACCAGTAGCTCTAGCTACTCAGAAAATGGGTCAGGTTCAGCGAAGCACAGTGACGTTTGTGCAACGCGAGGCGGAGATTTCTCTGTGAATCATCACAGAGCATTCGATAACAGCAACCAAACGTCCAGGAGCTTGTCAATACTCGTGGGATCCGACCAATCAGGAACCAGTACCAAATAATACCGGTGCTCGTTACGCATCCCTAGCTATTAATAATATTATGCTGGGAGACTACGGGTGTGTATGGATATTTTGGATGGCTGCAAATATTCGAATAGCAGTGTTTGTACTGGGATGTATGCTCTTGAGTGTTGTATATTGTCTCCGTTGTAAATGGCTGCCTGTGCCTCTGTTTCCGCAGCATACGATCCGCGCGCTGGCTCTGCGCGTGCTGAAGGAGATCCTGAGGAATCAGCCTAGCCGCTTCAAAAACTACGCTGAGCTCACCATCATGAAAACCCTGGAGGCTCACAAAGACGCCCACAAGGAGGTACGCAGCTGCCACAGCAGTCAGCTCAGATCATAAACGGGAAAAGATGCTATTTATACACTGTGTGTTTTTAAAGAGTGGGGAATATAGATTCTTCAGATTGTAGATTCCAGTGTCTAGTTGTCAAGTGTATAGCTATTCTTCAATGTTAGAGTATCAAAGGGCTTCACTACAGCCACAGAAGAAGAAATGAAAACAACTCCCTCCTAACCTTAGACCCTCCTAACCTTAGACCGTCAACTGATGACATGGAGAAGCCTCGTTGGGAAAACAAGTGAAAGAAACCTTGAGTAGGGCTTCACAGAAAGGGAGGGTAGGGAGGAAGGTTCCTCCCACCAGCATGATCAGGCTCCTCCCACCAGGATGATCAGGCATGCAGTGGGTGCAGATAGTGGGCAAACACAGATTAAATGTCGATAACAAAAGGGAACATAAACAAAATAAACAGAATACACAGTGAGAACGCTTTGCTGAAATGTCCAGATCAACAATAATCAGAATGGAATTCAATCAGAATACCGTACATAGTAGTGAGAACGCTTTGCTGAAACCTCCAGATCAACAATAATCTGAATGGAATTCAATCAGAATACATAGTAGTGAGAATGCTTTGCTGAAACATCCAGATCAACAATAATCAGAATGGAATTCAATCAGAATACATAGTAGTGAGAACGCTTTGCTGAAACCTCCAGATCAACAATAATCTGAATGGAATTCAATCAGAATACATAGTAGTGAGAATACTTTGCTGAAACATCCAGATCAACAATAATCTGAATGGAATTCAATCAGAATACATAGTAGTGAGAACGCTTTGCTGAAACCTCCAGATCAACAATAATCTGAATGGAATTCAATCAGAATACATAGTAGTGAGAATGCTTTGCTGAAACATCCAGATCAACAATAATCTGAATGGAATTCAATCAGAATACATAGTAGTGAGAACGCTTTGCTGAAACGTCCAGATCAACAATAATCTGAATGGAATTCAATCAGAATACATAGTAGTGAGAATGCTTTGCTGAAACATCCAGATCAACAATAATCTGAATGGAATTCAATCAGAATACATAGTAGTGAGAACGCTTTGCTGAAACGTCCAGATCAACAATAATCTGAATGGAATTCAATCAGAATACATAGTAGTGAGAATGCTTTGCTGAAACGTCCAGATCAACAATAATCTGAATGGAATTCAATCAGAATACATAGTAGTGAGAATGCTTTGCTGAAACATCCAGATCAACAATAATCTGAATGGAATTCAATCAGAATACATAGTAGTGAGAACGCTTTGCTGAAACGTCCAGATCAACAATCATCTGAATGGAATTAAATCAGAATACATAGTAGTGAGAATGCTTTGCTGAAACATCCAGATCAACAATAATCTGAATGGAATTCAATCAGAATACATAGTAGTGAGAACGCTTTGCTGAAACGTCCAGATCAACAATCATCTGAATGGAATTCAAAAGGTAGAATGACTGCTCTTGCCTACACTCATCCAAACAAAGTAACATCAAGAAGTATAAGTCAGGCGCCCGGGTGGTGCAGCGGTACTGTAGATTCCCCTTCTACCAACACGTCACACGTTTGAGCCCCTGTGTTACGTCCGGCGCGGTCAGACTTCCATACAGGCACAATTGGCCGTGTCTGCGGGTGAGAAGCCGGATTAAGCGTATTTGTAGCGACCAGGACAGCGGCCATAGTTTGTTCCTCCCACGTGCTACAGTACGTCCTCCCAGTAAAAACCCCTCTCTGTCAGGTGAAACGAAACGGCATGCGACTTCACATGTATCGGAGGAAGCATTTGAGAGTTGAGGGGGGGGGGAGCAAGTCAGGCTGAAAAAGCCAAGAAGGATATCGGCCCAAAGCCAACAAAGAAGCTATTCCCCCTTCTTGTCTTATTACAGCACTGCACATTAGTCTCTTACTCTGACGTCGATGACTCCCTCAGGTGGTGCGTGCGGCCGAGGAGGCGGCCTCCACCCTGGCCGGCTCCATCCACCCGGAGCAGTGCATCAAGGTGCTCTGCCCCATCGTGCAGACGGCCGACTACCCCATCAACCTGGCTGCCATCAAGATGCAGACCAAAGTCATCGAGCGCATCGCCAAGGAGCCGCTGCTGCAGCTGCTGCCGGACATCATCCCAGGACTGCTGCAGGTTCGACACCGGGGCTTTCGCTTCAGTACATTCAGATTCATAGATGTATACGGTGTGTTTTGCCTGTGTTGGATTAAGGACATTGGATTGCACAGGGAAATCAGGACCACGAGAAGAGCAATAAATGAGTGGGGGGGTTATATATGCCAAATAACCGGAAATGTTGAAGAATCACATCTCTAGCAAATATTTGAACCACCATCCTTCAGTGGTGCTTGATTATTTATTTTATTTTATTTATTTATTTATTTATTTATTTATTTATTTATTTATTTATTTATTCATTCATTCATTCATTCATTCATTGGCTAGACATTTAACAGCGTCAACATTGGACAAATCTATTGAAACTAGCCAGATGATCAGCCAGTGTCGTGAGATAATAATTTGAATAAAAATAACAAAATAAGCTTTGATAGGTCTGGAAACGGAGCAAAATCACGTGACCGCTTTCCATTTTTGCAGTGTGGGTTTGTTTATTTCTGAATAATGTTCACAATGTACTGTACAATACTTGATTTCCACGAGGGGCATGAACGCCACTACAGTTCCCTCTGCTCCTCCTAATCCATACTGTGACTGATAGGACCTTGACAGAGCACGGGAGTCTGTGCAGAAACACCCTTGTCCGTATCAAAAAGGCATATTTGGACAGCATGTTCATATTTGGACAGGGGGGAACCCTTTGCCTTATTTGTACGTGGAAATGTTTGCATGCACTCTGCACCCTCTGCTCTCACCTCTGCCACTCTTTTAACTTAACATCATAATTCATTCTATTGATTTGGACCCCAAGATACTTGTTATGAGTATGAGTTCACCCTAGAAGACAGCATGTTTCTCACTGGAAATTATTCAGTGCTATCATAACAACTATGTTCTCTCTGGCCCTGTGTGTGTGTGTGTGTGTGTGTGTGTGTGTGTGTGTGTGTGTGTGTGCGTGTGCGTGTGCGTATGCGTGTGTGTGCGCGTGGGTGCGCGTGTGTGTCTGTGTGTGTGCGTGCGTGCGTGCGTGCATGTGCGTGCCTGCGTGCGTGCATGTAAGTGTGTGTGTGTAGAGGGGGGGAGGAATACACTTCATCCCTGCTGTTAAATCCCTTCAACGTCTTCACTACATTCCTGGTCGCTGCACACTAGCGCCTCCTCTGGTCGGTCGGGGCACCTGTTCGGGGCGGATGGGAACTGGTGGGAATAGCGTGATCCTCCCACGTGCTATGTCCAGCCGGTGAAGCTCCCCGCTGTCGGGTGAAAAGAAGCGGCTGGCAACTGCACATGTATCGGAGGAAGCATGTGTGTACGCCTTTCCCCAGATCAGCAGAGGGGGTGGCGCAGCAGGGAGAATTGGCCAAGTACAATTGGGGAGAAAATGGGGGGTGGGGAAAAAAATCTTCACTACATATATTTTATGAGACAGACATGGACTGCAACCTGACTTTTTGGTGGAGGCAGACAATCACAAGGTTTCGTCTGTTTGTTTGTTTGTTTGTGTGTTTGTTTTCCTTCTCTTGCTAGACACTTAACAGCCTCAACATTGGACACACAAATCCTTCACAAAATAGAATAAATGAGCCCCACACTGCAACAACCGACAAACTAAACTTGCTAAGTTAGTGCATCTTGTGTGCACACTTACAAAGCTTATTTTCGCATTCAGTTTTTGTGAACTAATCTTCTTGCTCTGGCAGGTCATTTTACCTGCACTGCATGAACGAGACCACAGCGCCCGCTGCTCCTCCTCCCAATCCATGACCGATACGACCTTGACAGAGCACGGGAGTCTGTGCAGAAACATCTGTCCGTATCAAAAAGGCATATTTGGACAGCATGTGCATATTTGGACAGCATGTGCATATTTGGACAGGGGGGAACACTTTGCCTTATTTGTACCTGGAAATGTTTCTGTGTACTCTGCCCCCTCTGCTCTCACCTCTGCCACACGTCCCACGTTCTTATTGACCCCCGGTGTGTGTGTGTGTGCGCGCGCGCGCGTGTGTGCGCGTGCGTGCGTGTGTGTGCGCGTGTGTGTGTGCGTGTGTGTGTGCGCGCGCGTGCGTGTGTGTGTGTGCACGCGCGCGCGTACACGTGCACCAGCTTCCTACACTGTGTGACTCTGCCTTGTCTCTCTGCAGGGGTACGACAACACGGAGAGCAGCGTGCGTAAGGCCAGCGTGTTCTGTCTGGTGGCCATGTACTCGGTGATTGGCGAGGACCTCAAACCCCACCTGGCACAGCTCACGGGCAGCAAGGTACCCGCCGCCCACCGCCATGTGCTCGCCGTCTGCCCGCACGTGCACAATGTGCACACGCGTCCCATTTGAACACCGGGGTGCGAGTGCTCGGAACTCGCTTTGGTGTCGGATGTCGGTGTCGGATGCTTTGGCGGGATTGGAGTTTTTGTTTTTTTTCAATGCCAAAAATGGGCTTAGCTGGTGGAATTTGTCTTCTTCACCAGCCACGTTGGCATGTAGCCAGAGATCAGTTGGAGGTTTCATCCTACTTGAGAAAGTGTTTTCCAGAGAGAAAACAGCTGAAGATTCCCTGTGCACAGCAGTGCTTCTCTCCTAGGTGCCAGCTGGTGCAGGGTGAATCACAGTGAATAAAAAAATAATAATAATAATAATAATAATAATAATAAATCAATATTCCAGCATACCTGGAAAACAAACAAGACATTACGTTAAAAGCTTATTCTTTTTAATGTAATCTATTAATAAAAAAAGTGTCTATCCCGGTGTGCACTGGAATATTTATTTATGTATTCCTTTATTCATATATTTATTTATTGATTCACTGGTTTGTAGAGAATGTTCTGCCTTCCATGTTCTGCCAGGAGTCTGTTACATCTCTATTCAGCGTGGCTGAATAAGCAGCCACGTTCTGCCAGGAGTCTGTTACATCTCTATTCAGCGTGGCTGAATAAGCAGCCATGTTCTGCCAGGAGTCTGTTACATCTCTATTCAGCGTGGCTGAATAAGCAGCCATGTTCTGCCAGGAGTCTGTGTACATCTCTATTCAGCGTGGCTGAATAAGCAGCCATGTTCTGCCAGGAGTCTGTGTACATCTCTATTCAGCGTGGCTGAATAAGCAGCCATGGAGAGTTTAGGACGTCCGCAATCAATATCAGTCAGTAATTCCTTTCAAGTTCTCTGTAGTGACATACTCTGACACCTCAATTGTTGCAGCTAATCTGTTTTCAGTTCTCCACAAAATAAATAATAATACAATTCCTTCTTTCCTTCTTGGCGCTCATGTGTCCAGTATTTTCCTAGCACTTGGCTCACAGTACATGGCAAGCCGAGCGTCACAGCAGGAATACTGCCACATATAGGGAGCCAAAGTGAACGTCACTTCCTGCTTCAGCACTGTACCAGAGATTTTCATCCGCCATTTATTTTCCCATAAACATTTCGTAAAATCCTTATAAAATAGTTGTACTTCGTCGAACCAAACGGTTCAGCTAACGCTATAATCGGGAGAGACCATAGAACATTTCACTTGGACCAAAACTAAAAAAAAAACATTGAAAAAATATTTTCTTTAAACCCGCATTTTTTTTAACGTTTTGGTCCCAGTGAAATGTTATGCGAGCTCTCCTGTTTCTAAATATATCTGTACCGTTTGGTTTGAACCACTAAAACTATATTTATACGCATTTTACGAAATGTGTATCGGAAAATAAATGGCGGATGAAAATCTCTGGTACAGTGCTGAAGCAGGAAGTAGGCGGTCACTTTGCCTCTCTATTGTCCCTTGACTCCTCACTTAATCTAGAAATTGAGGCTACTACTGTAATTGCATTCATTCTAAGCTGCTTAGGCTAACAGGCTCAGCTCAATGCATTTAAGTCTAGGTTAATTTTGAAACATTGGGGTTCGTTCGTCCATGTCTGAAAGTGATTCCAGAAGGCCTACTGTACTGAAAAAAACCAACAGTGTCTCATGTCTTTGCTCGTTTGCAGATGAAGTTGCTGAACCTCTACATCAAAAGGGCCCAGACGACCAACAGCAACAGCAGCAGTTCCTCAGACGTCTCCTCTCACAGTTAATGGAGGGAGGATGATGGCTGTCTGTCTGTCTGTCTGACTGACTGACTGACGGTCGCTTCCGTCCGGGACGTCGCCGTGCCTCTTCCAGACTCCGTCACTAAGCTCCACCCCGTCCCGTCACTGAGCTCCACCCCGTCCCCTCCTGAGCTCCACCCCATCCTGTCCCTGAGCTCCACCCCGTCCCGTCACTGAGCTCCACCCCGTCCCATCACAGAGCTCCACCCCATCTCGTCCTGAGCACCACCCTGTCCCGTCACTGAGCTCCACCCCGTCCTGAGCTCCACCCCGTCCTGAGCTCCACCCCGTCCTGAGCTCCACCCCGTCCCGTCACTAAGCTCCACCCCGTCCCGTCACTGAGCTCCACCCTGTCCTGAGCTCCACCCCGTCCCGTCCCTGAGCTCCACCCCGTCCCGTCCCTGAGCTCCACCCCGTCCCGTCACTGAGCTCCACCCCGTCCTGAGCTCCACCCCGTCCCGTCACTGAGCTCCACCCTGTCCCGTCACTGAGCTCCACCCCGTCCCGTCCTCTCATCACAAGCTCCACTGTGCTCTTCTCTTTCCAGGCGACCCGTCAACAGCCCGTTTGGTCATTTACTCCCTGCCCCCCTCCCCTCCTTAACGCCACAAAGTTTTGAATGTACCTGAGGTTTGGCTTAGGAGTTAACGCATTTGGACTTTGCTGTTGGCTTCATACAAAAAGACGCTTTTTTGCTTCCTCGATGGATCCCACAACCTCCACCCATACGAAACCCAAAAGGAGCGGTTCCCTGAGTCCACATCAAATGCAATGGTGCAAAGGGGGCATAGTAAAGGCATTTCTGTCCAATCCCTTACCATGAGGGATGAATGAAATATCATTTGGCTGGCCCAGTGAGGGGAAGAAGCCTGTGGGATGTGGGTCAAAGTCTGGTTTAGGGGGCATGAAAACCAAATATTGCAAGATTGAAAAGTAATTAAGAAAATCCTATGTGAGGGAACAATGTGACAAAAAAAAGTACTGTAGAGTTTGAGAGTTTTAGTTTACTTTTTAAGTTTGTCGATCGTTCTGAAGGGTCGTGGAAGCCATGTGCAGGCGAGCGTCGTCTTTTTTTTTATACTAATTCGTAATTTGCCTAAAATGTCTTAGCCCCCTTTTTCAAGATTGCTTACGCTCAAAAAGGTAACCCGTCCCCCCGAAGAATCTTATTTCAACAACCAAATTGACAATCTTTGGAATTGGTGTCGTAGATCCATATTTTGTGGAATTTGCCCAGTTTCCGCGATCGATGGTGAAATTCACACGTCACAATCGGCAGACGGGGTGGAAGTCGAGCCCGGTCCCGCCAAGATCATTGTGTCGCCTGTCATTTAAGACGGCGAAACGACCCCGCATTGAGCTTGAAACCAGAGACGGCAAGTCGTGTTGTCCGTCAAAACATTGTTCAATCACAAAGTATCCAGTTGTTTTAGCTCATCCTGCTTTGGTCAACAACCCCCCTCCCCCTCCCCCTCCCCCCCCCTTCTCCCCCT
Source organism: Poromitra crassiceps (assembly GCF_964638095.1). Lineage (NCBI taxonomy): Eukaryota > Metazoa > Chordata > Actinopteri > Beryciformes > Melamphaidae > Poromitra > Poromitra crassiceps. The sequence goes on along the minus strand of NC_139627.1, from coordinate 49,755,648 downwards.
CCCCCCCCCCCCCCCCCCCCTCCCCCTCCTCCTCCCCCTCCCTCCTCCCTCTGGTTGCGTGGCCAATTTCTGGCATCTTAACCTGTAAATCTGCGATGCTGCTGCTCAGTGAAAGTGTACTGAGTTCCTTTGTCCGAAGAGGAAGTCCTTCCCTTTGTAAATACTGTTTCCCGGCTCGGTGTTGGGAGAGGGACCAGCGATCAGAGACAGCTGAAAGACATTACCAGGCCTTATTCACGTCTCTCTCTCTCACACACACACACACACACACACACACACACACAGTATTGTTTCTTGACCCGGGACTGCGGAGAGTGAATGGGATGTACAGCACTGTAGCTCTCGATAAATGTGAATTCCACACAGAGTAAAATGATGGACCCCGATGGTGGTGTCGACCCCCCTCGATGATTCGAATGCAGTATTATTAGTCGTTTCATGACGTCGCTCCACCGCTCACCTCCCTCTTAATCACAGCGCCTGCAGTAACCCAAAGTCAAATCCACAAAGAAGTATTTTGTACATAATCTTTTGGATCACCGCTTCGCCAAGTTTTACATGACGTCAAAAACAAAAAGACAAAGAGGTTGACTATCTCACTTGTTTGCACGTTAGCAAAATAAGCTTGCATGCAACCGGCGGCACGCGTTCAACTCTGTGCCGCTTTGATGGGCGGTTTGTTGGCTGTTAAAGTGCACTTGTAACATCTCGTTCTGATTACTCGTCATCTCTGATCTATTGTTTCGGCGGAGGAGGTGTGGCCACATGAACCATCATCATTATGTGAAAACGTTACAGTATGAAGTGCTGACAGTCGGGCAAAACATTAAAGGGACAGCTCACCCTAAAATCCAAATGACATATTTTTCTTCTTAACCTGTAGTGCTATTTATCCATCTATTGTTGTGTGTTCATTGCCTGAGTTTTGGAGATATCGGCCCTAGTGATGTCTGCCTTCTCTCCTATAGACCCTTTTCACGGGGGCCATTTTGTGTCGAAAAGGCAGACTAAACACAGGTGCAAGCAAAACACTAATGAGGGTTTCCACATTCCAATCATAGAAGTTTGAAACCCTCATTAGTGTTTTGCTTGCACCTGTGTTTACCCTGCCTTTTTGACACAAAATGGTCCCCGTGAGAAGGGTCTATGGAATGGAACTGGATGGCACTCGGCTTGTGGTGCTCAAAATGGCAAAAACATACATTTGAGAAACTCAACAGCAATGTCTCTTTCCAGAAATAATGGCCCGGTTACTCAAGATAATCCACAGACCTTGTTATGAGCAGCTTCATGTAGGAACTGTTTTCTTTCCACTGAACTACTCCCACAGCCGCTAGCTAGCTGCAGTTTCATGTAGCAATTAGCTAGCAGCTAGCGGGTGTAGTTCGGTCTAAACAAAATAGTTCCTACATGAAACTGCTCACAAGGTTTGTGGATTATCTTGAATAACCAGGTCATGATTTTTGGAAAGAGACATTGCTGTTGAGTTTTTCAAATGTATGTTTTTGTTGCTTTGACTACCACAAGCCGAGTGCCATCCAGTTCCATTGTATTGAAGGCAGACATCTCTACGGCCGATATCTCCAAAACTCAGGCAACTCACACAAAACGATGTGGATGGACAAATAGCACTACAGGTGAGAGGAAAAATATGTATTTTGGATTTTAGGGTGAGTTGTCCCTTTAACAAGGTTTCGACTTCGGCAGTGCTGAAAATCGTAGCTGGTAGAAGTGTTTCGGGCTGGGTGTTGGAACTAAAATAATTCTATGCTACATCTCAGCACTGTCAAGATCTTTAGTATCAAAGTGAATGTTTCCAAAAGCATTGAATGGTGAGGGAAAAGCGTTCCTGCGTTGGATTCCTGCGATGAGAACCTCCTTCAAGTTCATTGGTTCCCATGCTTTTCGCATCAGGGACTCCTAAAGAGACGTATTCCTGTTTAGAAGCATTTTGTCCCATCTGATGAGATGTTTATTGACAGATATAATTTGGTACATAACATTGGGGAGAGTGGACCTTGTAATCAAGTAATTTTTTTAATTTCTGTCCTCTCATTGTGCTGGCTTCTAGCAAATGAAAGTTAGAATACAGTAATCGTGAAATTGAAGTCGTCTAGATTTTGCTTGGGGACCCCCTGGAGCACTCTCAAGGACCCCTGTGCGTCCCCGGCTCCCACATTGGGAACCAGCGCTCCTGTTGAATGGTGTTTTTATTGATGAAATCCACAGAGTTGGCTATGGCTGGTTCTGTTTAGAAACGCACATGAATGCTAAATGTTACATCATTTGCTCCATCACATAATGCATTCTGCTTTCATTCAACGAGGAAATAAACAATAGGGAAAAATGTTTTGTTTTTAAACTGATATTGAATTTATCCAAGTATCGGGAACAACTATCGGTACTGAAAATAATTTCCAACAATACCCGGCCCTATACACACTCTAGCTGTCTCTCTCTGTGTTCTACCTGATGTTTTCTTTTCCCCCCCGTTACTTTAACAGTTTCAAATCACCGACGAGATTTGGGTTGTTCTCAAAAGAGGCTCCTTTCCAGGTACAGCCGATCTGTTGTTGGCGTAAGGGGGAACGTTTACCAATCACCAAGTCTTGATCCTGCAGAGCGTCTGTTGATACATTGTCGGTCACCGGGAAGAAAATAAGATGGTATTCCTTGCAAACTGTTCACTATGCATGTTAGAATTTGTCTTTCTTTTGTCTCGTTTGGTCATGTAATATTCATATCTGTATTTATATATTTTATTTTATTTTATTATGTTTCATGATAAACTGTACAGAAGGGTTTTGTTAACATCCACCTGTGATAGATTTGCAACAATTAAAAAAAAATGTTTGCTCTAGAAATAAACAGACATGAAAGTTGACCGGTTTACTGGTTATTCATCCCACAATGCAAATGTATCCCTGTTAACAAGTCGTTTAAACTCCAAACAACAAAATAACTAGATATAAGAAACTTAACTTTCCTTTCAACCTGACTCGATATTTCCAAAATATTCTTGAATTACCGTACAGTAAATGACATCTTGAAACCAGTGGAGTGAACTGATCAGCGTTTTTATTTCAAGATACCGTCACTTATTTCAAGAATTTACTTGGAACATAGGAACAAGTGAAGCTGCACTTAAAAACAAGTGAAATGACTTCAGCCCAACTGGAATTTAATTATTTTCAAAAATCTGATTTTAAGAGTGATTAAATGTCTAGTAAAGTGATTAGACTTTGTTTCATTTGACTATACTTTGACTCTCTGGGCTACTGTCGGCATCGGTATGTAGCTAGTGCTGCTGTTGCTCAGTCCTCCACTCATTGACAGCCAGCTCCACAGAGTGCTGAGGTGTGCTTAGCAGCGCTGGAGAAACATTAACCTGCTCAGACTTTGAGATGACCGGCTGCAGCTTATGCATGTTATTTCTGTTATTGTTGTCGTTACTGTGTTGCTGATATGAACACTAGAAAGTCAAGTCACTGTCAACCGACTGCTGTTTTGAATTTTAGAACTGAAATATCTCCGCATTCACTATGTATCTCCATGACCTTTCTCAGACCTGCACAGAGTTGATTTTCAAAATAACACAAGTATACCTTATAATCATATTCACCACCTTCAATTGATCTTAGACCCCCCCCCCCCCAAAAAATATCTTTGTTAACTTCCCCTCCAAACGCCTAAGTGAGTTTAAAGTCTAGCTTTACTGCCATTTTGTTGGCAGTGTCAACAACTGGTCAGCTGAAGCTGCTATTAGTGCATCAGCCCAGCTGGACATTAGCGGTGGGAGGTGTGCCTCTCAAAGGTCATCCGAGGTATGTGAGTCCTGATGACATCACCGGGGGAATATAAGAGACAGGCCGTGGTGTTTGGCCTCCACACTTTGCCCTGGGATACGAGACGACACCACGCTGGAAACCATGCTGTTCTGCCACTCACAGCCTGAAGCCTACCACCAGCACTCTGCTGCCACGTACATCAGGTATAATAATAATACTAATAATAATACATTTATTTTATATAGCGCTTTTCAAAGACTCAAAGTCGCTTTACAGAACACATGGCAGTGGTAGGGAGAGATAGGGGGAGAGAAAAAGCGACCGCCTTCCTTCAGAGTGCTGGTGGTATAGCCTACCACCAGCACTCTGCTGTCACTTACATCAGGTATAGTCTACCACCAGCACTCTACTGTCACTTACATCAGGTATAGTCTACCACCAGCACTCTACTGTCACTTAGATCAGGTATAGCCTACCACCAGCACTCTGCTGTCACTTACATCAGGTATAGCCTACCACCAGCACTCTACTGTCACATCAGGTATAGCCTACCACCAGCACTGTACTGTCACATCAGGTATAGCCTACCACCAGCACTCTACTGTCACTTAAATCAGGTATAGCCTACCACCAGCACTCTACTGTCACTTACATCAGGTATAGCCTACCACCAGCACTCTACTGTCACTTACATCAGGTATAGCCTACCACCAGCACTCTACTGTCACTTACATCAGGTATAGCCTACCACCAGCACTCTACTGTCACTTACATCAGGTATAGCCTACCACCAGCACTCTGACTTACATCAGGTATAGTCTACCACCAGCACTCTGCTGTCACTTACATCAGGTATAGACTACCACCAGCACTCTACTGTCACTTACATCAGGTATAGCCTACCACCAGCACTCTACTGTCACTTACATCAGGTATAGCCTACCACCAGCACTCTACTGTCACTTACATCAGGTATAGCCTACCACCAGCACTCTACTGTCACTTACATCAGGTATAGCCTACCACCAGCACTCTGCTGCCACATCAGGTATAGCCTACCACCAGCACTCTGACTTACATCAGGTATATCCTACCACCAGCACTCTACTGTCACTTACATCAGGTATAGTCTACCACCAGCACTCTACTGTCACATCAGGTATATCCTACCACCAGCACTCTACTGTCACTTACATCAGGTATAGCCTACCACCAGCACTCTGACTTACATCAGGTATATCCTACCACCAGCACTCTACTGTCACTTACATCAGGTATATCCTACCACCAGCACTCTACTGTCACTTACATCAGGTATAGTCTACCACCAGCACTCTGACACTTACATCAGGTATAGCCTACCACCAGCACTCTGACTTACATCAGGTATATCCTACCACCAGCACTCTACTGTCACTTACATCAGGTATATCCTACCACCAGCACTCTACTGTCACTTACATCAGGTATAGCCTACCACCAGCACTCTGACTTACATCAGGTATATCCTACCACCAGCACTCTACTGTCACTTACATCAGGTATAGCCTACCACCAGCACTCTACTGTCACTTACATCAGGTATATCCTACCACCAGCACTCTGACTTACATCAGGTATATCCTACCACCAGCACTCTACTGTCACTTACATCAGGTATATCCTACCACCAGCACTCTACTGTCACTTACATCAGGTATATCCTACCACCAGCACTCTGACTTACATCAGGTATATCCTACCACCAGCACTCTACTGTCACTTACATCAGGTATATCCTACCACCAGCACTCTACTGTCACTTACATCAGGTATAGCCTACCACCAGCACTCTGACTTACATCAGGTATATCCTACCACCAGCACTCTGCTGTCACTTACATCAGGTATAGCCTACCTACCACCAGCACTCTGCTGTCACTTACATCAGGTATAGCCTACCACCAGCACTCTACTGTCACTTACATCAGGTATAGTCTACCACCAGCACTCTACTGTCACTTACATCAGGTATAGTCTACCACCAGCACTCTGCTGTCACTTACATCAGGTATAGCCTACCACCAGCACTCTGTCACTTACATCAGGTATAGCCAGGCTCATATTGAGCTGTAGCACCTTCACAAACCTGTGCATTTCAGCCATTTGGGTCTGAGAATGTCATCGCAGACGCAGATTCAAACTAAATGTCACTATTTGTCCTGCAGGGTTACTAGGCTACTTAGACCTGACAGATGTTCTTTGGTTTTGTTACAAATTGTTGCCTCTAACAGCTCATTTATCCATTTTGTAATTCACTTGAATATAATTAAAATTCATATTGAATTGATTTTTTTTTATTCACTCCAATGGTTAATTAAAGGGACATTGCATTGAAAATAGGAGACCATGCATTTTCTCTTCTTGTATTACTAATGTACTGTAATCTTATAATTATTCGTGCTCCTGTGCTGAAATGATTTGCCTCGAGATAAAAGGTGAAGAAGCGGAGCAGAATCTCCTGTCTTCCCCGTTGAATCTTCTAATGATCAACTCTTCCTCTTCCTCTTCTTCCGTCTTTCAGAGAGGCGTTGGCGCCTTTCCTGAAAAACGAGGAAGTGCGGCACATGGTGGAAAGTGGCGCCAAAAAGATTCCGTTCCAGTACGTCCTGTGTGCAGCCACCTCGCCCGCTGTCAGGCAGCAGGAGGAGACTCTCACGTACCTCAACCAAGGTAGCTATCTGTCCTCCCACTTTGCTGTCTACCTTCTCTCTAACCCATTGAAACCTGATGCAGCATTTTGCGTGTATATCCCTCATTTGTGTGTGTATCCCTTTAAGAATGTCTTAAAGGGATACACACACAAATGCTGCATCAGGTACAGTATCAATGGGCTAATGCTGCATTCGTTTATGGTAGGAGCTGGCAAGTGGCAAGTGGCCAACGCGTCATATCCAACCTATTTGCGTTCGAGATTGCACTGGGAAGTAGCAAGTAACGTGACGCAAAATGACGCGTTTCAATCAGATCTGATAAAAGTTCGATGTTTCATTCTCACCATAAACAACATGCATGGCCATCTTGAAATGACGTCAAATGACGCGGTGGGAGCTACTGGGGGTTGAGAAATCATACCGAAGTTTGCGGGTAGGAACTCCGAGTTATAGTGGCGTTTTATTTGATTTTTGCTAGTGGCAACTGGCAACTTGCCACATCCCACTTATAATCGAACGCGGCATAAAGGGACCAGAGCTCATTTTGTGACCAGCACAATTTGACTGTCTTCATTCAAGCCTGCCGATAAGGCAAATCAAGCTCTCAATCACATACGTGTGCTTTCTGTGCAGAGCAATCATTGCATCATCATCACAACCCCAAGGCTTAGGCTATAAGTCTAATGGAAACTGTGTTCCCTTATTGAGAATCTAAGAATTCATATTTTCCTGTCGTTTGGGATCCTGCATATTGACATTTGTGAACAGTAACGACTCTCTCCCAAAGCCAGAGACCAGAGAGCCCAGACTCAAACGTACTGTATGAAGACATCAGCATGGACGATCCGCAGCTGTTCAGTAGATTTTCTCTGAATATTTGTATTGACCATATTCTCTAATAATGCTATCACTTCTGAACTCAAAGTTGAAACCCCACCTATAATACCACCTGCAGAAATTCCCCTCGCATCTGACGTTCTTACAGTTGTTTTCTATCAAGCAGCTCCAGATTTTCTAATTTGATGCCATCACAGGTTCAAGTCTTAGTTGTCTGGTTTCTGTCTTTGGTATAGAGTTGTTACTGATCACAGATGTGAATCGCACTGTCCTGGACCATAGGAATGTCTCTATAATATGAATTCTTCTGGTTTTCCCCTAAGCTTTTGCATCAACAGAGGGACACACCTTTCACTGACTTACTACAACTGCTGCACCCTATTTGATGTAAAAACGCATCAGGATTATGACACGAACAGATGTTGCATCACTAGTTTGTCAGAGCAACATGAGCTCTTCCATGGGTGTGAATTTGTCTGACTTCCATCTTCTCATTTCCCCCCTCTTTGTTTCGTTCTGCTTCTCTCTGATTTTCTCTCCTCTGTTTACATTATTTCTTAACCCTTCTGGATTTAACCCTTCTGGATTTAACCCTTCTGGATTTAACCCTTCTGGATTTAACCCTTCTGGTTGCTCTTGTTGTTTTCTCTCTGGTTAAACTGTGACATCATCCTTGTGCTTGTTACTCACCCTGCCAGTTTGCCCTGCTTGGTCTTGATCTGCTGTCGTTTTGTTTGGCTTGAGTTCTAGTCCAGCTAGAATGGAAAGTGATAGTGCAAGTAAATCTGCACTGCACTCCATCTGAAAATCAACAGGATGGAAAAAGCAACAATTACAGTACATTGCCATGGTAACAATGGCATTTGTGAATAGGACTTGTACTTTTAGTTCAAGTTGAGCTGTATTACTTTGCTGAGAAAGCATTGACAGCTCGTCTATTAGCTGTTGGTATGATATTGCCTTGTGCTAACTGTTACTGGTAGAATTTCATGCATTATTATCATTGATATTATGGATATAAAGGTGTTTTAGGGGCTGGCTTTCAAATTTGCGTTAAAAAAAAAGGTTTTAATTTGACTCAACTTCTACTTCCTCCCGATCCCCGCACCCCCCCCCCCCCCCCCCCCCCCCACTTGCCCCTCCCTCTCTTCTGATTGACTGATTTCCCGTTTTTTCAATTTTAATCGGGTTTGTTTTAATGTTTTAAAATGTAGGTCAGTCCTACGAAATCCGTATGCTTAACAGAAAACTAGTGGAGTATACAGATATAAGCAGCAAATATGTAAAGGTAGGTTCAAGGTATTTGTGTGTGTCTGTTTTTTTTTGTTTTTTTTTTACTTTCTTGTGACCTCTTCCTCTTTCTTCTCTTTCCTGTTTATATGTATATCCGTTTCCTGGTTTGTCACAGGTCCCTCAACGCTCCCTTCCACTTCAGGGGTGGGGTGGCGTCCCTGGAGACCTCGGTACTATCACCCAACTTAATTCTGCTCTGTCCAAGATATGACACACTCCTTAACACACACACACACACACACACACACACACACACACACACACACACACACACACACACACACACACACACAACTCAGCTCTCTCGCACACAACACACACACACACACACACACACACACACACACACACACACACACACACACAAACACACAAACACACACACACACACACACACACACACACACACACACAACTCAGCTCTCTCGCACACAAACACACAAACACACACACACACACACACACACACACACAGAGCTCAGTTCAGACACACGCGCGCTTGTGTGCGCACACACACACACACACACACACACACACAAACACACAAACACACACACACACACACACACAAACACACACACACACACACACACACACAACTCAGCTCTCTCGCACACAAACACACCAACACACACACACACACACACACACACACACAGCTCGGACACACACACACACACACACACACACACACACACACACACAGCTCGGACACATGCACACACACACAAACACACACACACACACACACACACAGCTCGGACACATGCACACACACACACACACACACACACACACACACACACTCTGTCACATCTCTTTAGTCTCGAGTCGACTTTGCCCCCTTTTCTCTTCAGCGTTTTTGTTTGTCTTAACATGCCTTTGTGTATTTGTCTGCGCTCCTGGGATTTATTCATAAAGACTTGGTCATCTGTATACTTGGCTGATATCATGTATTGCTTGTTTCTTTATTCAAATGTGAAAATGCACATTTCAGTAGCTACAGCGGACGGGAATAATGACGCCTACAATCACTGGTTTTAACTTTTCATTCACTTGCTTTTGATTCAAAATCCTGCTAACGTAAGAGCTACGTTTCATTATTTGAAATAAAAAACATGTGGTATATTGAAGATGCCATTGATTTATGAATAAAACCCATTGGTGGCGCATTGCTGTTATCATGCTGCTTTTATCATGCAGGTTGTTCTGTCATGTAGAGCTGGTATCTTCTTCAAGTTTTCAGATGCGAGTGAAAAGAGGACTAAAGGCCCAATTACGCTCCTTTTTTCATACGAAAAATAAATGCGTCCGTTTCAAACGGTGTAATCGTCACTGCCCACATACTTCCATGCGTCGTCCACGTTGGTATCATGTTAAGCAATACATCCACCGGTGGGCGGTAGAGAGTCAAATGTATGAGTGCGCGTGTGGTTCTGCTGCGTTTCATGCGTATCCGTAAGCTTTCAGAGGCCAGACAGAAATACACACGAAATGAACGCAGAGTACGGACAGAAGGCTCTGTCCGTCTCCGTCTTTAATGTATATATGTATAGTATAAATGGCCCTTTAGAGTAATAATACAATAGCACAAGAATGAGTCCTAAAACCCGTAAGTTACCATCGCCTGGTTCCCTCGTCTGCAAGTCAATGGATCTTTGTATGGGGATGTTGGTTAGATGCCTGATATAAGGTTTGTGCATGGTTAACAAACCATGCACAAATTCATATTGAATTGTTTATGATGATCTCAGTTTATGATACTGAGATCTATGTGTTCAGCAAATACATCAGTAGTATCATAAACCAAATATATCAGTATCATAAACTAAATCAGTGTAGGTGTAGGAAATAAAAAATATATTTTGAGGGCAACCTTTGCCCCCACTCTCTAAAAACTGGGGGCATTTACACAATGTTGGGGGGCACTTTAAAACATAGTAATTAGTGCATAAAGTTGCTAAAGCGTAGTGTGAACAACAGCGCTGTTTGTGTGAGTGTGTTCTTCATCCTCTTCTTCTGTCAACCCGCTTGCAGGTGCTGGGTGTGTGTTAGAGATGGAAATTAAATTAAGTGAATTCAAATAGAAATGATCAAAATATTGGGGGCAATTTTTGCCCTTGCCCCTGGCTAAATTCCTACCCTGAACTAAATATATCAATATCATAAACTAAATATATAAATATCATAAACCTGTGTTAACCACAGACCTTGTATCAGGCATCTACTGTAACCAAAAACTCATTTAAAAATGCCATGAACTTTGAGCCGAGGGAAAGAGGTTCAAAGAGCGTACAATTATCATTTGACGGATTTCACATCAATGGGCGAGACAGTTATGCTGGGAAACTAGAGTAAAAACCACCAACGCAGAATCAGGGGGGAGAGAGTAAATAATCCTATAGCTACGCACGTAGCACTGTTACAGTCATTTATCCATCACTTCCACCCTCCTTCAGACCCGTTTAAGTGACTCAGCACTGGTCCCCATGCCTTATCCAACACTTTCCTCCTTCCTGCAATCTTGAATAAGCCTCTCCAGATGGAGAATCTCGCCCAACTCTCTCATCTCAAATGAAAGTACAGCATCAGATTTCCAAAATCGGAAAAAAAAAATTTTTTTGCCCATCACGGTACCCAAATACACCGGCCATTGTCACTGCCAGAGATCAGAGCGGTGTCACTTGTAGAGCCCAGAATGGCCACAAGGGGGGTCTGTCAGCCATTGTTTGTCAAAATGCTTTTGAGTAAAAAATCTAATAAGCTATTTATGTCAAGACAACTCACTTAAAGGAACAGCTCTATATATATTCCCATATATATATATATATATATATATATATATATATATATATATATATATATCCATACACATATTCCCTCTCACCTGTAGTGCTATTTATCCATCTATATCGTTTTGTGTTAGTTGCCTGAGATATTTAGAGATATCGGCCGCAGTTTCTGCGTTCTCTCCAACACAATGGAACTGGATGGCACTCGGCTTGTGGTGCTCAAAGTGCCAAAGAAATAGATTTAGGAATGGATAGGAACTTTTTGACCGAACTACACCCGCTAGCTGCTAGCTAGTTCCTACATGAGACTGCAAAAGAAAATAGTTCCTCCATGAAACTGCTCACAACAAAGTCCGTGCATTATCTTGAGTAACCGGGTCATGATTTCTGTAAAGAGACACTGCTGTTGAGTTTTTCAAATGTATTTTTTTGGTGCTTCGAGCACTACAAGCCGAGTGCTCCATTGTATTCAAGAGAAGGCACAAATAAATGAAAAGATGGGGACCGCACTCAAGGAATATCGTTTTTAATTTTCTTTTTCTTTAGCAACAAAACGTTTTCGGCCGTCCGGCCTTCATCAGTGTGCAAGTGCAGAATGGTTGAAACAGACAGGTCTTAACTAGGCTGTGACTGACAACATGACAGGTGGGCACAATCAGCAATTAGCACAGTTAATAGGTAGACTATGTCACACATGATCATGAATGCGTAATGGCTATGGTGTTGATACGATTATATCCTGGATAAATACATTATGCGAACATATTGTAGCGTATCGGTGATACGCCAAGGAACGGAGAGTTATAGTTGGTACAGGTTCTTTATTCACAGGCTTCTTTAGCTCCTAGCAGCTAGCTTCACACCGCTAGCTCTAGACACAACAACCGGTCTGCTCGCCCGCATGGCACTGACTGGCTTCCGCCCCGGCCGCTGGTCACATATATCCCCTTCCCCCTAGGAACACACCCACACACATCAGTTCCTAGCTGCGATCCAGACACTTAGGTTGCACATCACATTACAGGTAATACTTGGATTACCTGAACACGTTACATACTCCTCACCCAACATTAGCTCAATGCCCACATTGACACCCACAACCCACACATATCCCCCTGTACCAAAACACACCAACACAACATTTTTCCCATCACCACATCAAATTATAATTCCCCAACAACCAGTCTTTTCTTTTCAGCACCCCCGTCATAATGTCCAGTTTTTCATTAGGTACTCCGTAATGTCTAGTTTTCCATTAGGTACCCCCATAATGTCTAGTTTCCCATTAGGCACTCCATAATGTCTAGTTTTCATTATTTCCTTCTTTTTCACACATTCATTTAAATTCAACACAATAGCCCATTCAACAATAACCCCCACATCTCAATTAAACACAAGCCCCCACATTTTCCTTAACTTTTCTTTTCCCAGCAACTTCTTAATTTTTCATTTAAACCCCATTTCCATCCCCCCTTTTACAGCTTCTGTCCCCCCTGAAACACGCTAGTCCCGCTCAACCCCCAGTGGGGTTAATCCTCTGCAGTGTAAGTCAGCACGGTCCCCCCTCTGTGCCCCACAGTCCTCACACGCATCGCAGTATCTTCGCACATCCTCCTTTTGTTTGCCCCAGTAGAAATGTCCACGGATGCGGGTGAGTGTCTCTTCGGGCCCAAAATGACTGGAACCAGGGCCCTTGTGTGCCCCCTTAAGCGCCAACTCTCGCAGGTAACCGGGTACAACCGCCTGCCTCCCTTTTACCCCGTGCTCTGTTCTCTCCAACAGCCCGTCTTCATCTAGCCGCAGGTCGGAAAACATGTTCCACAGTCCTTTCGTGGCACCGGAAAACATGTGAGTCTCCTTCACAGGGGGCCGGCGTCCGGCCGCCACCCACGCAAGCACCGGACCGATCTCCGCGTCCTCCGCCTGCCTGCGTTTCCACTCACTCACGTCGACATCCTTGATGGTCGCTCTGTCGTCCTCCAGATCCACATCTGGACAGTCCTCCTCGTCTTCCTCCACCTCCTGCACTCGGTCGTCCTCCCGCCCCCCTTCCCCAGGGGACGGCGTGTTCAGGACAGCAGGGGGAACACAACCGGCCTCGCTCTCCACCTCGGCTTTCCGCACAGCAACCGTGGGGGGCGCAGTGCAGTTTCTGGCTAAGTGCCCAGGCGAACGGCAAGTCCAGCAGAGTCTCACCTGTCCGCCGCCTGCACGTCTCTCTTCTCCCGCTGCCCTCCGGTCCCCGACAGCCTTTTGACACTCTCTAGCCAGGTGTCCAATCTCGCCGCATGCCCAGCAGGCTCCCTGCTGACCATGTCGTTGTCCCGCATACCCGGTCCGTCTCCCGGGACCGCTTCTGCACCACCTCGCCACGTGGCCCGGCTCTCCACATGTCCAACACAGTCTCTTTTGCGGCTCCGCGTGGGGCCCGTGCTCAACTGTGACGCGGTATACAGTGATGTTATTGACGTTTGGTTGCTCCCCTGGAGCGGTGGGAGGGTGACCCATCTGGACTACCGGCCCCCCTGCAAACGTCAGTGTGCTCTTCCCTAGGTCTACTGTGCATTGGTTTAGCGTCAAGTAGTCCTCCCCCAAGATACAGGGCCCCGCCATCTCTACTACCCATACCGGAAAGTTCACTGTCTGTCCCCCCACAGTTATCATCACGGACCCCCTTCCCCTCATCGGCATCAACTCACCGGATACTGTCCTCAGCAGCTGGTCCGCTGGCTGCTCCAGAAGCGCTCCCTCTGGCATCATGTTGTAGTTCACCAGCGTTGCCGTACACCCCGTGTCCACCAGGGCGACACAGGGCTTCCCTTGCAGGCGGACCTGAACATGGCAGCCGTTCATCGTGTGCGGCCCGTTCTGCATGTTGACAGCGCCGGCGATGTCGTCTGCTTCGGGGGAAGGCGACGCCCCACCTCCCCGTCTGTACCGCTGGGCCCCCTCCAACGGTGACGTGGCCATAGGGAATATGACGTAGGGGGCCCGTCTCGCCCCTCTTAGACGGGCCCCGCGCCGTTTCCCTGGTTCCACGCTCCTCCGCGGCACTCTCTGGCCCGATGCCCGGGGCGTCCACAGGTCCAGCAGCGCATGGCCCCGGGCCCCCTGGCCCCGGTATTGTCTCGTGGGGTGGGCTGCAGGGTCGCGCTTCGGAGCAGTTGTTCTGTTAACTGGCGCACCGACTCAGATAGCTCTTTCACCATGTTGCCTTGCTCTTTCACCATGTTGCCTTGCTCTGCCAAGGCCGTCTTCCACGCTGGCTCTTCTTGTAGCTGGCTCTCCGCTGCCATTCTCACCACTGGGGCGGCCTCCATTATGCCGCTGCTCTTATCCCAGCCTTCTACTGTCTCTATCTCCAGCGCCAACTCCAGCGCTGCTCCCAGTGTTTTTGGATGTCCCAGCGTTACCTTCTGGCTTAGACCCCGTGGCTCGATGGCCTGGACAAAGTAGCTTAGGGCTAACCCATCCAGCGCCTCCGTCGGTAGCTGGCTGTATGCGCGCCGGCTGAGAGTCTCAATGTCTGTTGCCAGTGCACGCAGCGACTCACCCTGCCGTCTGCGTCTGTTACACAGTTCCGCGGCTACGATGGCCTGCTCTTCACATCGTCCGAAGCGTCTCCGCAGGGCCCCCATCACCACATCCAAGTCCTTTGTATCCGCTATTGCCGACACGCACGCCGTAGCCTCGCCCTCGAGGGACATCACGAGATGGCTGGCTCTCTCCCTTCTCGTCCAGCCATTCCATTCTGCAGCCTCCTCAAACTGCTTGCAGTATGCCTCCCACTCGCCTTTACCGTTGTATTTCGGGACGAGCACGTCCTTCCTGGTTCTGCGGGCGCCATCCCCCGCCGTCGCGTGCCGTGCTTCAGCCTCGTCACTCCCCGCCTGTCTGCCAGCGGGGCCCGGCTCGGCTCCGCTCTCCTCCCGCCCGAGGTTCTCCCTCATCAGTCTGTATTCCTCCTTCATCCGTCTGTATTCCCCCCTATTCTCCGGATACACCGAGGCTTCAGACTCTTCCACCTCCCTTTTCATCTTTAGCCGCTCCATTCCGCACTTTCTCCGTCGTTCCTCCTCACCCTCTCCCCTCTCGGCCGAATCAGAGGCGTTACCGCTTTACTGTCTGGCACCAATGTAGCGTATCGGTGATACGCCAAGGAACGGTGAGGTATAGTTGGTACAGGTTCTTTATTCACAGGCTTCTTTAGCTCCTAGCAGCTAGCTTCACACCGCTAGCTCTAGACACAACAACCGGTCTGCTCGCCCGCATGGCACTGACTGGCTTCCGCCCCGGCCGCTGGTCACATATATCCCCTTCCCCCTAGGAACACACCCACACACATCAGTTCCTAGCTGCGATCCAGACACTTAGGTTGCACATCACATTACAGGTAATACTTGGATTACCTGAACACGTTACAATATTTACATATTTCAAAACATTTAAACATTTAAAAATCTGTATGGAAATCAACTGTAGCACATTGGGAGTATCAGGTTGTGTAGAACCGTTCATAAATCATTGTACTAGTCATTATTGATAGACGAGTGTTTACAGATATAGGCTATGTCTCCAGCTACAGGAATGGAGTCAAATTAAGCTCTTCGTTCATACCAGCAGGAAACATGGATTGGAGCCGATGAATCCATATACATTCACGCTGCAAAAGGATTTGTTCATGGTTACCACCCCTTCTATTAAGATACACCATCTCCAAACCTATACACTTGAGGTCACTGATTTTATGATCCATTTCGTTAAAGTGCCGTGCCACGGGAGAATTGATGTCGGCCCGCTTTATATTACTTCTGTGTTCGTTTAACCTAACTTTTAATTTGCGGGATGTCTGTCCAACATAATATTTTTTACACTGGCAGAATAATAAGTATACTATATGTGTAGAATTGCACGTTATTAAAGATCTGATCTTATAACTCTTTCCAGTATGGGAATCGTGGAATGCATTTGTTTTAATCATGTGGCTACAAGATACACAGGTTCTACATGGAAAGCTTCCATAAATAAAAGGCTCTGGCCTTGAATATGAGTCCGCTTTAACGAAGCGGTCTCTCAAACTTTTCGCTCTCTTATGCGTAAAGCGAGGAGGGTGTTGGAAGCGGTCATTTAGGGTTCTATCGGATGACAGAATGTGCCAGTGTTTCAAGACTGTGGACTTAATAATGGAACTAAATGGATCATAAGTCAGGACGTAGTTGATGGTGCCTGGTGTTCTGTCCCTTTCTTTCTTTTGGAACAGTTCTTTTCTTTCGACTTGATTTACAGTGACCATGGCTGAGTTAAGGCACTGTTTTGGGTAGCCCTTTTCTTTAAATCTTCCCAGCATGTTCTCACTTTCGGAGTGAAACTCCTCCTCAGAGCTGCAGATACGTTTGAGTCTATATAATTGACTTACAGGCAGGCTTTTCTTCAAGGGCATTGGATGGTGACTAGAAAATTGTAGGAGGTTGTTTTTATCTGTCGGTTTTCTATAGATGGTTGTGGCAATTACATTATCAATTTTAGTTAGTTTTACGTCTAGAAAATGGATGGATTCTCGGCTCTTTTCCATGCTAAAAGTGATTGATTCCAAACATTCAAGAGAAGGCAGACATCTCTGCGGCCGATATCTCCAAAACTCAAGCAACGAACGCAAAACGATATAGATGGATAAATAGCACTACAGGTGAGAGGGAATATATGTGTTTTGGATTTTAGGGTGAGCTGTCCCTTTAAGAGTAAAGGAGAATCATCTGGCTGAAGTCAGTCTTGTATGAGTGTGTCCATTTACGATTCCTTTGTCGTCACGCTGCTGTTGGTCAGGACCATTATGTTAGCTGTGGCAGCCTAGTGACACAAGAATGAGACAGGTGGCATCTCTGTCAACACAGGACGTCCCAAAGAGTCATGAAGCCCCCCCCTCTGTAAACAGTCCCCACGCTCCTATACCCGTTCTTACAGCTGCTTCATTTTGTGACTTATTTTATGCCCTGGCAGGATTTAAAAGAAGAAGTATGTCATTAACGTAATCATAATGCCTGAGTGGGGTTATTCTTATTTTTATCGTTTGTTTATGGAGAAGAGATAATGATGTACTAGTCTTCGCCTACCTGAAATAGAGACTCTTCAATCACTTGTTCCTCGACAGATGTCTCCTAGTGACAGACACAGGACAGGACAGGGGCTCTCGTCAAAGGCTGACTGAAAGTCTTTGCTCAGGGTTCCCATCACTTCCCACAGGCCTTGAAAATCATTCCCAGTCACTGGATTTGTGAAAAATCAAATAAGGCTTTTGGAAAATGTTCATCAGTATGCGTACGCTTTCTCTGTACTCACAACATTTCCCATCCAGAGGTAATGGAATTTGTGATGGAGGTTTGTCTTGGATTTCTTGACATGACAAGATGATGAGTAAAAAAAAAACAGATGCCTAATTTTGACCAATATATTTGGTCTTATACCCAAAATGTGCCAATTTTGAGTAGCAAGTACCTGCTTATTGAAGGTCATTGAAACCTGCTTATCGAAGGTCATTGAAAAGTCCTTAAATTTGATCTCCAAGTGAGTGTGGGAAGCCTGTTTGTTATTGGAAAAGTTACAGTACTTTTAACAGGCATCATCAGATGTCCATAAGTCGCTCATTGGTAGCTACTGTATCATCTTCCTCACGGGAATGTGTGGATGTTCTTTCAAAGTGTGACTTTGACGGGCAGAAACGGAGACGAAATTCATTGTGAATTTCCAACTCCTGAGCATTGCCTACTGAAACGGCCTCAGTGTGATTTAAGGAATGAGGGTAGCCTTTTCTCGCACTTTGCCCAACAGTCTGTGTGTTTGGCTTTGTGCGAGCTGCCCGGTCACGTCGCTGTGCCCCACCCTAACGCCCGGCCCCGCCTGTCCACAGAGCATCGTGCGCGTGGTGTTCCATGACCGGCGGCTGCAGTACATGGAGCACCAGCAGCTGGAGGGATGGAGGTGGAGCAGACCTGGAGACCGAATCCTGGATATAGGTGAGAGTGATTCCACCAAACCATCATGTAATATAAGGTGACCAGAGTTCTGAATGGACATTTCAATATCATATATATATCATATATATATATGGGTACCTGACGGAGCTGGATTTTTTAATTAGGTCAGACTAATGCTAATGCTAATGCTGAGGCTATAGTTCAGTGATGATGTCATCAGTGATGTCATCAGTCTGAGGCTATATAAGTGATGGGAGTATAAGTAGGTAGAATCGGGGAGGAATGTGATGTCATCAGTGATGCAAGCTGCAGGGCCAGCTCGGCGGGCTGCAGGGCAGGCGAGCCTAGGTAATCGAACGCCCGTAGCGCGCGAGATGCCTAGTATCATTAAAATATCAAATGTTATTATCTATGAAATAAAGAAGGGGGACAATTCTGGTTTGCTGATGTCACCTTTTATAGAGTACAACAGGTGGCGCCATCACCTGGTGTAACCTGTGTTGTGCACTTTTTTCACACCCTAACCCTAATCTTGACCAAAAAAAATTACTTGCCGCACGTTTTCAGGAAGAAGCAATTGCAGCGACCAATCAAATGAGTTCGGGGGCGGGGTTTGCGGTCGTCAAAAGGGCTTTTCTGTGTGGAGTTTGCATGTTCTCCCCGTGCCCCCTGGGGGTTTCCTTCATATAGGAACCCCCACACCAAAACATACAATATCCTGGTCGCTGATGTGGTGCCTCCTCTGGTCGTTAGGGTCGCCTGTTTGGAGGGAGGGGAACTCGTTGGAATGTGCTATGTCCCCTGTCAGGTGAAAAGAAGCGGCTGCCCATGTCTCGGAGGAAGCATGGAGCCAGTTTCGGCTCTCCCCAGATCGGCAGAGGGTGGAGCAGCAACCAGGATAAATAAATTAAAATTTGCACTAATGGGGGATAAAAATGGGATAAAAAATCGGGGGGGGGGGGAATATATATATTTATATAAAAAAAAAAAAAAAGTATGGTAATTTTCCCATTCACTTCCATGTAAATCGACTTATTTTTTCAGCCAGTGGAGTCGCCCCCTGCAGGCCATTCGAAAGAATGCAGATTTAAGTTGCTTCACAAATGGAGCTAAATATAGGCTCTTGGTTTTATCATTACATGTCAGGTTTTACACATATTTGGTTTTGCTGTCAAATTTTCAAAATCAATTTTTCACTAATGACTTGATTGATTGATTGATTTATTGATTGATTGATTGATTGATTGATTGATTGATTGATTGCTTGATGTTGGTGGGGAAAGTAAAGTAAGTAACATCCTCCCCTTCCTCAATAACTGGCGTCAACATGCCTGTGAGCAAGGCATGTACTGTAACTGCTGACCGCACCAGTGTGGAGCTGCTGGCTGCTCAGAAACCAAAAGTACAATACTGGGGGTAGTTAGTACTCAGCATGTTTTAGTCAGTTCTCCTGGTTTGGCTTTGAAAACGAGGTTGACTGACTGACTCATTACTTGCAGATATCCCACTGTCGGTAGGGATAGCTGAGCCTCGTGCACATCCTCTGCACCTCAACACCATTGAGTTCCTCTGGGATCCTGTCAAGAACGCTTCTGTTTTCATCCAGGTACATACATACATACATACATACATCATCATCATCAACAACATAAAAGGGAGTAAGTGGGCTCAGTTTGTTTGTTTAAGTTTTTGTCCCACATTGCGATGTCACTGATGATGTCACAATGTCTATGACATCATCAGTGATGTCTCTTGAGCAATTGTGATGTCATCAGTGAGTGATGTCATCAGTGATGCAAAGTTGTGCAAACGTGCGCTGCGCTGCGCATGCCAATCTTTATTTTCATTGTTTATTTGACAGGGACAATGCACAATAAATACATTGCGCCAGAAATAGCTACAGTATTAGTTAATTTGCATGTTGTCCCTGGGAGGGAGAAGACGGTGGTGGTGCAATAGACAAACAAAAACATACTTAAAAAAAACGCACTCCCAGCTACAGAAACCACATCAACACTATGGAGATACACCTAACAGAATAACAGTAGAATCACACATATCCGTATATCAGTACATTAGTCAAATTAATCAGAAACACACAAAATTTCCCTGCACTAAAACTAAAGCAAAGAAAATGTTCTCGATAGACGAGAGAAGAATTCTAATGGCTACAGGACTGTCCTTCTCAATAGGGCAGGTGAGGCCACGCAGCAGCCAAGCTGCGGGCAAGGCCGAAGTTGAGCAATTGTGCGCTGAGTGACATCACTCGAGCACTCCATGATGTGATCAGCAATTGTGATGTCATCAGTGATGCGAAGTTGCAAATTGTGCGCTGCGCATGCCAATAGAGCAGGCGAGGCCACGCAGCAGCCGAGCTGCAGGGCGGGAAAGGTGATTTCTAGTACAGTACATACCTGTACTGTACATACATACATACATACATACATACATACATACAATACATACATACATACAATACATACAATACATACAATACATAAAGTACATACAGTACGTACAGTACGTACATACTGCCACCAACTTCTGGCCTGGGACAAGTCTGCTTTGTTGCTTGATCTTCAGGGTTAGTGTGGAGTGTTTTAAATGCTCATACATGTATGTTGACGAACTTCAAGTTCTAAAGCCTCTCTCTTCTCTTCTCTCCTTCTCCTCTCCTCTCCTCTCCTCTCCTCTCCTCTCCTCTCCTCTCCTCTCCTCTCCTCTCCTCGCCTCGCCTCGCCTCCCCTCCCCTCCCCCTCCCCTCCTCAGGTCAACTGCATCAGCACTGAGTTCACCCCCAGAAAGCATGGCGGGGAGAAGGGGGTGCCATTTCGTATCCAGGTGGACACTTTCACCCAGAACGAGCATGGGGAATACATGGAACACGTCCATTCCTCCAGCTGCCAGGTCAAAGTCTTCAAGGTCAGGACCTGCATCCCTTTTCTTTATCCAAACCCATCTAGAATGGAGGGAGTTTAGGGTGACTTCAATTCCCAGCACTGAAATGTATTAGCATCTTGAAGTCGAGTTTATTTTTCTCAATTACCTTTATCATCTAAGTTGTCCGTCTCCTTTACGTTAGTCCCCGTGGTTTCTGCACAGAGATATCACCACTCGTTGTCGATCCTCTCTCTTCAGAAGAAGCCATTTACTGCCATTCATTATTTTTTTTATTTTTTTTTTATATATATTTGCCCCCCGATCTTTCTATCCCAATTTTATCCTCCATTAGTGCTAATTTTTTATTCATTTATCCTGGTTGCTGCTCCACCCACTGCCGATCTGGAGAGAGCCGAAACTGGCTCCATGCTTCCTCCGAGACATGGGCAGTAGCCAGCCGCTTCTTTTCACCTGACAGGGGAAGCTTCACCGGTAGGACATAGCACGTGGGAGGATCACGCTATTCCAACGAGTTCCCCTCCCTCCGACTAGAGGAGGAACCACATTAGCAACCAGGATATTGCATGTTTTGGTGTGGGGTTCCTATAGGAAGGAAAACCGCCAGGGGGCACGGGGAGAACATGCAAACACCACACAGAAAGGCCCTTTTGACGACCCCACTCGGGCGGTGGGCACTCGAGGACATGCGGACGGGCACTCATTCCTTCAGCGCTCACAGCGTCCCAGGTGGGAATCGAACCCAGGACCTTCTAGCTGTGAGGCGACAGCGCTTACCACCGTGCCCCCTGCCATTCATTCTTATACAGTATTAAAAACAACTTCCGCAGGCTTGACAATTTGCCAAATCCATCACATAAACCTTTCAATTTGGCTTTGTTACAGTCTGTTTATCTGTTATCACTATTACAGTACTCTCTGCTTATACTGTCAATCACATGACACCCACATGAAGAAATGTAAAGTCTCTGGCAGGAAATAATCTCTCAAAAATATGTTTCTTCACAAACGTTTCTCGCACTATCGTCACATCCATCTTTTTTTATTATTTGCTGCGTCTTTGTTAGTTTGGACGTTGGTTCATTTCGAGCTAGTAAAAATGTCTATTTTAAAAACAAGCTGAAAGGCAAGAACATTTTCCAAAATAGTTTCACATGGCATGCATATGCATTTGCAAAACAATTGGGGGAAATATGAACTAGATGCAAACATAAGTCAATTGTTTCTATCTCCTTATCTAATTAGTTTGTCACCGACACACCGCAGCAATATGGTCTGATGACATGTGAGTGATGTAGCTTTATATACAGTAGCTATGCTATGACATGTATTTACTTTTGATTTGCTCTCCTTTTGTTCTGAAAGCCAAAAGGAGCTGATCGCAAGCTGAAGACGGACAGGGAAAAGATTGATAAAAAGGTCCTTCAAGACAGAGAAAAGTACCAACCGTCCCACGAAACCACCATGCTAACAGAGGTGAGACGCTGCGTGGTTCCTCGGTGGTCAATTCTGGATATATCTGGTAGGGGTGGGACTCACAAGTTTGATCACCATGTGATATTATGTAGGTTCATTTGACAACGATGCGATATTTCCCGATATCACAAAATTGATTTGATTCAGGGGGCTGCGATCGATATTATACGATATGTCCCACGATAATGGCCACAATTACATTTATATCAACTCAAAAAAACAACTAAAATATCATTTGACAACAAACATTTTAAGCTCTTGCAGACATTTAAATGAAAAACAATCTATTATTTTGTCACCTGCAGTGCTAAATGCACGCTCAGAAGGCACACTAGTACCAGGAATGCACAGGTATGTTTTGGCAAGGTTTGCCAGTAGAGGAAGCTCAGTCTTCCGACTTTCATCTGGATATTGTATCATATCGTATATATATCTCATCTCATCACTTATACAATCATTATGCCAGTCGATGTATTCTATTCCATTTTGAGTTAATAGTACTTCACACTATGTTAATGTGTTGTGCTATGTGTGTGCTGTTCTACATGAGAGTGTGTGTGTAATAGTACTTCACACTATGTTAATGTGTTGTGCTATGTGTGTGCTGTTCTACATGAGAGTGTGTGTTTAATAGTACTTCACACTATGTTAATGTGTTTGTGCTATGTGTGTGCTGTTCTACATGAGAGTGTGTGTTTAATAGTACTTCACATTATGTTAATGTGTTGTGCTATGTGTGTGCTGTTCTACATGAGAGTGTGTGTTTAACCATGCTTTTGTGCTGGCCTCTGTCATGTTAATGTATTGTGCTATGTGTGTGCTGTTCTACATGAGAGTGTGTGTGTAATAGTACTTCACACTATGTTAATGTGTTGTGCTATGTGTGTGCTGTTCTACATGAGAGTGTGTGTACTTCACACTATGTTAATGTGTTGTGCTATGTGTGTGCTGTTCTACATGAGAGTGTGTGTTTAATAGTACTTCACACTATGTTAATGTGTTGTGCTATGTGTGTGCTGTTCTACATGAGAGTGTGTGTGTAATAGTACTTCACACTATGTTAAGGTGTTGTGCTATGTGTGTGCTGTTCTACATGAGAGTGTGTGTACTTCACACTATGTTAATGTGTTGTGCTATGTGTGTGCTGTTCTACATGAGTGTGTGTGTAATAGTACTTCACACTATGTTAATGTGTTGTGCTATGTGTGTGCTGTTCTACATGAGAGTGTGTGTACTTCACACTATGTTAATGTGTTGTGCTATGTGTGTGCTGTTCTACATGAGAGTGTGTGTGTAATAGTACTTCACACTATGTTAATGTGTTGTGCTAGGTGTGTGCTGTTCTACATGAGAGTGTGTGTGTAATAGTACTTCACACTATGTTAATGTGTTGTGCTATGTGTGTGCTGTTCTACACATGAGAGTGTGTGTTTAACCATGCTTTTGTGCTGGCCTCTGTCAATGATTGGGACTGTTGGTGCGCTGCGTCAATCAGAATCTGGTGTGTCATTCAACTAGAAGAGAAACAAACTGTATTAGGCTGTACAGTAACAGATATATGGAAAGGCTACCAATTGTTTATTGCTTGGTATTTAAAAAAAATGCAATTATGGGTTTAATTTAACTAACTGACATCGCCAATTATGATCCATAATGAGTTAGATTTTTTTTTAAATGAAGGATATGTTGCATAATGGAATGAACACTCCTCAAGTGTTTGTGCTAAAACATACAGTATGTACAGTACATGGGTCAACCTGCCAGGTTGAATAATGACAAAAGTGTGCAGAAGTAGAAAGTACATTAGATTGAACGTCTCTCTCTCTCTCTCTCTCTCTCTCTCTCTCTCTCTCTCTCTCACCCACTCTCTCTCCCCTCTCTCTCTCTCTCCCAGTGTTCCCCATGGCCTGACGCCCTGAACCTCAGCAGCAGCAGCAGTAGCACTCCCTCCCCGGTCTACCACAGCTCACCAACCTCCTGCAGCTTCACAGAGGGGTGAGTCCACATTCACACTGTATGTCTGCAGAGGGGTGAGTCCATATTAACACTGCATGACTGTAGCAGAGGGGTGAGTCCACATTCACACTGCATGTCTGCAGAGGAGTGAGTCCACATTCACACTGCATGTCTGTAGCAGAGGGGTGAGTCCACATTCACACTGCATGTCTGCATTTGATCAAACTCAAACATGATTTCTGTCAGTTTGAATGAGTTTTTTTAGGAGAGCTGTAGATTAGCGTCAGAGTGGAATGAAAGATGTGGCTGTTCCTTTCTCATTTACTGCAATATGTAATTCATTACTCAGGCTGGCTGGGTTTCAAGAGTTGTACCAACTGTGAACTAATTCTAGAACAGAAAAAGCAGCAAAATCTGTAAATTCTCAACTAGGACCACACATGGGTTTACATAAGTTCAGCTTATTTATCCACTGTGACGTCTGGGTAAGAGGTAAAAACAATCGCCTACCACCGCGGAGACCCAGGTTCCATTCCCCATAGTGGTACTTCCGGCTTGGTCAGCCATTCCTACTGTACAGCCGGTCGAATATGTGTCCTGGTCACTGCAATACTGCCTCCTGTGGTTGGTCGGGGTACCTGTTTTTGGGGGGGAGGGGAACTGGGCGGAATATCGTGAAACACACGCGTGCACGCACACGCACACACACACACACACACGCACGCACGCACGCACGCACGCACGCACGCACGCACGCACACACACACACACACACACACACACACACACACACACACACACACACATTTCAAAAGCACAAGATTTTTCAGAACATTGCTATATGAACAGAGTTAAAAACAATTACTTTTCATAGGTAGATATGTAAAATAATAGATGTGTCTCAGAGCAGTAAGAAGAAACGACTCCAACCAATCATCCCAATGTTGTTCTCATCCTCGTGTGCATGTTGTTGTTTTTTTAGCAACTGCTCTCCAGACCAGCAGGGGGAGCTGCTCTTGCCAGGCTGCTCTGATGACGTAAGTAACAGAGTCCTTAAAGTTTAGGCCATTATTTGGACACAGTGGATGCTCTGCTGCTACAGTATACTCATTTCTCTTCTTCTTTTTGACATGTAGCACCTTCTGCCCTCGTGCTCGCCGCAGGACACTCAGCAGTGGCTGCACCGTCACAGGTTCTCGCCTTTCTCCAGGCTCTTCTCCTGCTTCTCAGGTAACATGGGCAAAACCAAAACGCACAACTTTCTCACAACACATCTTCACAGAAAGTCATGTTGATTTGTGGAACACATCAAGGAGTGCACAAGTAAGAATGAGCAAAAAGTTCAGTTCAAGATGAGTCAGTCATAGAAAAAAACTAACATTATGAGGAATTGAATGGGTATTCAGAGGCGGAGTCAGATATTGTAAACATTCGGGGCTTAGCCCAAAACTATAGCGGGAGTCCCGGGAGATCAACAACACTTTCACTAATGTTAATTTGGACACCTAATTTACCTGTTGGGCCACAGACTAAAGAAAATGACAGCTTGAGTTTACCCAAAACTAGCGCTTGTCTGTCTGACCAGCGGTGGCATGTTGCTGTTGGGTAGATTTAGTTGATCAAAGATGCTAACACAGTAGCATACATAAAATAAGCATAACAGAAACGTCAGATAGGTCGGACCACCGTGTTTAACTATGGGATATATCTTCAAACGTTACAGTTACCGCCGAAAATGACAACAAAAATGAACAATAAATAAGTTTGTATCCCCACAATTCAAATCAATCGCCAGTTGTCTACCCAGAAGTGACTGTTGTTGTTAGTGTGACGTCACGGTTATTCTGTCTATTGTGCACTATTTTTCAAGCCATTTGAGATGATGGAATGTGTAAAAATCTATACATCATTTGGGAAAAATATGATGGATGCCCAGGAAGAAGAACAAACATCCTGTAGGCCCTAAATCCTATTTTGCATCTGATTGTTCTCCAACTCTCTTCATCATTCTGAAACCATAACATAATAAATGTGGAGGATGAATAATTGTCATTCCTGCCACACCTAAAAAGATGCAAAATTTGTCTGATGTAATTATTTTTAAGTTACATTACATAGGTAGGGTAGGAATTTGGCGTATATAAACAACATTGCTAATTTTGAAAAAGAAAAAGATTTTATACTATGCTGGAGGAGAATTCACAGAATAAATGTTTAGCTGACAAATCTGCTACATTTGCATGCCATAATAATCAGGGCTGCTATAATTGCAAATCAAGGATCCCCAACGATACCAAGTCAACTGACTACGTTTACATGCACACAATATTCCGGTTTTTGCCCATATTCGGAAAATGTCAATATTTTCCGACTAAATTAATAATCCACTAATATTCCCATTTACATGCAGCCGTAGCTCGCCCCCCCCATGCTGTTTACATGATCGTTCTCAAATTCAGAATATTGTCATTTTCCAAATAATAGTGGAATATTGTGTGCATGTAAACATAGTGAATGTGGTCTTAAATACTCTGAACCGAATGTGAGACCAACTTTTGCTCCATTGATTTGCCAGTCCAGTCAGAGAGACTGAGAGAAGTGACATAAAGTCGACGTTATTTGAGATACCTAAAAGATTCTGGGCTTCTGAAAACATTCGGGACTTAAGCCCCAGAAACAATTCTCTCCCCCATCATCAGAGCAGAGCAGCAGGTCCAACAGGACAGCAGACCATCATCAGAGCAGAGCAGCAGGTCCAACAGGGCAGCAGACCATCATCAGAGCAGAGCAGCAGGTCCAACAGGGCAGCAGACCATCATCAGAGCAGAGCAGCAGGTCCAACAGGGCAGCAGACAGATCAGTTATCTGAATGTTGCAGGTGCTGATCTGCTGAGGATGAGCAGAGAGGATCTGATCCAGGTCTGCGGCCCGGCAGACGGCATACGTCTCTTCAACACCATCAAGGGAAGGTGAGATACAGGACTTTAAATAGACTGCTGGAAAGCTGTGATAAACAGGTGAGATACAGTAGTTAAAATAGACTGATGTAGGCTTGCTAAAGCTGTGTTAAACAGGTGAGATACAGTAGTTAAAATAGACTGATGTAGGCTTCCTACAGCTGTGTTAAACAGGTGAGATACAGTAGTTAAAATAGACTGCTGTAGGCTTCCTAAAGCTGTGATAAACAGGTGAGATACAGTAGTTAAAATAGACTGATGTAGGCTTCCTAAAGCTGTGATAAACAGGTGAGATACAGTAGTTAAAATAGACTGATGTAGGCATCCTAAAGCTGTAATAAACAGGTGAGATACAGCAGTTAAAATAGACTGATGTAGGCTTCCTAAAGCTGTGTTAAACAGGTGAGATACAGTAGTTAAAATAGACTGCTGTAGGCATCCTAAAGCTGTAATAAACAGGTGAGATACAGTAGTTAAAATAGACTGATGTAGGCATCCTAAAGCTGTGTTAAACAGGTGAGACACAGTAGTTAAAATAGACTGATGTAGGCTTCCTAAAGCTGTGTTAAACAGGTGAGATACAGTAGTTAAAATAGACTGATGTAGGCATCCTAAAGCTGTGTTAAACAGGTGAGATACAGTAGTTAAAATAGACTGATGTAGGCATCCTAAAGCTGTGTTAAACAGGTGAGATACAGTAGTTAAAATAGACTGATGTAGGCTTGCTAAAGCTGTGTTAAACAGGTGAGATACAGTAGTTAAAATAGACTGATGTAGGCTTCCTAAAGCTGTAATAAACAGGTGAGATACAGTAGTTAAAATAGACTGCTGTAGGCTTCCTAAAGCTGTAATAAACAGGTGAGATACAGTAGTTAAAATAGACTGATGTAGGCTTCCTAAAGCTGTGATAAACAGGTGAGATACAGTAGTTAAAATAGACTGATGTAGGCTTCCTAAAGCTGTGTTAAACAGGTGAGATACAGTAGTTAAAATAGACTGATGTAGGCTTCCTAAAGCTGTGTTAAACAGGTGAGATACAGTAGTTAAAATAGACTGATGTAGGCTTCCTAAAGCTGTGTTAAACAGGTGAGATACAGTAGTTAAAATAGACTGATGTAGGCTTGCTAAAGCTGTGTTAAACAGGTGAGATACAGTAGTTAAAATAGACTGATGTAGGCTTCCTAAAGCTGTAATAAACAGGTGAGATACAGTAGTTAAAATAGACTGATGTAGGCTTCCTAAAGCTGTAATAAACAGGTGAGATACAGTAGTTAAAATAGACTGCTGTAGGCTTCCTAAAGCTGTAATAAACAGGTGAGATACAGTAGTTAAAATAGACTGCTGTAGGCATCCTAAAGCTGTGATAAACAGGTGAGATACAGTAGTTAAAATAGACTGATGTAGGCTTGCTAAAGCTGTGTTAAACAGGTGAGATACAGTAGTTAAAATAGACTGATGTAGGCATCCTAAAGCTGTAATAAACAGGTGAGATACAGTAGTTAAAATAGACTGCTGTAGGCATCCTAAAGCTGTGATAAACAGGTGAGATACAGTAGTTAAAATAGACTGATGTAGGCATCCTAAAGCTGTGATAAACAGGTGAGATACAGTAGTTAAAATAGACTGATGTAGGCATCCTAAAGCTGTAATAAACAGGTGAGATACAGTAGTTAAAATAGACTGCTGTAGGCATCCTAAAGCTGTAATAAACAGGTGAGATACAGTAGTTAAAATAGACTGATGTAGGCATCCTAAAGCTGTGTTAAACAGGTGAGATACAGTAGTTAAAATAGACTGATGTAGGCATCCTAAAGCTGTGTTAAACAGGTGAGATACAGTAGTTAAAATAGACTGATGTAGGCTTCCTAAAGCTGTGTTAAACAGGTGAGATACAGTAGTTAAAATAGACTGATGTAGGCATCCTAAAGCTGTGATAAACAGGTGAGATACAGTAGTTAAAATAGACTGCTGTAGGCATCCTAAAGCTGTAATAAACAGGTGAGATACAGTAGTTAAAATAGACTGCTGTAGGCATCCTAAAGCTGTGT
Organism: Poromitra crassiceps; assembly: GCF_964638095.1. NCBI lineage: Eukaryota > Metazoa > Chordata > Actinopteri > Beryciformes > Melamphaidae > Poromitra > Poromitra crassiceps. The sequence continues at coordinate 49,725,939 of NC_139627.1, read as the reverse complement.
TAAACAGGTGAGATACAGTAGTTAAAATAGACTGATGTAGGCATCCTAAAGCTGTGTTAAACAGGTGAGATACAGTAGTTAAAATAGACTGATGTAGGCTTCCTAAAGCTGTGTTAAACAGGTGAGATACAGTAGTTAAAATAGACTGATGTAGGCATCCTAAAGCTGTGATAAACAGGTGAGATACAGTAGTTAAAATAGACTGCTGTAGGCATCCTAAAGCTGTAATAAACAGGTGAGATACAGTAGTTAAAATAGACTGCTGTAGGCATCCTAAAGCTGTGTTAAACAGGTGAGATACAGTAGTTAAAATAGACTGATGTAGGCTTCCTAAAGCTGTGTTAAACAGGTGAGATACAGTAGTTAAAATAGACTGATGTAGGCTTCCTAAAGCTGTGATAAACAGGTGAGATACAGTAGTTAAAATAGACTGATGTAGGCTTCCTAAAGCTGTGTTAAACAGGTGAGATACAGTAGTTAAAATAGACTGATGTAGGCTTGCTAAAGCTGTGTTAAACAGGTGATATACAGTAGTTAAAATAGACTGATGTAGGCATCCTAAAGCTGTGATAAACAGGTGAGATACAGTAGTTAAAATAGACTGATGTAGGCATCCTAAAGCTGTGATAAACAGGTGAGATACAGTAGTTAAAATAGACTGATGTAGGCTTCCTAAAGCTGTGATAAACAGGTGAGATACAGTAGTTAAAATAGACTGATGTAGGCATCCTAAAGCTGTGATAAACAGGTGAGATACAGTAGTTAAAATAGACTGATGTAGGCATCCTAAAGCTGTGATAAACAGGTGAGATACAGTAGTTAAAATAGACTGATGTAGGCTTGCTAAAGCTGTGTTAAACAGGTGAGATACAGTAGTTAAAATAGACTGATGTAGGCTTGCTAAAGCTGTGTTAAACAGGTGAGATACAGTAGTTAAAATAGACTGATGTAGGCTTCCTAAAGCTGTGATAAACAGGTGAGATACAGTAGTTAAAATAGACTGATGTAGGCTTCCTAAAGCTGTGATAAACAGGTGAGATACAGTAGTTAAAATAGACTGATGTAGGCTTCCTAAAGCTGTGTTAAACAGGTGAGATACAGTAGTTAAAATAGACTGATGTAGGCTTCCTAAAGCTGTGTTAAACAGGTGAGATACAGTAGTTAAAATAGACTGATGTAGGCTTCCTAAAGCTGTGTTAAACAGGTGAGATACAGTAGTTAAAATAGACTGATGTAGGCTTCCTAAAGCTGTGTTAAACAGGTGAGATACAGTAGTTAAAATAAACTGATGTAGGCTTGCTAAAGCTGTGATAAACAGGTGAGATACAGTAGTTAAAATAGACTGATGTAGGCATCCTAAAGCTGTGGTAAAGAACAAACCCTGGCAGTAAGAAGTTCCTAGGGCTGCACTAACCACCATTTTCATTGTTGACTATTTGCTTGATTAATCAATTAGTTTGGTCTATAAAATGTCAGAAAATGGGGAAAAATGTCGATCAGTGTTTCCCAAAGCCCAAGATGACGTCCTCACTCCTCAAATGTCTTGTCTTGTCCACAACCCAAAGATATTCTGTTTACTGTCATAGAGGAGCAAAGAAACCAGAAAATATTCACATTTAAGAAGCTGGAATCAGAGGATTTTCCCCCCCTAAAAAATGACTCAAACAGAGTACCAAAATAGCTGGCGATTAATTTAATCGTTGACCACTAATCAATGAATCGTTGCAGCTCTATTTGGTAGCTAAGCAATAATTCTGAAGCAATGATGAACTTGGGTAACGTTGGCCATCAGCCTTCCCTAAACACTGGTTTCAGTTCCCAGTATAGACTGTCCCTTTTTCAGGAACCTGTGGGATTTGATGCAGTGTTAATTGAAGTGAGTTGAGTTAGCATAAACACACTGTAAGGGGGATACCTCTCTCTCTCTCTCTCTCTCTCTCTCTCTCTCTATATATATATATATATATATATATATATATATACTATATAAGTTAAGTACCGGTACTAGTATTACATTATCTTTGCTCATTTTCCAGGTGTGTTCAGCCACGTCTCACCATCTATGTGTGTCAGCAGCAGAGCAAAAATCAGCCTCCCATCAAGCCGGGGGGTGGAGATGGTAGGTGCAGACATAATACGACAACAAGGATTAACTAATGCAAAGATTTGTTTAATTCTCACCATAATCGTCAGGCCCCCACTTATGTTGGATTTATCTCAAATATTCTATGTCGAGCGTCCGGGTAGTGCAGCGATAGATTGCCTGCCTACTAACACAACGGTCGCAGGTTCGAGCCCCCGTGTTACCTCAGGCTTGGTCGGGCGTCCATACAGGCACAGTTGGCCGTCTCTGCGGGTGGTTAGACAGATTAAGGGTATGTGTCCTGGTCGCTGCACTAGCGCCTCCTCTGGTCAGTCTGTTTGGTGGGAAAGGGAACTGGCAGGAATAACGGGATCCTCCCACGCGCTACAGTATGTCCTGCTGGTGCTGCTGTCAGATGAAAAAGCGACTGGATCGGAGGAAGCATGTGCTAGTCTACGGCTCTCCCCTGATCGGCAGAGCGGGTGGAACCACGCCTGGGACAACAGGGGGAATTGGCCAAGTACAATTGGGGAGAAAACAGGGAGAACAAATAAATCAGTATGTCCCATCCCTCTCATTCCCAATTCCAATTCCCACATTTGAGTCATGGAATATCAGGGAATCCCCCCCCCCCCCCCCCCCCCCACACACACACACATTTACTGTAGACAAGACAAGCCTGCCTTTAGAACTTCTCTGATCTGAAAAACAACATTAAAAAACCAGGATGTTATTACATTTTGTCTGACTTAGCCATGGAGAGGTTTACATCAGTCTTACAGGGAGATCCATGCATATACGCCCTCTGATTTTCAGCCCCGGTTGAGAACATGCAGGGTTTCTCTCCTAAGCCTCTCTCCCTGTCTTCCATGCAGTCTACCACGCTCTGTACCTGGACGAGCTGACGCTGCTGGACCTGTCTGAGAAGGTCGCCATGCTGTACAGCGTCACTCCACAGCAGATCACCCACATCTACAGACAAGGACCCACGGGCATCCACGTCCTGGTCTCCGATGAGGTATATCCATGTCGAGTCCGACTCGACTCTCCGAATCACGGACTCATTTTCAGGACTTGTGACTCAGCTTGGACTTGAGCACTGATGACTCAGACTTGGACTCAAACATAGAGACACTGCAAAACGCGTCATCATTCAAAAGCCACGCCCAAGACGGGGGAAAATACAAGGAAGCACTGCCTGACGACTGCAGCTAGCAAAACAAACCGCGGCTAACCGGGGCGAACGGAGGAACTCTCGTCAGATAGAAATAGTTTTGTGGGGTTTTACAGGGATTTGGACAGTTTTCTTTTTAGATAATTCCAAACAATTATTTCAGTACACTTCCTCCAATGAAGAGGGAAAGGTACATCGAGAAAATGAACTCAGTTGGCCTGGAGCAGTGTCCCTTTTAATTGCCCAAACAACGCTGGATAAACGATCCCACACAGTGGCCTGAAGTGAAATACTATGACATGAGCTTTTAGGCATGTTTAAATTAATGAAAATAACGTTAAAAATTACATTTGTTGTCTGCGGAGCCCCACCACACAACAACTTTTAGCTATGTTTAATTCAAGGAAAATGACGCTGGTGAATGGGAGTGAACGGAGCGATTTCCCCCGTGATGGGCGTGGCCTATTTCATGCAGTGTCTCTATGCATTCGGACTGGGAAGTTGGAGACGAGGACTCACACTTCTTTGTAATAGGCCCTAATAATTTGGCATAAGATATTGATAGCTATATTAGTACAGTGACATTATTCAAAGGCAGGCATGTGTGTTCCACCTAAATGCGGATTTACATTCAGTAACTCCGGACTTGGACTCGGACTCAGGTAATGGGGACTCGACACAGACTTGACTTGGACTCGAGACATAGTGACTTGACTACAACACTGCTTCAAACATCCAGCTTCAAATCCTAGAAACACAGGGGGGCACAGTGGTAAGCGCTGTCGCCTCACAGCTAGAAGGTCCTGGGTTCGATTCCCACCTGGGACACTGTGAGCGCTGAAGGAGTGCGTGCCCGTCTGCATGTCCTCAAGTGCCCACCGCCCGGGTGGGGTCGTCAAGCCTTTCAGCTTGTTTTTAAAATAGACATTTTTACTAGCTCGAAATGAACCATCGTCCAAACTAACAAAGATGCAGCAAATAATAAAAAAAGATGGATGTGACGATAGTGCGAGAAACGTTTGTGAAGAAACATATTTTTGAGAGATTATTTCCTGCCAGAGACTTTACATTTCTTCATGTGGGTGTCATGTGATTGACAGTATAAGCAGAGAGTACTGTAATAGTGATAACAGATAAGCAGACTGTAACGAAGCCAAATTGAAAGGTTTATGTGATGGATTTGGCAAATTGTCAAGCCTGCGGAAGTTGTTTTTAATACTGTATAAGAATGAATGGCAGGGGGCACGGTGGTAAGCGCTGTCGCCTCACAGCTAGAAGGTCCTGGGTTCGATTCCCACCTGGGATGCTGTGAGCGCTGAAGGAATGAGTGCTCGTCTGCATGTCCTCAAGTGCCCACCGCCCGGGTGGGGTCGTCAAAAGGGCCTTTCTGTGTGGAGTTTGCATGTTCTCCCCGTGCCCCCTGGGGGTTTCCTTCATATAGGAAGCCCTCATCAAAACATGCAATAATATAATACCTCCCACGTGCCATGTCCTACCGGTGAAGCTTCCCCTGAAAAGAAGCGGATGGCTACTGCACATGTCTCGGAGGAAGCATGGAGCCAGTTTCGGCTCTCCCCAGATCGGCAGAGGGTGAAATGAGCACTAATGGGGGATAAAAAAAATCAGGGGGGGGGGATATTTAAAAAGGAAAATCCTAGAAACATGTAAATGAGTGATATTTTGCGTCCGATAACAGAAACACTGTGATTCTCTTGAGTAGAGGTGAAGTGCAACATAAAGCTCAAAATGGACGTCAAGCGACAGTGGGTCTCCATGGCAGCAGGCAGGGCGAACAGGGTCGTGGAGTTGACTGGCTGTCTCTGACAGAAACGCAAAGAGCAGGTTGTAGTTGTTCCTCTGTCTCGGCCAGACTAGCCATATCTGTCTGGCTACGTTACGTATACTAATGACCCGCCATAAAAAGCAACAGCATAGAAAATCGCTCATTAACCAGCCAGACTTTAAAGGAACAGAGGAATGTGCAAACTACACAGAGAAAGCAGTTCTCTATATGGTTTCTGTGCGGGTTCAGATTATGTTACGTTACGTTTGTGTGAATCAATCACAAACACCTCTAACAAACTGGACCAGACTTGGGTGCAAATACGTGTGATCCTTTCTGATACTATAAAGCAGGGGTGTCAGACTCATATTAGGTAGAGGGCCGGATTTGTTCAACTGAGACCTCATGGGGGCCGGATTTTTTTTTTTACTAAAATCAATTCGACTCATTTACCCATTTACTTCACAAAAGAAATACTGCTCTTTCCATTTCTCTTGAAACTGCCTGCATTCCGTGTCAACCTTTCTCTTTTTCGACAGCATCTTGTTCAGGGGCGGACTGGGATCATAATTCAGGCCGGGCATTAGATACCAAGCAGGCCAGGCCGATACGGGCCGACGCGCGTGCCGGCGTCTGAAAAATTTGGGCCATTTAAAGCTCAATTTGGGCCGTTTGAAGCCAGATTTGGGCCGTTTGAAGCCCAATTTGGGTCGTTTAAAGCCAGATTTGGGCCGTTTGAAGCCCGATTTGGGCCGTTTGAAGCCCAATTTGGGCCGTTTGAAGCCCAATTTGGGCCAAGTCCAATTTTACAATGAGATGCACCCACTTTAAGCCGGATCCGCCCCGCGGGCCGTATCTCTGACATCCCTGCTATAAAGTGATGACTAAGCTTGCCCGGCACCAGGTGACCTCTCTAGTTGTCCAAACAAATAAAATCCTCTCAACGCCACAAATCAGGTTCACAGCTGAGGCTTCTCATCCATTTTGCCCTGCAGTCAGTGACCGTTAAGCTTGTTGAGTCCACCCTCACCTCCTCCATCACCGTCTGGTATGCTGCTGCCACTCTCAAGGACATTAACGGACTGCAGCGCATCATCCGCTGTGCTGAGAAGGTGATCGGCTGCAACCTGCCATCCCTCCAGGACCCGCATGCAGCCAGAACACTGAAGTGATCTCGTAAGATCATGGCCGACCCCTCCCGCCCTGGCAACGAGCTCTTCAAAACACTCCCCCTCGGCAAGAGACTGAGGTCTGTCAAGACCACAACATCTCGCCCCATCCACCAAGGTCCCTACTAACACCCCCCACAAACCCCACCCCCACTACCTGCTCCCGCACCCCGCCCCCCCCACACCAAACATCACTTTGCAGCTGGGCTTCACTCGTCACTTAAAGTATTATAGCTGCTTCTTCTACCAGAACGTTACACCATTACATTACATTACATTACATTACATTACATTACATTACATTACATTACATTACGTCATTTAGCAGATGCTTTTGTCCAAAGCCACTTACAATAACACATTTTGTCAACAGTACAGAAAACCACTATGTAACACAATCAATGACAGCTAAGATATTTTGATAGACTAGAGTAGCACCATGTAGGAAATAGTAATAATAATAATAATACATCGGATTTATATAGCGCTTTTCCAAATGCTCAAAGACGCTTCACAATACAAAACAATATAATACCATAACTTAAGAAAAGAGAAGAAAATAAATAAAGAAAATAAATAAAAGGTGAGAAGGAATAAGTAACATAAGTAGCATTAGTAGGTTTGAGAAGGATTTTTTTTATTTTTTATTAAAAGATAGAGGCTGATGCCATTAGATTACTCTTGCTAACTACACCGAGCATCGCTTAGACTGTAACTCATATTTAATTTAATGCCTATTTAACTCGGACTGTAAATTCAATGTAGATTCATATTTTATGCCTCCTCCACTTGTGTATTTATATTGTGTATATTGGACTGCACTAATGTTGTGATTGTCTTTTTGTTGTTTTCCTATTTCTTTATCTGAATATTGACATGAACGCGAAGACAAATTCCTGAAATGTAATCTTGCATACTGTGGCAATAAAAGTGATTCTGATGATCATCGTCACTCCAACTAAAGTTGATGAAGAGAAGGGGTAGATTTTTCTTCCAAAATGAGATATCTGCCATTTGGACAAAACAGTGACACCTGCTCCTACAAAATTATATAGCATAATATAAAAATATATATATACATTTTAAACTAAAGGGTAGTGGTGTCGAGAGGTGTGGTACGTACTGTAGTCAAAGATCAACTCCAATTAAAGGTTTTTATTAGCATTTTAGAAATAGTAATCAACGCTGTTCATTCACATTTTAGAAATAGTAATCAACTCTGTTCATTCATTCATTTCAGATGGTAATCCACTCTGTTCATTCATTTCAGATGGTGCAAAACTTCAGGGAAGAAACAAGCTTCATTATCAGCACTATGAGGGGTAAGGCTTTTTATAATCAGCTTCACATCTCAGTGTTTCACGTCCATATGGCATCCATCATCTATCCATGCATCCATGCATTCATCCATCTATCCATGCATTCATCCCGTCTATACTTGATTGTTGGTCATTTGGAACGATCTTTTATGCCGGTATTTTTTTCTGCCTTTTAGGGTGTAATTGTTTTCTGTCTTTTATATTCCCCAGACAAAAACACTGATGGCTACCATGTTGTCTTGAAATGACCAGCAGGTGGAGCTAAGAGTTTCGACATCTGGCGGATTCAAGCTCTATTAGTCTCCCTACTCTGCAATAGGTGTCATTTCCCAAGACTACAGTTAAACATCTTGAGCTTTTAGTTTACTGATACGTTTTGGTTTGTTTATTTCCATTTCATTTGTATTTGTGTTAAGTTATTGATTCATTTCTGATATGCTTTGTAATTAGTTGTAAACAGTGCTTCTAATGTACTGCATTGCTCCACACACACACACACACACACACACACACACACACACACACACACACACACACACACACACACACACACACACACACACACACACACACACACACACACACACACATTTCTGGCTCAGAGATCTATCGATGCAAATTATGGGTAACAGAGATCTATTGAGGCGAATGATGGATTACCAGTAATGATGAAAAAATGTATATACTGTAGTTATAGTATACCTACAGTAGGAGTGATTTATATACTGTAGTTATAGTATACCTACAGTAGGAGTGATTTATATACTGTAGTTATAGTATACCTACAGTAGGAGTGATTTATATACTGTAGTTATAGTATACCTACAGTAGGAGTGATTTATATACTGTAGTTATAGTATACCTACAGTAGGAGTGATTTATATACTGTAGTTATAGTATACCTACAGTAGGAGTGATTTATATACTGTAGTTATAGTATACCTACAGTAGGAGTGATTTATATACTGTAGTTATAGTATACCTACAGTAGGAGTGATTTATATACTGTAGTTATAGTATACCTACAGTAGGAGTGATTTATATACTGTAGTTATAGTAGACCTACAGTAGGAGTGATTTATATACTGTAGTTATAGTATACCTACAGTAGGAGTGATGTATATACTGTAGTTATAGTATACCTACAGTAGGAGTGATTTATATACTGTAGTTATAGTATACCTACAGTAGGAGTGATTTATATACTGTAGTTATAGTAGACCTACAGTAGGAGTGATTTATATACTGTAGTTATAGTATACCTACATTAGGATGATTTATATACTGTAGTTATAGTATACCTACAGTAGGAGTTATTGATATACTGTAGTTATAGTATACCTACAGTAGGAGTGATTTATATACTGTAGTTATAGTATACCTACAGTAGGAGTGATTTATATACTGTAGTTATAGTATACCTACAGTAGGAGTTATTGATATACTGTAGTTATAGTAGACCTACAGTAGGAGTGATTTATATACTGTAGTTATAGTATACCTACAGTAGGAGTGATTTATATACTGTAGTTATAGTATACCTACAGTAGGAGTGATTTATATACTGTAGTTATAGTAGACCTACAGTAAGAATGATTTATATACTGCAGTTATAATATACCTACAGTAGGAGTGATTTATATACTGTAGTTATAGGCCCCTATCGTCCCACTGGCCTTAAATTAGCGCTTAGCGCCAGGCGCAGCCTATATTAGTGGGCATGGACCGGCGCAGTCATATTTTCGTGTCGGCGCTACACGCGGCCTTAAGCATTATAACCACGCCTTTTAAGCGTAGAATTATTCACACCGTGCCCATTGGAGAAGTGCAGTAAACTAATCACAATGTCCCTTTCATGTTCCATTCCACGGAGCGATTCAATCCGCTCAGAAAAGCCCGACCAAAGCGCTCTGAGCTCCCCCCCTCCCTCTTTCATCCCCGTCTGTCTCCATATATATTATTCCATATTATTATGCTTCTCAAACCAATCTCACTGCAGTTTAAATACAGCAAATGTAAATACGCTACACTATAGCAAGATCAAAGTGAAAAGAATGTTCTAAACGCATCGGCTAGAAAAATATAGCCTATCCCTGGATGTCATGATGAGATTAGATTGGTGAAAGTTTGGGCAGAATGATATCGTTTTCTCTCGCTACCTTTTCTTCTCCCCCACTGCACAGGTAGGATGATGCAACAGCCTCTGAATGACAGGGGCTCAAAACTACGGTATAACAACTTTTCTTTCATCGGTCATTGTGCCTGTCTGACGCGCGAGAGAGAGAGGGAGTGAGAGAGAGAGAGGGGGAGAGAGAGTGAGATGGCAGAGGAGAGCTGCGCATAATTACGCACAAATCCCCCCCTGCGCACTGAATAAGGCCTGGTTTTGAAAAGCGCTAAATGCTAAATTAACGCCAGGGGGGAAGATAGCGTTAGGCTGGTATTTAAGGCCGAAACGCCCATTCTGGCCTATTCTGGCACTGTGCCACGCCGAAATGACTAAAAACATGATGCTATCTTCCCGAGGCAGGCGCAAAGCGCGTTTTTTTGCATTTAACGCCAGTTTAGCGCCTAAGGCCAGTGGGAAGATAGAGCCCATAGTATACCTACAGTAGGAGTGATTTTCTGATTATAGTCATCAGGCCAACTTGCAAGTTAAAAGTAAATTGTCAAATCATCGTACAGACAAAGAGAAGACAAATGAACAAATCCTGTATTAGTTGGTTTCATGTCAAATCGGTCTGTCCAAGTTCACATTTGTCCCACATATCAATTGCTGTGATACTCTAGAAGAGACCTTAAAGAAATCTGTCCATAGTCACAAATATAGATTGAACAACCCAAGACCAATGGAATTAATAAATATGTGAATCCTGTTTTAGGCTGGATTTGATTTTCTCTCTTCTGTACTTGACAAGATTACAGCAGAAGTGCACTTCCGTTTTCTGCCCTTCCTCCTCTCTCTCTCTCTCTCTCTCTCTCTCTCTCTGCTCTTTGTGCCCTCGCTCTGTCCTGATCTTTCTGCTTTCTTGGCTGTCTCCTTGGAAAGACGACCAGTGGAGAAGGGAGAGCCAGGATTACATGGCATTAGAGGTATTTGTGGGTTTAAAATAGTCTGATCGAGAGCAGCGCAAGTGACTGATAACTGCACACGCAAGTCTCTCCGTGTTACACGCGTGCACGCCACAGAGACACACACACACACACACACACACACACATACACTTTCACTCTGGACACACATCCTAGCTTTTACTCTAGACTCTAGACTTTTACTCTACGCATGTCTCTTAGGCAATCTTAATTAGGCTGGTTTATGTGTGTTTAAATTGAATTCATATTTTTTAAAATATATAAATTAAAAAATTTACAATCAGCTCATTATATTCATTGGATCTGGAATTAGCCTATTTGTTTCCCCCTAATGTGTAAGCTCTAACATATAATGTTTCCAGTTGGGTTCATTCAAAAACCTGTTCCTACTGGCAATGGGACATTTCCACAATGTGTGTCCTGGTAAATGGCGAGTGTCACAAAGAGCTGATTATATCCAAAACATTATGTAAGCCAAGATTAGTCAGCGGCAGAGCACTGGGACCTCTGCTGGATAGTGAGTGACATTACACAACACCACAATGACACTCAAATGCCAAAGATAACACAATACTAGAATTATGGCATGTTGGTAGAATTTAGTCACTGTGATTTTCTCACAAAAAAAAAAAAAAAAGGCAGAATATAAAAATGCATACATCCCATTCACACTCACTCACTCAGAGAAGAATTATGCCACTATAAAAGACTGCACTGTTCTCTCTACCAGGCCTGTAGCCAGGGTTTGAGAAATACCGAGGTCATTTTAGTGCGGTGTGGGGGGCCCAGGGGGGGGCTGTGGTCCCCCGGATAGAAAATGTTGTCCATTTTAAAGTAAAATGCTTCAATCTGGTGCACTTTGAGAGCACAATTAAGAAGAACTACAGACATCATGTTAGATTTATATCCTCTTTACTGTGCTGTTGCTTTAAAATTATACAAAAAAATAAATGTATCCCCATATAATATAATATTCTATAATAATATCTTTATAATATATATTTTTTTGAAAATACCGAGGTCATGACCTCGGTGTCCTCAATGGTAGCTACGGGCCTGCTCTCTACAAGTTAATATTGAGTGTCCAGCACAAACTGATTACTTATGTAGTAGGATAATAACTGCATAATCATGATGGGTATGAGGTATCTAGAACTAGCCTGTCGCATGTATATGGAAAATTAACCATTTACATAAATAAATTACAATCGCAGCTTTAAAACATATCTCTACGTCAAGACATTATCTCACAAAATCAAGTTTATTGGTGAGGAATGTCTTCAGACTGAAAGCAAACTAACTTTCAGTAGATGATTGTTCCCACTGCCCTTTGGTTGGAAGGAAAACATGGCACTTATAACTGATCAAATCAAGCCCATTCACATTTTCTCAAGAAGTGTATCCTCCCTTTGAGGCTAGAAGTCTTTGTGTGATTGGTACAGTATGATGCTGATAGCATGACGACACAGTACACAGTAAGTCCTGGCACCAGAGGCTGTGCTGCTACTGCTGTATCTATCCAGTTCTGCTGTTCTCCTTTCCTACGGCAGTTCCAGCATGCCATGTTCCTCCAGCATTTCCTGAGTCCTGTCGTAAACCTCTCCGATGGCCTGGACCACTCTGTGCAACATGGCACCGAACTCCTCCTGGCTCTGCACGCACACCAGCCTGTAGAAGAAGCCCCGCTCGGGCATGGCGATGAAGGCCAGCTCGGCCGCCCGGCGCACAAACCAGGTGTGGTGCTGGGCCAGTGTGCTCTGGTAGGCCTCGCGGCACAGCTCCGAGGGACTCCGGAGACGCCCGCCGGCTGCCGGTGTCTCTGCCAGCTTCTCCAGGAAGAGCTTGAGCCACAGCAGGGCGCGGTGCAGCCGCAGCAGCGTGCGGCAGCCCGAGTCTGTCTGCCGGTGGAAGTCCACCTGGCCAAGGCTCAGCTCGGCCCGGATCATGGAGCGCACAGAGCGGTAAGCGCCCGTGTATGATTTGGCCTCCGATTCTGTGCTCACAGAGTCTACTGCGTGTGGGTCTGTGCCCAGCTCCGCCTTGGGGCTCTTGTCTGCCTGCTTGGCCAGTTGGCGGATTATATTGGTCTTGGTCTCTATCTCGTTCGATATGAGTCCAACCATCGGGCCCAGAGCCTCCATGAACCTGGTAGGGGGAACACAGAACAGGGCAAATGAGCTTAGGTGGCCCACAAAGGCCTTCATTCATGTTAGAGGTTATAAATGAATGCATTTATGTAAATCTGGGATAATATTATCTATTAATTTGGGGAAATATGGGGTCCATTCTTCCAATTTGTTCAGAGGATAAATTTCTCATTCATTCCTGATTGAAACAACTTTTGTGGTTTGGAGGCGTATCAATATTGTGTTTGTTGTGGTGTGGGTGAATATGCTGCTGTACTGACTATTAGTGTCTATTACTGACACTACTTGCTGACTGTTTCGTTTTTTCTTTTTTATTGGGGGGGGGGGGGTATTATTCAGTGTTGGGCAGTAGCTTGCTACAAGTAGTGAAGCTACATAGCTTAACTACATTTCTCAGTAGCTTGGTGGTAGCTTCACTACTTTTGAACCAAGTAGCTTTTTCAGTAGCTAAGCTATTTATAGACCCAAGTAGCTTGTAGCTTCCCGCAAAAGCTACAAGCTACTCGCCAGAGAAAATCCATGAGCAAAGCACGCAGTGGAGATTTCTGCTGTGGTTTGGATTAAACAGAAGGAGACATTGCATATGTCAAGTGTGCCTGTGTAGCCAATAAAGCACTTCCAGTTCCATTATGACAGACAACAAGTGTTGTTGTCTCATCCTTGCTTTTTAGCATCCTTGCCTCTCTTGCAGCAAGACCCGGCACTACTCTGCCTCTGATTGGGTTGGGTTTAGGCAATGAAGACTGGGTAGGGCAAAATATGTCATGTGCTGGCGAAGTCACATCAGCAATGAACTTTGAAAGATGGCAGAGCCAGAGGGAGGCACTGGCAGTGATGAAGAAGACGTTCAGGTTTTATTGTCTGTTTTTGAATATTGTGCCAGTGAGAGTTTCAGTGTGTTTTATAATATAATAAACAATCAAAATGAGATTTGTTTTGCCTGCCTATTTGTTTGGTGGAAAGTTGTTCTTTGACATGAAGTTGATTCAATGTGAGAAAAAAAGTAGCTTTGATGTAGCAAGCTGCTTTTGCCATATTGCTCGTAGCTTAGCTTGCTACATTTCTCTGGGGATAGCTTCAATGTAGTTTAGCTATATTTAATCTAGTGTAACTGATAGCTTAGCTTACTACATTTTCCAAGTAGCTTGCCCATCACTGGTATTATTTTCTTTCTTTGTAAGCTGTTATGTTGTTTAGCAATATGTCAATTGTCACTTTTATCACGTCTTTTTTATAGAGGGAATATCATTTTTTTGTATTATAAATGATCTGATGACACAAATTGCATGTTAAAAACCCAATAAACAAAGTATATAAATATAAATATATAATAAAAATATAAATAATCAAATAAACAAACAAATAAATCAATAAATACTCCTGCTTCCTCCTAACGAGCTCACCTGACGAGCTCGTCCCAGCTGGAGAGGTAGGGTTGCAGCAACACATCACAGGCGGAGGCTGGTGCCGTCAGCAGGTGGGACATCAGCAGGGACACCTGGAAGGTCTGACCGGGACACTCCTCTACCACCCCCTGCATGTGCGTGTGCGTGTGTGTGTGTGTGTGTGAATGGGTTTTACTTCGTTTCGAACTCAAGCTCTCACTAGTGCCTACAACGCTGCATAGCAGCACTATGGAAGACTGTCATTTTGCTCCAAAATTACTTTTCATTAAAACCGACCACCCACCCGTAGGTGGCGTGGTGCCCCCCTGGGGCTGACATGGCCACCCACCTCACCCACGTGACTACGTCACGTCCTGTCAGCCCCAGGGTCCGCCACTCTACGTTTCTTCCAGCCACTGAGAAGACGTGTTTTCAAACGCTCCGCGGTTAACTCTGAGTTAGCTCTCTTACATACTAGGCTCGTTCCGTCTTATTGCCCACCTTAAAGCAGCTACGAGCAACTTTTTCGATTGTTATTAAACAGTATAAATTTAATATCAATGCATCACATCTTACCTCTAATAGTAGATGAGACCAACGCAGAGTAGTCTCGCTTGAAGCCCGATGGGACCTGGTTACGGTTAGGGGTGTGCCGAAAAATTGTTTCTTAGATGCATCGCGATGACGTAACGATTCAAATCGATGCAAAATGTTCGATTATCGATTACTTTTCCTGACCACAGAAACAGAGCCGTAGCGCCCGGAATGAAAAAAGCCGGCCGGACAGTTTTAAGGGACGGACTCATAAGACCGACTGTATACAGAGAAAATGGCGGCGGCAGCTAACGCACTAGCTGCTCTGACTGAGCGTCAGATTCACCCATCTGGGTTAAAATCCACCGTGTGGAGGCAATTCGGGTTTTATGAACATGAAGGCAGAACGACGATTGACAGAAGCTACTCCGTGTGTAAGACGTGTAAAACACGAATCAAGTACAGTGGCAACACCACGAACATGAGGCAGCACCTCACGCAAAACGTTTGCTTGTTGTGGGATGCTATGCTGCTCACTGGTCATTTGTAAAGGATTTTGTTTGGAAGTCTTTATTTATTATTTATTATTTATGAATAAGCTATTTGTTTTGTATTAAACAAACATGCTAGTACCGAAATCTGTGAAAAAAGCAGAGGATTTTAGTTAAAAGTTTTATTTTCTATTACTGAATAGAATAAACAGAATAAGCTATTTTTGTATTCATCCTGCCAGTACAGAAATCTGTGAAAACAGCAGAGAATTTTGGTTAAAAGAAAAGAAGTCTTATTTCTAAAGGCACTTTATTTAAAATAATCTCACCTGTAATTTGTTGTGAATAAGAGCAGCTTTTTGTTGTGGGAAATGTTTTGGATGTATTGTTTGGTCTGATTGATCTAAATAAAAGATAATGGAGGTAAATTTGTTTGTTTACTTTAATTAATGGATACTGACAAAGAAATCCTGTATGGGGAAAAAGATACTGACAAAGAAATCCTGTATGGGGAAAAAGATGCATCGAAAATCGTGATTAATCGTAATAATCATAATAATCGATTAATCATCGAATCGTAGCACCCTGAATCGTAATCGAACCGAATCGTGAGGTGCCTAAGGTGGCACACCCCTAGTTACGGTGCTGGACGGGCTAACGGGTCATCCGTTTGAGCCCTTGGACTCCACCGATTGAAAGGTTCTGTCCTTAAAGACCGCGCTGCTGCTGGCCTTATCGTCAGGAAAGAGAGTCGGTGACCTGATTGCCCTCTCGGTGCAGCAGGCCTGTATGGTTTTTGGGGATGATGGGCGCAGGGTTACGTTGCGACCTAACCCGGCTTACCAACCCAAGAATATTTATGCCAGCTATAGGTCTATGGTCATAGACTTATCAGCATTCTGTCCCCCGCCGTTCAGTTCGGGTGAGGAGAGACGCTTGCATACGCTGTGCCCCGTAAGGGCGCTCTCGGCCTATGTGGCCAGGATGCGTTCATTACGTGTTACAGACCAGTTGTTGGTCTGCTTTGGGCAAAAGGCCCAGGGCGGGCCCCTTTCCAAGGATCGCTTATCACACTGGATAGTGGAGGCGATCGCGTTGGCATACTCTGCCGTGGGCAAGGTTCCCCCGGAGGGTATCAAGGCGCATTCTACGCGAGGTGTTGCGGCATCCTCTGCGTTGTTGCGTGGTGTTTCGGTGGAGGACATGTGTGCCGCGGCCTCATGGTCCTCTCATCACACTTTTGTCAGGTACTACAGTCTCAACGTGTCCGGTTCGCAATTCGCGCATGCGGTGCTGTCGGTGGCAAGAAAGTAGTATCGTTGCCACTCTAATATGTCAGACGGTCAGGCATGAACGTTGCCATACGGCCGTGGTTCACCGGTGCCTTTCGGGTCGCCCTGTGGGGTGCTCCCGGCAGCAAGGTCGGTTGAATTAAGGCACTAGTGAGAGCTTGAGTTCGAAACGAAGTAAAACGTTAGGGTTGTGCTACAACCCAGGTTTTACGAGTGAGAACGAGAGCTCTCACTACCCAGCCTCGCTGCGTCGATGCGTCACGGGGTGCGTCGGGTCTCAGCTGGCTGGAAGAAATGAGTGGCGGACCCTGGGGCTGACAGGAGGTGACGTAGTCACGTGGGTGAGGTGGGTGGCCATGTCAGCCCCAGGGGGGCACCACGCCACCTACGGGTGGGTGGTCGGTTTTAATGAAAAGTAATTTTGGAGCAAAATGACAGTCTTCCATAGTGCTGCTATGCAGCGTTGTAGGCACTAGTGAGAGCTCTCGTTCTCACTCGTAAAACCTGGGTTGTAGCACAACCCTAACGTTTGTTGGTATCAGGAGGGGGGGTGAGGTTTTTCCTTTGTCATTTGAAACAGCGTTTTGGAGTTTGACTCGCGCCACTTTGGAAATGGCAAAACTACCAAATCAGTCATTTCATGACTAGGCTCTTATATAGGCTCCTACTGCCATCCAAAGCTGAAGAAAGAATGCCAGCGGTTATGCACGGGGAGCATTGTCACCTGCATGGAGCGAATGCTGTGCCAAACTCCATTCCAAAATATGTCAGTTTAATGTCGCCTTCATTGTTGCCAATGATACATGCCTGATAGAACAATAAATGGCTATTTGCCAATTGTTAGGAGAGACTGTTTAATTGGGCATACTACAACATAATAAGCCACACCTATTTCCAGAAAGTATCCACCTTTAGCCTGCTGGACCACCTGTCAATCTTTCCCTGCCTGTTGAGCGAGGTCTGGCTGTCTATCCATGGTCTGGACTTCCCCCTGCCTGCGTTGTGTCAGATATTAATGAAGGGACTAGTTTGTGTCTCTGTGTCTGTGTGTTTGTTGCATACAGTGAGACAATATGATGTTTGTGCAGCTCACTCTCCTTAAAAAAAGACAAGTAATTTCTTTATCTTCAGCTCTCTCCTCCTCTCATACAGTAGGCTATCCTCTCTCTCTCTCTCTCTCTCTCTCTCTCTCTCTCTCTTTCTCCCTCATCCTCATCTCTGAAAATAGCTTACCTAAAAGTGTTGGAATGTTTCCCATTTGACTTTTTATAACATCGTCGGCCATATTTCAATAAAAAATGTGCTCTCCTCCTCTCTCCATGTGCTACCGCGGCTCATTTTTCATTCTTCCTCTGACAATAGCTTCATGAAACTTCCTGTATTTGGTCCAAACTATCCCAAAAATGCTTTCACACTGCAAACATACCAAACCATGTTGCAGTTTGATCCGGACCGAGAGCACCTCTTTTCCTCGGACCAAGGTTCAGCTGTTTAGTCCGGACCAGGGGTCCGAGGGAGGATTCACACCTGTCGTCTTTGTTCGGATCAAACTGGAAAGTCCAAAAGTCCAGACCAAACGAGGGAGGTGTGAAAGCGCCCTCAGTGTGAAGGGCTGTGTGAAGTGTCTGTGTGACCTTTATTGTGAAGGGCTGTGTGTGAAGTGTCTGTGTGACCTTTATTGTGAAGGGCTGTGTGTGAAGTGTCTGTTGGACTTTTGAGAACCACTGCTCCAGGGCAACACCACTTCCGGGAACCCGCATCCTGTGTAAGTAGGGTTGCCAGAGTAAAACCTGACCATTTCCACCACTGCTTATGGATGAGCATCATCTGCTGCATGCCATCGAGAACCGTTGGTCGGATCGACTTCAAACTTTGGGAGTGTGCCCTATTGTGCAGTGCAGTGCCCTGTTTTTGTGCAATTCGGCATAGCGCCACCTACTGGCAACATAGAAAATGTGGTTTATCTCAAGAACCATTCGTCAGATCGACTTCAACTTTGGGGAGTGTGCTGAGAGGAACTCGACACAGTGCAGTGCCGAATTTCGTGTAATTCGGCACAGCGCCACCTATTGGCCACACAAAAAGTGGTTTATCTTGAGAATCGTTTGTCCGATCGACTTCAAACTCGAGGAGTGCGCTTAGGGGGACTCAAGGAGGTGCAAGGAGCTAAATTATGTCAATTTGGCATAGCACCACCTACTGGCAAGACAAAAAGCGCGTCCCATCGACTTCAAACTCGAGGAGCGCGCTTAGGGGGACTCAAGGAGGTGCAGGGAGCTGAATTATGTGCAATTTGACATTGCGCCACCTACTGGCAAGACAAAAAGCGCTTTATCTCCATAGCCATTCATCTGATCGACTTCAAACTTCAAACTCGGGGAGTGCGCTTAGGGGGACTCAACGGAGTGCAGGGAGCTGAATTATGTGTAATTTGGCATAGCGCCACCTACTGACAACACAAAAAGCGGTTCATCTCCATAGCCATTCATCTGATCGACTTCAAACTAAGTTGATCGGTAAGTGTGCTGCTGGGAACCTGACATAGAGCAGTGCCGAATTTTGTGCAATTTGGCACAGCGCCACCTACTGGCAACACAAAAGGTGGTTTATCTTGAGAACCGTTCATCCGAATGACTTCAAACTTGGGGAGTGTGCTCCTGGGAACTCGAAGTAGTGCAGCGCTGAATTTATTGCAATTTGACATAGAGCCACCTGCTGGCAACACAAAAAGCAGTTTATCTCGAGAAACATTTGTCCGATTGTGACTTCAAACTCGGGGAGTGCGCTGCTCGGACCCCGATGGAGTGCGGTGCCGCATTTCATGCAATTTGGACTTATTCCAGGACTGTCTGTATGTCTGTCCTTCGTGTATCTCGAGAACCGTTTGTCGGATCGACTTCAAACTTGGCTTAGCCTTAGGGGGACCTGACAGAGTGCAGTGTGTGTGCGCGGGGGAAGCGCCCACGGGGTGGTGCATGGGGGAATGGGCACTGCACTAGTTCAGAATAATACAATGATTACAATGGCGCAAAACCGTGTTCTGATTTGATGAATTGCACGAAATTCAGCACTGCACTATGTCGAGTCCCCAGCAGCACTGGGGCGGTATATTCCAGCAGTATATTTTATGCTAGGCCAGACTATACCCGAGTATAGTTTGGCAGGGGGTTAATTGGCCTGCTACACCTGTATTATGCGCTAACAGAACTAAAGTGAAATACACTAAACTTCACCTAACTTTACTGATCTGAATTAAACAAAACAAAATGAAACTGAACTCAATTGAAACTGCCTGGCCAATATGAGATCTGCTCAGTGAAATGGAAAAGTGTCAATCAGACCTTGTTCTGCAGCGCGTCCAGTTCGCTCTGCAGGCTCTTTGTCTCCTGACCGGCGGCAGAAAGTGAGGACTCCAGCATGAAAACTGGGACAGAGACAAACAAGTTGCAATAGTTCAGTTTCAGTTAAATTGTATAAACTGGTATAAATATGAATTTTAACAGTATATCGCTACAACAAATATGAATGTATTAATTTGAGTCCTGTTTCCATACTCTGAATGATTGGAACCAAATAATGATGCCTCTTCAATCATGCTATCAGTGATTCAACAACAGATGTATGAAAACATTTCAGTAATACCTTTATAGAGAAGGAGAATAATCACTCCGGCCAGCAAGATGAGGAAAGCAATATTCACGTATAAGCACCACTGCCTTTTTGGCTGCTTCGACTTCCCATCTGAAACACAAATAAAAAACTACAATAGAAAACAGTAGATTATGAGCCATGTCCTGCAGGAGAATGGCCTCTAGAGGCAGCATCTCAATAGAAAACAGTAGAATATGAGCCGTGTCCTGCAGGAGAATGGCCTCTAGAGGCAGCATCTCAATAGAAAACAGTAGAACATGAGCCGTGTCCTGCAGGAGAATGGCCTCTAGAGGCAGCATCTCAATAGAAAACAGTAGAATATGAGCCGTGTCCTGCAGGAGAATGGCCTCTAGATTTAGTTTTACAATAAAAACAAATTTATGCAATGACTTTACATAATGTGGGCTATATTTATGTGCATCATCCTTCCTGCAGCAGGCGAGAGAAAATGATATCTTTCTGGACAAACTTTCACCAATCTAATAGGCTATATTTTTCTAGCTGATGCGTTTAGAACATTATTTTCACTTTGATCTTGCTATAGTGTAGCGTTTTTACATGCTTGCAGTATTTAAACTGCAGTTATATTGGTTTGAGAAGCATCATAATATGGAATAATAGCCGATATATGGAGACAGACGGGATGAAGGGAGGTGGGGGGGGGGGATCAGAGGCTTGGGTTTCGTCTGGTTTTGCTGGACCACTGGAATGGAGCTTAAAAGGCAAGCATGCGATTCGTTTATTGCACTTATCCAATGAACTGACGGTGCATAATTTTACGCTTAAAAGGCGTGGTTGTAATGGTTGAGGCTGCGTCTAGCGCCAAGACCAAGATATCAAGTGCGCTGGTCCACGCCCACTGATTTGCGCTGCGCCAGGCGCTCGGCCTAGAAACAGCACCGATGCAACGATAGGGGCCAGCATCTCAATAGAAAACAGTAGAATATAAGCCGTGTCCTGCAGGAGAATGGCCTCTAGAGGCAACATCTCAATAGAAAACAGTAGAATATGAGCCGTGTCCTGCAGGAGAATGGCCTCTAGAGGCAGCATCTCAATAGAAAACAGTAGAATATAAGCCGTGTCCTGCAGGAGAATGGCCTCTAGAGGCAACATCTCAATAGAAAACAGTAGAACATGAGCCGTGTCCTGCAGGAGTCAGAGTCAGAGTCAGAGTCAGTTTATTTACCATTTGCAGTCGAAAACTACATTGGAATTGGGGTGCAAGAGCTTAAAACATAGACACATATATGACAAGTCATGACAACATAAAAGAGCATATAAAAAGACAAACAATAAAAAAGTTTAAAAAGTAAGTAAGGTAAAATAAGAGAATAAAACAATAAAATGAGACAGGTACATCTGTGGATAAAGGCCCGAGTCATCCAGCTCACTTTTAAAGTGCAGGAATAAAGTGCACAAACAGACATAAAGTGCACAGTAGTAAAGTGCCTAAGCAAGGATCAATTGCATGAAAAACCAGTATAAGACATCTTATACAAAAGAAAACAACAGAAAAAAAGGTCTAGGTGTCTAGGTGGTCTAGACAAATCAGAGATCTACCGTTTAGATTTGTGATCGTTCAGACTACGCACAGCACTCGGGTAGAAGCTTCTCGCAAAGCGAGTGGTGGAGCACTTAATGGAGCGGTAGCGTCTACCCAGAGGGAGTAATTCAAAAAGACTGGCGACCGGGTGACCTGCAGGGTCCCTGACAATACTGAGAATGGCCTCTAGAGGCAGCATCTCAGCATTTCTTTCAGCCAATTGATACTAGGCTAATAGAGAGGCAAAGTGAACGTCACTTCCTGCTTCAGCACTGTACCAGAGATTTTCATCCGCCATTTATTTTCCCATACACATTTCGTAAAATGCGTATAAAAATAGTTGCATTGGACAGAGCAAGGAGTTTGAAGGAATGGTACCGCTGACTGGATTTTCGGTGAAAGGGAGGATCGCAATGCTACCATCGGTACGTTACTGTGCTTGAGGTGAATCTCCCTGCTTTAGTCCTGAGTGAAATGGCAGGACTAAAACATTTGAATGAAGCATGGCCACGCCGGGGAGAAGAGGACGTGATGGGGCGAAGGCATGGTGATCCATGCTGACTGATCCATGCTGAGCTTACGGACTCGCCCGAGAATTAGAGCAGCTGCAAAGAGGAAAAACAGCGCGAGCAGCAACGCTTGATTAGCAGGTAAGCGCTGCAGCATGATAACATGAGCAAAGCTGAAGCTGAGCAGAGTATTGCCTTCAGACGAAGCAGCGGCGCGGAGCAAACATGAACTAGGAGCATGACACACGAGACTGACAGCGCAGGAGATGAACAGGCTGAATGGGTTAAAAAGAAGCATATTTTAAGAGGACAGCAACCATGTGATTGGCTTAGAATGGGGGTGAATAGGCTAGCAATGTGATAGGCTTACAATGGAGGAGTGTGGGGGTGAGAGGGGATGTGACGCTATGCTATTGGTTAAAAGAGACCAAGAGGCAAACAGCTGATTATTCAATTGAAGCCCGGAAGTTGACAGCCTTATTTTGAACAGATTTGAAGGGGTGGAGAAATAGGAAGTGAAGTGAGGAAGCGTAAAGTGCAGATTAAACTCTTCCTGACTGAACCTCCATTTGAACTTCGGATGTGGAAAGGCTGTGGAAGGCTGTGGAAAGACTGCTTCTAAACGGTTGTTTCACGCAGCAGTATCATTTTAACCACCCCGGCTAAATTACTGGCTTCACTAGGGTTACTATTGTAACCAAGCGTTTTGGGTTCTTTATATATAGTTTATATGATGAAATAAGGAGTCAGAGACCGCCTGTTGTTGGGAGCTGCTGCCACTTCTTTAATTGGTCAGGGGCGAGAGAGATAGAGAGAGAGTGAACACACTGTTCACTTCTGTTTCCGGACATCAAAATAAAACCTTCAAATCAATAGTTTACACTATCATATCTTCGGATCTGCAATCGGAGGTCGGATACGGGTAGGAGAGCTTTTTTAACAGCGTTTTCCACCTATTGAGGATTAGAACGCTGTTGTGACGCTGACTGCTGTACGAGAAAATCGAAGTACAGTAGCAGCGTCACGTTATGGGGCTAGGCTGGTTACTGACTGTGGCATCATTAGCATGGAATTTGTGGGTGAGCGAGACGAGTGCTTGCCTGGTGTAGACGGGTTGACGGGCCCTACACGGCGGGCCCTACACGGGTTGACGGGCCCTACACGGGTTGACGGGCCCTACACGGGTTGACGGGCCCTACACGGGTTGACGGGCCCTACACACGGGTTGACGGGCCCTACACGGGTTGACGGGCCCTACACACGGGTTGACGGGCCCTACACACGGGTTGACGGGCCCTACACACGGGTTGACGGGCCCTACACGGGTTGACGGGCCCTACACACGGGTTGACGGGCCCTACACACGGGTTGACGGGCCCTACACACGGGTTGACGGGCCCTACACACGGGTTGACGGGCCCTACACGGGTTGACGGGCCCTACACACGGGTTGACGGGCCCTACACACGGGTTGACGGGCCCTACACACGGGTTGACGGGCCCTACACGGGTTGACGGGCCCTACACACGGGTTGACGGGCCCTACACAGGTTGACGGGCCCTACATGGGTTGACGGGCCCTACACACGGGTTGACGGGCCCTACACGGGTTGACGGGCCCTACACACGGGTTGACGGGCCCTACACGGGTTGACGGGCCCTACACACGGGTTGACGGGCCCTACACACGGGTTGACGGGCCCTACACACGGGTTGACGGGCCCTACACACGGGTTGACGGGCCCTACACACGGGTTGACGGGCCCTACACACGGGTTGACGGGCCCTACACACGGGTTGACGGGCCCTACACAGGTTGACGGGCCCTACATGGGTTGACGGGCCCTACACACGGGTTGACGGGCCCTACACACGGGTTGACGGGCCCTACACACGGGTTGACGGGCCCTACACACGGGTTGACGGGCCCTACACAGGTTGACGGGCCCTACATGGGTTGACGGGCCCTACACACGGGTTGACGGGCCCTACACACGGGTTGACGGGCCCTACACAGGTTGACGGGCCCTACATGGGTTGACGCGCCCTACACACGGGTTGACGGGCCCTACACACGGGTTGACGGGCCCTACACAGGTTGACGGGCCCTACATGGGTTGACGGGCCCTACACACGGGTTGACGGGCCCTACACAGGTTGACGGGCCCTACATGGGTTGACGGGCCCTACACACGGGTTGACGGGCCCTACACACGGGTTGACGGGCCCTACACGGGTTGACGGGCCCTACACGGGCTGACGGGCCCTACACGGGTTGACGGGCTGACTCGCCCAGCTGCGGAGCTGGGGTGGGGGCGATGCGTGGACGGAGTAGCGAGTGAGCTCAAGACAGCGACATAGCTCTGCTATGCTGGGCTCTGCTCCCTGACTCTGGTCGCCCTTCAGCTCGGGGCAGGGAGGGGATTTTGCTTCCGGGAGCCAGTACTGAGTTGAAACAAGTGCCAGAGTGGTTGTTTTCTCACAGCAATTAACTTGATACAGGGGGCGAGTTGAGTCAGACAATACTCGCGAGTCCCAAGTCAGTAAAAAAGAGTCTTGAGTTTTGAATGATTCTTTCAAACCCGCCCATCACTAGTACATGGAGGTATGGGGCAACACCTACAAAAGCACCCTACAAGTCTTATGCAGACTACAGAAAAGAGCAATAAGGATGGTACACAATGTGGGATATCATGAACATACTAACACACTGTTTTTAAAGTCATGTACTTTGAAGCTCATGGATCTGGTAAAATTTAAAAACGCACAAATAATATACAAGGCAAGAAATAATTAACTTCCTGGCAACATACAAAAAATGTTACTAGACGGCTATGTAAGCTCTACTTCACGCACTCACCTTTAATCTGTAATTGGCTGCAGAGGTCCCTGCTGCTGAGTGGCTTGATGTTGTCGTACACCTGATCGTCCTCCTTGTCCACTGCCGTCTCCATGACAACAGAGTGGTCCTCCTCACCTCCTGTAGCAGGAGCTGTTCTAGACTGCATGGTGTGAAGTGATCCTCACCTCCTAGCAGGAGATGTTATACTGTAGGCTGTGTGACGTAGGGCAAATGAAACTGCTCTGGGGAGGAAGTATCTGTTTTGATGCTGATGCAGACAAAACCGAGCATCAAAAACACTTGTGTTGCAGCTAGTTCATAGAACAGGGAACTTGTGAGTGTGTGAGGGGTCACAGAGATCCATTTGCCTGCTTCATCAAATTCAGCAGCTTTTGACACTGACAATAACATTGAATTGGCATCATGTGTACCAGGCAAAAGTTTGGACGCACTGTATTTGACTATTTCCACATGTTAAAATAATAGTAAAGATATCAAAACTTTACTACGAAATAGCACAGATGGAATCATGCAATGACCAAAAAAGTCTGAAAAAAATTTAAGCCGTTCCATCAAAAATTTATTCAATCAAAGCAGTTAATGTTTCATTTAAAAAGTCATAAATATAGAACTATATAGGCTGTGTGCTGCCAACAAAGAAGCTTGCAGGACATCGTAATGGGAGCACTTCTATACATTAATGTGAAATAAGAAATTGTGCTTACTGCGTTAACGCGCATCGGGTGGCACAGTTTTGACTACTGTATATACATATATATATATATATATATATATATATATATATATATATATATATATATATATATATATATATATATATATATACATATATACATCAGGTTGAGAAGCAACTGCTGAATACATGTATTCAGGATACAGTATTTAGAATACAAAATATGAGTATTGTTCAGTTCAGTTACATTTTAAATTGGTGGTATTCTGAATACAGTTACTTTCTATTAAAAACTAGAATACTTGAAGGGTATAGTTTTATTTGCTTGTTTGTTTTTATTAGCTCTAAAATTCATATGAAGCACGTGTGTGTGCGCGCAATGTAGCCTACCTGCCTCCCTACAACCCTGCTGCTATATCTGCCTGGCCGTGAGACACTACTAGCACTGTTCACACTTAATTTGACAAGTGCTGAAGTTAAGTATTGTTGTTTAACATGCAATTGCTTTTGAAATGCTTTTTGAAATCAGGATTCCCACAGGACCTTGAAATCCTTGAAAGTTGGTGAATTTGGGTCCTTCAAAGTCCTTGAAAGTTGGTGAATTTGGGTCCTTCAAAGTCCTTGAATTTGATGTTTAAGAAGGTGTGGGAACCCTGTGTAATGCTTGTTTAACCTATCTAAAAAAAATGCTTGGACTGGGAGCATAGTTTAAAAAGAAAGTCTTCAGATTTCAGTTTGTGTTCTAGTGAAGAGTAAATCAACTTTGCTATTTTTTTTATGTTTGTATCTAATGCATTTTAATAATGAAAATTACATTAACTGGATGATGTTTGCTGTGGTAATTATTCATTATGATTATGATTATGATTATTATTATTAGTAGTAGTAGTAGTAGTATTATACCCTTACACTGAAGGCAGTACTGTAACAAGGTCATTCATCCTAACTATGCAATTGTTAACTACATTCAGAGTGACCCAGACAAATGGGCTCATCGGCAAGACGATTAAAAAAACTAATGCTGTTATTCCTTCATGTATTGACAAATGCTACTTATTCATTTAAAAAAAGGTATTGGCTCATGCAGACTGTGTTGCACCGTTGATTTCACTACTGTTGACAAAATGTACTATTGTAAGTCGCTTCGGATAAAAGGGTCTGCTAAATGACGTAATGTAATATGTACTGTAAGTATTCCAAAAGTATTCCAAAGTATTCGGAATAGGTTATTTTATTTGAGTATTCTAATGGAATATGTTACAAAATACATTTTAGGGCATGTATTCAGTATTCTGTAGTGGAATACATTTTAAAAGTAACCCTCCCAACACAGATACAGTATACAGGGCCCTATCTTTGCAAAAGTGGTAATTTAGCATTTAAATTGGAAGAAATTCCGTCAAGGTGTGTTCCTGAGATATTGCGTTAAAGAGCTTCGAAATGGGGTTAGTGAGGTCACAATGACCTTGAACTTTGACCTTTAACCACCAAAATGTAATCAGTTCATCCTTGAGTCCAAGTGGACGTTTGAGGGAAATTTGAAGAAATTCCATCAAGACATTCTTGAAACATCGCATTAACAAGCTTGAAAATGGTGTTCGAGAGGTCACAGTGACCTTTGACCTTTGATCACCAAAATCGAATCAGTTCATCCTTGCGTCCAAGTTGACGTTTGAGCCAAATTGGAAGAAGTTCCATCAAGCCGTTCTTGAGATATCGTGTTAACGAACTTGGGAATGGCGTTTGTGAGGTCACAGTGACCTTGAACTTTGACCACCAAAATCTAATCAGTTCATCCTTGAGTCAAAGTCGACGTTTGAGCCAAATTTGATTACATTCCGTCAAGGCGTTCCTCAGATATCGCGTTAACGAACACCCCGAATCCATAATGCCTCCGGCCTGGCTATCGCCGGCGGAGGCATAATAAGAGCACAGCTTATGGGATTTATAAATGTGTATAGCAGTAATGTAGTAGCAAAGAGAATAAATCTCTGCAAATGAAATGAAGATTGCACATTTTGCAAGATACAATGGCCAGGTTCTGAGCGTAAACACAGGTTTGGGCATCGCCCATGCCAAACCAGGCGTGTCCGTGCTAAATGCTGGCCCCAAAGTCCTTGCGTGCACGCAATTTACCAATAACCAGCTCAGTGGCCTTGTGGTTTGAGTGTCCGCCCTGAGACTGGGAGGTTGTGGGTTCGATCCCCGGCCGAGTCATACCAAAGACCATAAAAATGGGACCCATTTGCCTCCCTGATTGGCACTCAGCATCAAAGGGTTGGAATTGGGGGGTTAGATCACCATATGATTCCTGAGCGCGGCGCTGCTGCCGCTCACCGCTCCCCCAGGGGATAGGTCAAATGCGGAGAACAGATTTCACACATTGTGTGACAATCAGTGGGACTTTACCTTATTTTAAGACCACCTAATAGCAGGTCTTAGCGCTAAAAACCCCACTGCGCCTGAGCGCACGCAGTATTCTCCGTACAGTACAGAGGAACTCCTGGCTTGGATACATTACATGGATGCCCCTCTCTCTCCAAAACCTCACACGTGCACACTATTCTCTGCTAAATTATGTATAGGCTAGTTATCTACTGCAAAATGTGCTGTGTGATATAGCATTGATGTACTTTTCATTCAATTTCAAAATGATCACTTCATCTGGGACTTGAACTGACGACCTTGTCATCTAAAAATCTGAGCTTTACTACTGTGCCAACTTCTGCCATGATGTAGTAGGCTACATGTTTTAAAGTTGGGTTTACTTAACATAAAAAAAAACATTGAGATTCCAGGGATCCCTCCAAGTACCACCAGCAAGTACCACCGGTGGTATGCGTACATGACTGATGTAGGGCACACTAGCGAAACAAAACAAAGGGATGATAGGTGACAAGTGCTATTCCAACCATATTCAAAGTTTAAAATGTATAATTTCAAAACAGATTGACATAGGAAAACATCCAGACATGCTGTGTGTGGTGTGATGGTTTGGTGAAGATTGCGCAAAATCTGTACAAGTAGGGTTCCAGCACCTTCGGTCCTTGGACCCCTAAAATAATCCTGAATGCAGTGGGTAAACACTGATTGTTTCCTAGGTCATAACTTCTCAACAGGAACCTATCTTTACAGAATATAGACAAAAGAAACAGTGCACAGCGTCTAAACACAGATTCATCACTTTATTAAATGAGTCATACACACACAGAACAGAGACTGATGGGTAGTTTGTTTTTCTCTACTCTCTCCTCTCGCAATACACTTGGAGAGGGAGATAGCTTAGTACAGGGGTGGGCAACTGGCGGGTCGCAGCATTTATTATAATTTTTTTTTTTTACAAGGCGGACGTTTTTGGTTATGTTAGGTTAGAGCACCAAAATATGTGTTTTTATTTTACTGTACATCCCGGAACATGCGCTAATGGCGTTAGGTTGAGGTGATATAGACGCTGGGTTAGCTGGCTCAGCCTGGCTGGGGGCGGGGGCAGGCTGGGGTAAATCCCCCATTCTATCCATTCAGCAAAGTTAGAATTTAGCTGATAGCCCAGCCCAGGCAGACACGATCGGGGATTTAACCACCGCAGTAAACGCACATCTGAGCAGACTTCTTGTGTTCTGCTCTAGAACCCCCAAACCTGTAGTTTAGAGCCGCAGCACCGACCATTATTGAGTCAGCCCATTGAGATATATCGGCGGTTTTACCCCACTCGCGCGCCAGCCGTATAACATTTTGTGGGCGTTCCCACACATGCCGACTGTCTCTATACTGTTTAACGTTAGCATTTGAGCTAATGCTATACGAGGGATCAGCAGAGCAGCATTCTTGTAAACAAACCACTGGGTGGCAACGGCAATGGAACCCTATGGAGCCCAAGTGGCGCGAGGCTTGAGTGTCCGACTCTATCCAGTTAACTGTTTTCATTTTAAAAACTGCGACAGTTCACACAACTTTAACCCATTGATACCTGATGCAGCATTTGCGTCTATATCCCTCATTTATGTGTGTATCCCTTTAAGACTGCGAACCGCGTCACTCGGTCTTAAAGGGATACACACACAAATGCTGCATCAGGTATCAATGGGTTAAGACAACATGCATAATATACATCAAACTCTTGAGCTAATTCTGCTCTCACTCAGAATGTCAAAATATAAGCGATGTCATGTATAGTTTTTGAGATATTAACATTTGTTTTGCACAACTCATACTATTAACTGCCATGGGGTTCCGCATTTCTGGATGGCAAGTGACGTCATGCTGATTCGTCCTATTGTAACAAACTATATCCAGGATGCACATTGCACATGCAACATTACTAATCTGATTAATATCACATATTTGGGTGATGTACGCCATCAAATTGCTGTAGCGGGCTGTTTTGAAGCTAGAGCAAAGTTTCTGGTGTCATCTGAATGGAAGAATTACTAAATTTGAATATGAAAAATATAAATGTTGGTATAATAAACTTTGATTACCAGTCCTTTTCGTCAAAATAGTTGCTATAATTGGGAGTGATGGTGTTACAGTAGGCTACTGGTGGAAGTGCACGGTCACAATCTGGCCCTCTGGTAGTGAGGAATTTTTTGTGTGGCCCTCTCTATATCATCTAAGTTGCCCATCTCTGGCGTAGTAGCTTAGTACCAGACGTAACTAGTCATCGACCCACTCGTCACGTGGTCGACGGTGTCGCCCCCGGCATCGACCGTGACGATTTACCCATTCCTTCAACTTCCACTATCAAGAAATTCTACTTATTCCTTTTTAAAGGTATTGCATGTAGCTGTTGAAGACTGATGCACAGTTGATTGCACTACTGTTGACAAAATCTACTATTGTAAGTTGCTTTGGAAAAAAGTGTCTGCTAAATGATAATGGTAATGTAAATGTAATGATTTAAAACTACAACAAATAAACTGTGAAAAGGCTACAAGCTTGCAACTTAAAGGAAAGGATTAGTTGAAGGTTATCTCTGATGTCTTACTCATGTCCTGGTGAAAGGAGATGGAGAACTTATGAGAAAACTTATTTTGGTGGTCGCCCACATGGTCGCCCAACACGTGGTTGACCACATGGTCGAACAACACATCGTCATCGAACAGGTGGTCGACCACATGGTCGCCTAACACGTGGTCGCCCACATGGTCGCCTAACACGTGGTCGACCACATGGTCGCCTAACACGTGGTCGACCACATGGTCGCCTAACACGTGGTCGACCACATGGTCGCCTAACACGTGGTCGACCACATGGTCTATGGCGTGTCCCGCTGAGTCACCCACACGATCGACTGCGTCGGCTGTGGCATTGCCCACAAGATCGACTGCATCCCCCGCGGCGTTGGCCACTTGATCGACTGCGTCCCGCGTGGCGTCGCCCACGCGATCGACGGCATTGCCCGCGGCATCGGCCACGTGATCGGCCGCGTCGCTCGCGGCGTCACCCACGCGATCGACCGCATCACTCGCGCCGTCGCCCACACGATCAACTGTGTCGTCCGCTGCATCGCCCACGCGATCGACCGCGCCGCCCGCGGCGTCGCCCACGCGATCGACCGCGTCACTCGCGGCACCACCCACACGATCGATTGCGTTGCCCGCGATGTTGCCTACACGATCGACTGCGCCGCTCGCGGCATCGCCCACGTGATCGATTGCGTCGCCCGCGATGTTGCCCACGCGATCGACTGCGTCGCTCGTGGCATCGCCCACGCGATTGACTGTGTCGCCCGCGATGTCGCCCACACGATCGACCGTGTCGCTCGTGGCGTCGCCCACGCGATCGACCGCGTCGGCCGTGGAGTTGCCCACGCGGTCGACTGCGTCGGCCGTGGAGTTGCCAACGCGGTCGACTGTGTCGTTTGCGGAGTCACCCACGCGGTTGATGGCGTTACTCGCAGAGGCCCCCACACGATCGATTGCGTCAGCTGTGGAGTTGCGCAGGCGGTCAACTGTGTCGTTTGCGGAGTCACCCACGCGGTTGATGCCGTTACTCGCAGAGGCCCCCACACGATCAATTGCGTCAGCTGTGGAGTTGCGCAGGCGGTCGACTGTGTCGTTTGCGGAGTCACCCACGCGGTTGATGGCGTTACTCGCAGAGGCCCCCACACGATCGATTGCGTCAGCTGTGGAGTTGCGCAGGCGGTCAACTGTGTCGTTTGCGGAGTCACCCACGCGGTTGATGCCGTTACTCGCAGAGGCCCCCACACGATCAATTGCATCAGCTTTGGAGTTGCCCACGCGGTCGACAGCGCGATCGATGGCATCGCTCCTGGCGTTGCCCACACGGTCGATGGCGTCACTTGCAGAGTCGCCCACGGCGACGACGGCGACGCTCACCGAGTCGCTCACACGGTCAACGGTTTCACCCGCAGAGTTGCCCACGCGGTTGATGGCCACGCTGGCGGAGTCGTCCACGCGGTCGGTGACAACACTGGCGGAGTCACGAACACGGTTGATGGCGGCGCCCGCAGCGTTGGACACGCGGTTGGCGATGCCGCTGACAATGCTGCCGACGACGCGGTTGACTACGCGGTTGACAACACGGTCAACGACACGGTTCACGCTGTTGATGAGGATATCGCCCACGCGGTTGATGGTGTTGCGCAACGGCCCAATGGCGGAATCCACAATGCTGCTATGGAAAAATCGGCTCTCCACGCCATCAACTCCTTCTGGCTCCGAAGTCTGAGCCTCCTCTTCCTCCAGCCTTCCTGCCTCCGCAGCCAGAAGCCCATCTGGAAGAGAAAGGTGTGGACTCATTAACTGATGATCAAAGCCTCGTTTCCCTATATATGTTGCTCTGGTCAAAACCAAAGGACAAATATGATCTTAGTGCTAAAATGCTTTTCCTGGTCCTGGTCTCAAATGTAGGTGTGTTGTTTACGAGGAGAGATGCAACCACAACTGCATTCAAACAAATCCTTGTAGCATTGTATTGTATTTAGTTGATGCTCGTCAGTTTTCAATCCACACTGAGCATATTGGTATTGTCTCAGCCAGTGTGCGAAATACCCGGTGGCAATTGGGTGACAATCACATCTACCTAGTGCTCCAGGTGTCTCCGCTACGTTTTTGTCGTTCTGATTCCGCTCTTTAGAAGTGAATCCAAAGTTACCAAATAATGAACTTTGCTTTCCCTATATATAGCTAGACTCTGATGAAGACGCATATGGCGTCGAAACGTCTGTCCTGTTACTTTGCACCTTAATAAAAGGCATTGAATCGTCCGAGCTGCTCCAGTTTCCTTCCTTTTACTTCATGCTGCGTCCCTCCCAGGGGCGCTGGAAGCAGGGGGACATGGGGACATTTTGTCCCCCTTAAAATTTGGTCCCCCTAATTTTTTTTTTTTTTTCCCCCCCAAAATCTGAGGGGGCAACTGCCCCTGACACTTAGAGCCCACTTTACACTGTTTACACAGCCTGTGATGCTTGTTAAAGCCGTAATCGTTGTGGGATTATTACACCTGAGACAGACAGACCCGGGGATCAAGTTACAGAGAGCCCACTTTACACTGTTTATACAGCCTGTGACACTTGTTAAAGCCGTGATCGTTGTGGGATTATTACACCTGAGAGACAGACAGACTCTGTACTGCACTCACTAACGCACTTTAGGATGGGTTGAATGTGTTGTCATTGGCTGCTGCTATAATCGTATACGATTATTGTTATTTTATTTTTGTGTTGAGATGACAAGTTTTGCACTGTGTTTCGAAGTGATAATAATAATAATAATAATAATAAGTTCAGTGTTTCTGCCTGTGTTGCTGTCTGTTGTAGTGTAATTGTAAAATGACCTAAAGGGAGAGGTCACCAAGTGAGTGAGAAAAGGAGAAAATACTGAATAATGACATCACTACAGTATAATCCTAATGTTAATTTAAAATGAGATATTCCTCTAAATATGGCTAAAAATCATCCAAACGTTTAAAAAAAACGTAAATTTTTCAAAGTGTCCCCCTAATTGCAAACTCGTTCCAGCGCCACTGGTCCCTCCTCTGTGATGCCACTGGACCTGCCTGCCTGCAATAGCTGAAGCGCGTTGGGACTCCCTCTACCACTATAGCTACTAAGTTTTGACAGTTTTGTTGACTTTTCATTTATAAAACTTATTTTTAAATGTGTAAACAACTTTGCCCCAGAAATACTCAATTGGTAAACAGACAAGATAGTGGGATCAGAACTAAAGGTGCAACAAGTGGAAACTGTAGAGCCACAAAACACAGAAGAACATTTGGTCAGTCTGTGGGCCGCATACAGAAAAATATAAGGAGTTGCGGGCCAAACAATATTAAGCGCGGCAGTTTTTGCGGCAAAAAAAATTGGACCATAAAACCCTTGTGCCATCAAAAATGTAATTTCTACCTAAATAAATATATGACACATAGTTTATTGATGTGCTCACCTATTACAATGGGTATTTCTGTATGTTTTCAAATTTTATTTTCCTGTGCCAACAGGTTAAGACCGAGATAATTTAACATAACATTAGTATTAAACATTCATTCAGTATTAAACATGTTGGTCAGGGTACTCAAGTATAACCCATTTTCAATGGTTTTAAATTGAAAAAACTAAATGGGGGGAATCAGTTTTTTTGTTTTTGTTTTTCCGTTTTAAACTTTAAAACAGAAAAACTTTTTTAGCAAAAATATAAATAAAATAAATAAATTGTGCTAAATTCATGGCGGGCCACTTAAAAACGGACAGCGGCCCGCAGTTGGCCCGCGGGCCGTAGTTTGGCCACCCCTGGTATAACGTTAGCTTGATGCTAATCGCGGCTAACTAATATTTGATTTACATTTATAGAAATGACCACCGATCTCCACTAATAACGTTACCGCCTTGTGTGGATAATGAATATAACAGTCATGAATATGCCTAACGTTACTGTTATGCTTATGAAACATTGTTTGATTTTTCAGTTTGGTCAACTCCAGGCATTAGGCTACAATTCATCCAGAATCCTTCCTGGGCATCTCGAGTCTGATCTGACCGATAAATTGTCCAGGTTGCCGTTTTCAACGGTCAGCTCCTTCACACGCTGCCTGCAGTTACTCTGATGGCCACTGGTGTCAGTAATAGTTAGAACTTACGGATAGGACCTTTAAAGGAATTAACTTTAAAAACTGTATGGCAACCATGAATAAAGCTAACCTTAACACATAGCAAGGAACACTGCAACATGCATATCAGTGGCTATTCTAAACATAGGCTACCATTTAACACATTACCTAAATGGCTAGCCACTTAGCATTAGGCTAGGGTGCATTTGCATATCAACAGACCAACAGCTTAGCACTAGTAGTTTACACCTCAGCTCAGTATCCCCCAAAATACAACAGAAAAGAAATACAACACTTCCTTGTTATTTCCTGGGTGATCAATTTTCCGGGAGTGTAGATGAGTAACTTCCTCTAGACCTAACCATATTTTCAAAATAAAGGTCGTATGTTGCATGCATTTCTAATCAACGATACCATTTTTTTTTATGACTTTAAAGCTTGAATAGAGGGGGGCCAGCTATTCTTATGTTTGTATTTATTATTATTTTTTCCATTTTTGAGATCCAGGGCTTTTCATTAAAGATCCGGGGCTATAGCCCCGAAAAGCCAGGCCTAACGACGCCACTGGCTTGTTCTATGGTGTAATATGTCTCAGGTCTCCTGCTGATA
Organism: Poromitra crassiceps; assembly: GCF_964638095.1. NCBI lineage: Eukaryota > Metazoa > Chordata > Actinopteri > Beryciformes > Melamphaidae > Poromitra > Poromitra crassiceps. The sequence continues at coordinate 49,690,555 of NC_139627.1, read as the reverse complement.
CACAGAGGGTTAAGGGGGTGTGGGAGAAGGAATTGTCAGTGACTATTGATGAGGAAGCATGGGAGGATATTTGGAGTCATGCATCTGTACTCGAACAAAGGCAATCCAATTTAGAAATATATAATGCATGTTTCTCCTAATCGCAGACATTCTTTTGACCCCCCACTTTCCCCTCTGTGTCTCAATGTAAAACTGAAATAGGGACTTTAACCCATTTCCTGTGGTCATGTCATAAATTGCAGAAGTATTGGTCTAAGGCAGGGGTTCCCAAACTTAAGAATGCCGCGGCCCACTTTGAAATCTGAAAATCTTCCGAGGCCCACCTAACCCTTTAATCACAACTCTGATCAACACACGATATTAAGAGTATGTATTTCCCTATATGTTTTGTTTTATTTCATTAAAGGTCCCAATTCGTGCAGCTGTAACCTCTTAAAAACGTGTGTCTCTGGTCCATAAAACATGATTCTGGATTAATTTGTCGAAAATATAGCAACCCCGTTCGTTCTGATGGAGTTCTCACTTCCTCATCTTGTCGCTTCCCAAGAATGGTCTGTTTCTATAATATATTCAGAACTAACAGTTCCCATTGGCCGCTGAGGGAGAGCTCGCCCCAGGCTCCCAGCGGCCAATCAGATTAGCGTCCGTGGACCAGCACGTTAGGTTGTGTCCACAACCAACGTTAGCAACGAGCTATCGCTAACTTAACGGTTGCTACGCTAAAGAGGACATCTCAAAATGCCTAGACTTACCGAATGCACTTCCGCAGTTGCTGGATCACGTACAGTTGCCGTCGCTCCAGCTAGAAGTGTTAATTTTGTGGCTAAACCTTGATTGTACTGCCCCAGATTGTTGAAACATTCTGGGCTGAAATGGTTAGCACAGACCAACAGGTCATGATGAATCTCGCGCTGAAACAGCTTACTATGGCAAACAATAGACAAAATGGTGCAGGTAGCTTGTGTGAGAGAGACCGCGCGCAGTATGCTTAAGGAGCCGCGTGACGTAACACGAAACCGTCTCGGAGAACAGAGTGTAAGGGGCGTGGCTTGAAGGAGACTGCAGGGGGAAGCTGGATAGGGAGAAATCCAACTCTGACAGTTCTGAGGTTGTGAGCACTCATTACAGGGAGGGATGACAGCAGCATATATGCATTTAGAAGTAAAAACAGCTTTTGCACGGAATGGGACCTTTAAGAGAGTATGTGAAGGTACTGTGTGAAATGGAGAAGGTATTTGACACAGATTTAGAAATGGATCAGATGCCATTGATTCTGGGCCTCCCAAATGGGAATGTAACTACTGTGGCTAACAAAAGATTGTATAATCTACTTGCCTTTGCCGCTAGAAAAAATATACTGCTACAGTGCATAAGTAATAAGGGCCCTTCTGTATTAAAGGTTGGTCCAAGGTTGTGTTTGAGCTGATCCCTTCAGAATCTTACATGTACACACCAAAATAGATCAATTTGACAACCCTATCTAAATTAATTTGGACCTGATGTTGCTTCTAATATTTTCCAAGGAGTCTGAACCTGAACTCTCACAACCTATGACGTACTTGTATTATGGGCCGTGTAACATCCTGTATAATGTCTATTGATCTGAGCTGTTTTTGTTTGTTTGTTTGTTTGTTTCATTATTGTCTGGATTATTATTGTTATTACTACTGTTTCATGGAAAGCGAGAAAATCCAATAAACATATTGTTAAAAAAATAATATTCATTCATTCATGCACATACACGTGACAGTTGTTGTCGTTCTTGTTATTGGACTTGATCTCTATTGGTTATTGGTTTTATAGAGAAATAGTGGAATAAGTGCAGTGCACAGGGTGGTAATTACCAGTAACTATCATGGTGGTCATGTTCACAGTCACGTTGTGCTCAACAGCAGCCATCTGCTCCATTTGATCTGCAGCAGAAGACAAGCAGAGCAGTTGACATTGTATTACAGTTTGTACAGCTAAGTCTAAACAACTGAAGAGCACGAGAAGAACTTTAATTGAGAGTGTTTTTGGGGTGGCATGAATTCTAGTCACTGTCCAATATAATTTATTATTATTTAATATAGCTATTCTCTCTTACCTTGAGTTATGTTCCACTCAACAGCAGCCATCTCCATCGGATCTGCAGCCAAAGACAAGGGCTTTATTATGATAAAGTCCTTGTATAGACATCATAGGTGAGTGTTCAGACACAACAGCAACAATGCCATTCACAACAAGTAAACATGTTGTGCCCCAAAAATTTTGACCTTACATTTTTTTGAATACTGAGAACAGTGCATCATCACCCTAAATTAGACTCGAAGTCGGATTTTATTCCCCCCTTGATTCTTCATATCAGACGAGCATAAAAGCTATGAGAAAGTGAAACAGTGTTAAGCAATCAGTACAGTTAGAATCCATACTGTATTTTTGTTGTCGTTGCCCAATGGTTATTAGATATTACTGTCATTATCACTACACTACTTCACTACACTGTACTACTACTAATTATTTATTTATATTTATTTTACTTATTCTGGTTGTAAATATAATTATTTAGCTAATAGCTAGAAGCTAAGCTAACAACAACAAAAGAGTCGGCTCCGATCTGCCCCGGATGCGGTTACAGTGCTCATCTTCTTCTTCTGTGGTTTCTCTGAAGAAGTGTGGTAAGAAGAGAAACCACAGAAGAAGATGAACACTGTAACCCCATCCGGGGCAGATCAACGTTGACTGTTGTGTTGGTGTTAGCTTAGCTTCTAGCTATTAGCTAAATAATTATATTTACAACCAGAATGAACCGCGATGTGACCGAAAAAGTGTCATTTACAGAGCGTGTGCAGCATGCCCCGCAGGCTCTCGTTCTAGCCTGTTTGAGTGTTTGAGGAGTGTACTCGGTGCGACAAATCTTCTGTGGGGATCCGAATGAACCCAAAAGTATTTGTGGGTAGAAAACATCATATTTTAAGCTGGAAATGAGGACCGTGGTGTAAAAAACCGAAATTCTCCTTTAATTTTGTCATTGTATTATTAGGGGTTCAAGCCCTGAAGGGGCTGGAAACCCTATTGTATTTGCTATGTTTATTCTTATTATTCTTATTCTTTTCCTTCTTCCGTAAAACTGTATACACATCAGAAACCCTAAGGCCCACAGTAACCAAACTTTGCACATAAGTTGGAAATGTCACCCACTACTCGGAAACAAAAAATTACACCAGTCTACCAATCTTCAGCCCATTTCACATTTTGAAATGATGTAGTCCCATGGAGGAGAGAGAGCAGAGATCCAGGCTAAACCCCAGACCAAGACCAGCACTGACCAGCAGTTAACCATCTACCAGAACTACTTTATTAAAGTGCTTGTGACATTGTATTAGAGCAGGGGTGCCCACACTTTTTCAGCTTGGGAGCTACTTTTAAAATGACCAAGTCAAAGTCATCTACCAAACATATTTATTTATAGTGAAGAGAGGATTCCCATGTGCACAGCCAGTAGAAAAATCAGGTGCTGGTCGGTTGCAGGATAAACATGAAATGAAAAATTAAAGGAACCACCGCAACACTGAAAATGACTTACTGATGTTTATTTGTGAACAACGCGTTTCGCGTGCAGCTTCATCAGGTTCACAGAGATATTTATTTATATATATATACACTGAGTATACAGTGGAAAACAGTGGAACCGTGGAAAAACAGTGGAAACAGTGGAAAAACAGTGGAAAAACAGTGGAAACAGTGGAAAAACAGTGGAAACAGTGGGAAAACAGTAAAAAAAAAAAAAAAAAAAAAAAAAAAAAATCTCCCCTCAATGCCATGCGATCGACCACACTACCTTCGCGATCGACCGGTCGATCGCGATCGACGTATTGGGCACCCCTGTATTAGAGTTTGTGATATGTTCAGATCTCAGATTGCACAGCTAAGTCCAAATAATTGAAGAAAATGAGGAGAACTTGAATTGAGTGTTTTGGGGGATGGGATGAATTCTAGTCACTGTCCAAGCTATTCTTTCTTACCTAGAGTTATGTTCTGCCCAACAGGAGCCATCTCCACTGGATCTGCAGCCAAAGACAAGTAGACCAGCAATTACCATCTACCAGATGGTAGCAGACATAGCAGCAATGTCATTATTAACAACAACAACAACAACAACAACAACAACAACAACAAGTAAACATGTTGTGCCCAAAAATAACACAGGAACCACTTTGATTATTATTTAAAAATATATATATACATTTTTTGTATTGATTATTTTTTAAATACTGAAAACAGTTCATCATCACTCTAAGTCTGATTTTATTTCCCCCTTGATTTATTCAGTAAATAAACAAAAAAAAATATGGGAACCAGACTGCAGTGTTAAGCAATCAGACTGAGAGTCTAAAAGGGGAAGACAGGTTCACTGTCTTGATGAGTCTCACCTGTGAGAGTGAAAGCACACAGAAGAAAAAAGGTCCACATTGTTTATGGTGATGTGGGGTCCGTCTCACCAAGCGAGTTCAACAGTTAGGCTGTCTTTGTGTTAGCGGTCTTCATAACAACAACAGCGTTCTCAGATCCTCCTTTCACCTTGCTGATTATCAACTGGCTCTGTCAACCCAGGACTTATGAGTGTGTTCACATGAAGGAGGCAGGGTTTCTAACACATAACCAATCACATGCAACATGGACAGATCCAAAGCAGAATATGAGATCAGATGAAATTGATTGCCATGGGGATTTTAGGTCATTGCAGTGGCAAAAGTAATAGGTTTCATCCATTCTGATGCAATAGCCTGAACTTAACCTGTGGGCCTCCTTTTGGCTTTCACACCCAAGTATTAGTGCCCTGTACTGGCATTGGCTTGCTCTATCATTTTCAGTCACATTGACCCCTGGAGACATTGGGACTTGAAGTTGAGTTGGGAGAATGATATATGCGAAGACATTTCTGAAGACACTTGGAAGAACCTAGTGGTCAAATGGTATAAATGCTCTCGGGAAGCACAGTCACAACTTACCCCATTTAAAGTTTTAAACCGAAGTTATTGGGCCCTCAGCAAGCTAGCCAAACTTAAGTTGAGAAATAGAGACACCTGTTGGAGGAGGTGTGATAAAGAAACAGGTACGTTTGTTGTATGAATGTGAGAAAGTAAGGAACATGTGGGGCAAAATTATGGTATTTTTTTGTCATTCACTTTTTATTGCTTTTCAAGGATATAACTGCAACATTACAGAACACCAAGACATAAACCAACAAACCACTCAAGGCAAAAACAACAACAACAATAATAATATCAATGATAATAAAGAATAATAATACACAGGGTAAGGCATTCATATAGCTAGTGTACCTCTATTCCTTTCACATCTCCAGCATACAGTATATCTGAATCCTGAAGTTTTAAAATTGTGGTATTTTTGAGTGAAGTGCTCAATGAAAAATTACATAACTCTCCTGCGGCATGCTTGATGGGTTTGTTAGCAAAAGATATTAAGTTGTCTAAATACCATGGACTGTGGCTATGATATGTATCAGGATGTAGAATCGCATTAAGGCAATGGAAGTCACCTACTGCTATTACATTTGATGAATGGATGGAGCTAATGTTTCGCACGGCATCATATGAAAGGGTCATTTATAGTTGCAGGGAGAGAGGATATCTTTACCGAGGTGTGGGGTCACCTTTTGAGGCTAATTGACAGGCTCTATCCTTCTTACAATATAAATGGTTACTGTGAGGTATAGGATTTGATCACGTGGTATTTCTTTGTTTGTTTTTTGTTATTTATTATCTCCGCCAGGAAATTATGTGATCGGTCGCGTCACGCATGTGTGCGTCCGTCCGTCTGTCTGTCTGTGTGTCCATGCCCGTAACTATCATTGAAGACACTGAGGTCATGACCTCGGTATTTGCCTTTTTCTTTTATTTCTTTTATATTTTTAGAAAAATAGCCCCGGCCCCCAGATCTATTAATCTGTCATTGATGTTTTAAAGCCCTCATAAATAACATGATATATGACATAGTTGATCAGAAATGCAACAATTTGCTTCCTCTCTGTGTGCTATAGAAGGAAGAGACATAAGTCACCACAACGTTCAAATGTTGCATTGGGGCTAGTCTTTGGGAACAGTTCTATTGAAGTGAAGGGTAAGTAACCCTGTAAGTGATGTTTGTGTAGATGGGCAATTGTATTTAATTGAGCAGTATTCTGCCATATGTGACCTGTATACAGAATATACATATATTATGTGGGGAGACATTTATTTTTTGTATCATTGTAAAGCAACAGCAGAGTAAAGCGGATATTAATCGAATATGATGGGCTATATCTTCCGACAGGCGCTATCCCCTAATAGCGATTGCGCTGCTGTTTGCGCGTGCCGTGCGAAGATAGCACTCCGCCTTGCGCCGTCCGCCAGGTGTTCTGCCGAGTTTTGCTCCCCCGCCCAGCATTAAAAAAAAAGCATCCCCACCTCACAGGAGCATACTTGTAATGATTTATACAGAAATGTAAGTGATATAATTGTCTGGTAGACGTGACCTCAATGATTGCTAAGTTAAAACAGCCCCGAATTATGTTGGGGATGCAATTCTCGGCGGGCATGCGGAAACGTTCAGGGCACCTGTCGCAAGCGCAAATTAGAGCCGTGCCAATTCTGCCAAAAATCATCTGCGCTCCAAAATGCCTCCGCAAACGGGATTTGGGCGGTCTTAACTACCAGAATTATTCACAGGCCTGGCCAGGCAAGGCTGGGCATTACATCAATCAAAACCAATCAGATTCCCATCTCGCAATGGTTTGTTTGCGCGAGGCATGCAATATGCTGTAATTATCTCCATGCGTAATAGAGTGTACTCACTCGTGCGAGGACAGAGGGAGCTTATTGACAGATCGTCTGCCAATGACCCTCCAGATTATGAAGGTAAATAGCCTATGTCCATTGTCCAACACGTTTTCTCAATTAATTTCCCTCTTTGCGATGTGATAAAAGTTTCTCAGTGAGTTATAGTTGAATCTAATGCCTCACTATCTGCTAATACCCAATTTTAGCAGCATAATTTGATGTCTTGGCGTGGCAAGGCTGTGCTTAATAACATATCCAAAAGGAAATCCACTTTCCACTCCGCAAATACCTCTCTGCGCTGGGAGCGCAGCCGTAATCTCCGTGCAGAGCGCCCAGCGCAGAGAGGTATTTGCACGTAAGAGGTCCTTTTCAAAGCTCTTAGCGCAAAGTAATTGCGCGCTGCTGACGATAGGGTAACACCATCTGATGCAATAGCCTGAACTTAACCTGTGGGCCTCTTGGCTTTCACACCCAAGTCTAATATGTCCCCTGTTGGTCACGTTGCCCCTTGGAGACATTTTGAGATACAGTACCTACTATATTAGAAAGAGGGCATTGTCAGGCATGCACATGTCTTGACTGTTACCAAATTATGTTTTTGAGAAAAAGGGGCCTCAAAGTTTGCAGTCTATCTTGAAACACTTATTATTATTATTATTATTCCTTCCTGTTAGCTGCCATCAGGTTGTTTAATCAACACATCAAATAATGTCTTTATATGCTGTGCATATATGCACTTCCCTGCACTTTAGATATTCGTGCAATGTACCTGTGTGTGTGTGTGTGTGTGTGTGTGTGTGTGTGTGTGTGTGTGTGTGTGTGTGTGTGTGTGTGTGTGTGTGTGTGTGTGTGTGTGTGTGTTGCTGTTTATATTGTATTTTATCTTGTTGGCCAGCGGTGCCTGTTCTTTATCTAGATACTTGTAAGTCACTTTATGGCAAATTTTTTGCACTTTAGTATTATTATTATCAGTATTTTGCTGCCCCTTTTTCTTTTCTTAGTACTTGACAGTACTTTTTGTGTGCCTTGCTACATGTTTCAATGTCCTCATGTTTTCCTGTTTTTGCTATCTATCTAGGAGTTATCATTCAAACATAACATACGAACATAAAAGTTCTGGTCTTGACTTGAGTGCCACACATGCACACACACGCACGCACGCACGCACGCACGCACACGCACACGCACACGCACACACACACACACACACACACACACACAGTACACCTAAACGCTTGTTTAAGAGCAAAATTAAGAGGCTAGATCTATAAAGAACTACAGACCTCATATTAGATTAATATCCTCTTTACTGCTGTTGCTTTACAATGATAAAAAAAAAATGTCTCCCCACATAATATATATTCTGCATACAGGTCACATGGCAGAATACTGCTCAATTAAATACAATGGCCCATCTACACAAACATCACTTACAGGGGAGTTACTTACCCATTCACTTCAATAGAACTGTCCCCAAAGTCTAGCCCCAATGCAACATTTGAACATTGTGGTGAGTTATGTCTCTTCCTTCTGTAACGAGCCGCAAGGTCACTTAACTCTCACGTTGTTTGTTGACTATCAAATCAGTCTTCAGGCGAAACAATATTGCTCAATATCCACTTTATTAGCAGCCGTGTCAGCGTCACGCATCAACAACAGATTCACATTCAGTTCTGTCTGCCTCCCAGCTTCCGCCCAGGCTTTCAAGACTACCTTCTTAAAGGGACCGTGCTCACTCCACCACACCACGGCCCCACCCACCTCACATCCTCATATGCCATTCTATAGTAATGTGTAGGTGAACTGACAGCTCACATTACACTGCCCCCTTCTAAGACAGAAACATCACTACTACAGTATTATATGCTGGACAACACATCTTATGACATTCTGGTAGTATGAACAAAACACAATTGGTAACAAAACAAATGCCAGTGACATCACTTATTGACCCCCTGCTGAGAACAGAACACGGTATGTTTACAGTATGCAGTATCATGTCACATCACAAAATCTTCTTGCCAACCTGGCTTTCTAACATTTCTCTGTGGCCTAGCCACCTGGCTCCTGTGGCCCCCAGCTCCTGTGGACACACCAAGGTCTTCGCTCACAGGTAAGATAGGGGGGGAATCACACTGTGTCCCCATTATCTCTTGCCCTGCACCCTGTTCCCCGTTCCGAGTTTCCACCAGCTCCCCATGGCACCCAATGCCATCCCCTGTTGGCAAGTCTCGCTCATTCACCACAGGTCTTTTCCAAAGCGTTAACGTTACGTGGTATGCTTCCTTTGAGCACCCTTTCTTCTGTTAGCACTTGGGGCCTGACCCACCCGCCTGGTTGCCCATGGGTCATTACTTAGAACAAAATCAGGGTTCCAGTCACTGTCATTTGACCTATTGGTGCCCTCTGGTGGTAGGTTTCCTGGGTTACCCAGGTATGGTTTTAACCTGTTATAGTGTACCACAGCTTTATAAGGCCCATTACATTGCTCTACTTCATATAGTACATCTGACAGTTTTCTCACTATCCGGAAAGGGCCTTTAAATTTCTTCCTACATTTTGGTGACAGACCCTTCTTCTTCTGATAATCACGAAGCCACACAAACTCATTTTGCTCATATCTTTGAGGTGTTACTTTAAGATCAAAATACTCCTTTTGTTTACCGGTGGCCCTTTTGTGATTTTTCTTTACAGCCTCTCTCACTGTGTTTAAGTATCCCTGTAGCTTTTGCACATACACACTCACATACTGGGTGTCCTCGTTTTGCGTTCCCATGACTACATCAACAGGTAGGGTAATTTCAGTGCCAAACAGCACCTTATAAGGTGTAAACCCTGTGGAGGACTGGACACTGCTTCTGTATGCCATCATTACATATGGGAGCATTTCATCCCAGTTACTTTGATTGTCTTCCACAAAAACTGATAGCATGCTGACTAAGGTTCTGTTCATTCTTTCGACTAATCCATCTGACTGAGGATTATAGGGAGTAGTTCTGGTTTTGTTCATCTGTAACAAGTCGCACATTTCCTTGAATACATGCGATTCAAAATTTCTCCCTTGATCACTATGTATTGTGCGAGGAACTCCGAGTCTCAATACAAATTCCTCCACTAATTTCTTGGCTACTGTTACAGCCTCCTGGTTTGGTATGGCATATGCCTCAGACCATCTGGAAAAATAGTCTGCCACTACCATTATATACTTATTACCTCGCTCTGTAGTGGGGAAGGGGCCCATCAGGTCTACAGCAATCCTTTCAAATGGACGGCCTGTGACAGAACTGGTCATAGGTGCTCTAGGAGAGGGACCTTTATCTTTGTAAGCAGCGCATGCTACACACGTCTTACACCACTGTCTTATGGCTCTTTGCCAGCCTGGCCAGTAAAATCTTGCTCTGATTTTACCTGTGAGCTTCTCTATTCCTAAATGGCCAGCAGTTTTGTCATTGTGCATGAAGGTTAATACCTCGTTTATAAGCTCCTGCGGCACAACCCCCCTCCACACAGTTTCATCTGTCTCATAGTTGACACTCTCAAGGCACAGTACCCCATTCCTTAACTGCAATGCACCCCACACTTGCCTGAACGACCTGAAGTTAGGCTCTGAAAGTAGCTCAGGAGCCGGCTCAGTCCTATCCTGTTTTTTCCAATCCTTCAACTGGGAAATCACAGGGTCCCTATTCTGTGCCTCCCTGAGGAAATCCAGGCTGGTTGAGGCTTGAGAGTTAGCACTGGCTACAGGTGCCATAATGACCTCATCTGGCCCATCAGAGGCCGTTTTGACTGTTACTGCATTGCATTCATGGTCAACATGCCTCGCGCCAGGTGACTGCATGTGCCGCCGCGACACGCCATCAGCATTACTGTGCATTTTCCCTGGACGGTGCACAATGTCATAATGATACTGACCTAACAGCTCTAACCACCTGGCTAATTGACCCTCTGGTTGCTTGAAGTTACTAAGCCAACGCAGTGAGCTGTGATCTGTCCTCAGCAAAAACTTCCTTCCTAACAGATAGTGTCTGAAATGTTTCAGGAACACAACCACAGCTAACAGTTCTTTTTTAGTGGTTGAGTATCTCTTTTCTTGTTTTGACAGGGCCCGGCTAGCGTACGCTACGACTCTCTCGCCCTTATAATTTTTCTGTGAAAGGACAGCCCCAATACCAGTGTCACATGCATCAGTATCCACTATGAAGTCTAAATTTGGATCAGGGAATGCCAATATGGGGGCTGTGGTCAGTTTGGATTTCAGCTCATTGAAAGCCACCTCACATGCTGTGTTCCACTGAAACGTCTTCCCCTTGTCAGTCAACCTATAAAGTGGCTCCGCTATGCGTGCAAAATCAGGTATAAACCTTCTGTAATACGAAGCGAGTCCGAGAAAACTTCTAGCTTCTGTCACTGACTTTAGAGTAGGCCATGATCTAACATTCTCTGTCTTGGAGGGGTCAGTAGACACTCCCTCTGCTGAAACGGTATGTCCTAGATAGCTCACCTGTGATCTGAATAGGTGGCATTTAGCGGGCTTCACTTTAAGGCCTGCCTGTTGCAGTCTGCTAAGGACCCCCTCCAACCGTGTCACATGTTCCTGAAAAGAACGACCCACTACAATTATATCGTCAAGATATACCAAACAGTCTGTCCACTGCATTTCAGCCAGTCCATGAGGTGTTGAAAGGTGCTAGGTGCATTGCACAATCCAAAACCCATAACATTGAACTCAAAAAGTCCCCTCTTGGTTAGAAATGCTGTTTTACTACGGTCGTCTGGATGCATATCCACCTGCCAGTAGCCAGAGGCCAGGTCTAATGTGGAAAACCATTTGGCACCAGTTAAAGAGTCTAGTGTCTCATCTATCCTCGGGAGGGGATATGCATCCTTCACCGTGTATTCATTCAGCTTTCTGTAATCAACACAGAATCTCACTGTATTATTATTTTTTTCTCACTAGCACCACGGGCGCCGCCCATGGACTGGTGGATGGCTGAACGATGTTTCTGTCTAACATGCTCTGCAAATGGCTATCAAATTCAGCGTGCAGATGGACAGGTGTTCGTCTCAGTGCTTGTTTGATGGGCCTTGTCTTTCCCGTCTCTATCCTGTGCTGGACAAGCGTTGTACGGCCCAAATCAAAATCCCCAGTGCTAAACACACCTGCATATTTACTTATGACTCCCCCTACAGTTCTGAGCTGGGTATTGTCCAGCTGCTGCCTATCAAGGTTAAGGGCTTGTATCAATGACTCAGTCTCCCACTTTGGTTTGTGAATCGGCGACTGGGGGTTCTTACTATCATTTAAACATGTGATGACTGCTGTTTCACAACCCTCCTCCCAGAGAGAAAACCCACCCAGTTTTTCACCCCCCTTGAGACAGTGAGGTTCAGGAGATACATTCATAACACGCACAGGTAGTTTCCCACTGATACACCTTCCCAAGCTACATGCTATGAGAACACTGGTCCTCTCTGTGACCTTTGCACATGGTTCCAGGAGACCCTCCACACGCTCACTGATTATGGTGCCCTCCACTTTACCCGGTATAATCATTTCAGACCTGGGGGGAATCACAGTATCATTCATGACAACCACCCTGCATACAGCCCCCGTCCCACCCCGTGAAATCAAAGGCACCTGCTTACCCAGGATGGTGCATATGCGTCTCTGCATGTCTATCACTGCTCCATATTTAACTAGGAAATCGGTCCCTACCAGTGCACATTGGTCAGCATCCCTAGCAACCACAAAATCACAGGCCAGGTTCAGTCCATCAACATTCATGACAGCCGACCATCTCCCCATCACAGCGAGATGTTGCCCGTTAGCCGCCGTGACTGGTTTGCAGTAGGGCTTCAGCGAGTCCATCCGGCCTCCTGTAGCATCTCTCCAAGTTTGCTCCCGCACCATGGAAACCTGTGCTCCTGAATCCACCATGACCTCACACTCCACACTTTCAATGCTGGCCAGTATGTAAAATCCCTCTCCAACCACCCCTGAAGCAACTGTGGCCTGAGAGTCCCGTGCGTCACCTGGATCGTCCTTGGGCACGTATGGGCAGTCCCTCTTAAAATGCATGGTGCATCCACAGTACCAACAAGCTCTGCTGGGCACTGACGAAGACCGCGTTCGGTCACTCCCAGGGAGACGGCCTCTCCCCCTTCCCTGGCTCCGCTCAAAGCCAGTGCGACGTCCACTTCCTCCCGCGCTCTGCTGGTCCTCCCTGTCGGTCAGGTGCCTCACCTCGGTCTGCAACTGTGCAACGCTCTCACACAGCGACTTCAACAGTTCTTTAGGAACAGCAACATCGTCCTTGGCAGTATCTGCTGAGCCGCACACATTTATCTTGTAGTGAGAAACATCCCGCTCCTCGAGCTGCCTTATCTGCTCGAGCTCAGCCGCCATGTGTATAGCCTCCTCCAGAGACCGGGGCTTGCCACTGCGCAGGTGTATGCGAATATCGCCGCTCCCGACATTGGCGATGAAATGATCACGTGCAAGGGAATCGCGTGTGCCAGCACTGTAATCTGGATACGCCTTGTCAGCTAGCATACGCAAGTCATAGCCAAAAGCTTGTATGCTCTCACCCGCTTTGCGCCGGCGGTCCAGAAAGGCTGCCCGGTTCCAGTCGGTATGCACTGGAGGCTCAAAATGCTGCTCCAAAGCCTCTTTTAACAGTCCATAGGTCCTCTTTGTGTCCTGTGGTAAATTGCTGCAGAGAGTTCTGGCTGGTCCCCTCAGCGAAAGGATAAGATAGTTCAAAGCATCTGAAGGACTCCAGCCATTAATGACCCTGCTAGCTCAAACTGCTCGATCCAAGCGGTCCACTCGCCCACCTTCCCTTCAAAAGGTTCTGGCATAACAACCGGGCGCCGCTCCCGCGCTGGCGCTGGAGTCGACGAGGACGGTACACCACCATCGTCCCCGCCTTGTTGTGATGCTTCTGGGTCCGGCATGGCTGGTAGCTCCCCTGAAGACACGTGTGGCTAGTTAGCTTCCCGCACTAGCCAGCGACCGCGGTAGTCAACGTGAAAATCCCAAACAAAAAAATCCGCTGCCACCAATTTGTAACGAGCCGCAAGGTCACTTAACTCTCACGTTGTTTGTTGACTATCAAATCAGTCTTCAGGCGAACCAATATTGCTCAATATCCACTTTATTAGCAGCCGTGTCAGCGTCACACCTCAACAACAGATTCACATTCAGTTCTGTCTGCCTCCCAGCTTCCGCCCAGGCTTTCAAGACTACCTTCTTAAAGGGACCGTGCTCACTCCACCACACCACGGCCCCACCCACCTCACATCCTCATATGCCATTCTATAGTAATGTGTAGGTGAACTGACAGCTCACATTACACTTCTATATAGCACAGAGAGAGGAAGCAAATGTTGCATTTCTGATCAACTGTCATATATCATGTTATTTATGAGGGCTTTAAAACATCAATGACAGATGAATAGATCTGGGGGTCGGGGCTATTTTTCAAAAAAAAAAAAAAAAAAAAATGCAAATACCGAGGTCATGACCTCGGTGTCCTCAATGTTAGTTACGGGCATGGACACACAGACAGACAGACGGACGCACACGTGTGACACGACCGATCACATAATTTCCTGGCGGATAATAAAAAACAAACAAAGAAATACCACGTGATCAGTAACCATTTATATTGTAAGAAGGATCCTGTCAGTGACCCAAAAGGTGACCCCACACCTCTGTAAAGATATCCTCTCTCCCTGCAACTATAAATCACCCTTTCATATGATGCCGTGCGAAACATTAGCTCCATCCTTTCATCAAATGTAATAGCAGTAGGTGACTTCCATTGCCTTAATGCGATTCTACATCCTGATACATATCATAGCCACAGTCCATGGTATTTAGACAACTTAATATCTTTTGCTAACAAACCCATCAAGCATGCCGCAGGAGAGTTATGTAATTTTTCATTGAGCACTTCACTCAAAAATACCACAATTTTAAAACTTCAGGATTCAGATATACTGTATGCTGGAGATGTGAAAGGAATAGAGGTACACTAATATATGCTATATGAATGCCTTACCCTGTGTATTATTATTCTTTATTATCATTGATATTATTATTGTTGTTGTTGTTGTTGTTGTTTTTGCCTTGAGTGGTTTGTTGGTTTATGTCTTGGTGTTCTGTAATGTTGCAGTTATATCCTTGAAAAGCAATAAAAAGTGAATGACAAAAAAATACCATAATTTTGCCCCACATGTTCCTTACTTTCTCACATTCATACAACAAACGTACCTGTTTCTTTATCACACCTCCAACAGTAGCCTGTACTACGAAGCTAGTTTAATGCCTTATCCGAGTAAGTTTGAGTTTAAACCTGGTTTAGCCGTACTACAAAGCAAGTTAACTTTCAATCACGATGGCAACTGACGCTGCAAAGCTAACCTGGTCGCGACCAGGGGCCTGTACTACAAAGCAAGATTAGTGGTTTAGCGAGGTAACTTCAGGTTTAAACCTGGTTTAGCCGTACTACAAAGCAAGTTAACTTCTTACCGACATATATTTCCATAGCAACTTATGCTTCACACTTAACCTGGTCCGCAGCAGGTTAAGTTGCAAGGATAAGATTAGACCTTAGATACACCGCCCACGAACCAATCGAATCAGCAGTTTGGAAAAATGGCCAACCCCTTTCTGGATGAGTTTCCCATCTAGGAAGGAGCACGAATTGTAATGTTGAATGAGTAATGTTAATCAATGGTAATGTTAATCAAGGACTAAAGCCTTGCACTTTTTGGCTATTTTAATTAAGCCCTATACCACTTTGGAATATGTTTTTATATATTCATTTTTGTGCTCTCAAGTAGCCTAGATACGTTGTTTGATCCCGCTGATCGATTGCAGCTGAATAGTGAGTGGAGAAATATCACTAAACCGGCATAAAAAGGTTACATAAACGTCTCCAAAGCGCACGGTGCCGTGTGCGCAACGGAGCTGAGACTGACGTTGGGTTGGAATTGAAATAGTCATAGCTTACATGCTGGAATAGCCTACTACATCTAAGCAATTTAATATGGGATCACCTGCACACAGGCGATCCCATATTAAGATGATTCATATCTAGGCTACTCCTGCATTTTGCAGCTGCAAGTGTTGCTTTTGGCCTGTATGATGTGATTGAACTTCATATTTCCAGCATCATTATATGAAATATGGAGATATGCGACTCTGCTGACAATATATGTGACCACAAAATAGGCTATTTTTTATAAATGAAATCTATGCCCGCACATACCGTGTCGTTCAGAAGCCTCTTTTAATTTTTTTTATCATTCTTTTTTTTATTGATAGCCTATAGGAATTATTCAATCAGTGCGACTAAACATGACATCATTATTATTCGTTGAGCCTAAATGGTCTACGGATTTTGGACTGAGACATTAGGCCAGGGATCGCGGAACCGCCCGGGCCACCCGGGCCGCGGCCCGGGTACTTTTCAGTTCCCAAAAAAAAACAAAAAAAAAAAACAAATTTTTTTTTTTTTAGATTTTTTTTTTTTTTTTTTTCAACAATTAAACCTCATTTACTTATTACACTCGACTGGTTGTTTTTCAGATGTGATGTGAATCTAAAGTGAACTAAACAAGTCAGATCCACTATAAATGTTTTTCAGTAGATGCTGTGATGTAGCCACAAGAAAGGTGCAATATTAATGTTTTTCAGGAGATGGCGATGTTGCTAGCTATAGGTTCTAAACAAGAAATGTGGTTCAAATGTTTACAGTAGTTTTCCTTTCTTGCTGCACTACAATGTTACAATGCTGTGAGACAGGCCCGGCGTTGGAGGGGGGCCTGACCGGGCCGGGCCCCCCCATTCCCTAAACTGGCCCCCCCATTCAATTTTTTTTTTTTTTTTTTTGTGTGCTAAAAACGTTTTTCCGTTTTTCTGTTTTAAAGTTTAAAACGGAATCTGGCTGTCATTAGGCATTGATTAACTGAATGCTATTGCTAACTGTTACTTTGAACCTCCATTTGCAATGATTCTGGCTGGATATTAATTAACTATTGTAAATTTGTCACAATGAATGCAATTTGTGCACAATGTGTAAATACATTTAATATTAATTGTTTAGGCCTATTTGTAAAGTCACAACACATTAGAGATGTGTGTAGTTCCTCATAGATTTAGCCTCTTCCTTTTGCTCTCAAATGCACCAGTTTGACGAATTTTACTTTAAAATGTACAAAATCTTCTTCCGGGGGAGAATCCCCCCGGACCCCCCTTGGCCCCCCCAAGCTAGGGGCAGGCCCCCTCTGTAATTTGGTTCTGGAGCCGGGCCTGCTGTGAGACGGAGCTAAACACAAAAGATGCAATATTAATAGTTTTTCATGAGATACTCAGTATTTAATATTAATACTAATACTAATAATAGAAAAGGAGAAGATACTGAATAATGACATCACAACAGTATAATCCTAATGTTAATTTAAAATTAAATATTCTTCTAAATATGGATAAAAGTCCAAAAAACATAAAATTTTCTTCGGCGCTGCCGAGATTCCATTCCTTACAGCACCCCCTACTTAATAATAGTTCCAGCGCGGCTGCAAAAATATGGTGGCGCATTGTGTCAAGTGTACTGGCTCGGGGAACGGTCCGGCCCCCGGTCCCTTAGGTTTCTGACAATGTGGCCCCCTGAACAATTTAGTTGAATAGCCCTGCTGTAAAACCCAGTCGCCCTCATATTCTGGTTTATTTCAAGAAAAACATTTTGGCTAGTTGAAATTAATTGGCTCGTAACTTTAAAATCTAGCAGCCATATTGGCTGGTGATAAAAAAAAGTTGAATCTCAAACCCTGCAGTGAGAGCAGGTGGTGACATAGGAGTGAGTGAGAAAAGGAGCAAATATATGATTGTTAAGACTGAATACTGACATCACAACCGTCTAATCCTAATGTTAATTTAAAATGAGATATTCCTATATGAATCTGGCTTCAAACGACCAAAATCTTTATATGATGATAATAATAATAATCAATGATGGTGGTTCACAGACGTGTGTGTGGGGGGGGGGGGCACGCCCCCCCGACGGGGGGACACGCCCCCCGGCCCCCCCAAGTTCAGATGCGTTCCGCTATCCCTGCATTAGGCTACACATTGCTTCCACTCGCAATTTATTGAGAGGGTGAATTCAGCTGCTGTAGGATACGTGGAGGCAGAAACCGCTCTTCAAATAAATGACTGATGTGAATAAAAGTGGTAACTTTAGACAGTCATGCGGGAACAGACTAAAAATATCCAATGCGGATTTTGATTCTGACATAGTAGTAGATGGCTTTGATGAATGAGGAAATAGGCGTGTCTGGCGCTGTAAAAGCTACGGTTCTGAGCTGAGCGGTCCATATTGCATTGTGATTGGCTAGTTGTTAAAAACCACGCCTCTTTTGCGGGCACGAGCTCGTGTGCACGGGCATTTTCATGTGCACGCGCAGTCAACTTGATTAGAAAAACCTGGTTCGAGTTAACGACTGGCAAACGAGGTTCGTAGTACAAGTTAACTACAATCGAGCTGATCTGGTTTAGACAAACCAGATCAAGGGACAGATCCTGGATCTTCTTATCCAACATTCGTAGTACAGGCTACAGGTTAGCTTCAGAGGATAAGATCAAAATCCATGAGAGACCCATATAATCGGCTCTCTGGAGTCACTCACCATTCATAAGATCGCCATATGAAAAATAGATTGCAGTCAACTGAGAATAGAACAAGCAAAACATTCGTGGCTCTGTAGGCTACATAATTAAATTAAGCCTACTTACCACTTTATGTCTTAACAGCTCAACGATGCGTGGAGAAATATGATCAATATTAATCACTGCGGCGCATATCATGAACGGACCCTCAAATGGAGTGAGGGTGATATTCTCCTACATGCCAGAAAAGCCTATAGGCCTACATATAATATAGATATTAGTTTAAATATGGGATAGCCCCAATACTAAATATGCAGGCTATTCTTGCATCTTTCAGCTGGAACTGTGTCCTGTAGGCTGTAGGGGCAAAAATAGGCTAGTTTTTATCAATGATAACTATGCCCGCATCGTCTCAATTAAGTTCAGCAGTTTTCTCTTTTATAGTAGGCTATTAGGCTTTATACTAGGCTATTTTATATATGAATTATTCGATCAGTGCAACCACACACATGAGTGATAGAGATCATTATTCATTGAGCATGCGTTTCTAAATCTATGGTCTAAATAGGCTTACAGATTGTGGAAATGTATAGACTGAGATTACACTTTTACATTTGTTGCTGCTGCCTGTATCAATGCAGCTGTATCAGACAGAAATCGCTGATCAAAGTAAATCAAATGACTGATGTGAATACAAGCTGCTGCTTTAGACAGCCCTTCAGCAGACTATCCAACGCGGATTTTCATTCTGACATTAAATCGCGGATACATTAAATATCCGCAAAAATCTCTGATCACACTGTGGCTGCGCTGAATCAGGAAATGGGTGTGGAAATGGGTGTGGGCGTGGATCAACTCAGCTGTTCATAATGTGATTGGCTAGCGCACCTCTTTTGCGTGGACGCGCGCCTGTGCACGAGCGAAAAACGTGCGCGTGCACAGGCAGATCCCAGCTTCAGTTATCGACTACAAAACCAGCGTCGTAGTATCCTTAAACTAGATAGCTTTGATCCTGTTCAGTCAAACCAGATCAAAGGGACTTATCGCAGATCTGTTAAACTAGCTTCGTAGTACAGGGTCCAGGTGTCTCTATTTCTCAACTTAAGTTTGGCTAGCTTGCTTCCCGAGAGCATTTATACCATTTGACCACTAGGTTCTTCCAAGTGTCTTCAGAAATGTCTTCGCATATATCATTCTCCCAACTCAACTTCAAGTCTCAATGTCTCCAGGGGTCAATGTGACTGAAAATGATAGAGCAAGCCAATGCCAGTACAGGGCACTAATACTTTGGTGTGAAAGCCAAGAGGAGGCCCACAGGTTAAGTTCAGGCTATTGCATTAGAATGGATGAAACCTATTACTTTTGCCACTGCAATGACCTAAAATCCCCATGGGAATCAATTTCATCTGATCTCATATTCTGTTTTGGATCTGTCCATGTTGCATGTGATTGGTTATGTGTTAGAAACCCTGCCTCCTTCATGTGAACACACTCATAAGTCCTGGGTTGACAGAGCCAGGTAACCAGCAAGGTGAAAGGAGGATCTGAGAACACTGTTGTTGTTATGAAGACCGCTAACACAAAGACAGCCTAACTGTTGAACTCGCTTGGTGAGACGGACCCCACACCACCATAAACAATGTGGACCTTTTTTCTTCTGTGTGCCTTCACTCTCACAGGTGAGACTCATCAAGACAGTGAACCTGTCTCCCCCTTTTAGACTCAGTCTGATTGCTTAACACTGCAGTCTGGTTCCCATATTTTTTTTTGTTTATTTAATGAATAAATCAAGTGGGAAATAAAATCAGACTTAGAGTGATGATGAACTGTTTTCAGTATTTAAAAAATAATCAATACAAAAATGTATATACGGTATATATTTTTAAATAATAATCAAAGTGGTTCCTGTGTTATTTTTGGGCACACAACATGTTGTTGTTGTTGTTGTTGTTGTTGTTGTTGTTGTTGTTGTTGTTGTTGTTTTTGTTGTTGTTGTTAATGACATTGCTGCTGCTATGTCTGCTACCATCTGGTAGATGGTAATTGCTGGTCTACTTGTCTTTGGCTGCAGATCCAGTGGAGATGGCTCCTGTTGGGCAGAACATAACTCTAGGTAAGAAAGAATAGCTTGGACAGTGACTAGAATTCATCCCACCCCCAAAACACTCAATTCAAGTTCTCCTCATTTTCTTCAATTATTTGGACTTAGCTGTACAATCTGAGATCTGAACATATCACAAACTCTAATACAATGTCACAAGCACTTTAATAAAGTAGTTCTGGTAGATGGTTAACTGCTGGTCAGTGCTGGTCTTGGTCTGGGGTTTAGCCTGGATCTCTGCTCTCTCTCCTCCATGGGACTACATCATTTCAAAATGTGAAATGGGCTGAAGATTGGTAGATTGGTGTGATTTTTTGTATCCGAGTAGTGGGTAACATTTCCAACTTATGTGCAAAGTTTGGTTACTGTGGGCCTTAGGGTTTCTGATGTGTATACAGTTTTACGGAAGAAGAAAAAGAATAAGAATAATAAGAATAAACATAGCAAATACAATAGGGTTTCCAGCCCCTTCAGGGCTTGAAGGGCCCCTAATAATACAATGACAAAATTAAGTAAAATAAAAATAAATAAATAAATAATTAGTAGTAGTAGAGTGTAGTGAAGTAGTGTAGTGATAATGAGAGTAATATCTAATAACCATTGGGCAACAACAACAAAAAATACAGTATGGATTCTAACTGTATGAGGTAGAGGTCCGGAGGACCTGATCTAAAATGGAGTTCCAACTCTCTATTGTCTGATAATTAGCACCATTTAATCTCGCTGTGGAGAGTTCCATTATTACAATGTCTAAGAGTAACTGTTTCCACTGATTAAGTGGGAGAGAGTGTGGAGGCTGCCATCTTAGTGCCAGCATTTTCTTTGCTGCTGTAGTTCCTGCCAACCAGATATGTCTTTGGAGTGCATTTAAAGATAGAGCGTCATCATCATTTTTAAGAAGCATCAATTTTAGAGAACAAGGAATATTTATTTGTAATGTTTCTGAAAGATATTTAGTGACCTGTTCCAAAAAACCTTTACATGTACAGGTTATGTTACATTTAAGGAACACAATAAGCAATTGGGTGAATTTGTTAATTTCATTCTATAGCGTTTTTGAGGGGTTAAATCAATTCTGTGAAGAAAATTAAAGTGGGTGAGCTGATGATAGGGTTTCGGGATGCCATACTAATACTTCCCCAGACTTTGACCCAGTTGATATGATGTTGAATGCCAAGGTCAGAATTCCAAGCTTGGGCAATAGTTCACATACCTGGGTATTCAGTGCACATATTTAATAATGTATGCAAAGAAAATTAACAGAAATCAAATTTCTTTAGTTTTTCCACACTTTTTCACATCAAAAGTTTTTTTTTTCAGGATTTCATTCAAAACTGTAATCTACAGTTTGCTATATATATATATATATATATATATATATATATATATATATATATATATATATATATATATATATAAATATATGTATGCATATTCATTTTAAGTGGGGGTTCTTATCTGGAGGAAACCCCAGGGGAGCACGGGGAGAACATGCAAACTCCACACAGAAAGGCCCTTTTGACGAGACAGCCCACCTGGGCAGTAGGCACTGAGGGCATGGGAAGTGGAACATACCCTCAGCACCCCCAGCGTCCCAGGCGGGAATCGAACCCAGGACCTTCTTGCTGTGAGGCGACAGCGCTACCACTTTGGTTTTGACGAGTGTACTGTAACAGTTACTGTAACTGTAATGTGAAGATACATCCTCTCGGGAAACCAGGCTTTGATCATCAGTTAATGAGTTCACACTCTTCTCTTCCAGATGGGCTTCTGGCTGCGGCGGCAGGAAGACTGGAGGAAGAGGAGGCTGAGGCTCCAGAGCCAGGAAGGAGCCGTTTTTTTCACGACAGCTTCGAACTTCCCGACCCCGGCGACATATTGGAAGACGTAATTGACCACGTGGTCAGCACCGTCAACAGCGCGAGCAACGGCGTCATTAACCGCGTGAACCGCGCCATCAACGCCATCGTCGGCACCATTGCCAACCGCGTCGTCAGCCGGGTTGTCAGCCAGGTCATCAACAGTGTGTCCAACGATGCGGGCAACGCCATCAACCGCGTGCGTGGCTCCGCCCATGTTGCCGTCGACCGCGTGGGAAACTCTGCGGGTGACGCCATCAACCGCGTGGCCAACTCTGCAGGCGCCGCCATCAACCGCGTGGGCGATTCCGCAATCGACGGTGTCATCAGCGTGGGCAGCTCTGCAAGCGACGCCATCGGCCGTGTGGGTGACGCCGCAGGCGACGCTGTCAACCACGCTGTCGACCATGTGGGCAACTCCTCGGCTGTCGCAGTCGATCGTGTAGTCGACTCTGCGAGTGATGGCATCGACCGCGTGGGCAATTCCGCAAGCGATGCCATTCACCGCGTGGGCGACGCCGGGCGGGACGGCATCGACCGCGTGGGCGACTCAGCGGGCAACAGCGTTGACCATGTGGCCGATGCCGCGGGCGACGCTGTGGATCATGTGGGCAACTCCGCAGGTGACGCCATCAACCTCGTTGGCGACTCCGCGGGCGACGGTGTTGACCGTGTGGCCGATGTCGCGGGCGACGCCGTGGATCATGTGGGCAACACCGCGGGTGACGCCATCGACCGCATCCGCGACTCAGCGGGTGACGGCGTTGACCGTGTGGCTAACGCCGCGAGCGACGCCATCGACAACGTGAATGACGCCGCGGGCGACGCTGTCGTTCGTGTGGCCGATGCCGCAGGCAACGCATTCGATCGTGTGGGTGACTCAGCGGGCGACGCCATCAACCGTGTGGGCGACGCTGCAGGCGATGCCGTCGATCGTGTGGGCGACTCTGCGGGATACGGCGTCGACCGGGTGGGTGACTCCGCAGGACACGGCGTCGCCCATGTGGGCGACGCCGCGGAGGACGCAGTCGATCGTGTGGGGGAGGTTGCAGGTGACGCAGTCGATCGTGTGGGCGAGGCTGCAGGTGACGCACTCGATCGTGTGGGCGACGTTGCGGGCGATACTGTTGATCGTGTGGGCGATGTGGCGGGCGATGCTGTCGATCGCGTGGCCGACGCCGCGGGCGATGCTGTCGACCATGTGTCCGACTCAGCGAGACACGCCGTCGACCACGTGATCGACCACGTGTTGGGCGACCATGTGGTCGCATGCGCTGGGTGCAGTCATCACTACTTCCGGCTAACCCTACCCTAACCCTAACCCAAGCAACTTACAATAGTACATTTTGTCAACAGTAGTGCAATCAACTGTGTATCAGTCTTCATCAGCTACATGCAATACCTTTAAAAAGGAATAAGTAGAATTTCCTGATAGTCGAAGTTGAAGGAACACCGTCGACCACGTGACGAGTCGGTCGACGACTAGTTACGTCTAGTACTGCGACTAAGCTATCTCCCTCTCTAAGTGTATTGTGGGAGGAGAGAGTAGAGAAAAACAAACTACCCATCAGTCTCTGTTCTGTGTGTGTATGATATGCACTCATTTAATAAAGTGATGAATCTGTGGTTAGACGCTGTGGACTGTTTCTTTTGTCTATATATGTTCAAAGTAAGCTGCAAAGGGGTTCCCTAGAGCAGAGGTTCTCAAATGTTTTTCAGCCAAGGACCCCTTACAAGATAGAAAATATACAGGGGACCCCCTCATTCTGATTTGTGATATTGGGCTCAGCTTAATTGTTTCCACGGTAACGTGCTTGACTTTTAAATTGATAGGTTTGTTATATTAGAATGTAATTCATGAACCATTTTAGATTGAAAGCAAAACAATATTTTCGTTGAAGCTTTTGCCCCCCCCAAAAAAAGTTTTTATTTGTATTTTCCTGAAAACTTTTCGCGGACCCCCTGCCATAGTGCCACGGACCCCTGGGGGCCCCCGGACCCCCATTTGAGAACCACTGCCCTAGAGTGACCAGCTAAAAGACACAACCACACCAAATCTGAAGGCAGGTTTAACCTACCTTTAAGGTAAAAAGATGGTTGAGTCCAGCTTGCACTCCAGGCCCACGACCAACTGGGTTATAATAGCTCTAAAAACAGAGAGGTGGATTAGGATTAGTATTAGTAACAGAACACAGTATCTCAAATCTAACAATGAGAGCAATAGATTTTCTAAACCAGGGGTAGCAAAAGGCATAGATCACAGGATTTATACAGGCGTTTGCATACAACACACAGCTCACAAAATATTTGATTTCAGTGTGGCCTGCAAGAAGAGAGACACAGTAATATGGACAGAAACATATTAGAAACACAACTATGACAACACCTAGAGTCCTGGCTGCTTTCCTCTCAGATTTCTTAGCACTTACAGTCACTGAACGCTGGCGTGGGACAGACACAACGTGGGATCGCATGGCATGAGCCTGAGACACAGCCACCACAAATACTCTCATATAGCTACAGAACTATGATGGCAGTGATGGGAACAATAAAGTAGTAAGGTAGTTATAATATTATATTAGTTGCAGTGAGCTTTATCAATCAATAGTAGTTCGTTTTTTATTTTTAATAGTATACTCATCGAAGGAATAGATGTTTGCTCATATTTTGAAATATACAAATTAGGGTTGTCAGTGTTAACACATTGATCACGATGCGATTAAGGTCAGAGTGCTTATTTTTTTTATCATGTTTTAATCGCATGCTATTCTGTCCCTTCTACGCACCCTTACTTGTAGTCAAGCCGCTGCAACGCCCATGCAGCTTCTGCTTCCTGCTGCCTCTCACATACTGTAGACAGGATCACGGTATATGCAAAAACACTTTGAAGTTGTCTCCTATACCTCAAAGTCATGCAAGTGCAACACCACACTGTTGTAGCATTTGGTTTTACATGTATATTGAAGTAGACATTGTGTTAACTGACAGTGTCGGGCAAGTTACTTTCAAAATGTAATATACTACATATTACTAGTTACTTTCATTTGAAAGTAATAAGTTACTTTACAATATTACTTTCTGTGTAGAGTAACTCGTTACTTACACTACTGTCTACACTACACTACTTTTGCATTACTTTCACCAAAACAACAGCAGCAGCAGAATGACATCGCCACCCCAGAACCATCCCGAAAAATAATTTCAACCGCCTTGAAAGTGTAAACAATCCAAAATTCTAAATGTTATTGTTTTCCTTTGTTATTGTCATCTATAGTGGTTATTTGCATAAAAACAACACAGTTTGATTAGGAAATTATTGTATCTTTTTTAAATGTGTGTTGATTTAATAAAATGTAACTCAATTTGTAACTTGAGTTACTTGACAAAGTAACTGGTAAAATATTACTGAAATCCTATAAGTAATAAGTTATATTACTGAGTTACTGCTAAAAGTAATATATTACATGTAATATGTTACTTTTGTAATGAGTTATCCCCAACACTGTTAACTGAGTCTGCATCGCACTTCTTTTGATTGGAAATAAATAATATAAATCAAATATCATAAAGTATTTTTTTTTTTTTTTACCTTTGTGTTCATTTGATTACCAATCAACACAATATGGTAAGAATTGCCTTAAATTGTTAATATGGACTTAAAAACGGTCTTAAAATGAAAAGTAATGAAATTGTAAACATGCGTACAATCATAAAAATGTGATTAATCGCGATTAAGTATTGAAATTCAGAGATGAATCGCGTTTGACAGCCCTAACAAAATATTCTAGGCTATCCTGAGAGGTCACAGGGAATAAGATAAGATAAGATAAGATGCTGAGAGGTAGGATCTACCTGCAGTGGGAGATGGAGATGATGACCAGCAGGTTCAGAAGCACGGTGAGCAGAGAGAGCAAGGGCAGCAGAATGTCGAGAAGGACCAACTTTAAGTGAGGATGCATCAACTTGCTGCAGGACGTGTTGAGGAGCTGTGGATTGCAGAGTTCACCTCCTTCCAAGGTCTCCATCTTCAGAGAGAGAGGA
The DNA here is from genome assembly GCF_964638095.1 of Poromitra crassiceps. Taxonomy (NCBI): domain Eukaryota; kingdom Metazoa; phylum Chordata; class Actinopteri; order Beryciformes; family Melamphaidae; genus Poromitra; species Poromitra crassiceps. The sequence continues at coordinate 49,664,056 of NC_139627.1, read as the reverse complement.
GCTCAGGGTCTGATATCGTTCTGACTCAAACTCGTCAACTCTATCCTACAGCTGATTTCTCTCTCTCTTCTCTGGTTGCCCCTCCCTCCCTCCCTCCCTCCCTCTCTCATTCTCTGTTTCTTGGAGAGGGATGTCCCTCGCTGCTACATCATCCTCTTCATCTAATAGGCTATAGACCAAATCAGCGGGATGTTTACATTTACTTCCGGGTACCCCTGAGGTCCACACATTATAATGGCGGTGGACGGCACAAACGGACGTGTTGAAGACAAAAACAGACAAAGAAGACAAAAATGGTTCGTCCGTGTTGTGTTGTTGTTTAATATCATTCATAACAACACTTTCACTAACGTTAGCGGAGACCAGACTAGCTTATTAACCTGTTGGACCAGACCAGAGTAGACTTGACGCTAAATTAAATTAACGTGGCGTCGGTAGCTCTGTCTGTAACGTTAACGAGTCTGCTCTCGCCGAGAAGAGCCTGGTGACGCGAGGTTACGAGTCTGCAAAAAAACAGAGAGTTTAACAGACAAACAAACGTTATTAGCATGCTAACACTACATAAAACAAACACAGAAGAAAGGCTAGATACGTCGGACAAGCATGTTTACCAACCGTTTAACCATTTAAATTGAAAGTAGTCGGCCGAAAACGAGAGGGTTTGACAGCATTTATTTGACAACACGCACATTTAAACCTGCCGCCTTCCCCAAGTGGTACCCGGAAGTAAATTTGTTTACATGGTGACGTCACGGTGATTTGGTCTATACTAATAGCCTAATAATAATAATAATAATAACCATAATAATAACCCTAATAATAATACCACAGGGCATTTATATAGCATTTTTCTAGAACTCAGTCACTTAACACTATACTAATCTCATCAAGGCTCTCATTACTACAGGGAATGATCATCTGACCTAAAACCCGGAGGTGGAGTTCATTTTATTTTGTAGGCTATAGCCTAGATAACGCGGATCACATTTATTTACGTTACTATGACGCCCAGCTGTTTTCAGAGCAGAATTGTTTTTTGGGGTTCTGGAGATCACGTCTACCCAGACAATTATATCATTTGTAAACCGTTAAGTTTCCATATAAATCATTTATGCTCCCGTGAGGTGGGGATGCATTTGGCGGCAGGGGTGCAAAACTCGGCATGACACCGGCTTTCCGCTGGAACACCGCGCCGGATGACGTGACGTGGTGCTACGCTTTGCTCCCAATGTGAGAGCACAAAGGGCTTCCTCTCTTTGATGGTTATTTCCTGCTACAAATTCAAATACTAGTCAAATAGATCTTGACCTCGCATTTATTTTGTTGCCTGGCAACATGCTGTTGAGGATGTTTCTCTTTCAACCCGCTTCAAACAGTGCAGGTAGGCTACTCCTGTCCTGACGTCACTCACACCTGTAGTTTTCTTCTTTTTGAAGTGCACAGATCTGCCCACCATCACATTTCTATTCTATTCTATTCTATTCTATTCTATTCTATTCTATTCTATTCTATTCTACTCTGTTCTGTTCTATTCTATTCTATTGTTCTTATTTATTTTCCTTGGTCGTCCACTAGGAAGTCTTTAAAGTTTCGAGAAGCATCGACTGCCGAAAAAAAGGAGAGGGAAAAAAAGGAGGAAGCAGCAGCCTCATGAAACGAGCTGAAATCAGTTGTGCCTGCCTGCCTGCAGCCTGCCGACGGGACAGATCTGACTCTCCTCCGCAAACACCGACATCAAGGTTCAATATTTACTTAATGCTACCTCTTTCTTTTGGAAAAGGCTGTCACATCAACCCTGTTGTTGGCAAGCATTCGACGAGATCAGCGCGGATCATCAATCATTCAGCAAATAGCCTACTGTAGCCTACTGAGGTAGGTCTTATTTTGTGGTTTTCAGTGTGGGCCATGTTATGACATTTTACGTAGGCTAATAATAATATAATTTGTGTGATTTGGGCTCTCGTACATTTAAAATTCTTGGGAGTTGCCTTTGGCCACCGACGCATAGCCTACAGCATTTCTGAAAACTATAGCTATGTTTTGATGAATAGGCCTATTTACAACCTAAATGGCCTTTTAAGATATCTGCAGGACACAAACTTTATACTTTCTGCTGCACCCATAGGCTATGTTGGCTCTGCCTGTCTGACAAGAAAAACTAGAATAGAAACTTCACACACACACACACACACACACACACACACACACACACACACACACACACACACACACACACACACACACACACACACACACACACACACACACACACACACACACACACACACATCTTTTGTGTACTGTAACTACATTTAAAATGTGTATTGAATGGGGACCACACCTTCCTGGTTTGATTCATTCCCATGCCACAGCAGGCACTAGAGAGCAGGAAATCTTGACTTTCTTCATACAGCCAGTGCATCTCATTGCCACAAGACAGAAATTCACATTGTGGGCTTTTAATCTGAAACAAATACCAACTAACTAATACTAATACTAAATACAGTAGTGTAAGTATCACACCATCACATTACACCTACACAATCTATTTACGGTATACCCAATGCAAAGTAGGACTGACAGTGGAAATGTATCACAGAGATGGTCAGGGAGAAAAGCCTGTATGTATGTATATATATATATATATATAGGCTATATATATATTAGTAAAATATTACTAATATTTATTTATTTATTTATTTATTTATTTATTTATTTATGTATTTATTTATTTTCAGCTTTGATGGCGATCCAAATTTGTGATGAGTGAATAGAGGTTATTATGGCTGGTTCATGCGGAATGAAGGTACAGTAAAGTACAGTTGAAATGATCTTTCATTACACTTTTTAGTATGTTCTCAGTTTATGGCTTGTGAATTGCTCATTTTAAATGTATGCTATAACATCACTTTTGGGGAAGCTACTTTTATAATGAGTGAAAGAATTTGGTTCGTATATCAATAAAGTATCATGAAATAGTTTACTTGGGAGTCAAAGATCGATGTGCAATTGGACAGTAGTTCCCGGGTCTGGAACACACAAACTTCTGCATTTTTTTTCTTGTTGTTGTGTTTATATTATGAAACCTTTTGCCAGGATAGTAAGTGTTTTATAAAAGCAATAAGCCATGAAACTTGCAATGATTTACAGTCATTTGAGGACTGTTGTAAATTCACTGTAAAGCACTTCCTTTTGCTCTATAGTACCTGTCGCTGGCATGCAGAAAGCCTCTGATGACACATGCTGTTGTGCAACTGTTCTTCTGTCTCATGAAGATTAAATTTGCACTTCCTCTTTTACAAAAGGCTGTCACATGATCACATAAAACAACGTGGACAGAGCAGATAGTCATCCAGCAAAGAAGCTTGGCCAGGATGGGTAAGTGCCCCCGCCCCCCCCCCCCCCCCTTTATACTACCTGTAGTCTGTTTTTCAATTTGTTATGGACTGTTCGTTATTTATCAGAGGGGGGCATGGTGCAAAATTTGGGAGGGGTGTCAAATAATTTTTTGAGCACTAGGGAGGGACTTGTGTTTTTATGCCTCCGCCGGCGATAGCCAGGCCGGAGGCATTATGGATCCGGGTTGTCCGTCCGTCCGTCCGTACGTCCGATGTCCGTCCGTCCGTCCGATGTTCGTTAATGCGATATCTGAGGAACGCCCTGACGGAGTTTCATCAAATTTGCCTCAAACTTCGACTTAGACTCAAAGATGATCTGATTAGATTTTGGTGGTCAAAGGTCAAGGTCACTGTGACCTCTCGAACCCCATTTTCAAGCTTGTTAACGCGATATCTCAGGAATGCCTTGACGGAGTTTCATCAAATTTGCCTCAAACATCGACTTGGACGCAAGGATGAACTGATTAGATTTTCGTGGTCAAAGGTCAAGGTCACTGTGACCTCACGAATGCCATTCCCAAGTTTGTTAAAGCGATATCTCAAGAACGGCTTGATGGAATTTCTTCCAATTTGGCTGAAACGTCGACTTGGGCGCAAGGATGAACGGATTACATTTTAGTGATCAAAGGTCAAAGGTCAAGGCCACTGTGACCTCTCCAACGCCATTTTCAAGCTTGTTAACACCGATGCCTCTATCTTCCGACAGGCGCTATCCCCTAATAGCGCTTGCACACCTGTTTGCGCGTGCCTTAAGGCACGGAAGATAGCATTCCGCCTTGCGCCGTCCGCCAGGTGTTCTGCCGAGTTTTGCTCCCCCGCCGAGCAGCAAAAAAAAGCATCCCCACCTCACGGGAGCATACTTGTAATGATTTATACAGAAATGTAACTGTTTAAAAGTGATATAATTGTCTGGTAGACGTGACCTCCCTGATTTCTAAGTTAAAACAGCCCCGAAATATGTTGGGGATGCAATTCTCGGCCGGGATGCGGAAAGGTTCACGTGTCGCAAGGGCAAATTAGAGCCGTGCCAAAATCATCTGCGCCCCAAAATGCCTGCGCAAACGGGATTTGGGCAGTCTTAACTACCAGAATTATTCACAGGCGTGGCCAGGCAAGGCTGGGCATTACGTCAATCAAAACCAATCAGATTCCCATCTTGCAATGGCTGTTTGCGCGAGGCATGCAATATGCTGTAATTCTCTGCATGCGTAATAGAGTGTACTCACTCGTGCGAGGACAGAGGGAGCTTATTGACAGATCGTCTGTGGTGCCAATGACCCTTCGGGTTATGAAGGTAAATAGCCTATGTCCATTGTCCAACAAGTTTTCTCAATTAATTTCCCTCTTTGCGATGTGATAAAAGTTTCTCAGTGAGTTATAGTTGATTGCCTCACTGAATTATCTGCTAATACCCAATTTTAGCAGCATAATTTGATGTCTTGGCGTGGCAAGGCTGTGCGTAATGACATATCCAAAAGGAATTCCACTTTCCACTGCGCAAATACCTCTCTGTGCTGGGAGCGCAGCCGTAATCTCCATGCAGCGCACCCAGCGCAGAGAGGTATTTGCGCGTAAGAGGTCCTTTTCAAAGCTCTTAGCGCAAAGTAATTGCGCGCTGCTGACGATAGGGTAATGCCATCAATCCCACATTTTAGCACTGAAACTCCTGCTTTGGCATGGGGCAGCCAATGCCCAGTACAATTATCACAGGCATGCATGCGCTTGTGTCCGCCCCCAATTTTGCACGGCGTTAAACGATCGCAAACGCTAAATTAGCGCTTTTGGGAAGATAGAGCCCCATATCTCAGGAATGCCTTGATGGAATTTCAACAAATTTGCCTCAAACATTAACTTGGCCTCAAGGATGAACTGATTACATTTTGGTGGTCAAAGTTCAAGGCCCCCTCCCCCTCCGATAAATAACGAACAGTCCCGTAACACATAATTTGTTGCAAACACAGCCTAAACCTGAGAAGAAATGCCCTTACCAGTATCCAATTCTTATTGAATTTGAATTTGAATTTATTTAATGATAGCCCCTTGAGATGCAGCATCTCATTTTCGAGGGGGTCCAAGAGACACATACAGAAATATAGAACAAAAAACAACATTCAGTGCATACATACAGTAAAGACAAAACAATACTAAGACATACAAACATTACAATACAATACAATATAGACAGTACATTACAATAAACAAAATACAGACAACTCGCTCACCCTCACCCATCCCACCCCCATACCTCAGATGTTAGGCCAATATATATATATATATATATATAGAAAAAAAAATAGAATAAACAAAATAAATAAATATATTGATTAATGCATAAATTAAAAACATGAGCAGTTTGTTTTGAGATGGCAGAGAAGGGATAACTTAAAACAGTGAAAGGAGGAGATTGATCTTAGAGAAAGTGGAAGATTATTCCAGTCAGATGGGGCTTTGTAACTAAATGCTTTACGGCCAATTTCTTTGGAAATGGTGGGTACAGAAAAGAAAGGATATTGCATGTTTCTGAGAGAATATGAGGATCTGAAGGGAATCAAATGTGATTTTAAATACGAAGGACAATTAAAATAAATACATTTAAAAATAAATAAAACCCAGTGAAACTGTCTTCTGGATTTGAGCTGTAGCCAGTTAAGTGAATCATACAGGTGACAATGGTGGATTCTGAAGGGACATCGCAAAACAAACCTACATAATGAATTAAAAACAACATTAAGGGGATTGAGGTTGGTGTCAGAGGTGTTGTGGTAAATGATATCGGCATAGTCTATGATGGGTAATAGCAACTGAGAGACAATCCTTTTTCTGATTGGAAGTGTAAAACAATTAATTGAGCGATATAATGAAGCAAGACAGCCGTAGGTTCTTTTTATGATATAATCAATATGGGGTTTAAATGAAAGTTCAGGGTCGATCCAAAGTCCAAGGTATTTAAATGAGTCAACTTTATGGAGAGGTGAGCCATCAACAAAATGAATGGGCAAATGCTGCAAGACTTCTTTTGATTGAGTAGGAGTCTATTGTTAAAGAGCCATTGTTGAACCGAGTTGAAATCAAGCTGTAGGGAATGTTGGATTTGAGATATGTTGGAGTTGGAGGTGTAAATAACAGTATCATCGGCGTAAAGATGGACAAGACAGTTTGTGCATAAATGAGGAAGGTCGTTGATAAAAATTGAAAAAAGGAGTGGACCCAAGATAGAACCCTGTGGAACACCTTTATCCACTACTAAATAGTCTGACTGAAAACCATGAAAATTATTCAATTTCAATTCAATTTCCAAAGCAAAAATGTAATTACATCCTTAGATTTACATGCAATATGAATATACCAGGCAATCAATTAACATCCTGTCACCTTTGGCCACCGAGGCATTTCAAAAAACAAAGTATTGATAACCTAAATGGGCTTTGAGACCAAATGATATTACCTGTCCAGCTGGAAGCAACAAACTTGATAAAATTTCTGACTCCACCCATATGCTATGTTGTAGTGATGCGCGGGTCACCCAGAACCCGCCGGGTCCCGCGGGCTGGGCCGCCCCGCAGGCGGGCTGGGTTGGCAAATTATGAAAATATCGCGGGTGCGGGCGGGGCAGGCTCAGAACGTACAAGCAACATTATTAAATAATTTAGAGCAATGAAACACGCAGAGTAATTAACCTTAAAGACGTTAACTCTCTCTCACACGTAGGCCTACACAATCATACAGACTCCTGCTGCACTCTCTATAGCCTACATGGAGTAAAGAAACGCGTCAATGAGGTAGCCTATCTGGTCTCAAAACAAACATTTTGGAAGGATTATTCGCTGTAATTATTATTTGAAGTGTCCATATAATGCCACCGCAGATTTTCTGTTGTGGACTCGACTGTGATCTATTTGTCAACTTTACTGCAACGTGAGTAGGCTGTGAACAATTGAGTGCGCATGAGGTAATTAAAAGAAATCAGACAGCGAGTCTGGCCGTATCTGCAAGCCGTGTGCGCACCTGCTGCACTACTACGTTTAGCCTACTACTGCAACATGGCCAATTGAGAGCGCATGAGGTAATTAAAAGAAATGGGGAAGAATAAGAACTGTTTCTGTAGCCTGCCTAGTGCCTACCTCTATACCTGCTACCTCCATTTGAAACACTGCGGTCACGCCATCCGCACTTTGGGGAAGCGTAGTCAGTCGCGCTATCTGAAGACCATGGATTAATTGAAGAAAGACCGACATGAAAGCAGCAGCGCAACTCATCCAGAGCAGGCCTAGGCTACAACTGTTGTCGCGCACGGCAGCATGTGAGTGTCTGTGTGTGTGTGTGTGAGAGAGAGAGACAGAGAGGGGGGAGAGAGACAGAGTTATTAGCTACTTTGCACACCTTGGAAGCTCTGCTGTGCTCCTCCTGAGTCCGGAGACATATTACATTAAATTGGCCGTTGCGGGCTGCTGGGTTGGGAATTTTCAGATATTTTAACGGGGCGGGCGGGGCGGGCTGGCTCCAATGACGGGTTGGGTTGGGGCGGGCCTTAATAAAACCTGACCCGCGCATCACTACTATGTTGGCTCTGCCTGACACAAAATGACTACAATGAAAACCAAACTTTTTTCTCTTTCTTTTCTTGATGTTGTTTGATTAAATTAGCTTCGTAGTTCACTTATGCTGGCTTTTATTGGTTGTATTCATATTTAATTGTGCTTGTTCAGTATGGTAATACGTGATACATAATGTAAACTACAGTAGATTGGCAGGGTGCAGGTTAAAAAAAAATCTGAATTGACATTTTGGACTCATGATTACAGTGAAAACACTCCAAAAAGACAAAGACCCCCCCCCCACAGGCCCCCAGGGTATAAATATGGAGGAAAAGGTGGCATTTTATAAATGGGCGTGTGACATAACAACAGGAGTGACATCACAAGAGGAGAATGTTCTGCTGGGGCTGACACAGGGATGCAAAGTCATGGAGAGTGAAAAAAGGTGACAGATACCAGGGCAGACATAAAACCACTCAGAAATCCTCATATTTTGGGCTGAAAAATGTGACTGTCGCCTAACGGTGACTATTTTGCATCCCTGTGACATCACAAAAGGTAGTTCCATGAAATGGACCAGTGCCCCCTGCTGGTTACAAAAACTAGTCTAAATGCAGCTATGTGTGATTGAAAAAAAAAAAAATCCCCCAAATCCCATTGCTATATACCCCTTCCACATATTAATGCAATGTGGTCTCCAACCTGCACCATGCCCAAGTTAATTATGGATTATAGCTGAGTCGCCTATCTCATCAACTAGACTAGACAATGAAAATACATTTTCATTGGGTTAGTGTTAATCTGAAACACAAAAATCTGTAACTACAGTGTAATAATTCTATATGTAAAATCACTGAAGTATACTTAAGCAATATATCACGAGAGCAAGTGTGTTGTGATGAATATATCACACTGATAAGCTGTTATCCCACGAGGCCGCAGGCCGAGTGGGATAACAGCTTATCAGTGTGATATATTTCACAACACACGCTGCTCGAGTGCTATATTGCTTTTATAAAACGGTTTCCAAGTATAATAATATAATAATAATAATACTATAAGTCCGACTGGCATGGTTTTTCTTTAAGAGTCAGTTGAAACACTACTGTAAGGCGGGACCTCTAGCAAGACGATAGACGTGCGGGTGATTTGATTGGATCGTTCTGGAGACTGAAGTCGACATTGGCCAATCCTGGCGCTTGCTGAGAGCAAAGCCCGACCAGGGGCCGGTTGCACCAATGGCGGCGATTGAGCCAGAAAGACAGTCTGAATGAAATTGAATGTAACGTTCCCAATTCTATGTATTAACTTCTAAAAAACTAACGGCAACATTTTGGAAGGCTAAGCCACACAACTAGTTAGTTATAATCTAACGTCGTGCTTTCAAAGACAGCGAACTGGCGGTGTTACGACGAACACGGCTCAGTTGACCGCAGTTACGACGATGACGGTCAAAAAGGTCTCCGCGGAGATCTCTGTTACAGGCAGTTAAGACCAGTGTAAGACCAGTTGGTGCAACCGGCCCCAGAGCCGTATGCCGACACCAAGTAACGTACTTTTAGTAAGAGAGTTGCGCCATCATGCGTCCATAATGACTCATTGTACAAAGACTTGAAGGACTAGTGACCCTCCATACAGCAGATCAGGAGAAAGCTGTTTGGCTCGAGCACAGCGCTGCCATTTAGTAAGAGAGTTGCCATGGTAACCAATAACCCATGGCCATGGGTTATTGAACTCGGTTACTGGAATTATACAATGGCTGTGAACCAATCAGATTGCTTGATTTGAGGTACCCATTTTATAAATAAATATAATCTTATTTTATACCCAATGGGCACTAGGACTGATAGTGGTCTGGCTGGCTACTATACAGTGTATGTACTTATTCTTTCCTGTTCCATTTGGAGTGTAAAGCTGTACTCAATAATAATAATTTTGAATATTTTGATCTTCTTTTCAGCTTTGATGAGGATCTAAATGTGTGACGAGTGAACAGAGGTTATTATGGCTGACCCAGGCGAAATTAAGGTAAAGTACTGTTGAAATGAGCAATTTTTTTATTTTTTTTAATATGTATTCAATTTAGTGTATAGCTTTCTATTTTGAACTGCTTCTTTTAAATCTCTGCTATAGCATCGATTTAGAGCAGGTGTTCCCAACCTTTTTTGCACCGCGGACCGGTTTAAAATTGACATTGTTGCTGCGGACCGGGGAATGGGGATGTGTGATTGGATAAACGCACAGAGCATAGTTCATATACGTATGACTATAGTAGCCTATCAAATACACAGGTATTTTCCTCGTATGAATATGAAAACATTAACTAACCAATGTCTGTCCCACACTCCGCACCTGTGTTTATTCCACTTTCTCTCTCATGTCAACTATATACTGTATACTGTTTCTTCAAATCCATACATATTGTGGATGGCCAGTGCCACAACAAGATAAATACATTTGCAACACTATGATCTAGAGCCCGACCGATATATCGGTCCACGAATATTATCGGCCGATATTGGCCGATAACGATATATCGGTATTGGACGATATGTTGGCCGATATTGCAGATATTTTTTATTTTTTGAAGTTATCCACCTTATTTTTGAATGCCCCACTGTAAAAAATAATTGTGCGTACAAGGTCCGGTTTAACGTGACTATTGCTGCAGCTTGCCATTTCCTAATGTATTCTACTTGATTTGAAAAGATGGCTGCCTACACTCAGTCTCTTGTACCCTGGCTGAATTGAACATAACTTGGTCAATAAGTATGTAACATACAAATAAAACAACCCGTAATATCTTAATTTTATGTAGAATGCAGAGGACATGTAACTGTTTAGTTAAACTTGCATTCCAGGAATATTGTGCTCTTAAGATGACGTTAGTGGCTCGAGTCTGTTTCGTCCTGAAACCCACACGCTTTGCGGTGGTGGTTTTAGCGTAACCTATGTGCGATTCGAGGCGTAAAGTATGTGCGTTTTAGCGTAACTTGTGTGGGATTCGAGGCGTAACCTATGTGGGGTTTGGCGTAACCTATGTGCGATTCGAAATAAGTATCCGAGATAGAAAACGTTATGAATATAGCCACGTTATAAACAACAAACTAACGCCGGTGATCCGTATGGAAACAGTGTTACTCGAAATGGTTAATATTGGCCACAGCAGGCGATTACCCATGAATGCACTGCGCTCTTAAAGGCCCAATCCGTCAAAACCCACTATTACTGACGCCGGTGGCCGTTAGTGTAACTGCAGGCAGCGTGTGAACGAGCTGACGCGCGGGCACCATACCATACGCGCACAAGCAGTTGCCTGGCAACAGCAGAGCTGTTCGTTGCTTTGTAACGTTAACTCATAAAAGTCACTTGAAAACGGCAACCTGGACAATTTATCGGTCAGATCAGCCTCGAGATGCCCAGGAAGGATTCTGGATGAATTAGGGGACGTTATTGTGGCATGTTTGGTCGTGTTTTGGCTTGCGTTGGCTGCGGGCAAGTCGATACTCATGTTAGCAAAAGCCAGGAAATAGCCTGCTCCCCCTGTATGTACGGTAATGCCTGGAGTTGACCAAACTGAACAATCAAACAATGTTTCATAAGCATAACAGTAACGTTAGGCATATTTAGGACTGTTAAATTCATTATCCACACAAGACGGTAACGTTATTAGTGGGGCTGGTGGTAATTTCTATAAATGTAAATTAATATTAGTTAGCCGCGATTAGCATCAAGCTAACATTACTAGTATGTGCAGTCCCACTGCAGTCAGAGCCTGCTGGCTGCGGGAAGTGGATACTCATGTTAGCACGAGCCAGGAAATAGCCTGCTCCCCCTGTAGCCTATGTACGGTAGCCTACCGTCAAACAATGTACCGTAAGCATAACAGACAGTAGGCTAACGTTAGGCATATTTCCGACTGTTAGATTCATTATCAACACAAGACAGTAACGTTATTAGTGGGGCTGGTGGTCATTTCTATAAATATAGCTAAATCTATTAGTTAGCCGCGTATAGCATCAAGCTAACGAATCACCACTGCAGCTAAATGCAGTCAAACAATAATGTTCCATGACCATAAGCATAACGGTAGTAACGTTAGGGTTGCATTACTTCACACAAGACGGTAATGTTAGCAGAGTTTCTGACCAGGTGGTCAGATACTTGTACTACGGAGTGACAGTAAAAATCTTGAATCTTGAAAATCCATTAGCAAGCAGCTAACGTTATCTGGTCAAAACCACATTACACTAGCTACAAGCAGCAAGTTCCCTTCATGAACCGAAAACACAGTCCTGACTCTAGTTTCCCCCCGATGTCGGTCACATTGCTGCTGTCTGGCCAGACGGGCTTCATTAGATAAATATTTATTTATTTAGTCTGGACTTTTTCTGGAGTCTGTGTTTGTTGTTTCCTTTAGCTAGCAGCTAGCGATGAGCGTAACGTTAAAAGCTACTTCAGCCATTTCCTGTTAGCGTCTAGGACAAGCTCGACGTGAACGCGCGAGACGTCACATCCTCTAGCTGTGGCGGGAGATGCTATCCACTTCGAAACTGCGGTTTTCCATGTATCTTCTGAACGGCTGGTCGGAGAGAAACGCCCCTGGTCGCCATTTTTAAGTGACGTCAAGGCGCATTCACTCAGTGCCAATAATAAACACTTTGCGCACATTTATTTCTCGCCAAAACCAACGGAATGGGCCTTTAAAGGGATATTTATCGACGAGATTTTTGCCAAGCTGGACCTGATTAGTGATTTGCTCCGTTCGCCCAGACGGGTGTCAAGCTGTCAGCAACAAGGCTGGGAGGATCACACCGGAAGAAGCACCCATCAGCAGATCAGGCAAAAATGGCCGCCAAAAATAAGGTGGATAAGCATGTTGTGTATATTTGATATTTTTTCTTAACTCGTTATATTTTATATTTTGTTCTATTTGTGGTTTTAGATTTCTAGTTATTTATTAATACATTCCCAGTGAAGTTTACTATTTCATGGCATTGATGTCATTTTGCACAATAAAGTTTATTGATAAGCTGTAAAATATCATGCCTACATTAGATATCCCAAGTCATGTCAAGTCATATCTTTGTCAAGTGGTGTAATATAATGTGTATTATATAATATAAGAATATCGGCCGATATATCGATATAAAAAAAAATTGACTCCCTAATATCGGCATCGGGCTCAAAAATCCAGTATCGGTCGGGCTCTACTATGATCTATGTGGTTAACAAAAGTTTATGGGAGCGGTTATTTGGGTTCAGCAGGATAATCTTCACAAATGTGACTTTTATGACGTTTGAAACGTCCCCCGTTTTTTTACAGGGTTTTTACAAAACGCTTCAAAAGGCAAAAAAGTGATTCACGTTCGTGAAGATTATCCTGAACCCAAATTACCACTCCCATAAACTTTTGTTACCCACAGACCGTCTTTCCTCCCTCTCACCAGCATGGGGAGGAGGAAAGATTAAAGAATGTGTCCAGTTGAATCGTTCTGGACCTATGAGAACTGTCAATGTTCTCATGAAGAACGGATTTTGCATGAGTGTAACGTTGCTCAAATCCCCACAAATAAGCACGCAGCTGGAATGGATGGACAGCGCACATCCCCCACTCTCTTAGCTGAATTCAGAGCAAGCAGCAACGCCGTGTTGATCGACAAAAACTTCAGAGAGATTTGAGCAATGGACTAAAATTGGTCAGGGCTGCCAAGTCCCATTGAGGAGTGGAAATGTGCGCGGGGTGACGTCTCCTGACTCCAAGCAGGAAACACCCAAAGCCCTCATGGAAAGAGGAGACCACTGACGCATACACCTTGATGGTGGAATGCAACAGCAGCCTGTGAAACAGGAACTGAAGGAAGGAGAGAATAGATCTAAATTGAGCAGCTCAAAGGATCAATATTCTTCTCAACGCACCAGTTTTGAACGCACAGCCACTTCGCACTAATTGCAGACAGTGGACTGGACCCTTGCGCTCTGGACCACGTCCTCCGCCAAATCTCAGTCCATTCCTTGAATGAAAATTTGATACATAACATAGCTCGTAACCGATATGATTAATTTAATCTCTGATACATTACGATTCAGTTTAATTCAATTCAATGTATTTTTTATGATGTAACATTTGTAGCATTTCCAGAATGGCTCAATGCAGCTCATTGGCTATTGTTGTCATTTAATTGTAATAATCTTAGTTTTATTTCCTCATCTTTTCATGTTTGCCTAACATTATCAGGGAAGCAAACTCATGAAGAGTGAAAATGGTGACAGATACCAGGGCAGACTCAGAAACTAACAAGCTAACTACTTAAAAAAAAAAATCTCAAAGCAATTAAGTTGATTTAAATTCAGCTGAACTATCACCAAAATACTGCACAAGTTGGTTTAACAAGTAGTTGTAGAGTTAACTACACCCCATTCCCCAACACTAAATATCGCCAACAAATAATTAAAGGAAGGCTTTGCCGATTTTCAACCTGCATTGCATCATTACAATCTCAGTAATATAAGCAGTGTTTACCTTCTCTATATGTTTTCTGTATTGAGAAATCCCTTTTAGTCTGTCTGCAGAAACTCCACCCCCGCCAACTGGCATGGGTCATTAACGCTCGTTAAGGCTCTCCATGCAATTCTCTGTGGATGTGCGCATACAAAGAAAATAAAAATAAACAATCTGTAGTTGGAACAGCCGCCTTCGAGTAGAACATCTGTTCACTTCTGCATCCAGAATGTTCTGATATGGAATAAACTGCAGAGCTCTCGGTGCAGGAAAGTCAAGACAAGGTAAAGGCTGCCCATCTGCGTATATTACCAACATTGTAACGATACAAAGCACGTTGAAAATCGGCAAAGCCTTCCCTTAAAGCTAATTTGAATTTAGAATAATACGACGATGTATTTTATTTTAGAATGAAGAGGATCTGTCAGCAGACATCAAGGAGTGGAGTAAACATCAAGTGAGACAATGGGCTCTCAAGGTGCCTGGTGTGGATGACGAATTTGCAGATATGTTGCTTCGACAGGACATTAACGGGTCTAGTCTTTTACTTTTACTTTTAGATAAAACAGACTCAACCGGTTTGGGTGTGACCCTCGAACCAGCCAAACTTCTCATTCGTGCCAGAGATGAGCTGTTGAAATTGAGAAAAGAGCAGCCAACAAGCTCTGTAAACCAGTCTGGAAGGTCGTGCAAGCCCTATCCATTCCATAGATACCATGATACATGTAGATACACAGAGAACAGCATTCTTGATGTTAATGAATCAGGTGCCACAGACTATATTGAACCCTGTCATGAGTATAAAGCTTACATCAATACATTCAATACATCAGATGAAAATAAAATGAGTAATTTCACAACAGATGTTATTCGTTTTGCAGCAGCCTGCATGAATAGCCGCACGAACGGCACCATACATTTTGGAATAGGTGACAAGCCACATGGTGAAGTGTTGGGAGTGCATGTTACGGACAAAGAGGCTTATGAAAAAGCACTAAAGAATGCCATTGATGGTTATTTTGAACATAAAGACAAACCGGAAGCTAAAATGTGCATCAAGCCTCCTCGATTTGTTGGGGTTCTCAATAAGGACACATCATCATCTGAGAAGTGTGTGATAGAAGTGGACATAGTGCCCAACTCTGTGATCTGTAAGGAACACGTCTACCATATCAGCTTGGAGACCAAGAAAGGAAAGAAGAAGGCAAAAGGCAAAGAACCAGAGAAACCTGAAACAACACAGTCAAGACATTTCTATGTCCGTGATGGCAGTAGTAGCAGGGATCTCCTGAAACCAACCACCTCTGCAAAACCTATGGAGGAGTACAGCAAGTTTGTTGACAGTCTGTCACAGCTAGCACAACTCCGAAAACAAGCAGAAGAGAAGCACCTCAAAGTGATTAAAAGCAGTCATCAAGGTTCTAGACTTAGTGAGATGATCACAGGTGGAACCCACTCTTTAGATAAGTCGCACTTTGAGCGGTATTTGATAGTAACTAACAAATCACATTCAATCCAGTTGGAATCAATGGAATTTCTTCTGGATCTCAATCCAACAGCTGTTTTGGACTTTGATCCGGAATCAGTTGTAAATGGATTGCAGCAGCACTTTGCAGAGAAAAGTACAGTGAATGTCCATTTACCAGTACGCTATAAAATCACAGAAGGTGTTGAAGACATTGCCAGCAAGTTGAAATTAACTAGAAATACCAGCTGGGTGTTCTGCAATGGAGGTATCGATGATGAGGCCCCCTCAGACATAGAACACTGGCTTACAGACAAGGGAGCCTCTGTTCGAGATGTGATTTCATTCTTGTGCCGGAAAGATGTGCTTCCAAACCAGAGATTCCTTGTCATCTTCTTGCTTTTATCTGCTGTAAGCGAGAACATGGACCCTCTGGTGGAGACGTTCAGCACATTCAGGCAGGAGCTCAGAGGCACAGAGCAAATTCTTTGTATATGTGAAAATGAAAACACTTTCACCAGTTGGAAAGACTTGATTGAGGCTCGCTATGGAATCAAAATTTCTGCTAGATGCATCTATGAGCTCAGTTTTGCTGAGGTCAATGGCACCATCCGCAGTCTTTTGTCAGAAAACCGGAAATGTGACCATTTCCTGAGCTGTGGTGGAGGAAGCAAAGTGCTATTTGAAAAGAAAGTGGAGCATAGCTTGTACACCTTAGATGTCCTGTGTGTGAACCAGTGTGAAGGAGGGAATGAGGACAAAAATGCCATAGAGGAGAACTTCTACAAAGGAGGAAAAGTGTCATGGTGGAATTTCTATTTCTCTGAGCAGCCCGGGTCCACACCTTTCATTAAACGGGACAAGTTTGATTTCATCGAGAAGACAGTCATACCAGACTTGTGCTCCTTGAGAAAAGCCTGTGTTTTGTTCAACCTCATGCATGTACCTGGATGCGGTGGGACAACTTTAGCTATGCACACACTGTGGTTTCACAGGGACAAGTACCGTTGTGCAGTTCTGAAAGACAGCAATGCTGACTTGGCCGAGGTTGCTAAGCATGTGGTCGAACTTTTGATGTATCGCCATGACGAGCAATTGCCTCGGGTCCCTGTTTTGCTGATGATAGATGACTTTGAGGACATGGACAAAGTGTTTGACTTGCAGCAACTCATCGAAGAAGAGTGTGTGGGAAATCACATTCAGTCTAGCTCCCCACAGGTAATTCTACTGAATTGCATGATGAGATCAGAGTCTTCAGAACAGAAAGAAACAACAGATCATCTGCCGAATACAGAGACTGTATTCATTGGCAATGATCTCTCTGAAAATGAGCAGGAACAGTTTGCCCAAAACCTTGTGGAAATAAAGAAAACATACAAGAATGCTGAGACGTTCTATGGATTCATGATCATGAAGGAGAACTTTTCATCAGAATACATTCAAGGTGTCGCCCGCAACACCCTGAAGAGTTTCAACATCAATCAGAAACATGCACAACTCATTGCTGTTTTAGTTCTGTTGAATGTATACTGCAAGGGTGCCTCACTCTCCGTCTCTCTGTGTGAGGAATTTCTAGATCTTCAACCAAAACCATTCTGTGGATCTGGCAGTGTCAAAGATGGATTCGGAAAGTTTTCCACTTTAATCTGCACCATCCAAGTTGAGGGTAAGGTAGTATTCGAAGCTGTGAAAATGATCCACTCAAGCATTGCTCGGCACTGTTTGCAGGAACTTACAACAACACACAAGGTAAAAAAAGCAGAAATTACCAACCTACTGCTAACCACAGACAAGCTTTATGAGAGCACACAAGGCAAAGGCACACTCATGCAAGATGTTCACTACATGTTGGTGAAGAGACATCACTCAGTGGAGGAGGAATCTCTGTTCTCTCCACTAATTCAGCATATTACAAGCGAATCTCAGGGGTTGGAAGAGATGGTGCTAGAGAGTGCATCAAAAAGATTTCCGAAAGATGCGATCATCTCTCAGTTACTAGCCAGGTACTATTACTTAAAGAAGAAGGATTTCAAAGAGGCAAAAGATTGGGCAGCGAAAGCAAAAGATCTTTCCAGAGAGAGCTCGTACATTGCAGACACATCAGCACAAGTTTTCAAACGTGAGCTGAAGAATGCCATTGCAAATGACAAGGATGTGCCTATTACGGCAGAAAATTTGAAGATTCTTCTCAAAATGGCTGGATCAGCAATAGATGCATTCAAGTATACACAGGACCTTGCAAAGAAGGAGTCAGTGCAACGATCGCAGAACAAAACAAGACAAGACAACTGCCCCTTCAATACTTCAGGGTGCCTGGGAGAAATTCAAGTAGGTGTAATTGTCATTGACATGCTGGCAAAGACACCCATATTTTCTTCAGGCGCCCGTCATGATGTCCGTCATGACATAATGAGTCGTGTTCTCTCTGCCGATTTAGCGATTCAGGAAGTAGAGAGACGTGATCCCATGCGTAACAAACACAAACGCTACTACTACATTCTCAGACAGTTTGAGGATGTACTTTACAACCTCAAGTTCAGGATGAAGTTGAACATCGACTTGCTTGACAATTTCTATGTCAACCTGGGCTCCAGATGTGGAATGAAAGATAGTCGTGAGCAAGTAGGCCGAATGGAGCTTTTCAGATGTTTCAAACAATATGCAGACCTCTTCTGCAAGACAGATTCCAACATGCTGAAGGTTCATGAGGCAAGACAATTCCTGGAGGGTAAAAACGCTGATACCTATTCTGGGATTCTGAATTGTCTCTCAAAGCCAGTGTCTAATCTAACTGAAATGATGGAGAAGATTGCCAGACAGTACGAGTTTGTTCTCACTGAGAGCAATCTAGCAAAGGAGAGGATCAACTTCATCTATGTGAATGTTGTTCTAAGTTGTATCAAACCCGGATCGCGACAGCTTCAGCCATACCAGAAGCTTCTTGATCTCCTTTCTCAAGTTCTTCGTGGGCAAATTCCACTAAGCGATAACTTGCCATTGCACTTTATCGCTGTTGCACTGTTGTGGCCACAGCAGCATTTAGTTCGTGCAGAAGTCTGGGGAAGTCTGGGGAAGTCTGTGTCACAGCTGAGAACCTCATATCATGCAGTGATGAAGGAAGTGTGCAATGGCAAGAGGCCTATTGTCCACTTCTTCTTGGGGAAGAAGCAGGGTTATGAGAGACTGGTACACCTTGGGGAAATCGAGAGGTGTGTTAGGGCTGGGCAGGAACAAATGGCCTCAATGTGGGAGAATGGCAAAATATGGAAAGCGAAGGAGGTTGAGGCGCTCCTTTGCAGAGTAACAGGCGAGGTGCAGGGCAACTTGATCCTGGCAGATACCAGCATTCCAGATGTGAAGATACAAGTCACTCCAATGTTCCGAAGTCAGCTTAGTGGACGAGCAGGGGGGTCAAAAGTGTCATTCTTCATTGGTTTCTCGATGAAAGGCCCACTTGCCATTGACATTAACTGAACCTACTGTAGGAGAAGCCTGTTTGAAGATACCCAGGCCCATGTTATGATAGAAGATAATCAGATTGAAATGCAATATTCATAATCAATACCGCAATTTCAATACATTATTCCATGACATAAAAATATTAACAGTTCTATAACATATTTACTTTTATTAAGCTTTGCAATTTTTGAAAAGTGGTTGTGTTAAGTATGATTATTTATGCATCTTGTATATATTTGTGTATCTTTGAACCATTACTGTATGTTCTATTATTGCTACAATTATGTTGCTTTCTTCGTGATGCAAAATATGCTGTATTACCTTTGAATCAAGACTCTTGGAACAAGAGTTTTAAATCTTTTTTTATTACATCTCTCATTCCAAGCCAATTAATGTAAATACAGGAGGCATCTTTAAATATTGAAATGTTACAGTTTTTTTCCTGTTCTTTTTTCATTTATGCATTGAAATGATTTGGAATGCTGTAACACTGATGTGTCAAACACGGCAATTTCCTTCCATTATTCCATGAAATAATGATGTATGTTAACCTTGCAGATTTTTAAAAGTAATTGAGAATATGATTATTTTGCCACTATTTTACATTTAATTGTATGTCTTTGACCATGCATTTTCTATTATTGGTGTAATTAAGTTGCTTTCTTATACAGTACAGTAAAGGAAAATATGTTGCATTACCTTTGAATCAAGCCTCTTAAAACATGAGTTTTTTATTTCTTATATTCAAACTTCGACCAATTCATGTAAATATACAGCAGGAGTCCTTTTTATGAATGCGTCTGCATGGCTGGGGCGCATTATGTTTTAGGGTTGTCCATACATCCGTACGTCCCATGCTCGTTAACATTTCTTCAACTTTGCCTCAAACATTCACTTGGACTCATGGATGAACTGATTAGATTTTGGTAGTCAAAGGTCAAATTTCAAGGTCACTGTGACCTCACGCCCACCCGTTCCATGCTGGACAGACATGCATGTACTGTAGACTTTAACTTGACTAGTTGGCAGAGGCATGCAACTTCTACTTATATTTCTTATTTCTACGGTAGTTGAATATTGAATTGTTGCAGTTTTTTTGTTTATATATTGAAATTAATTTGTTTGAAATGGAATTCCATTATTGCCTTTTATGTTGAGTTGCCTCATGCTGACATTGATGAATCAAACACAACAACTTCATTACATTATTCCATGAAATATTAACCGTTTTATAACAGATTTGATGAAGTATGATTATTTTGTTACATTTATTGTTTATTGTGTGTATCTTTGACCCTGTGTGTTATATTATTGATGTCATTAAGTTGCATTCTTATAAAGTTTCATTACCTTTCAATCAAGCCTCTTAAAACATGAGTTTTACATTTTCGTTATATTCTCTTCTACCAAAATGTAAATACAGGAGGCTTCTTTCTATAGTTTCCTCATGATGACAAATATTGATGTATGAAATATTGATGTAAAAGCGCAATTTCATTACATTATTCCATGAAATAGAATGATGTATGTTAACATTTTTACTTTTGAATAAAGAATATACCATAAGAATTTGTAATTTTTCTGTAAAATGTATATAGGCTATCGTTGCAAATTAATGAAAAGATGGGGACCACACTCAAGGAATATCGTTTTTAATTTTCTTTTTCTTTAATTAAAAATTAAAAACGATATTCCTTGAGTGCGGTCCCCATCTTTTCATTTATTTGTGACATTTCTATATTGGACTACGCACCTGTCTGAGCGCAGTGGTTACCTTTTCTACTTTTATAGGCTATCGTTGGCCACAGCTGTTTTAACCATCCTATAGTATAGAGGTTCAAGGGTTGAGCATTCTTGTACAGTAATTAACATAACAGTAAAGTTAGGGACTAGTTATAAGCTAGAATAGATGTGTACTAAATTGAATTGAAATTGAATAACAGATTTCAGCACAGCGCATTATACAATACATATATCAACAAAATGTGAACAAGAAATGCAATTAGATATCACAATTGGTATCTCTGTAGTCCAAGACTTATGAACACATTAGTATCCTGATAAAATTATAAAGTGCTTTTTTTTTTACTGAATGAAACGGATTTGCATGCTATAATACCAAACTTTACAATGAAAAAAGAACTACACAATCAAATACACGGGTAGGGAAATCTCAGTGATGATTAGTAATTTGTTGTAGAATTAAGGATGCACTACATGTATCAGACACATGAGGGCGCCTCAAGCTCAGAGACAATATTAAAGAGCTTAGGTTTTGGTGTTGAACAATTAATAGATACTACTACTACTGTACTACTAATAATAATAACTTGTCTTTAGACATACTTACTGCTCTGAGGATAAGAGGTTTCACTCAAGGAAAATAAAAATATTTGTATAGTAGTAAGTGAATAAAATATGGAAACATTGGGGTATAAATATAAGCATCTGAACATAGAGTGAATGTAACGATTTGACATGCTGCAAACCAGAAGGTTGGTGAAGTGCCTATAGCTAAGATGCAAAAAGCAGTTTACAGGGTGTGATGAGACATTTCAGAAACCCCTCATTTAAGGTGCAGTCTGCATGGACAGATGGTGACAAGTGAACTTGAGGCTCGTGGGAGCTGGAACATCCCTGTGTGGCTCATAGGAAGACGTGAAGGACCAAAATGGCAGACGCTATGGGGTTACCACACACAGAAGCATGGCAGGGATGTGAGGGTTCACATGTTGCCTCTTCTCCCTCTTTCTCTCCTCCTCTCTGGATGATGGACAGGCCCCTCCTCTCTGGATGATGGACAGGCCCCTCCTCTCTGGATGATGGACAGGCTTGTGGTGTCATGTGGGGGTTTGAAATGGATCAAGTGGGTAAAGCTGCCCTGCTCCTCATGAAGTGCATACTGTACATAGACATGCACACATATTCACACCGATAAGCACACACACACACACACACACACACACGCACACACACACACACACGCACACGCACACGCACACGCACACGCACACACGCACGCACACGCACGCACACACACACAGGTACACAGGTGCGTTGCGGTGGTAAAGGAGGTGTGGAGCCTCTCACTGAATATGTATGGTGCTTTCTGCTCCTTCTGACCGGAGGTCGCCAGCCTCAGGAGAGAGACCTCATCGCTGTCAGACTGATGTCAAAGTGGCAGATGGCTCAATGAGTGACAAACATCGGCAAGAGGTTGTATGCCTGAATTTGATAGGAGATATGGGTAGAGCTGGAAGAGAGATATGGGTAGAGAGATATGGGTAGAGATATGGGCAGAGCTGGAATACCAGGCACCTGAATCTGTGGTGCATTTCTTTGGTTTTAAAGAGTCACTAAACTCAAATTGATAATCCCTGACATCTTTGGTGCCAGATGAGGTCAGCTTCTGTCGAGTGCAACAGTTGGTGACATCACCTGGCACCAAAGACCAGCCAATAGCAGAGTGCAAGTTCAGTGCCCTACTTTTAATTTGGCTTTGGCATTTACAGTACTCTATTGTACTATACAGTACTTTACAGTACTCTACTGTACTCTACAGTACTTGACAGTACTCTGCAGTACTTTACAGTAGCCTACTCTACTGTACTTTACAGTACTTTACAGTAGCCTACTCTACTTTACAGTAGTCTACTGTACTTTACAGTAGCCTACTCTACAGTACTTTACAGTAGCCTACTCTACAGTACTTTACAGTAGCCTACTCTACAGTACTTTACAGTACTTTACAGTACTTTAGAGTAATCTACTGTACTTTACAGTAGCCTACTCTACTGTACTCTACAGTACTCTACATTACTTTACAGTACTCTACAGTACTTTACAGTAGCCTACTCTACAGTACTTTACTCTACAGTACTCTACAGTACTTTACAGTAGCCTACTCTACTGTACTCTACAGTACTTTACAGTACTCTACAGTACTTTACAGTAGCCTACTCTACAGTACTTTACAGTACTCTACTGTACTTTACAGTAGCCTACTCTACTGTACTCTACTGTACTTTACAGTCCTTTACAGTAGGCTACTCTTTAATGTTGAGATGTTCTTCCTTGTCTTCACAGGTAAAAAAGAAATGAGATCACATTAAACAGCTTAATACACAGATAACGTTTTAAGCCAATGTATCCACACTGTTTCTCTATCCGCGCATACCGCAACATTGACCAGCTGATTCAAAACATTGAGCATGTATCTCCTCATGACATTTGTTCATGAAAGCAGTTGTGTGGTAACAGCAGGAAAGGCCCGGTGCCATATGGATAGAACTGCAGTAACAAATGAATTCAGTCATTAGCGTTTCCGTCATGCTGTGTGTCTTCTCTTTGATATGCATCAGACGTTAGCCCAAAGTATTATAGAGAGGCAAAGTGAACGTCACTTCCTGCTTCAGCACTGTACCAGAGATTTTCCCATACACAATTCGTAAAATTATAAAAAATAGTTTTACTTGTTCAAACCAAACGGTTCAGATATATTTAAAATCGGGAGAGACCACAGAACATTTTACTCAGACCAATACTTTAAAAAACAACATTGAAAAAATAATTTCTTTAAATCCACAATTTTGTTTTATGTTTAGCTCCAAGTGAAATGTTAGGTGGTCTCTCCTGTGTCCTGTTTCTAAATATATCTGAACCGTTTGGTTTGAACAAGTAAAACTATTTTTATACGCATGTTACGAAGTGTCTATGGGAAAATAAATGGCGGATGAAAATCTCTGGTACAGTGCTGAAGCAGGAAGTGACGTTCACTTTGGCTCTCTATAGCTAGCACTGTGACACATGGCTGAAAGCAATCTTCTGCAGGTCACCTACTGGGGGTGAAGAGGTCATTGTGGTGAGAAGTGAGCCCTTGCCACAGCATATTGCAGACTGCTGGTGCGAGGGACCGTTGGAGATGGCATGGTGGTGTTGCTGTGTGCTACAGGGACCTGTGGACACCAGGGGTCAGCGAGGTCCAAGTGAGTGAAACAATATGCTCCTCTCTGCTTCTCCCTGTCAGCAGACGCAGCTACATCGTTATGGTGGTGGAGAGTTAAAGCAAGCCTGTTACAGTCCGTCATGTTACTGCAGCTCTCCAGGACGATCATTTGGAATGTGTATTTTCCACTGGAAACTGCTCGCATGCATTTGATTCCTACTTACAGGTTATTTGGTAATGTATAAATTACTGGTTTGGAATTCCAGTGCAATAAGGTTCCCACCAGTTCACACTGCCATGCAGACTCGTAGCAAACTTCCAGGTCAACCATCTTTCAGATCTCTGTGGTGACTTTTCCACCGCAGTAGAAAGCAGAAAGTGCTACCAGGGTTCAAAGAGAGGTTTCACTCAATTTCTAAATATTTGATCCAATGCCTTTGAATTTAAATACAATGCACGCTGGGAAAGGTTTGTAGGAATTGAATCGAAGCATATTGTAATGCTGGGAAATATAAGGTAGTGTCGTTTGTGAGATTCGATTTGTGTAACAACTTTACAAGCATTCTCAGCAGTTGTACGCTTTCAGGGTTTGACATTCTCCTGTCTCCCCTCTAGAGAGCGTATGTGAGCTGTGTAACACTGCTCTCAGCGACCAGTCCAGTCTGACTAGCCCTTTGTTGAGGGAAAGAACCCCCCCCCCCCCCCTCTCTCTCTCTCTCTCTCTCTCTCTCTCTCTCTTTCACTCTCTCACCCTGATGAGGTTTTCACTTTGGGAGAATTGAAAGGCACGCGGGCGGCTCTCCTCAACGGCCGAGGGGATGAAAATGATCCTGATCGTCTTGCAGCGTTCTGCCATAAAGTGCAGCTGTCCACTTGACGTTAAAACATCTCTGAAACGCTGAGCCGGCTGAAAATTGGAAGAATAACCCATGGTCAACTTTGCCATCAGAGATTTGCCTTTACAAGTGCTGGAATGCATGGCACATTGACATCCCATATTTCAGCAGGGTTCTCATGATACGCTGTTGCAGCGATCACGATTATGGATTGAGAGTGTTGGACTAATACACTTCCTCGCTATAGGCCTCTGTGTGAAAACACCTCACTTTTTCATCTCTGTCCATTCAGATATATATCTTTATTTCAGAATGTACTGTACCATAATAGTTGGTTTTCCAAATAAGGCCAAATGATGTTAGTATCGTCATAGTGTTCATGGATCTTAATATATGGATCTGTAGGACAGTTTCCCACAACCCTCTGAGCAGCAGTTCTCTCAAGCCTAAAATACACGGCCCCTGTTGACCTCGCTCCCAACAGTTCACCAGCAGCACCACCCAAACCCCACCTCTCAACCGCTGCGTCGGCTGGCTTTGAAATGTATAACCTCTCTGGCACACTGGCGGCCGGCCGGCGACACAATGTGACGATTGTGATTGTGTTTTAATTCTGACGGCCGAGTGAAAAAAGATAGCTTCCTCTGAGAACGGGGCGAGATTTATGGGCCCTGTCCTGGCCGCCGGCCCCACATCCTCTCTGATCTGCTTTTACTCCGGCGACCCCTCGACCCCTCGGGGGTCATTAGAGAGCCCCCCGAATGGTCCCGCTGGCCGCCGGCCCACGTCTCACGCTGCTTGTTTTCCAATCAAATCACTATATTTAACGGGGACACGAGCCCAGGGCCAAGTCCACGCGGACATCTGTTTGAAATTGGGTCCTCGCAATTATTTCACACAGAAGTTCTGCCTCTGCAACCGCCCCCCTCCTCCTCCCCCCCCTCTCCCGCACCGCCTCCCCGCCCTCCTCACTCCACTTTGCTCTTTTGTTTGTTGTTGTTTGTTTTCAGCAAAACGGCCCTCTCTGGATCGCTAATGGGCAGAAATGAGAGGGGGAAGCAGAGGGTACGGGAGGAGGGGAGGAGGGGTGGAGGGGAGGAGGGGAGGAGGGGTGGAGGGGAGGAGGGGAGGAGGGGAGGAGGGGTGGAGGGGAGGAGGGGAGGAGGGGAGGAGGGGTGGAGGTGGTGGTGGTGGTGGTGGTGATGGTGAGGGTCTGGCTCCTGGAACCGCTGTCGCAGAGACAGAGGAGAATAGAGAAACCACCGTGGGCTTTTTTTTTTTTTTTTTCAGCACAAAGCAAGTTTTTCAGTCTGAGCCGAGAGGACAGCGTTTTCACTCGGAGGCCCGGTACCGCTGCCAGAGGCCCGCTACCGCTGCCAGTGGCCCGGTACCCGCTGCCAGAGGCCCGGTACCGCTGCCAGTGGCCCGGTACCGCTGCCAGAGGCCCGGTACCGCTGCCAGAGGACCGGTACCGCTGCCAGAGGCCCGGTACCTGCTGCCAGAGGCCCGGTACCGCTGCCAGAGGCCCGGTACCCGCTGCCAGCTCACATGACGGCTCCATCAAGGCTGTCACTCAATGGCTTTCGTGCCCTAGCTGGCCTGGTGGGCTCATCTGATT
Source organism: Poromitra crassiceps (assembly GCF_964638095.1). NCBI lineage: Eukaryota > Metazoa > Chordata > Actinopteri > Beryciformes > Melamphaidae > Poromitra > Poromitra crassiceps. Next base: position 49,637,298 of record NC_139627.1, on the reverse strand, counting down.
GGGAAAAGTAATTGGCATGAAAATATTGGTTAGAAATATTTCCACAGGTACTGTATAGAGTGCATAGGCGTGTTGGTTGAACAGTAGTCTGGGTACAGTACGCATGTTTATTTACAGTATGTAGGCATTACTGTAGTACAGTTACCATAGCTGAGGAGTGTTTCTGTGCTGTAGCCTTGTGTCATTTTTTCCTATGGCAAAAGATAAGAAGTATGCAAGCTGCAATCAGTTATTCACTAGTCTCTTTTTACAGCGCGTTTTCTTTTAATTGCTTAATGTCTGCATCAAACTAAGCATGGTACATAATCAGTTGAATCACTGTTGAAAACACACAGCGTCCTCGAGCAAATCATATTCTTCCACAGAAAATGTTAAATCTGAAACGACATTCCTTACATACTTATAGCCAGTAGTTGGACCCCGCTTAAAGGACAATCATCCCCCGTTAAGCCCCACTCCCACATTTTCCCCTGTACAACTGGCCCAAGACCAGGAAGCCCTTCCTCCTCTGAGACCTTGTTCAAACAGTGGATTTAGAGGAAAAGGCCAAAGCAATCGCTCCCCCAAGATCCTCTCATCATCCAGTCCACCCCCCAAGGCTGCTATCCTCTTCAGTCAGTGGCTGAAGCGAATGAGGACATGTATACACTGGTGAAAAATGACACTCAATATAAAACAGAGTGGGACGTGAAGCTGAGTTCAACAGCGCTTGTAACGGAGATATTTGTGTGCAAACAGGCAGAATCTGACGTTGAATCTTATTAGTCTGCCACCTCCTGAAATTGCGGCTCAAAGTTACATTCAAAGTCAGATTCTGACTTTTTTTTTAACAAAAGTGAACATTTCTCTCTTTGCCTAGCCAGATGTGAAAAGCTGTAGTTTCTGATGAAATAAAATAGGGGGAGAAAAGAGTAGTGAGTCCAGAGTGGGGAGCTAACCCTTTTGTCTAAAGCCCATAATTCCAAAACGTCTCTTTCACTTTGGCTCTCACCAACCTTAAATGGACCCTCCAAGCAATGAAATTATCGTCTGGTGTTGGGAAACTTGAACAACAATGGTCAGACAATCATGGTGGCAATAAACATAATACAACAGTAATACCTCGGTACTCCACACAGCTGGTAAACACATAGAGGATTTTGTTCGTACATCAGAGGATTGCGTGGGACAGTGATTACAGCAGATTGATTTGACTGCATTTTAGTCCACATCTGAGACCCTCATCAGTCCTGAGAGCCGGGAGGGGCCTACCTCATCAGTCCTGAGAGCCGGGAGGGGCCTACCTCATCAATCCTGAGAGCCGGGAGGGGCCTACCTCATCAGTCCTGAGAGCCGGGGGGAGGGGCCTACCTCATCAGTCCTGAGAGCCGGGGGGAGGGGCCTACCTCATCAGTCCTGAGAGCCGGGAGGGGCCTACCTCATCAGTCCTGAGAGCCTGGGGGAGGGGCCTACCTCATCAGTCCTGAGAGCCGGGGGGAGGGGCCTACCTCATCAGTCCTGAGAGCCGGGGGGAGGGGCCTACCTCATCAGTCCTGAGAGCCGGGGGGAGGGGCCTACCTCATCAGTCCTGAGAGCCGGGAGGGGCCTACCTCATCAGTCCTGAGAGCCGGGGGGAGGGGCCTACCTCATCAGTCCTGAGAGCCGGGAGGGGCCTACCTCATCAGTCCTGAGAGCCGGGGGGAGGGGCCTACCTCATCAGTCCTGAGAGCCGGGAGGGGCCGCTACCTCATCAGTCCTGAGAGCCGGGAGGGGCCTACCTCATCAGTCCTGAGAGCCGGGAGGGGCCTACCTCATCAGTCCTGAGAGCCGGGAGGGGCCTCTACCTCATCAGTCCTGAGAGCCGGGAGGGGCCTACCTCATCAGTCCTGAGAGCCGGGAAGGGCCTCTACCTCGGGCCCTGCTGGGAATCAAGTTTCCTCTGCGACCGGCACCATAATTGTCACAGAATATAATGGTCGGTTTCCTGGATATACAATTAGAGGTTAGACTGCATAAGCGCAGCACGATCATGGTGGATTTAGCACGAGTGAATGGCCAAACGTTTCTGCGTCAGTGATTGATACTTAGATCACTGTTCTCTGATGTAAATTCCAGTCTGTCAAAGGGAAACGGTTGGCTAAACGCAATGTTTGGGAATAGCTGTGCAGCTGTGTGGGCTATCTGGATATCTGAGCCTTGAGCAGAGGAACCTTGTTGTCAGTCATAACCGTCATAACGCTGCAGCTCCCTGGCGTGGCGCCCCCCCCACACCCATGTAGCCAGAGAAGTGCGATAATGCTTTGCCACCTAAAATGGGACATTTTGACACTTCCGAGTGCTAAAAGCCGAGATATCGGTGAGGACTTTGACACTGTACCTTACACTAAAAGCTAAGCCGTATTATACAGGAAGTGTTTCTCCTCCCGGCGTTTTGGGAAGGATGCAGCAGCTAAGAACAAAAATGGAGAAATGTGTGGTGTTTATGTGGAGTTTTGCTCCGCTTTCTGCAACACACTCATATGAAGGCATCTTGAGATGAGATCATACTGTGTTGGTGTTGTTTGGTTTCCTAAGAGAATATTTCACAGATGTGGAGGCATTGAAAAGCAGTTGCTGTTTTGCATGAAGTATCACAGCATGCATATTACATGCCCTACAACCGCACGACACCTGTGCTTCCTGTGACGTGACGTACGTGCACCTGCATGTGCATGTGTGCATTAGGTCCGAGTCCAAAAGAGCTCAACAGCCCCGGAAGAGAGTTCCCCATTCATTTTCTCCATAGACATTTCGAAAAATCCTGAATATAACGAGTTTTAAGGCTGGAACCAAGCCGACCCGTGACCCAGTCACCATAAAACATTACAGTTGGAGCAAAAGGAAAATTTGTCTCCCCCGCGATGTTATTTTTAAATTTTTGCTCCAACTGAAATGTTTTATGGTCACTCAGGATTCAGTAGGTCACGGGGTGGCTTGGTCCGTTGAGAAAATGAATGGGAAACTCACTTCCCGGGCAAAAGATGTCACGTGACTGTTCAGCGCTATAGTATTTGCAAGTAATTCTTTATTGTTTTAACATAATTGGATTGATTGGGGCTTACTGCATTGCAATATTTAATTTTGTCTGATGAAATGTGACATAAAAGAATACTAAATAATACAAATAGCCTTATTTTTCTGGCACTCATATAATATTGCTCTATCTGGGAAACCCCACCCATCTTGTCCTCCAAACAGGTCAACATTTATTATAAAATGTCTCTCTCAAATCAAGCAATCTGATTGGCTCACAGCTCTGGTATATTTAGCATAATACCACAGTTAGAGCCACTCACCGCCCTGACCACTGTGTGAAGCAAATTGGCTCAAAAAATGAGGTGAGGGGCCATTGGGGCCATTTATGGGAGAGTTGAGCTGTTTGGACCTGAGCCAGAGGGGCTCAGGACCAAACAGTGATTTAAGACATTTAAATATAATAATAATAATAATAATAATAATAATAATAATAATAATAATAATAATAATAATAATAATAATAATAATACTACTTTTCATATTTCCATACTTGGTAACCGTTTTCATAAAAGCAATAGGTCACTTCAGACCCTGACATATGCTTATTATACCACACCTAAGGGTGTAATAGGCATATACCACGGCCTGTCGTGATCTATTGCTTAATTATAGGATTATTTGTACATGTAAATGCTACCTGACCCAGCTCTGTGTGTGTGTGTTTCTGTCTATAGGTCTATGTTTGCTCATGTCTGAGTTTGTTGCGTGCACTGTATGTTAAGGGGTCCCCTAACCTTAACCATTAAGTAGAAAATTGCAAAGCCGTCCGGGGGCCAACTTGACCCCACAGTCTGCGAAGGATTGGTCAGCGTGCCTGCAGAGGTTGTCAACAGCGCAGCCAACGAGCAACGCGCTGCAGCTGGGAAACGCAGCTCTCCAGCTGGAGTCCATTTGGGGGTAAATCCCCCCACAGCCATGGCCAGTGAGTCTGATGTAGCATTCCTAGTAAAGCCTCGCTGTAAGAGAGATGGCTACATGAGGGCAGAGATGCACACATGCAGTATCTCCATAAGCACACACATGAGATTTGCATTTTTCATAACCAGTCTGATAAACTCTCTCTGTGTTTGTTTCATCATCCTTATGGATAAAAGATGCAAATGAACATCTTCCTCAATAGCCTAACTAATAAGATGCATATACATTTATTGAAAAAAATAGGCCAAAACCATGTGTAAAAAAAACAGTGAAGTACTGTAATTCAACCAATGTGCGTTCAGAACTCCTCATGTGGCATGGTTTAGGATTGTTAAAGTGATTATCAATCGAAACGTCTTCAAGGCACCTCAGGCGCTGGACATTTAAAATGCTGTTGGAGCCAATCCCAGTGGCGCTGATGCTTCGCCACGTCTTTGGCAGGAAGTACAATTTTTGATTAAATAGAATATCATTTCTTTTTTTGCAGTGTGTACGCACAGTATGATGAAAGGAAAAGCTTGTCAAAACTGGCCTCTGTGAGCAGCTACAATGCATGGAAAATGTGACCCCCCCCCCCCCCCCCACCCCCGCTTGTTATTTTTTGTTTATGCTCAGACTGAAATGTTTTATGGTCACTCATGATTCAGTAGGTCAGTAGGGTTGGCTTGGTTCCAGCCTTAAAACTCGTTATATAAGGATTTTTCAAAATGTCTATGGAGAAAATGAATGTGGAACTTACTTCCGGGTCAATGACGTCACGGAAGGTCACGTTGACTGTTGAGCTATTAAGTGCTAACTGTATGCCCCTTGATTACCTTTCAGTCTCTAAAAGCTGTGCACTGCAAAGTGAACGTCACTTCCTGCTTCAGCACTGTACCAGAGATTTTCATCCGCCATTTATTTTCCCCATAGACATTTCGTAAAATGCTCATAAAAATAGTTGTACTTGGTCAAACCAAACGGTTCAGCTATATTTAGAATCGGGAGAGACCATAGAACATTTCACTCGGACCAAAACTTTAAAAAAACAACATTGAAAAAATATTTCTTTCAATCCACAATTTTGTTTTACGAGTGAAATGTTATGCAGTCTCTCCTGTTTATAAATATAGCTGAGCCGTTTGGGTTTGAAGTAAAACGATTTTGTAAGCATTTTACGGAATGTCTATGGGGAAAATAAATGGCGGATGAAAATCTCTGGTACAGTGCTGAAGCAGGAAGTGACATTTCACTTTAGCTCTCAATTAACATATAATTACAATGTAATCACCTTATATAATAAAATACCCCCCCCCAGATTACCCCCCCCCCATTTTCCCATGTACTTGTTCCCTCCACCCCCGCTCCCTCCTCCCTCCCCTCATCTGGCCCTAGCTGCTTCTTTCCACCTGACAGCGAGGAGTTTCCCCGGCAGGACAATGCGCATGGGAGGATCACGCTATTCCCCCCCCAGTTCATCTCCCCCCTGAAGAACCAGAGGAGGCACTAGTGCAGCGACCAGGACACTGGCTCCCTGCAGACACGGCCATTTGTGTCTGTAGGAACGTCTGGCCAAGCTGGAAGTACCGCTGTAGGAATAAAACCCGCCGGGTCTCCACGGTGACAGGCGAATGCTTTTACGTCTGCACTATCCAGACAGATGGCACATAATTCAAAAAAATCCAAATATTTGCAATCAGTATGATATCACCACTAAATGTAAGGGTTGAGGGCTCCCTATAAAAAGATAAATAGTTGATTTTCCCTTTTAATACGATTACCACTTAGCATAATGAGATAACCTATCTATCAGCTTGCTTGGCAAACGACTTGAATAGATGATGTTCAGAAACCTTCAGTGTTGGGCAAGTTACTTTCAAAATGTAATATACTACATATTACTAGTTGCTTTCATTTGAAAGTAATACGTTACTTTACAATATTACTTTCTGTGTAGAGTAACTTGTTACTTATTACACTACTTTTGCATTATTTTTATCAAAACAGCAGCAGCAGCAGAAGAATGACATCGCTGCCACGGAACCATCCCGAAAAAGAATTTCAACCACCTTGAAGTCAGTGTAAACAATCCAAATTTCTAAATGTTATTATCTTCCTTTGTTATTGTCATCTATAGTGGTTATTTGCATAAAAACACACAGTTTGATGATGGAAATGATTGTATCTTTTTTAAATATGTGCTTTGATAAAAATGTAACTCAATTTGTAATTTGAGTTACTTGACAAAGTAACTGGTATCATATTACTGAAATCCTATAAGTAATAAGTTATATTACTGAGTTACTGCTAAAAGTAATAAATTACATGTAATATGTTACTTTTGTAATGAGTTACTCCCAACACTGGAAACCTTGTATGCATTTTTTTTGTAAAGTCTAACTACATTTCAGTCATTTAAAATGATACAGCAAGTTTACAGAGACCCAAGGAAGGAAGCAGTGGTATCTCGAAATAGACGACATCCCACGTGTTGGCACTATTTCCAGGATATATGCAACACTGGTGCCGTCCCCCCTAACAATGCCACAGTGGTCTTTACCGTTTCTACACTGATCGTGCCGTGTGTGCTGTAAAGAGGAAGTTGATTTGGCAAGTGGGCCATTGTGCATTGTACGGGGGGGAACAATCTGTGTTTTGTTTGGGCTGATTTCTGCTGCATCAGACCCGCTTTCCTGCCTGCAGCCCTGGGGGAACCCGAGGGCGGAATATGTGATACTTGTGAGATGGTACGGCCGGGGGGCCTGATGTTCAACTGAAGTCACCTGTGGGGACTCTTACTACATTTGAAGGTAAACTGACCCCAACATCCTTAGCTGGGGTTGGTTTCCCAAATGCATCGCAGCACCAAGATCCTCTTTGTTCCATTGATTTACGATGGCACGGAGATGATCTTGGAGCGACGTTGCTTCAAGGAATCCCAGGTTCCTCTGTGGTCAAAGGGAAAGAAACGCCTGAAAGTAGAGTCTGTTTTGTCAGGTCACGGGGTCAATTCTGGAGGAGACGAGCGCTTCTTCTAAAAGCCCGTAGCTCTATCTCTCAGCTGCGCTCAGCTGTTCAAACTTTAGTTGGCGTTTCCAGTGTGTAATTACAACGGTGGGGACGTGAAAACACTAGTTCCTCCACAGCAGGCTTGTAGGACTATACATCTTTAGCCCGTGCCATGGGGAATTGTCGGGTACAGCGCGGATCTCCCATCCCCTAGACAAGGTCAAGGGTTCAGGTTTTGGGTGGGGCGAGCAAGCAAGCGTCTTGGGCGTATTAGTGACTTTGTTCCAGAAGAAGCAAAACGAGTGAAATGAGAGGCCTTCTTCACAGTGTCGGTGGGAGGTGCTTGGGTTAATGTGGTCAGGAGAAGAGATGAGCGAGCCAAACCAAGTGAACATTAGCGAAAACGGAACTGCCCGTCCTCCCTGCGGTCTTTACCCACTACATTCTTCCTCGGCCACAATAACAGATGTTCAGGATCAGTCTTCCACTTCGAAAGCATATAGGTACATATTATGCCATTTGTAACGGCAATTTGTTTTTTGTGTGTGTGTGTTTTTACGACTCTCCGCTCCGCAGACAACAATGAATGCACAGTTATGCTTTAAGGATGAGGCTGACTTGCGAACACTGCGACGTCATGATCCATTTCAAAAGTGGGGGAACTGTCTGCAGTGGGCAGGGTGATGAGTGGGGGTGTCTGAAGTGGGCGGGGTGATGAGTGGGGGTGTCTGCAGTGGGCGGGGTGATGAGTGGGGGTGTGCATTCTTTGCGCCAATTACAACAGGAAAAGGGAAAGTCGAAAAGGCATAAAAAAAAGAGGAGCTCTAAAACCTCGCTGACCGAGAGCTCAGACGAGGTCAGCCGCTGCCCGCCTCTCACTCTCGCTCACACAAGTCTTCAATCAGAAGATCCCCCCGGCTTCAGTCGCCCCGGTGGCATTCCTCAACGGCCTACTCATGGCCCAGGCTCTCACAGCGTCTGACCTCCCTTCTGGCCCGGGCTATAGAGGGTAACCTAAGAGAGGTCGCGATGCGGGTTAGGGAAGGGACTGCCCCTCGACTCATACCCCCCCCTCCTAGGGGCGGGGGGGGGGGGGGGGGGGGGCACAATGCGGCCCTTCATGGCAGACGTCCCCTAGGCTCTGGAGGGACGGATCATAAGTCTTGCTCTTGCAGGGTTGAGCGGGGCACGCTCTGCCCTCGGGGCTGCAGCAGCAGGATAGGCCCCGGCTCTATAGGAGGAGTAGGTAACCCCGACTCAGACGCGGGGTCACGTCCCTCTGATCTCAGTATAGGCACAGGGCTCCATGCAGGAAGCCTTTGATGACAGACTGATCCGAGGCCCCTGGGAGAAGGACACGAAAGCCCCAGTCCAGTCAATCGCTTTATTATGATGACCTGCTGCCCCCCCCCCAGAGGTCAGAGGGCACGATGCGACACACTCCGTTGTTTCTTCAAATAGCCTCAGATTGCGTTTGAATGGAACGGCTTTTCATCTGCACTTTCATGACCTCTCTACTACTAGTCTTGAATTCAGAGTTTTGTCCTGCTGTGGCCCACTGGCATTTTCATGAACGCAATTTTAATTCACAGCATTGCAGTATAACATCATGCAAATGGACGCCTTCATAAAGTGTATTACAGCACCATGCATGTGTGGACCCAGTGGTGATCAAACGCCTCACCGCGGCACAACAAGAACATCCTTAGAACTGTGGATCTGAGAAAGGCCCTGTAGCAGCTTGTCAACACAAACAATGTGCTACTGTTCACACACCACCGGGATCTGCCGGACTGCTGAGTAACTCAATTCTCCCCAAGTGGCTCGAGTTGGGGGATATGGTGATTTTGAGTGATCACTAAAGCAGTAGATGCTTTCTCTATAGTGAACATACATAAAACATGAATTCCTCTTATGAAGCACATCAAAGCGGGCTAAAGGATCACCGAGACTAAACTCAATCTAATATGGCGATGAACCACAAATAAGGGCATTCATCTATGACCCTCATCAACCTCTATGGTGTGTACATGGATGTGTCTGGCACAGCTTACGATGGTGTGTCATTGACCCGAATAATAAAGTCACATTTTCACACAGTAGAGATGACAGTAGAGATGTGTAATCTAGCTAATTAGCAGCAGAGATCCATCAGAAACATTTAACGAACAAGTAATATTATGCAAAATGCTGCAGTGGTTCCACCATTGAGCAAGGAAGAAGACAAGTAAAAGGGCGAGGAGTTTTGTTTTGGAAGCAGCAGGTGAAGTCATCCTGGAGTGAACCCCCCTGCAGATCCCAGGCGAAGTCATCCTGGAGTGAACCCCCCTGCAGAGCCCAGGCGAAGTCATCCTGGAGTGAACCCCCCTGCAGAGCCCAGGCGAAGTCATCCTGGAGTGAACCCCCCTGCAGATCCCAGGCGAAGTCATCCTGGAGTGAACCCCCCTGCAGAGCCCAGGTGAAGTCATCCTGGAGTGAACCCCCCTGCAGATCCCAGGTGAAGTCATCCTGGTGTGAACCCCCCTGCAGATCTATGTGGTCATTTTGTGGCATGAGACAACACAAATCTTACTTGCACTTTTAGAACCTGAGCACACCATAAGCTATCTTCATGTACACTAGCTGGCTTTGCCATTATAGCATCTCGGCACGAACATCGCATCCATTGTGTGGGTCACCCGAGGAAAAGAATCTCTATGGTTGGTGAGCTGTTTTGTCTGGCGGCGGCCATGTTTCAGAGTCTGAGCGTCCACAATCGACAGCTGACTTCCTCTGAATGCCTTCTGCTGACTGGACAGAGCGATGTTTTAGGGCCCTACAATGAGAAGTTGGCCAACTTGGGACAGCTGAGCAGAGAGGCGGGGGGGCGGGCCTCCCCTTCTCCTCTCCAGTGTGTTTGGATCGGCGTGTTTGTGTGAGGTTGAATCATTAGATGGGATTATTACAGCATGGTATGTGCTTGCTCCACTAGAAATATGTTTTATTATAGAGCATTATAAATACCTCATACCTGCATGTGCTCCACGTGATTTGAGGTCTACAATTAATTTGTGGGTCACTCACTGTAACCTCTTAAGAAACAAATATTCTGTTTAGAAAATCTATTAGAAAATCATCACATAAGTGCACTGTAATCTGTATAGAGAGCCAAAGTGAACGTCACTTCCTGCTTCAGCACTGTACCAGAGATTTTCATCCGCCATTTATTTTCCCATAGACATTTCGTAAAATGCGTAAAGAAATTGTTTTAGGCTACTTCTTCAAACCAAACGGTTCAGCTATATTTAGAATCGGGAGAGACCATAGATAGAACATTTCACTCGGACCAAAACTTTAAAAAACAACATAGGAAAAATATTTTCTTTGAATCCGCAATTTTTAAACGTTTTGGTCTGAATTAAATGTTATGTGGTCTCGCCTGTTTCTAAATATATCGGAACCATTTGGTTTGAACAAGTAAAACTATTCACAACTATTCAAAACTATTCACAAGACGTTCACTTTGGCTCTCTATCATTGGTTTTAGGCCCTGGGTCACAGCTGGTCCTAGATCAGATGTGTTTGAGTGATTGAGGGGTTTTCTTCATGATATAACCAAAGTGCCCTGTCCATTTTGGATCATCTCGGCTGCCTCACTAAACCTCTTGTTCTCCTCTCTGGTGAGCTTCTACCCCGGGGCTATTTTTCTCCCTCTCTGAGAGAATAAGGAATTCCGCTGGCAAGAGCAATCAGAGGGCTCCACTTCAAACCGGTCCTCCGCTGAATTCGCTGTCAAATTAAAATCAAACCGGTCCTCGGCTGAATTCGCTGTCAAATTAAAAAACATTTGTTCTCTCTCTTTTAGCGCTCCATGGCTCTTTGCTCCACCCCCATCCCTTGTCCCCCTCTCTAGTCTCGCTCTCTCTTCCTCTCTCTCCCTCCTCCTTCTTGATCCACCTTCTTTTTCTCTCTCTTCTTTCCTATAGCCTGCTGCCGTGCTTTATGTTGCTCCCAAAATCCTTTCCTCGGGGGCCTGCCCGCCACTGTTAATTTTGGACAACACACCGGCTAACTATAGAAACTGCTCTGTGTGCATTTTCAGTGTTTGGAGTATCCTTTTTCGCCTAAGTTTTCAGACAGCAGCTATTTTTTTTTCTTTTTTTTTTGCTCTTGCTGTATGGAGAAGTCAGACACGGCTTCGAAGCGAAAATAAACTTTGCCCCTCCATTATTCAAGCATAATATGCACTACAGCCATCCTGGATCAATCTAGAGTGAAATGGCTCTCAGACCAAAAAGCGGGAGCATGCAAAAAAGGAAGATGAACTTTTGCTAATTAGTTGCCTTCACGCCCGATCAATTAGTGTTTTCTAATTATGCTATAGTGCCTACGATAATTTCAAAATGAGGGTGTGATGATGTGTACCTTTGTGAGCATAGGGTTTAAGCCTGATCATCATCATGGCTGCAGTGGTCCTCACGTGTGTGATTATATCCCGTTCAAGACAACTCGGCCCGCCGGAAAAAATACGTTCCGACCTGTAAAAAGTGAATTGAACGGTCGTTCAGGCCGGAATTACAGCTCGGAAATTCGGGTATCATCCAGAGCTCCGGTTTCTCCGAGTTGACGTCACAGCCACATCAAAATGGCAACTTGCATCGTTAATGATAATCACAGAATTATTATAAAGATGTTTGTTGACGTTTTAACACACAATTTGAGGTCTTAATTATGTAATGTTAACGTTTCATATGTTTGTGTCATCTGTGTTTCGCTCTGTGTGAAATTCAGCATGTTCGGTTAGCATTGTTCACTAGTAGGTAGCTACCATGCTAACATGGGTTTGCTATAGCAACAGTTTGGTTTCCCCCCCGAGCGGGAAGTTCCGTGTTGAAACTTACGTTGAAACTCGAACCGGATTGAACCGAGTTGTCTTGAATGCGGTATTACCGCATTCAAGACAACTCTGACCGCCGTAAGCCGTAAGCATGGTAGCTACCTACTAGCGAACAATGCTAACCGAACATGCTGAATGTTGAATTTCACAGAGCGAAACACAGATGACACAAACACATGAAACATTAACATTACATCATTAAGACCTCAAATTGTGTGTTAAAACGTCAACAAACGTCTTTATAATAATTCTGTGATTATCATTAACGATGCAAGTTGCCATTTTGAAGCAGCTGTGACGTCAACTCGGAGAAACCGGAGCTCTGGATGACACCTGTAATTCCGGCCTGAACGACCGTTCGATTCACTTTTTACAGGTCGAAACCCGTTTTTTTCGGCGGTCCGAGTTGTCTTGAACGGGGCATATAAGTACAGAAAAAATGACATCTATTCAGTGACACACGTATCTAGCTATGAGGACAGGGAGGTCCGGACCTCCCCTAATATTTCAGAGAAAAAAATAAAAAAAGCTCCATGGAAAAGCATGAAAAACACGGGATCGCTTTTATTTTGAAACGAAAGGCACGTCAGGCAGGAAGTCATCTGACGCCGCGTCCGCGGTAACTTGATTTCACTTGACAAGCGCAGGAGCCAGTACCAGAGGTAGGAGAGAGCAGCAGCATGGTGGTGATGACTGTCTGCCTGGCGAGATAATTGAAAGTGAGCGAGCTGCGAGACAGTGAGCGAGTGAACGACAGACGAGGTGAGTGAGTGACACTGACAGATTTTTTAGCAACAACCAAGAAAGTAAGTGTCTAGTCTGTCTCTTAAGTAACGTTACCTGTGTGACACGTTGGGAAGCTACTGGCTAAATATGGCTAAAAAAGGGGGGGGGGGAAACTCAAATTTTTTCCGGCCCTTGCTGGACCTCCCCTATTTCGAAACTCTGGATACGGGCCTGGACACACACCCGGTATATCATTGGTGGAGATGGATCCTTTTGACGCTGCCTGGAATTAATTAGCTCCTGGTTGGAGTTTAAATAACGACACTTACTTTCATGTGGCCCCGCCCCCCGAGGGACCAGAGAGACCGTGTGATTTCAAAGCAGACACAACTCAAGGCTTTTGGATTTCAACAGAAAAAAAGGAGATACTGTATTTGAAATGTACAAAAGCTATATACACACTCACACACACACGCACGCACACACACACACACACACACACAGACAGACAGACTGAGCATAGTACAAGTGGATGGTAGCATACACACATTTTAAAGGCTACGTTCAAATTGAACAAACATAATAAGACTGAGGAGGTTGCTGGGCTAGGCCGTCGTTCTGTCCTAAGCACGATTTCCTTATCAAAGTCTCTGAGTGCCGTCCTGGACTCTCTGCAGTTCATCCAGTGCCCAGGGGAGGTTTGGGCTGCATGGAGGGGGGGTGGGGTGGCTTATGGATGTGTTAATTAGGTTTGGATCTCTACTGGGAACACACAGAGGTACTTGCATATTCTTTTAGAGAATGCTCCTCGTCAGACACGGGGGTCCATGTGCCCTGACAGACTTAACACACAGGCATATCCTTGTCCTTCTCAATCCTTCACCCTTTGCGAGACGGGCCCATGGAGAGCGGATGCCTCCGTTCCAGAGGGCGACAGAAGGAGATCTGATTTGACGGTGCCATATCTCCGAGAGCTCAGACTGCGCTCCGATAGCACTTGACGTCCACGGATCATAACGTCGTAGAACCACATTGGTTCATGCTGAAACACCAAACTGAGTCTGTAGCATAATTTAAAGCAAGTACCATACACAGTAACAGTATAATCTATAAACATAATGGTCATAATGGGAAAATATGATCTGATATCTCCATATATCATGTCCATTTCCTGCTAACTTTGTTCGCATGTCAGTTCATTGTGTTCAAAATGCTCAACCTTGATTTGGTCAGCAAGGCACTACGGTCCCTATTCTCCCACAGGCCTTCGGCGCTAAAACGGGCCTTAAACGCAAAAAAACGTGCCTTGCGCCTGTTTCGGGAAAATAGCAATAGGCTTTAGGCTGCCAAATGCGCTTTAGGCCGAATGGGCGTGGCGGAGTCCCTGAATGCGCCGAAGTGGGCGTGGCGGCGCTAAATACCGGCGTACTACTATCTTCCAGCCATCTTCCGACCTGGCCGACTTTTAGCGCTTTGCGCTTTTGAAAAGCTGGCCTAAAGCAGGATTCTGTGCACCGGGGACAGGAAAGTGAATGGAGAATACAATATATAGAAAAAAATACTTTAGAATACAATAGAATATAAGATTGCAACCCTTCTCAGGCTTTTTGGGTGAAGCTGTAATGCAGTTTCATAAATTTAGTTTAGGCTATCATAATAATCCCCATTTATGTGTAATATAGCTCTACGTTTTATTACCCCCCCCCCCCCCCGAAATTAGCTAGGCTACTAATATTACTAATATTCCTAATTAATATGTATTATTATTTCATTCAGATAATTGACATTATAGGCATGTATATCGTTTAATGTGAGAGAAAGGGAGAGAGAAAGAAAGAGAGAGAGAAACTGGATCAACTGTTGTGTAGCGCTTCTTCAAACCCCACTCTTCATTACAGCTATTCATTACAGAATTGTCTGTTGTATTTATTTTTTCTGTGTGCAAAGCATAGAAAGTTATAATTATTTCCAAATGTTTCCCCCGTCTGTGGCAGCGGAGCTGTCCGAGGTGCTGAACAAGCGCAGCGCATAGACGGCCACCTGGGGCGGCTCACTCAGGCGGTCCAGGACTGGGCGCGGGGCGTCGGCGGGGTAATTCTCCTCCCCAAACAGTGCGCGATGGTACATTTGAACCTGAATGGATAGATGAATAAACAACTTAAGTAAAGAGTTGTTTTGTAGCTATTCAAAATGAATGGTGGACAGATATATCACCTGATTCGCCAGCACCATCTTCTCCTCAGCTGTGAATTTAGTGGATCGGTTTTGGTCTGCCATATTGATCACACTGCGCCAGCTGCTGCCAATCTGGCTTTTAAAGCCCCTCTGATTGATTACTGAAGATTTTATTGAGAATGAACATATTTGTCAGAGCCTGTGGGCAGGGGGTGGGGGGGACGCATATATAGGCCAAATAAAATACTATTACTCAATAATAAAATCCTGTAAATTAAATAGAATTAAGTTATCAGATCCAGTAAAAGTGATAGGTGTCATTCAGAGGATGTTGCATCGTGCAGTGGGGGAGGAGAGATAAAACGATATCATTCTGGCCATCTAATCTCATGACATCCAGCCATAGGCAATATTTTTTTCTATCAGATGCATTTAGAAATTATTTTCACTTTGGTCTTGCTATAGTGTAGCGTATTTACATGCTTGCAGTATTTTAACTGCAGTTATTGGTTTGAGAAGCATAATAATATGGAATAATAGCCTATATATGGAGATAGACAGACCGGATGAAGGGAGGGGGGGGCGGCGGAGCCCTTGGCTTTGTCTGGTTTTACCGGATTTGTCCAGGAATTGGAGCTTAAAAGGCAAGCGTGTGTCTCTTCCCTGCAATTCTCCAATGAGCGGACAATGCATAATTTTACGCTTAAAAGGCGTGGTTATAATGGTTGAGGCTGAGTTTAGCGCCGATACCAAGATATCAAGTGCGCCTTTCCACGCCCACTGCTTTGCGCTGCGGCTGGCGTTCGGCCTAGAAACTGCGCGGCTGCAACGATAGAGCCCTACATGTATGTGAACTGCTTTCAGTGCACCGCTTGGTAAAGGGCTATTACACCAGAAAACACTCAATGGCCATTATTTGAAGATGCATTTATACAGTATACCCCTGGTCTAATTTGTAGATAAAAAGTATGGCTTTTTAACAAATAGTGATAGAAAATGATCCTTAACCCTTGCTATATTTTCTTCCAACTTTTTAATGCAACATACAATAATCTGAAGCAAATATTACAGGATAAACATAATAATACTATGGACAATGTCGGAAAACTCTTGAAATAAACCAGTTTCGCATTGTTCAATCAGTGCTTCTTTGTTCTGTGGTCCATTTATATTCCTGATGTAGAAATGGTTCAGACGGTGGATGGATAATGAGGTGTTGGATGCAGCTCTCAGCTTATCATGCTGAGGTACTTGCTCTCCTCAGCCAACGCTGTGAGCATGGAGCTCATGTCACCGATGGCCATGTTGCCGATCCCTGCCGGTACGGAGGCCAGGGTGACGGAGTTGCGAGGGGTGGTGAGGCGCGAGGAACTCTGCGACAGGCTCTGGAGGAGTCCCGGGCTCAGCGTGCCCGACATCAGGCTGGAGTGGTCCCCGTCATCCAGCATGGTGTCAAAGTCGATCTGGGCGTGCTCGGCCGCCGCACCAGAGTCCACCGTGCTGCTGGTGACCTGGTTGACCCCCGGCGATGCCATGTTGGCTGCGGCCGTGCTGTCGTTGCCGGCGGGGTCCTGGCTGGCACTGGGGGACATGGGGGCGTCCATGGAATTGGGCTCAAACACGTGGATCTGACCTGTGTAGAACACGGCAGAGTTGGGGTTCTGAGAGGTGCCGTTGTGGTGGGCTGCTGCCGACCCGCTGGGCCTCTTTGGGCTGGCCTCCGACGTGTTGTTAGCAATTCTGTGGCTGGAGTCAGACGACTGGGGGAATCGGCTCTGTTGCATCGTGTTGGACCCTGCGTGTTGCCTGGCAACAGACTTGGGCTCCATGGGAGGTCTGGGCTGCAACGCACCTCTGCCGCCATGATGGATACTGGGCTGCTGCTGGGCGAGAACATTGTAATTTTGCTGCTGCTCCACTTGGTTCATACGAGGATAGCCATCCACCTGTGTCCTTGCTCTAGAACTTGGCTGATCTGCCATACCGTTATACGGAGGTCTCATGCTAGTGTTCCCGGACATGGAGTTTGGGTTTGGCTCTTGGCCACTGCCTTGCTGGGTGCTCGTCTGCTCGCTAAAGTTCACATTGCTGCATTGCCGCTGCTGCTGCTGCTGCTGGGAGATGTTCATCATCCTCTGGTTGTTGCGGTGCGCATACCCCTGCATAGTCTGATTCTGGTTCATAGGTATTACCTGCTGGTTGCTGCCCAGACCCTGGCCTTGTGTCTGGAAGGAACCAAAGTTGTGCCTCTGCTGGACAACGGCTAGGTTCCCCCTGAGAGGATGCTGCTGCTGCTGCTGCTTGGCAAGCTTGGCTGTGGCGTCCATAGTCCCTGAGCTCACCTCGTTCCACTGCACTGGCATGTTGTTCTTTTTCATGTTGTCCGATGGAGCTGGGAAGGGCTGCTGGGAGCCGTTGCCGGGGCTCATCTGGCAGGACTGCAGGTCCTGTCCAGACTGGGCCATGGTGGCATCCACCATGGCCATCCTCCTCTGCCCATAGAACGGTTGCTGTGGAGGGGGCATGCTTGACTGATAACCCTGGCTCTGGTTGCCCGAGTGGTAGTCTGTGGGGCCAGTGTTCTGGGACCGGAGGTACTGTACCATGTCATCGGGAAGCACCATATCATCCTCCCCACCGTGGTCCCCAGCCCCCATCACCATCCCATCCACTGCCATGTTCTCCATAGCCACATTCTCAGAAATGCTTGGCGGCCTGGGGAGGAACGGGTGGCGCTGCAGGCTGCCGTCAGAGCGCGTGTAGCCCTGCGTCGCCAGCCCCCGGTAGCGCTCCGCGGCGCAGGGAGCATTCATGGGGTTCATGCTGTTCATGCTGTTATAGCGCTGCACCCTGGGTAGGGAGAAGAGGGGGTCCACGGTGGGCCGACGCACCGGGTCACTGGCGCGGCGCGGCAGGTTGGCGGGCACCTCGTGGGGCATCATGCTCTGGCCGCCGTATCCGATGTCACTGCAGCGCCGCGGCACGCCCATAGAGGGCGGGTGATGGAACAGGTGCGACGACGACGAGCTCTCCTGGGAGTCGTTGTAGAGCGCCATGCGAGTCCTCAGGCTCATCCGGTCCATGTTGGGGAGCGGGGTAGGCGGGGCGCCGCCGGTGGCAGCGGCGTACTTGGCCTTGAGGCGGTAGTGCTGGGCCGGGGTCAGGCTGAGCAGGCTCGGGAGACCTCCTCCTCCGCCGAGACTGCCCCCTCCACACTGGCTGGCCTCGCTGGAGCGGCGAGACAGGTCAGTGGAGATGGGGTCGTAGGAGTCGGCCGAGCTGAGGTTGTTGTGGCGGCTGCCCCCGAACTGGGAGGCTTCGCTGGAGCGTCGGCTGGAGTAGCACGGCGAGATGCCGGAGGAGCGCCGACTCAGGTTGTACGCCGAGCTGATGGTGCTGGTGGTGCTGTCGCGCCGCTCGCTCAGCTGATTCAGCACCGTCACCTCGCAGGAAGACAGCTCGCCAATACGCTGGCCAGGGTACGAGCCGCTTAGACTGTTCATCATGTTGGAGCTCTCCAGCAGGGAACCTGGCAGACATAGGGAACATTGTTATTAAACTGATAAATTAACTAATTAATTCATTAAATTATATATAACGACACCTACTAATGAGACCAAAATATTGGTGTTGGTAATACAAATGCGTATGTGCAAACTTTATAAACATTTATTTCATAACTTGCCATTTTGAGCAATTTCATTGTAGTTGAAGGAAATAACAGTTCATGGCTAATTGGATTTTTTTTTGAGGATGTTCCTTAAAGTGGCGACACCTATGGCAATGAGTGGTAATTGCAGGTGAGATCCAAACAGACTTGCATCATCTGTGTCATTACAGACACCCAGTTCATAAATGCTGCAATAGAGAGCTCCAGGGATGACATATTTTTGTAGGCTGAATGCGGAAGTCCCGAACTTCCTGGTTCTTCACTGTTTCTGTCTATGGGATTTTTGAATGGGTTTTTGGCGCGATGCTTCAAATAATGTCTGTGGGCAACGCAGGTTTAATCAAACGCGAACCAAGGTTCAGCGGGATAATCTTCACACATGAGGACCACTTTCATGAGTTTTGAAGCGTAACTGCAAGCCCTAGAGGTAAAAAGCTCGTGCTAAGCTAATCCAGAACTACACACAGTGTCGCATAGGCGTCCACGCATTGATTGCGAGAGAAAGAATTTCCGCGTTCACTCGCGATGACGTATAATATCCGCGTCGACATTGTAGTCTCATTTAGCCGTTTGCTAGCTAGCCACCCTTTTAACGGCACATAAAAGCTTCAAAACTCATAAAAGTGGTCTTCATGTGTGAAGATGATGTTACTAAACACTGGTTCGCGTTTGATTAAGCCAGCGTTGCCCAGAGAGATTATTAGAAGCATCGCGCCAAAAACCCATTCAAAACTCCCATAGGCGAAAACTGTGAAGAACCAGGGCTGTTAGCATCGATGATTTCCGGACTCGTTCCTGGAGCTCTCTATACTGAAAATGCAAAGACTTCCATCAATGGGCCATAGGGTCAATCACCATTGTGTTAACTCGGTCTGTGATAGTGACTCAACACACAGACATTTATTTACATGAAAATATTTGCGATTATTTATCACGTTAATTCCTTCTGTTCATTCTTTAAAAAAAATACTTGTAAATTAGTTATTCTTCATTTAGTTTCATATGTATGCATTTGATTGTGACCTTTTGGTTATGAGAGAGCTCTAATCCAGGGGTTCTCAAAGCGGAGGGGGTCCCCGGTAAAAGAGGGACTAATTTATCTTCACTATAATTCCATCCATAAGTAACACAGACTATTTTGTTCATGGTTTCAGACATTTTCTGTAATAAAACATACTAAAAACAAGAATCTTATCAGATGGGGGGACCCTGGGACACAATCTTATCTTAAATGGGGGCGCATGGTCTAATTTGTGTCAGCTTAGGGGTTGAGTTTAGGGGTCGGTTCGCTCACCGACTGCAGGTATGGGAGGCAGCTTGGTGTTGTTGCGATGGCCCTGAGGTGCCGAGTTGGCCCAGGGGCAGGTGTCCCTCACTGTCTTCAAGCGCTCCTTCTTGATGTTCTCCAGCTTGATGGTGACTCCACCACCGTGACCCCCAGCCTTCCTCAGCTGGAGCCCCATCCCAGCCTGCTGGCCCCCGGCGGGCACGGTGGAGTCGACCATGGGGCACTCGTCCAGGGCGCTGAGGTCCCCGAAGCTGCCCCCGCTGTGCATGGCCATCTCTACCCCACTGTCGTTGTTGTTGGCGCTACTGAGAGGCGACGGCTCACTGCTACATGACGAGTGGCCACCAGGACTGGACTGATACGTCTGTGGGAGGACAGGAGGGGGAAGGTAGGTTGAGAAACATCACTATGAATGAACTTGTCAGATGGTTCAATGTTCCGCCATGCAGAGGATCTTTATCACATCTCGGTAATCTCGGTAACACTTTGCCACCTGGATGGAAGCCATGAAAAATGCAGAGAAATAGAAAGATGTCAACTTTAAGAAAGAAATGTATGGGGAAAAAAAACGATCATCCAAGCTCATGCAAAGCGAGATCGTCATCACTCTTATTGTTCAAATTCTTAAGCTGCTAAAGGCGCGTTCACACCGACCTATTCAAGTTTTTCGCTGGCATCGAGTTTACATACAAAGTCAATGCAAACGAGCGATTGAGCGTATATTCGCCCGGGAGAAAAATCGCTGGGCGTCCGAGCGACAGAGACAGAGCAATAGGGCGGAAATTCCCTCGTCGCCCGAGATTAATTATCCCAACTCGAGCGAAATTTCGCTGGCATCAGTCGCTCGCTGTTCAACGCTGATTGGCTGCCGTGTGAGAGGGAGTCAAGGATCACACAGGCTTGGAACAAACCGCTGCTTTATTATTGTGTGCCAACAAACCGCATTGACAGCTGATTGACAGGCTGACAGCTGACATGAAGTGAAGTCTGTACTACCGGTATAGAGCTCGCGTTAGGAGCACGATGATAGGCTTAGCCAGAGCCGTGTAGATAGAAGAGTCCCAACATCTCCATTCACTCCAATGGACCAGTTATTTACTCTCAAGAGTTCCAGGAAGTAAGGTCCTGGATTAAGCAGCACTGTCGAGTTGCAGCAAAATAGACAGTTTGTGTTGTACTCTGAAAGGGTTTTCCCCCCCTTGAATCAAATCCTACATTATCAGCTTTATTTTAGCATGCAAAAGTAGCGCGAGACCCATTCTTGGCTGTTCATTGGCTAATGAGTCTTGCATTTTGGTCCTCCGCTGACGCCACTCTCTCTCTAGAGGACACTAGGCTTAGCTTGTAAACAACTACGGTGGCTCGTAGTGGACAAACATCATGACATTGCGTAACGTTAGAACCCCCAGATGTCCGTCAATTCTTGTGCCTGTTGACGAGCGATTTAAACACAGCGACAGAGCAATTCCAAAGGGTTGAATCGAGCGACAGAGAGAAAAATAAATATCTCGGTGTGAACACAGCTTTAGATGAAATAATGACCAGAGTTACGAAATTCTGTTTGTCCCAGTGTTTTGTAATGTAGGTTTATAATTCCATAATCTCTTTCATTACAGATACATTGATTTATTTAAAAGAAAAGGCGTGCATAATGGATGCGTTGTGCGCATCCACAGTTTTGATCAAAGCTTGACGCTGGCACTATTTTGTTCAGCACACATGCTAAAACAGTCGCAGTCGTCTTTGAATATTAATGTTACAATGACTTTTATCATCATTCTACAGAGGTTACTGGCAGAGATCTGACCCACAGAGTTTGAGAGAGAGTCTGACCCCCAGTTTATGTAAGTGTACGGTTGTGTGTGTGTGTGTGTGTGTGTGTGTGTGTGTGTGTGTGTGTACGCACACACACACACGTGTACTCCAGTCACATGCATAGGAACACGTTTCAAATATGTGGAAATGGATTATCATGCAAACATTTTGTTCGTCATGCAAGGATGTAATGATGTAGCTTGAAGCGTTTGCGCTCCTCTCCCATGCTGTGCTGTGACGAGGCAGAGAGAGAGAGAGAGAGAGAGAGAGAGCTCACCTCAGTGAAGTCTGTCCGTTAGGAACGTTAGAAGGGGAGAGAGAAGCAGGTTCAAGCAGCGACCAGAGAGGTGAGTTAGGAAACGGGACAGACGGGACAAATTCCATCTCAGAGAAGATGTTAGTCAAGTGGAGAACTGATGAGAAGAACGGTAGCGTGCCTGCATCTGTTTGACAAAGCCTCTGATTCATATGCTGAAGCCCAAACACCACACAAGACCTAGCCTAGGTAAACCCAGCCCCCACGTGACCTGCTCTCTCAGTTCCCAGTCACTAGCGTAGTGACTGAGAACAGGTCTGAGAGCAGGTCACGTGGGGGATGGGTTTACCCAGGCTACACAAGACCATGCAGTAATCATATGATCATCCTATATTAACAGGTGACATTGATCATTAGTCATGATTGAGTCATATCTGAAAGGAATAACGCATTAACCCCTTCCTGCTGCAATGAATCAAATCCCATCGTTTTAAATCAATATAAAGACACACATTGTATTTTATTTCTGATCGTTTTTTCCCTCCCCAATTGTACCCCCTGACTGTCCCCATCATTGCTCCACCCCCTCTGCTGATCGGGGAGAGTTGTAGACTAGCACATGCTTCCTCCGATGCATGTGCAGTCGCCAGCCGCTTCTTTTCACCTGACCCCCCCCCCCCCCCCCCCCCACTCCCCCGGCTCCCCACCCTCAGACACGGCCAATTGTGTCTCTAGAAATGTCCCCAAGACACACATTTTCAGCTTTTAGACCAACAATAAAAGTTCTGTGTTGGTCCTGATCAGGACTTACCATGGAGTTCTCTGTCTTGATAGATTTGACTTGCAGGCAGTCCTCCACCCCTCTAGAGGTGCTGTTGGCCTCAGTCTTGCCCTCCAGGCCTCTGCCAATCTGCTTGGCATTGGCCTCGTTCTCTCCGTTCCCTTTGGGCGGCTGCGGCCGCGGGGGCACGTCGCTCCGCTGCTTCTTGGTGACGTGGGCCTCGGGCCCGTGGACCGTCTTCACGTGCTTCCTGAGAGAGCTGGGGTCCGTGTAGCGCTTGGTACAGCCCGCGATCTTACACACGTAGGGTTTCTGCCGAGACGGGTTTACACAGTCACTTACTATGCATGACTCGTGTGTGCTTTAATCACAGATGTCTTGAATAGAGAAAGCTTGGATGGAAAATATTCCACGAAACCACAAAAACAAAAGTTAGCTCATCACAGAAAATACATATGTCATATGGACATTTTTCCACACTGTTTCTCATCTTATGTGAGGCCAACATAAATGAAAACTTCAGTATACAAGAACATCATCATTTATGAATATGGAACCTTTTTTTTAAGTACTATTGCGCAACACAACAGTGAATATAAAGACCGAATTACACAGTAAATATTGTGATAATAGCACACTGATCACTAAACTGACGGCGGCTCACATGAAATCAAATCAAATCCTCTCCAGTCACTCAGTCGTCTGCGGGGGGTACGTGTGTGTGCGTCAACATACCTCGTTGGAGTGTGTGCGGTTTTGGTGCTTGGCCCGGTCCGAGGCGTTGGAGAAGGCCTTGTTGCAGCCTTCGTGTTCGCACACGTACGGCTTCTCCCCGGTGTGGGACCTGAGGTGGGTCTTCAGGTTCTCCAGGCGAGAGTAAGCCTTCGCGCATCCCTCGAACTGCGGACAGACGGACAGAGACGGACAGACAGACAGACAGACAGACAGTGAGACAGTGAGACTGCGTGAGCACTGCGCTATTCTGTCTGCTGCTGGTTAACGAAAAGGGCTGAGGGGGAAAAAATATATATATAAAGTCCGTGTGTTTCAGTTTTCACATTTTAATCTAGTCTTGGAAACTTGCCCGCCTACTGTGGCGCACCACACAAAAGGAAAGCTCTGCTACACTTTGGTAAAAAAAAAAAGGGGTTATTATACCAAATATTGAAAGAAAGTGTGAGGTATGCTAGAGCTCTTTGTCGGGCTTTGTTGAGACAACGTGTTGCACTCTTCTGTGTTTAGCCTTTGTATTCACGTACGCTGCACAAGTCATCATTTGGTATTCCTTCAGAGCGGCTTTGTGAGCCTCATTGGTTTTGAAAGTGAAAGAGGATCAAATTAGATTAGCTCAAAAAAAGTGGAGATACAAGTGGAAGATTCGAAGAGAGACGAGAGAGAGAGAGAGAGGAGAAGAGAGAGAGAGAGAGAGAGAGAGGGGAGAAGAGAGAGAGAGAGAGAGAGAGAGAGAGAGAGCGAGGGGAGAAGAGAGAGAGAGAGAGAGCGAGGGGAGAAGAGAGAGAGGGGAGGAGAGAGAGAGAGAGAGAGAGAGGGGAGAAGAGAGAGAGGGGAGGAGAGAGAGAGAGAGAGGGGAGAAGAGAGAGAGAGAGAGAGGGGGGAGAAGAGAGAGAGAGAGAGAGAGAGAGGGGAGAAGCGAGAGAGATGGGGGAGGGGAGGGGAGAAGAGAGAGAGGGGAGAAGAGAGAGAGAGAGAGAGAGAGAGAGGGGAGAAGAGAGAGAGAGGGGAGAAGCGAGAGAGAGAGGAGAAGAGAGAGAGATGGGGGAAGGGAGGGGGGGGGTGCGCAGAGAGGCCTAGAATGCGATGAGAGCATGCACGTGGGATTTGTGCACAGCGAATATACAGCGTGTTCTTATTAATAAGGACCCATGGCCCCCCGCTCATCTTGAGATTTTAATTACTCGTCCACTCTGTCAATCATCTTTCTGAACTCCCTCCCCTTTGATGGACTCACACGCGTGGACACAAGCTTTGAAGCCAACAAAACAGGCCCTCAATCTGGTCTTCACACAGCGAGTGAAGGCCTCAGTGAAACCCCAATGAATTGTCAGCGAGGAACATATCACTGGTGGTGGTGGTGGTGGTGGTGGTAAAGCACACAGAGAATCAGAAGAACATTTTAATTTCGCCACCGTTCGCCAAAGGGAAAGGCTGTAATGGCTGATAGAGACTGAGCTTACAGTAGGCTAAGTTCTAGTAGTCCGTCCCTCAACCAGTTCGTCAGTCAATTAAGTACAGTAGTCAATTAGCCAGTGAGCGGCCGGCCAATCAGTTAGTCAATCAATCAATCAATCAATCAATCAATCAATCAGATAATGTGCAGTAGACTATTAGTCTAGTTTAGTGCACATTTGAGTGCCCTTTTGATTTGTCTGGTACCCCAAATCTGAGAATATTGATGTATGTATGTATGTATGTATGTATGTATGTATGTACAGTATGTATGTATGTATGTATGTATGTATGTATGTATGTATGTATGTATGTATGTATGTATGTATGCATGTATTTATATATCCCATGACTATCTGTATTGTAGATAGAGAGATAACAGTCTTCTTGTACATTTTCTAATTGCGTTAACATCTTAATGATACGGTCTCACAATTCATCAGTTTGCTGGGGACCCCCTGCAACCCCCTCAAGGACCCCTGCTGGTCCCCGGAGCCCATGTTGAGAACCGGCGTACTGTATTAGTCACGCGGCCTTGTCACATACAGGAAGCAGTCAGTCAGCCAATCATGAACGGAGGCAGGTGAGGCGGGAGGGGGGGGGTCCTTACTGTGCATTTGTGCGGCTTCTCCCCCGTGTGCCGCCGCATGTGGACCACCAGCATGTACTGCGCCTTGAAGGGCTTCTGCTCACGCGAGCACTCCTCCCAGCGACACACAAACTCCTTCTTCTCCCCGTGGATGTGCTCGTTGTTGATGTGCTGAGGAGACAACCAGACCATTCAACCATTACAACGTGTCTGAGAAGAGGATGCTGGTCTGTGTGTGTGTGTGTGTGTGCATGCGGTGCAGTATGTACGGTGTGCACTGTTGGGCAAGATACTTTCAAAATGTAATATACTACATATTACTAGTTACTTTCATTTGAACGTTAAGGTCCTTACACATCGGGAGCGTTTTTTTCCGTGCGATTAATTCGCACGTCAATGATATTTTACGCCCGTATTTTCGCATTGCTCTTGATGTGTAAGGACCTTAATACGTTACTTTACAATATTACTGTCTGTGTAGTAGACTAAGGGCTAATGTACACCGCCTCCGGAACAGATGTGGTACGGCTGTGAACAGACCCACACTCATGTCATCTGTCAAGACGTATGCAGGATCCGAGAAAAATAGAACAGGTGCGTAATTTTTCCTTACCGCATCTATCGCCCATCAATTAACATGGGCGAGAGTCGATCCGTCAGTTTTGCCGGATCCGCCACGCAGCCGTAACGTATCTGGTGTACTTTGCTTGTAACTCATTACTTATTACACTACTTTTGCATTACTTTCACCAAAATAAGAGCAGTAGCAGAATGACATCGCCGCGCCGGAACCACGCCGAAAAATAATTTCAACCGTCGTGAAGTCAGTGTAAACTGTCCAAAATTCTAAATGTTATCCTTTTCCTTTGTTATTGTCATCTATAGTGGTTATTTGCATAAAAACACACAATTTGATTAGGAAATTATTGTATCTTTATTTAAATATGTGCTTTGATCAAAAAGAAAAGAAAAAGTAACTAAATTTGTAACTTGTGTTACTTGACAAAGTAACTGGTATAATATTACTGAAATCCCATTGGTAATAAGTTATACTAAAAGTAATATGTTACTTTTGTAATAAGTTACCCCCAACACTGATGGTGTGTGGTGTGTGTGTGTGTGTGTGTGTTTTATCAGTGTTTTATCGAGTCTGTTCTTTCTTATTGCTGTGTGGCTTGGCTTGGTTTCCTCTCCCTGTCCAATAAGAACAGACTGCTTAGGCTTATCAAAGTGGCCAGTAAAGTGATCGGGGTGCAGCAAGCCCAGCTCCAGGACATTTACCTCAAGCGGGTAAGAAACAAGGCCAATCTTATCCTTGACTGTGCTGAGCACCCTCTGTTGCAGGAGTTTGACCTCCTCCCATCTGGCCGCCGTTTTAGGATGCCTAGGACCAGGACGCGGCGTGCCAGGGTCTCTTTTATTCCTGTCGCTATTGACAGGCTTAATCTCCTGGGCTAGACTTGTATGTATGTATGTACACCCTGTCTGTACACTTGTACATCCCCATACTACTTGAAGTAGTCTACATCGTTGTTTTTTATTATCAACATTTTTTATAGTATTATGCACCTTATTGTCCTGGCTTTTTTTTTTACCATGCACTTTAATGTATCATACTTTATTGAGAGTATTTTTTTGGTAGTATTTATTTTAATCTACTTTTACTGTCTCCGTTGATGCACTTGATTGCATTAACAGTGCATTTTGCACATCGTTGTCAGTGCATTGTAGGAGAAATATCCTCCTTCTTCTGCTCAAACTTGTTCATTCCTGTAGATATTGCAGCTATTATGTTTATTGATTTGATGTTGTCTAATGTTGTTTTTTTGTTTTCTTTGTTCATTGTGTCTTGATACCTCTGCAAATCTAATTTCCTTCGGGATATAATAAAACTGAACTGAACTGAACTGTGTGTGTGTGTGTGTGTGTGTGTGTGTGTGTGTGTCACTAAGAACAATGAGTCAGCTAAAGCTTGTCTTTTTCCCACCAGAAGATGTTCCCACTTGCATACGTCCATTGTGAGTGACACTGCCATCCATCATGGCCGACAGTTATTACGCATCCGTCAACAGGAGACAAAAGACTATATAACGTAGCACCGTGTCTGTTTTTTCAGGCTGTGTGTGTGTCTGTGTGTGTGTGCATGTGTGCGTGTGTGTGTGTGAGGAAAGGGAACTTCCTCACATCCCAGTGGAGGGGATCAGCAACAGCAGCTTGTAACGACTTGACTTTATCTTTATCTCCCACTTTGCTTACTTTATTTTGCGATCAGGAAGTCAGTGGGACATAGCGAGTGTTTGTGTTTCCTGTGTCACAGTTAAATCACTCCTGAATTAGCATGTCTGCCACTGAGCTTTTACACAACATCCCGCTTGACATGAGCCATCAGGGATGTGGAAAGGTGTCAAAATAAAATTTTGGCTTGAAATGATGCTTGAATGCAAAAGAGTTATCCGGCCAATCTTGTCTTTATTTTTGCCTAAAGACTTTTGCCATTTCATTGTATTCCAGCTTGTGTAAAGAGTTCAACATGTTTGTAAGAATTGATTGACAACAGGTTTTAGCCCCAAACTCCACCAACGCACGTGACAGACTGACAGACGGACAGACAGACAGACAGAGAGACAGACAGACAGACAGACAGACAGACAGACAGACACACAGACAGACAGACAGACAGACAGACAGACAGACAGACACACAGACAGACAGACAGACAGACACACAGACAGACAGACAGACAGACAGACAGACAGACAGACAGACACACACACACACACACACACACACACACACCCCAACAGCCATACACTTAACAACTCTCATCCCGTGCGCCACATGCAAATATCCACCCCCCCCCCCCACCAGAGGAACCACTTCATTTCCTCAGGACATCAAGGCCCACAATGCACCACTTATGTGGCCGCTTCTTCACCAGCGAAAAGCGCCGTGCTCGACCGTTCTGCTCAGATCTATTTTGGTCGGAGGAGGAGGAGGAGGAGGAGGAGGAGGAGGAGGAGGAGTGGAAACAAGTGTGTGGCCGCGCAGAAGCCTCTATTTTCAGGTTCCACACTCTTCCTACCAGAGGGAGTCCATCATTTTGGTCTCTCGGAGAAGGATGACTTTGGCTAAGTAGAGGCCAGAGGAACCCGAAGGTGTGTGATTTCGCTGAGATGGTGAGAACACTGTGTGAAACCCTGGCTGCGCTGAGGGAGACTTGCTGAACCGCTGTCGGGGAGCTTTGGCAGTAAATTTCCCAGCTATCACACCCCTGGCTTTCTGGTTGGTTTTCAAAAGTAAACAGATAGAAAGATATATAGATCGACAAGACAGAAAGATAGATGGACTATTTAAACGGGATGATTCATGAACCATTTTAGAGCGGTATAGACGGAGCTGGCTATGGTTTCTTGGAGCTCTCCGTGGAGCTCTCTCCTCCCCATGTCCAGTGAGGGGTTTGAGTATGCGTTGGCCTCACCTATCCCTCCACACCTCACACACCAGAGACAGCTCTGCTAAAGCCCGCACTCACTAAGCCCCGGCAAGCCCTCTGCGCTTCGGGCCGGGAACAGAGGCGATGGGGGGCTCGACATTCTTAAAGGTGACTGTGGTCCTGACATGTAACAGCCCCGTAGACCCTTTTCACCGCCAGCGATTTGAGGGTGGTAAAGCAGGAGGTAAAGCAGCTGTAGCCAAATACCATTAGTGATGGTTCCCGTTCCATTTAGGTGTTCCAGTGCCAGGGCCCTCGTTCGTGTTATTTGTTTACACCTGCCTTACGTCCTGCTTTACCACCTCAAAACGGTTGCTGTGAAAAACACTTTTATTATATTATTCATCTATAAAACTGTGATCAAAATCAAATGCAAAGGCACGGTTTCCTTCCCTGGAATATTGGTGCTTTCACAAAATATTTACACAATGAGATTTTTGACAAAATAGTCATCGGTAATGTGGATATAATCATGACTAAGTAGGTTAAAGCAAATAGTAGAACAGTCTGGTAAGTTCAGAAACTGACATCGCTTTACTGCAGCCTTTAAAACCAGGAAATGACAACACTTAGGCCATACCACCAATATTGTGATATTCAAAATGGAAGACGATATCTAGTCTCGACATATCACAATATCAATATACTATCGATATATTGCCCAGCCCTACTCACGACCAATAGGAAAGCGGGGGAAAGCAAGGAGTGAAGTTGGTCTGACCAGGGAGGGGTTCTTAAACTCCAGAGCTGCTGGCACGACGATGGATTTACGGCCGGCCCTGTGGGCTTCAGGAGTCGGGGGTGTTGCTGAGAGAGCCCGGGGTCGGGGGTCGGGGGTCAGGGGGTGGAAGGGTTGGGGGCGGGAGGGGGGGGTTGGATCACAGCTGCAGGGCTCGAGCCTGAGCTCGGGGAGAGCCGGCGGGCTCGTTAACGTGACGCGTGTCAGCCCGGCAGGAAAGGATCAGTTACTGGACGTCTCTCTGAGCAGACTCAATCAGCACGGATTTAATGAGTAGCAGAGGAGTTTGCTTTAGCTCACCACTTTTTAAGCAGTAAAAAAAAAAGGGAACGGCGTGGCGTGTTTGTTTTGCCGGGCCTACTCCAGAAACGACTCTCACTGCACGAAGAAACTGCTAACCCCCCCCCCCCCCCCCCCGATGACACGAGCTGTTCTAACCTCAAACAGTTTGTGCTTTCA
The DNA here is from genome assembly GCF_964638095.1 of Poromitra crassiceps. NCBI lineage: Eukaryota > Metazoa > Chordata > Actinopteri > Beryciformes > Melamphaidae > Poromitra > Poromitra crassiceps. Next base: position 49,607,284 of record NC_139627.1, on the reverse strand, counting down.
AAAGGACAACTTCCAGTTTTATGGGCTGCAAACCCTCCCTCTCCGTTTTCTGGGTCACAATAAATATCTTTTCCTATTGTGCACAGTGCCTGATACTCACGTGCACCAGTTGGTCCTGGGTGTCGTACTCCTTGACACAGCCCTCCCAGTGGCAGTTGGTCTCGTACACGGCCTCTGGCTCCTGTTTGCACTCGTCCTTGTCCAGCTCCTCGCTCAGGTCCAGGACGCCTCCGCCGTGCTCCTGCAGGAGGGGGGACAGGAGGTGTCAGGAGGGAGCAGGGAAACAAGACACGTGCGTGTATGGGTAGGCACTTTTGCATGGTCGCATTGGGGCAAATGCGGAAGTACCAAAAACTGCAGTTTCTCGAGTGGCCACTTGAGGCTGGCTGCAAAAAGGGAAGTCAATCCCCATTCACCCGCACGTTAAAAGGCCCGACTTTACAGCAGGAATATAATGTTTACAGCGTGGGTCAAAAAATAGTTTTGGTCTCCATAGCTGATTTCACCTTTCATGTCAACTGTAAGGGGGGTGATTTTTTTTGATTTTTTATATAACTCACCCGTTTAGAGTCAAATAGACGATAAGAAAAGTTGTGTTTTGGTCTGGTCAGACTTCAGAATGGAAGTCGCCAAACCAATGGGTGACATCACACTCACCACATGCATCTCTTTTTACAGTCTATGGCACACACACACGCGCACGCACACACACACACACGCGCGCGCGCGCGCACGCAAACACACACACACACAGTCACGCGCGCACGCACGCACGCACGCACACACACACACACACACACACACACACACACACACACACACACACACACACACACACACACACACACACACACACACACACACACACACACACACACACACACACACTTGGCTCCATGGTCAATAGTTAAAGGGAGCATTCTTCACTATTTTGCATCTTTCTTATCTTATCTGCTTCTTAATCCTAATGAGCTGTTGCCACATCACAACGTGCGACAACATGCTTCTTCTCATCGATTAAAGCTGCATTTTATTCACTATTGATCACCAATTAGGGCCAAATTAGCAGGAGGGACATTTTTCTCATTGTAAGTAGCTGGACCTGTGATGAACACAGCCACGTTCTGTGTTCTGTGTTCTGTGTTCCAGATGCAGCGTGGAATTTTAAGTAGAAAGGACATTTTTGAAGGTCACCAAAGATGTGCAAAGATAACTGTTTAAAACTAACAGAAGCAACAGTGGCATAACAAAATGTGTCCTTCTGTTTGGGACACCTTGGGAAAAACTATTAATGTCTAACAGAAGTTTTGTTGTTTTGTCTTGTTACACATTCATTCGTGAGCACATTTAAAAAAAAAATCTTTTTCAGAAATTCAGATTTTCTCCTCAAATGTTTCTCGGATGATAAAACATGTGTTTCTTTAAAACCTCCTTGTACCTGAGAAGAGGGTGAGATGGGCAGTGGGCCCTCTGCTTCCGTCTTGACCTTTGACCTCTTGGTGATCATTGGGTTGACCGTGCTGCTCACTGCCGGGTCTCCACCAGCACTCTGAGGGACGGGACAAGGACAGAGAGATATTGGTCAAACAGAGGAGACAATGGTGTTTTACTCTGGTTTTACGCTGTCCTGTGCCCCTGTAATAATAATAATAATAATAATACATAAGTTTTATATAGCGCTTTTCTGGGGAACTCAAAGACGCTGTACCGTAACGTCCCGTGTGACACAGTGTCCTGAACAGTCTTCGCTCATTCCGAGTCAATGAAAGGTCTAGGAAATCAGAAAATGGTTTCTTTCTTTAACAGAAATAAATGGGTAAACCCAAGAAGGATTCTATCTATCTACCTACCTACCTACCTACCTAGGCTACCTAGCCTACCTATTAGGGGTGTCAAAAATAATCGATTATAAGATGCATCCGATGCGGACGTGCACGATTCTGTATCGATTCACAAATGTCAAAAATCGATTATTATTATTCTTTTTTTTAATAATCAAATAGAATATAATGGAAGTACATGCAGTTGTTTATTTTAATGATGGATAATAATACAATGCAATTCCAAATGCACTTTTATTTTAAAAGTAGCCACACAGTGAGAAAAAAGAAAGAGAAAAAAGAAATCATGTATTGGGGAAAAAAAGTGATGCATCGATTATCGATGCATCGAGATGCATCGATGATCGTAATCGAATCGAATCGTAGTCCTCTGGTCTGAATCGTAATCGAATCGAATCGTGAGGCCAGTGAAGATTCACAGCCCTACTACCCTAATCAGTACTTACCTACCTACCTGCCCACCTATCTATCTATCTACCTATCTTTCAATCAATCCATTGGGCCTATCCTCTCAACCATCCAACCATATCCATTCATCCATCCGTTGACCCCCCCCACCCCTCTGTCCATTCATCCCACCATCCACTCCACTCCATGAAAGCCACTGCACTCCTCTCAGTTGCAGCTACTGCTTCCCAGGCGGAGAGGAGAGGCGGAGGCATCAGCAGGAGAATCAGATGACGGAGTGGGAGTGATAGCACAGATAACGGAGTGGGAGTGATAGCACGGGGGGTTGTTTTTGGCTCGGTGGTCCGCTCGCTGTGCAGAGCGATGTGAGGAGTCCGGGCTGCGCCAGGCACCGGGGCCCATAAGTCAGACTGCGACCCGCCGCCGAGACTAAACAGTTTAGACTGCTTTATGATCGCCAAAGCCACAAGGAAATATGAAAGAAGAGGAGTTATTACCCTCGGTGCAGGGCGGGGAGGGGCCCGCCCGGGGGTGGGGGTGTATGGGTCACAGGTCTGGGGGAGTGGGAGGGGAACTTTGATCTACCGACGGATTCAGAGAGACAGACAGAAAGACATGGCCTTTATAACTTCAGAGAGAATGACAGAAAGACAAAGGCCTTTTTAACTTCAGAGTGAATGACAGAAAGACAAGGCCTTTTTAACTTCAGAGAGACAGACAGAAAGACAAGGCCTTTTTAACTTCAGAGAGACAGACAGAAAGACAAAGCCTTTTTAACTTCAGAGAGACAGACAGAAAGACAAGGCCTTTTTAACTTCAGAGAGACAGACAGAAAGACAAGGCCTTTTTAGCTTCAGAGAGACAGACAGAAAGACAAGGCCTTTTTAACTTCAGAGAGACAGACAGAAAGACAAGGCCTTTTTAACTTCAGAGAGACAGACAGAAAGACAAGGCCTTTTTAACTTCAGAGATACAGACAGAAAGACAAGGCCTTTTTAACTTCAGAGAGACAGACAGAAAGACAAGGCCTTTTTAACTTCAGAGAGACAGACAGAAAGACAAGGCCTTTTTAACTTCAGAGAGACAGACAGAAAGACAAGGCCTTTTTAGCTTCAGAGAGACAGACAGAAAGACAAGGCCTTTTTAGCTTCAGAGAGAATGACAGAAAGACAAGGCCTTTTTAACTTCAGAGAGACAGACAGAAAGACAAGGCCTTTTTAACTTCAGAGAGAATGACAGAAAGACAAGGCCTTTTTAACTTCAGAGAGAATGACAGAAAGACAAGGCCTTTTTAACTTCAGAGAGAATGACAGAAAGACAAGGCCTTTTTAGCTTCAGAGAGACAGACAGAAAGACAAGGCCTTTTTAGCTTCAGAGAGACAGACAGAAAGACAAGGCCTTTTTAACTTCAGAGAGAATGACAGAAAGACAAGGCCTTTTTAGCTTCAGAAAGACAGACAGAAAGACAAGGCCTTTTTAACTTCAGAGAGACAGACAGAAAGACAAGGCCTTTTTAACTTCAGAGAGACAGACAGAAAGACAAGGCCTTTTTAACTTCAGAGAGACAGACAGAAAGACAAGGCCTTTTTAGCTTCAGAGAGACAGACAGAAAGACAAGGCCTTTTTAACTTCAGAGCGACAGACAGAAAGACATGGCCTTTATAACTTCAGAGCGACAGACAGAAAGACAAGGCCTTTTTAACTTCAGAGAGAATGACAGAAAGACAAGGCCTTTTTAGCTTCAGAGAGACAGACAGAAGACAAGGCCTTTTTAACTTCAGAGCGACAGACAGAAAGACAAGGCCTTTTTAACTTCAGAGCGACAGACAGAAAGACATGGCCTTTTTAACTTCAGAGAGACAGACAGAAAGACAAGGCCTTTTTAACTTCAGAGCGACAGACAGAAAGACAAGGCCTTTTTAACTTCAGAAAGACAGACAGAAAGACAAGGCCTTTTTAACTTCAGAGAGAATGACAGAAAGACAAGGCCTTTTTAACTTCAGAGCGACAGACAGAAAGACAAGGCCTTTTTAACTTCAGAGAGACAGACAGAAAGACAAGGCCTTTTTAGCTTCAGAAAGACAGACAGAAAGACAAGGCCTTTTTAACTTCAGAGCGACAGACAGAAAGACAAGGCCTTTTTAACTTCAGAGAGACAGACAGAAAGACAAGGCCTTTTTAACTTCAGAGCGACAGACAGAAAGACAAGGCCTTTTTAACTTCAGAGCGACAGACAGAAAGACATGGCCTTTATAACTTCAGAGAGAATGACAGAAAGACAAGGCCTTTTTAACTTCAGAGAGAATGACAGAAAGACAAGGCCTTTTTAGCTTCAGAGAGACAGACAGAAAGACAAGGCCTTTTTAACTTCAGAGCGACAGACAGAAAGACATGGCCTTTATAACTTCAGAGAGAATGACAGAAAGACAAGGCCTTTTTAACTTCAGAGAGAATGACAGAAAGACAAGGCCTTTTTAGCTTCAGAGAGACAGACAGAAAGACAAGGCCTTTTTAACTTCAGAGCGACAGACAGAAAGACATGGCCTTTATAACTTCAGAGAGAATGACAGAAAGACAAGGCCTTTTTAACTTCAGAGAGAATGACAGAAAGACAAGGCCTTTTTAGCTTCAGAGAGACAGACAGAAAGACAAGGCCTTTTTAACTTCAGAGCGACAGACAGAAAGACAAGGCCTTTTTAGCTTCAGAGAGACAGACAGAAACACAAGGCCTTTTTAACTTCAGAGCGACAGACAGAAAGACAAGGCCTTTTTAACTTCAGAGAGACAGACAGAAACACAAGGCCTTTTTAGCTTCAGAGAGACAGACAGAAAGACATGGCCTTTTTAACTTCAGAAAGACAGACAGAAAGACATGGCCTTTTTAACTTCA
>NC_139627.1:49594616-49601945 GCF_964638095.1 Poromitra crassiceps | reverse complement strand
GTCTGTTACCCTCGCCGCCCCACAGATTGTGAGGGCCCATATTTCACACGCGTTCATATTTATTTACGCGCATTTTATACTGCAGGAAACAGGCCTGGCAGCCTGGCGCCTGCCTCGCCGTCGCCCCCCTCTGGGCACCCTTCCCAAAAACACTCATACCTCCGTCTCCAACCCCCACCCATACGCACGCACGCACGCACACCCGCACACGCACACACACACACACGCCGGTCTATACTGTACATATCGACTTGAAGCTCATAAGGATATCTCATGCCTCCAGCTGCAGTGCTTGAAGATCAATACCATCCTATTCTGTCATTAACCCTGTGGGCCTGCTGTGCTGTGCATGCTGTGTTTAGCCTGGTGTAGTGCCAAGGGATGTCACTGCTCTACCCTAGATTTACCTGGAGGAAAGTTAACACACACACACGCTAACACACACACACACACACACACACACACACACACACACACACACACACTCACGCTAACACACACACACACACACGCTAACACACACACACACACACACACACACACACACTCACGCTAACACACACACACACACGCTAACGCACACACACACACCACTTGGCAATGGAGTGTTTTATTGGTGGTGGCTCTAATTGAAAGGGTGAGCAGGTTCCGGCGGGGAGTGAGAAAACAGATGTTGCGCAGGCCGTGGCGTCGCGGTAGTGTGTGGCAATATGGCATGGCGAGCTATGCGTGTGTATGTGTGTGTGTGTGTGTGTGTGTGTGGGAGTGTGTGCACTCGCGTGTGTTTGTCTATGTGTGTGTGTATGTTCTCCAGTGGGTGCTCTGTGGGACTGCAGGGTGTGCTGGTTGTAATTGTGGGATCTGGATTGATATACAGGCTTATAATTACAGGCGCTCCAGTGCACACGGACTGAAAAAAGAAAAAGCAGAGTGGAATGGGGGGGGGGGGGGGGGGGGTGTATGTGTGTATGTTTGTCTGGTGTGTGTGTGTGTGTGTGTGCGTGTGTGTGCGTGTGCGTGTGTGTGTGTGTGGGGGGGGGAGGGTAGTGATTATTTTAAGCATTTGCCTTCTCTGTTTGAACTGTTATGGCTTTGTGGAAAATCTAAATATTCTAATTGGAGAGTACTGCTAATCCCCAGAAGCCAGCCAGCTCCGTGTAGCATCCTGGCCCCAAACACATGAGGGGTCACTCTGCCATCCTGACCCCAAACACATGAGGGGTCACTCTGCCATCCTGACCCCAAACACATGAGGGGTCACTCTACCATCCTGGCCCCAAACACATGAGGGGTCACTCTACCATCCTGACCCCAAACACATGAGGGGTCACTGTACCATCCTGACCCCAAACACATGAGGGGTCACTCTGCCATCCTGACCCCAAACACATGAGGGGTCACTGTACCATCCTGACCCCAAACACATGAGGGGTCACTCTACCATCCTGACCCCAAACACATGAGGGGTCACTCTACCATCCTGACCCCAAACACATGAGGGGTCACTGTGCCATCCTGACCCCAAACACATGAGGGGTCACTGTACCATCCTGACCCCAAACACATGAGGGGTCACTCTACCATCCTGACCCCAAACACATGAGGGGTCACTGTACCATCCTGACCCCCAAACACATGAGGGGTCACTCTACCATCCTGACCCCAAACACATGAGGGGTCACTGTACCATCCTGACCCCAAACACATGAGGGGTCACTGTACCATCCTGACCCCAAACACATGAGGGGTCACTCTACCATCCTGACCCCAAACACATGAGGGGTCACTGTGCCATCCTGACCCCAAACACTGTGTCACTGTGACGGTCACTGTCAATGAGCGAGTGCTTATGTGTGTAAAGCTGTGTTCACACCAAGATATTTATTTTTCGCTCTGTCGCTTGATTCAACCCTTTGGAATCGCTCTGTCGCTCTGTTTAAATCGCTCATCAACAGGCACACGTATTGACGGACATGTGGGGGCTATAACGTTACGCAATGTCATGATGTTTGTCCACTACGAGCCACCGTCATTGTTTACAAGCTAAAGCCTATCAGCGTGCTCCTAATGCAAGCTCCATACCGGTAGTACAGACTTCACTTCATGTCAGCTGTCAGCCTGTCAATGCGGTTTGTTGCCACACAATAAACCAGCGGTTTGTTCCACGCCAGTGTGATCCTTAACTCACTCTCACACGGCAGCCAATCAGCATTGAGCGGCGAGCGACTGATGGCAGCGTATTTTCGCTCGAGTTGGGATATTTCATCTCGGGCGACGAGCGAATTTTCTCCCTATCTCACTATCTTTCCTGTCTCTGTCGCTCGGACGCCCAGCGATTTTTCTCCCAGGCGAATATACGCTCAATCGCTCGTTTGCATTGACTTTGTATGTAAACTCGATGCCAGCGAAAAACTTTAATAGGTCGGTGTGAACGCACCTTAAGTGTATATCACTTTCTTAATGATGCACAGAAGACAAGCAAACGGACGCGTTTCAGCCGGAAGCTTTCCTCAGCAAAAGTGAAATACACTTTTGTGTGTTGACAACTTCCTCTCTTATTTTTGTGTCGGCACCCATCATCCTATCCTATAATAAGAATGCTTTGTGTGTGTGTGTGTGTGTGTGTGTGTGTGTGTGTGTGAGCAGAAATTGTGTTCGTCCCCAGCTACGCCATTTTACGTGCGATCGCGCTGAATCTTTCTTTCTTTGAATGAGGTAATTAGGGCCGACTAAATGGGCAAAAATGGCTAATTAGTGGCCAGAATGAGTGAGCACAGGTTCAGCACCATGGATAGCTCTATTCCTTAGTTACTGATGGAAGACACCTGAGTGGAGAAGCACAGCTGAGCTGAGTTGGAATGAGCCAGGGAAGTGGACATATTAAAACCCCCTGGGGAGAGAGAGGAGAGGCTGCATGCCAACTCTGTGAGCGAGGCCTGACTAAATGGCCACAGGGGCGGCTACTCCACTCGTAAAAAGAATGCAACGTGTGTGTGTGTGTGTGTGAGAGAGAGAGAGAGAGAGAGAGAGAGAGAGAGAGAGAGAGAGAGAGAGTGTGTGAGGGTGAGTGAGCAAAATTGTGTTCGGCCACAGCTATGCCATTTCACCTGCGATTGCGCTGAATCTTTCAGGAAGTGTACACACCACCCCTGCGGGTGACTTAAGAGAGCCGGATTTTTCGAATTACAGTAGGTAATTACGGCAGACTAAATAGGGAAAATGGCTAATTAGTGGGCAAAATGACTCAAGACAGCCTGTGAAGTGGACTATGAATGTGATTTTTATATAACTGGCCTGTTTAGAGTAGATACTGTAGATAGATAGATAGATAGATAGATAGATAGATAGATAGATGGTAGAAAAGACTGTGTTTTGGGCATGATTGACCGGTCGCCTGTCCAGTGATCCCGCGATCACTGGCCAATAGCAGCACTGTGGCTCGGTGGGAAAGCCCTGGTCGCGTGCCGTCTCCACAACCACTCTCTCATAGGCTGGCTTCAAAACCAGAGTCCACAACCACTCTCTCATAGGCTGGCTTCAAAACCAGAGCCCACGACCAGTCTCCCATAGGCTGGCTTCAAAACCAGAGTCCACGACCACTCTCTTATAGGCTGGCTTCAAAACCAGAGTCCACAACCACTCTCTTATAGGCTGGCTTCAAAACCAGAGTCCACAACCAGTCTCTCATAGGCTGGCTTCAAAACCAGAGTCCACAACCACTCTCTCATAGGCTGGCTTCAAAACCAGAGTCCACAACCACTCTCCCATAGGCTGGCTTCAAAACCAGAGTCCACGACCATTCTCCCATAGGCTGGCTTCAAAACCAGAGTCCACAACCACTCTCCCATAGGCTGGCTTCAAAACCAGAGTCCACAACCACTCTCCCATAGGCTGGCTTCAAAACCAGAGTCCACAACCACTCTTCCATAGGCTGGCTTCAAAACCAGAGTCCACAACCACTCTCCCATAGGCTGGCTTCAAAACCAGAGTCCACAACCACTCTCCCATAGGCTGGCTTCAAAACCAGAGTCCACAACCACACTCCCATAGGCTGGCTTCAAAACCAGAGTCCACGACCAGTCTCTCATAGGCTGGCTTCAAAACCAGAGTCCACAACCACTCTCTCATAGGCTGGCTTCAAAACCAGAGTCCACAACCACTCTCTCATAGGCTGGCTTCAAAACCAGAGTCCACAACCACTCTCTCATAGGCTGGCTTCAAAACCAGAGTCCACAACCACTCTCCCATAGGCTGGCTTCAAAACCAGAGTCCACAACCACTCTCCCATAGGCTGGCTTCAAAACCAGAGTCCACAACCACTCTCTCATAGGCTGGCTTCAAAACCAGAGTCCACAAACACTCTCCCATAGGCTGGCTTCAAAACCAGAGTCCACAACCACACTCCCATAGGCTGGCTTCAAAACCAGAGTCCAAAAACCAATGTGGCATATGCCAGGAGGTCGGCAGAGAAATAATATCAAGTTAAATTGAACTATGTTATTGTATTGCCAGTTCAGTAATGGATGCTAATATGAAATATGAAATGTATCGTACATGGAGGGATAGCGGGTGCCTGCCTAGTGGAAAATGCAGTTCCAGTGTCCTACTGAAAGTGAATGGAGGCAGTGTGCTTAAAGGAGGGTTTGCAAGTGGTGTTGATCGCCAATAAATAATCCAACGTTTCTCGAATGCCTCATAAATCGTTATTGGCATTCATTACGCCGGACCTTGCGCCACATATTAACAAATAAAACGCTCATTTTTGCAGCGTGACGAAATACATTTTCATGAACTCGGAACACCTGATTGTCATTATGAATGATCCTTTTAGAGTCTTTTTTTTTTTTTTTTTACTCGTTGACTCGTTAAAACATACTTTATGCGCTGTACATAAGAGACCAACACAGCAGAAAGCGTATACGCAGTCCAGTTGGCCGTGACTAGCGGTTACGCTTTGGCTCGTCAGCCTTGGGCTTGTCCACCGTGACCCTGTCTGGGGTGAAGCGGGCCTCAGCTATATATGCCCCCTCCATCACGGGCGGGGGGGGGGGGGGGAGGGGGTTGGAGCTGCTCGGGTACCGGCCCCCCTCCCAGCGCACCGCGGCTTGGGTGGGTGCCAGCCCGCGGGGCCCCCCTGGCCTCCACATCCACAGGCAGCCTATAGTCAGCCCTCGGAGCAGCCGGAGTGGGAGAATGTTTATTTTCCCTGCTAAATCTCACTAATACCAACACTGTGAATTTTATTAGCACAGGGGCTAGCGCTGGATCCTCTATGGGCCCCCAGTGTCCAGGCCAAAGCCCCCGTTGTGTTTATGCACACACTTCCACCCGTGTGTTCATATAGTTAAGTGTTTGTGTATGCAGTCGGAGGGGAACCCGAGCCCCCCAACCCCCCACCCCTCACTCTTCACTACACCAATCTATCTCTCAGCTCAGCCCCCCTCCCTCCGCTGCATCAACAACAACAACACTGAGATATCTCTTTTTTTCCCCGGGGATGGCGGACATTTACTTTGGCCGCTGCTTTTGTCGTGGGAGCTTACCACAAGCTGCGCTGATATTTCTCTGCCCACCCACTTTACATAGAGTACCTGCTCACCCGTAAGCCACACCCACTTTACATGGTGTACCTGCTCCCCCGTAAGCCACACCCACTTTACATAGTGTACCTGCTCACCCGTAAGCCACACCCACTTTACATAGAGTACCTGCTCACCCGTAAGCCACACCCACTTTACATAGTGTACCTGCTCACCCGTAAGCCACACCCACTTTACATAGAGTACCTGCTCACCCGTAAGCCACACCCACTTTACATAGAGTACCTGCTCACCCGTAAGCCACACCCACTTTACATATATAGTGTACCTGCTCACCCGTAAGTCACACCCACTTTACATAGTGTACCTGCTCACCCGTAAGCCACACCCACTTTACATATATAGTGTACCTGCTCATCCGTAAGCCACACCCACTTTACATAGTGTACCTGCTCACCCGTAAGCTACACCCACTTTACATAGTGTACAGTACCTGCTCATCCGTAAGCCACACCCACTTTACATAGTGTACCTGCTCACCCGTAAGCCACACCCACTTTACATAGGGTACCTGCTCACCCGTAAGCCACACCCACTTTACATGGTGTACCTGCTCACCCGTAAGCCACACCCACTTTACATGGTGTACCTGCTCACCCGTAAGCCACACCCACTTTACATAGTGTACCTGCTCACCCGTAAGCCACACCCACTTTACATAGTGTACCTGCTCACCCGTAAGCCACACCCACTTTACATATATAGTGTACCTGCTCACCCGTAAGCCACACCCACTTTACATAGTGTACCTGCTCACCCGTAAGCCACACCCACTTTACATGGTGTACCTGCTCACCCGTAAGCCACACCCGCTTTACATAGTGTACCTGCTCACCCGTAAGCCACACCCACTTTACATAGTGTACCTGCTCACCCGTAAGTCACACCCACTTTACATAGTGTACCTGCTCACCCGTAAGCCACACCCACTTTACATAGTGTACCTGCTCACCCGTAAGTCACACCCACTTTACATAGTGTACCTGCTCACCCGTAAGCCACACCCACTTTACATATATAGTGTACCTGCTCACCCGTAAGTCACACCCACTTTACATAGTGTACCTGCTCACCCGTAAGCCACACCCACTTTACATATATAGTGTACCTGCTCATCCGTAAGCCACACCCACTTTACATAGTGTACCTGCTCACCCGTAAGCCACACCCACTTTACATATATAGTGTACCTGGTCATCCGTAAGCCACACCCACTTTACATATATAGTGTACCTGCTCATCCGTAAGCCACACCCACTTTACATAGTGTACCTGCTCACCCTGTAAGCCACACCCACTTTACATAGTGTACCTGCTCAGCCTGTAAGCCACACCCACTTTACATAGTGTACCTGCTCACCCTGTAAGCCATCATGTGACTTTCTGTGCATTTACAGCAGTGGTAGTGTGCAAAATGCTAATGTTTGTAAGGGTTGGGAACTGGAGAATGAGCGTGGTGAAGAGTTCAAACATCCGTAGCATTCCATCTGCCACATCCTGCCACTGTCCAGACCCCAAAACCAAATCTTGATTTGGGCAAATAGGAGGAATCTATGCTGTTTCAATCAGGGGCGCTCTTCTCTGTTGTTGGTATTACATACAAATCTGGGATGGCTTCAAAAGTTATTAAAAAAGTACTTATTTCAGGATTGAAGTAAGTTGATTTACTTTGGGGAAGAAGTGAAATGATCTCATCCCACGAGCAGTATCATAAGACTCAATACAATAT
>NC_139627.1:49527116-49589616 GCF_964638095.1 Poromitra crassiceps | reverse complement strand
AACAGAGGAGAGATAGTCTATGGTTAATCCTTTCCATAACAGCCTGACAGAGGAACAGAGGAGAGATAGTCTATGGTTAATCCTTTCCATAACAGCCTGACAGAGGAACAGAGGAGAGATAGTCTATGGTCAATCCTTTCCATAACAGCCTGACAGAGGAACAGAGGAGAGATAGTCTATGGTTAATCCTTTCCATAACAGCCTGACAGAGGAACAGAGGAGAGATAGTCTATGGTTAATCCTTTCCATAACAGCCTGACAGAGGAACAGAGGAGAGATAGTCTATGGTTAATCCTTTCCATAACAGCCTGACAGAGGAACAGAGGAGAGATAGTCTATGGTTAATCCTTTCCATAACAGCCTGACAGAGGAACAGAGGAGAGATAGTCTATGGTTAATCCTTTCCATAACAGCCTGACAGAGGAACAGAGGAGAGATAGTCTATGGTTAATCCTTTCCATAACAGCCTGACAGAGGAACAGAGGAGAGATAGTCTATGGTTAATCCTTTCCATAACAGCCTGACAGAGGAACAGAGGAGAGATAGTCTATGGTTAATCCTTTCCATAACAGCCTGACAGAGGAACAGAGGAGAGATAGTCTATGGTTAATCCTTTCCATAACAGCCTGACAGAGGAACAGAGGAGAGATAGTCTATGGTCAATCCTTTCCATAACAGCCTGACAGAGGAACAGAGGAGAGATAGTCTATGGTTAATCCTTTCCATAACAGCCTGACAGAGGAACAGAGGAGAGATAGTCTATGGTTAATCCTTTCCATAACAGCCTGACAGAGGAACAGAGGAGAGATAGTCTATGGTCAATCCTTTCCATAACAGCCTGACAGAGGAACAGAGGAGAGATAGTCTATGGTTAATCCTTTCCATAACAGCCTGACAGAGGAACAGAGGAGAGATAGTCTATGGTTAATCCTTTCCATAACAGCCTGACAGAGGAACAGAGGAGAGATAGTCTATGGTTAATCCTTTCCATAACAGCCTGACAGAGGAACAGAGGAGAGATAGTCTATGGTTAATCCTTTCCATAACAGCCTGACAGAGGAACAGAGGAGAGATAGTCTATGGTTAATCCTTTCCATAACAGCCTGACAGAGGAACAGAGGAGAGATAGTCTATGGTTAATCCTTTCCATAACAGCCTGACAGAGGAACAGAGGAGAGATGAAGATCTTGGTGTAAGACTCCTGTGCCTCTCCCTCCCCTCCGCTGCCCTGGATTTGTTTGGTGGGATGTTACTACTCAACACACCTGGAAGGCCAGGAGAAGGAGAGACATGTGTGCTGAGGGAACATGTGTTCAGACGAGCTCCTGGCCCTGTAGGCTCATAGTGTTTCTGTAGTACCCTCACCCCCCACCAGGCTCGGCCCCCACCAGCCTCGGCCCCCCGCTGCCACTCACGCTCTGTAATAAGTGTCAAAATGCTGTACTAGCTTTGATGTGGGCAACTCAACACAAACACACAAAAGCCACAAGACAACATCGACATACCTGCTACTGAGTACAAAGGCCAAAACGCTGGCTAAGTCTGTACCAGTGTAAAAACACATGTACGTGCTATAGGACTTAGGTGATATGGCGCTTTTCCCCTTGCAAGGGGTGAATATCATTCACTGTTATGTTCCGCTTTAAAGGGATACTCCACTTTTTCGGCGGCCATGTTTGTAAAGTAGTGCCGGCTACCTCTTTTCCTTCCAAAAAGACCGATTATGTGCATTTTGGATGAATATTTCATCGTGTGGTGAGTAGAGTACCCGAAGCACAACATGTATGTTGGCGCCGTGAGATGTGTGTTTTGGCAGATTTTTAACAGGTGTACCATTAGCCTCCATTCTATGGCAATACTAACTAACTTCACGACTGTAGCTCACTGTAAGAGTATATATATATATATATATATTTTTTGTTTTTAATAATTATATATTACACACGTCTAGATATTGAAGAATGCACTCAATGTAACAAACAGTTTTCGGATCACTTGTCAAATTTTGTTTGCAAACTAAGCTTGTTCACCCACTTTCACAACGATTTTTCTATGAATGTTGCTTTTAGGAGTACGACCATTCAAATAAGCATACTTATTTGCTTCAACTATTTTCAGATTTCAATGTATGACACATCATTTGAAAGCTTACAATCTGCACTTTGATCATCTGTAAAAAAACAATATATATCATATTTGTTGCTGCTGTGATGATCACTTCAATCTAATCTCATCTTATGTTAAAACAGGGAGCAGACAGCAGTGCTCTCACCGTCCACTGGGCTGATGTAGTCAGGTAGGTGTGCTGCTGCTGCAGCCGCCGCCGCTGCTGCTGCGGCCGCGGCGCTGCTCTGCATCAGCAGGTCTCCGTAGGGGCTGCGCTGGCTGGCACTGGCCATCAGGTGGTAGTACTCTGTGGGGTTGGCCCCCGGTGGGGGAGGGGGGAGGCTGAACAGGGCGCGCTCCTTCAGGTGTTCGTGGGTCACTGCAGCAGAAATGGGGAGGGAACAGAAGTTACGACTAAGGTCAATCACACTATACTATATCATATATATATATATAGTTTTCTCCTGCCGCCAGCTTTATAGCGATTGTTCTTATTTGACCTGCAGGCTGAAAACGAACTGAAAAAAAAAAAAAAAAAAAAAGTCAGAATAATAACAAATTAAAGTGTCTCATTATTGTATTTCAGGATTAAGCTATGTTCAAACAAAAACCAGTAGGGTTTTTACAGCCCCCTAACCCAATCGACCATAATACACCAGTGTTTCCCCTACAATTGTACAGGCTTGGCGGACTCACCAGGCCTGGGGAAGGGAAAACAAAAAAACAAAAAAAATGAATAACATAAATGACTAATATGAATGAATAATGACATCACAGTCTAATGTTAATAGTATCCAAATCTAGCTTCAAACGGCCAACATTTTGGTCGCCAGCAAGGTCAGTTTAGGTTTTGAAGTCCCTCCAGGCCTGAAAGAAATTCTAGGGGAAACACTGTACACTGTGCGGGATTGATAGAATTGTTGATCAATAGCAATGACCTACTGTAAATGGCTTTCAAAAGTCACTTTCTGTCTGCTACTGCTCAACGATGGAGGACAGTGCTACAGCGAGCGACATGATGGAGGACAGCGCTACAGCGAGCGACATCTCAAGACATGTCAGCTACAAAGGCTAAAAATCCAGCCTAAAAGCAAATAGCTCAGCACTACTGTGGGAGTTTGACATTGTGATGACCTCTTCACTAAACTTTTCTGTTGGTTCTCTGAATACTTAGCAAGATACGGTAGGCTACAGTATCTAGTTTCAGTGTTTCCCCTAGAAAATCTTTCAGGCCTGGAGGGATTTCGAAACGTACCCCGACCGCAACGGTGGGGGCCCTCGCTGGCAACGCTAAAAATCTAATAAATAAATAAATAAATAAATAAATAAATAAATGAATGAATGAATGAATGAATGAATGAATGAATGAATAAATAAATAAATAAATAAATAAATAAATAAATAAATAAATAAATAAATAAATAAATAAAACGCTGGCCTGGCGGGGGGCGTCGTTAGAATGGTAGGGGAAACACTGAGTTTTATTGAGATTGTTGCAACTCCTACTGGTCCTACTGTATAGACACCATAGATATCTTATTGCCCAATAAATACGTACATTTCCACAATTTGACAAAGCTAAACACAATTCATTTTGATGTCGTTTTTTTTTAAATTGTAAAGAGCTGCTGTACACAGAGACAGCAAGGCAGCCTGGCCTAGCCCTTGACAGTAGGACGAGCAGAAAAACAAGAGAAGAAAGGCTGCACAGAAGGACTCAACATAGGAGATTTTACACATGTGAAGATCTATGCTTGAGCGGATGGCCCCGGGGCACCAGGCTTTTGATAAAAGATGTCTGAGGTCTTTGAGGTTTGCTGGGCTACGGGTGGATCTCTCCAGGGAGTGAAGGAAGGAGAGGGAGAGAGAGGGGGGGGGGAGAGGGAGATTGAGAGAGGAGAGAGAGAGGGAGAGAGGGGAGGGAGAGACGGAGGGGAAGGGAGGGAGAGAGAGAGAGAGAGGGAGAGGGAGAGAGGGGAGGGAGTGAGGGAGGGAGAGAGAGAGATAGAGAGAGAGAGAGGGAGAGAGGGATGAGAGAGAGAGAGGGCTACAGAGGGAAGGAATACCACATTCCTGCACTTCTCTTGTCTCGTAGATGTATTAATTGTGACAGGCTGAATTCATACACGTGCACACACACACACACACACACACACACACAGACACACACACACACACGCACACAGACAGACGCGCACACACACACACACACACACACACACACGCACACAGGCGCACACGCACACAGGCACACACACACACGCACACGCACACACACACAGGCACACACATACACACATACACACAGACACACACACACACACACACACACACACACGCAGGCACACAAACACACACACACACACACACACACACACACGCACGCGCAGGCACACACACACACACACACACACACACACACACACACACACACACACAGCCAGTAAAGACACACATTTCAAAGTGTCAGCGGCTAGAAGAGTGACAGATGGATCGCTTTTCCCTTTTCCTCCATCTAGCTGTGCCCGTGTCCCCAATCCCCTCTCCTCTCTCTGCTGCCCCCAGTGGGCCGGGGGCGCATGGCACTACGATGGTGGGGTGATATGTATTCTTGTAGGGTGGGGGGGGGGGGGGGGGGGGGCAAGTAGGGCTATTGGTGGAGCAAAACAACAGCCTTCCCCACAGTCCATATACAATCACACACACACACACACACACACACGCACACGCACACGCACGCACACACACACACGCACATGCACACACACACACCAAAATCTGGATCCATCAGAACCAATCAGGACATGGCTGTGGTAACAGTGAACAGGCACATTTCTTTGGTTCCTCCACGGCTGGCGGATCACATTACGGCCTCCGTAGAGCAGCGTTTAGACTGAGTGTGAGCGTCTGTGCACGTGTGCGAGTGCACGTGTGCGAGTGCACGTGTGCGAGTGCACGTGTGCACACACTGAGAGGGATGGCGGAAAGGAGTAGCAGCAACGCCCCCCCACCCCCCACCCCACTGTTCCCAGTAAAGCCAGCCTGAGAATTGAGGTGGTTCAAGCTATTTGCATTGTTGATAGCACACGAATATTCAAGGAACAGAGGAAGACTTTCTATTGACTTTGGCTTGTCTTGGTGATGCACGAATCAAAGGTTCTTGGCCCCTTTCTGATGCCACAAAGTTCAACATGTGAAAAGATGTAGAGACACACTGATTTGCCACAACGTAAGCTCTTACCGTTGTAATTCTGATTGGATCAAATCAAGACTGCGAGTATAGGCTATGGCGTGACGGCAAAGACCACAACGATTTATGTATAAAGTGCACCTTAAGCAGTCACGCGTTCACAAACAACCCCCAAAACAAGTCTGGCACCCAGGTAGCAGGTAGCCCTATCAGAGGTTTACACACGCACAGACTTTGTTTGTGTTCTGCGGAGCTTATAGTGCCCTCCATTCGCTGCCATGCTTCCATGCTGCTTGCTTTATCGGTGACAGCATCTCTTCCGCATTGCCTCTCCTGAAAGGCGGGGAGGCATGGCTTGCAGACACACAGAGTGTGCTTGGTGAAGGAGGTGGTTTGTATCTCCATGGTTTCCCCTGCCCAAACATTCATGGAAAGTGGTCTGCGTGTCGTGAAATGGCTTAACGGCAAAACGAGACGATACGAATACGCCGAGCACATACAGTAGGCTGTATATATGTCATATACAGTATATGGAGGCAAACACGCCGACACACACACACACACACACACACACACACACACACACACACACACACACACACACACGTGCAAAAACTCCAAAATATACTTGATGAGAGGTACACTTGAGTATTTCATGTAGGGGAGTGTATAAGGTGTAACACTAATTATCACAGTTGGTTAAATAATCAACTGTATAAACATACATTAAGGGGTGTGCGTGTGTGTGTGTGTGTGTGTGCGCGTGTGCATGTGTGTGTGTGTGTGTGTGCGTGCGTGCGAGTGCGTGTGTGTGTGTGTGTGTGTGCCCAGCAGACAGAGTTGGTTTAGAGTGAACAGGATACATAAATTCTAAACCCGCCCAACTCTCCTCTCACCTCCTTAACGTTAGCCGGTCAAGGCAGCTGCAGAGTCACCACATTTTGGGAGACTTTCCACAACGCTTGCAGCTTATTCTTAGCTGTTTGTGTACATTGCATACATCATCAAACTGAGTCTGGCTTAAGTGTTTCCATCTTGGAAAAGTAGGATGGTGATTGTGATCTAGCTGGTAGGAGAGTGTTTATGGCTGGACATGCGTACCTGAGCTTTAATACAGTATTTCACGGCCTGTATGCAGGATGACCACATGTGGAAAGTATATGCATCTGTAGATGTGTAGCAGCAGAGCCAATAATACTGTCTTATTTTCTCCATGGCTTGCCATAGGCAAGTCATATAGTGTTCTTACTGTACACGTGTGTGAGAGGCAGATGAGAAAGATCAGGAGAAAGTGTGAGAGTGAGCATAATTATTACGTGTGTGTTCCCAAAGACTGGGTCGGGACGCACAGGTGGGTCGCAGGAGATTTTATTTGGGTCGCCAAATACATTTGCAGAATTTCTTCCATAGAGACACTGCATGAAATAAGCCACGCCCATCACGGGGGAAAAGCTCCGTTCATTTCCACACACCGGCGTCATTTTCTTTGAATTAAACATAGCTAAAAGCTGTTGTGTGGTGGGGCTGCGCAGACAACAAATGTAAAAAATCGGCAGTTAAAGTTTTTTTGTACTCCCGAGCAAAACAAGGAAGCCATTGAGAATTGGCGAGAAGAAAAATGTGGATCTAGCTGTCAAGGAAGTAAGTTGGAGTGTTCATCTTCCGTATATACGATCTTTTGGTGCAACACGCAACCATGCACGTGACATAGGAGAACGCCAGGATTGGAGGGGGGGGTTTCTGTTTTCCCCCGTCTTGGGCGTGGCTTCTGAATGAGTGTCTCTATAGGGTTTTATTTCAAATGTGTTATTTTACTGATGTTAACTCTGCCTAAATGCACTTATTTTATCTCACCTATAAAGTTGTTTAACATGTGTAGCCTATAGTTTTCAACAGAGATGGGAAAAGTATACACATTCTTTACTTAAGTACAAGTACAGTTACTGTACTTGTAACTGTACTTGTAAAAAAGACTGGTAAAAGTAGACGTACTGATTCAACTTACTTACTTAAGTAAAAGTAAATAAAGTACATGCTCTGAAATGTACTCCAAAGTATCTGTTTCTGTGCAAATGAAATGAAACTCACATAATATTAATATAATCGGAAGACTATTCAACTTAAAACGATCCCCTCCAAACTATTCCAACTCCAAACTCCAATCGACTTTGATTAACGGTTTGTGTCTTTGCTTAAAATGGCTGCTCTGTATCAATCAATCAATCAATCAATCAATCAGTTTAATACTGTAACATAGCTTGAAGGCTTTTTCTTGTTTGCCTCTCAATAGCATTGCATTTGTCGACGGCACATTTTGTGCGTGCGTCCTTCTGGCAGAGGGTAGATCTCACCTTCAGCAGGGCTCAGGCCGCGGGCCGCTGAGATCATGGAGAGGGTGGGGCTGCCGTGCACGGAGCGCAGGTAGTGCTCCATGTGCGGGCTGACGTACGGGTGAGGAGGGCTGAACGGCGACTCACCCACCCCGGCCACCGCGTGCGGCGACAGCCGGATCAGGGAGATATCTGAGATGATTGGACTGCCGGTGAGTCCTGGATGTCTGGGGGAGAGGGAGCGAGGGAGAGAGAGGGGGGGGGGGAGGGGGTGCGCATGATACAGTGGGAGAGGGAGGGAGAGACAGAGAGGCAGACAGAGAATTAATTCACTTATTTGTACTGCAGCCTATACAATTATCGTCTTGACTGATCTCCATTGGTATGTTCGGAGGCGAGCCGTAACTTTTGTCATTGCACAAAAAGTGTCTGCAGTCTCAATCCACTTACACCTCTTCCCGTCCTCACAGTCTCACAGTCAATACGTAATAATAATCCCCTTCTCCTATTAAGCCCTGAAGCTAGCAGACATGTCGAGACCGAGGCTCTCGCAGTGCGAGCCGGGGAGAAAGCCCCTCCCCTCCGTCTGTTTGGGTGGGCAAAGCCAAAGGGGGTCCGTCACATTCGATATTACAAGCCCGCGATAAGAGAAACGCATCCGGATGTTGGAAACCTTCGCTGCCTGTAGCCACCGTCGAGACAGAGACGGGGCTCGTTTGAAGTTCTTCGATAGCCCCGCCGGTCACGCTACAGTCAATTTGTCATCCCTTGGCAGGTAATTGGCGGCCCCGCTGCTCGCAGAAAAAACGCAACACAAAGTGGGTGTTGTAAATTCCCGATCGCACCTGAAGGCAGAACTGGAGATGAAAACGCACGCTGGCCGCTGGCAGTGGCACGACCCTTTGAAGGGGCACCACTACTAGTACTTATGTCTACCTGGTGCTCTACAGCTCCAATAAAGAGCCTGTCGTCTCCTCGGTGTGTGTGGCGAGGAACACCTGGTAGCCCTCCAGTGGGAGATGAGATGACTACCGATGACTAGCGCGGCGAGAAGACTGGCTGGCAGTGTTGGCGGGCTCCTGTGTTGCTGAACCTTTCTATTCGATTCTATTCGATTCTATTCTCAATTGCTGAGTTGCTGAGAACTAAAACTTAGGGGAGTTTTATTTTGAAGCCACAGTTTCAAATCTGCTTTTGACAGGTTTGAGCTCATGTGCTGTCTGCTACCTGGCTTACAGGTGAACTTTATCCAAGAAAAATGAATTAATGCAGTTTGCCCAAATTGTATTGAGATCATCTTTATTGATTATTCGTCATTCCCTAGCTAGCTAGGCTGACCATTGTGCAAAGTTCAAGATGCCCTGTATAAGATGACAAGAAACCCTGCTTCACCGCCTCCTCCCAACATAGTATTGCTGCTATAGCCCACCTTTCACCTTTCTCAACTCTTCTTATTCACCTTATTCACCACGCCCACTTTTTCTCTCTTCCGCGTTCAACACAAACGTATTTGTTCTTCCGGTTCAGCGCTAGTTGCTTACTGTGGCTAATAGCCGCTAGTTAGTTACGTATGTTATATGGCAGTAAAATGCCACTGAATGACCAAATTGATATAACTTTTAACCATTTCGAGTAACACTGTTTCCATACGGATCACGTATATTCATAACGTTTTATATCTCGGATGCGTTATTTCGAATCGCACATAGGTTACGCCTGGCGCAACCTATGTGGGTTTCAGGACGAAAAAGTAACGTCATCTTTAGATCACAATATTCCTGGAATGCAAGTTTAACTAAACAGTTACATGTCCTCTGCATTCTACATAAAATTAAGATATTACAGGTTGTTTTATTTTGTATGTTACATACGTATTGGCCAAGATATGTTAGTTTATGGCGGAGTAATTCTGCCAGTTTAGATGCGGAGTGTGCGCGGCCATCTTGCCTGCGGAGTTTTTGGCAAGTCAAAACGGAAATACTATTACGAAATGCCGTAAGGCGGAAGCGTGCATGTGTGGGCCAGGCGTGATTTCTATTCGCACATAGGATAAGCAATAACCACGCCAGGTGTGGGCAAAGAATAGAGAGCCAGATAAGGTGAATAGAGAGCCAGATAAGGTGAATAGAGAGCCAAAGTGAACGTCACTTCCTGCCTTTCTCCCTGTACCAGCGTCAGAAAAAATACAACAGTGGTTCACTTTGGCTCTCTATTAGTGAGTCGCCCAGAAAGTGTAGAAATATCATCACAGTGCTGCAAATGGTCATTTCTCTTGTGGCTGTTGGAAATAAGATCATTGTTCCATTTCCGGGTCCATATGATGCACAGCAGTATAGAGCTGAACAGTCACGTGACAACTCTTGCCCCGGAAGTGAGTTTCAACATTCATTTTCACCATAGACATTTCGAAAGAAAATCCTTATATAAACAGGTTTTAAGGCTGGAACCAAGCCAACCCGTGACCTACTGAATCGTGAGTGACCATTCGATTTTTCCCGCCCGTTGTTATTTTTTGAGTCATCATGTCCTCTGAAGGGAGAGAAGAAGAAGCAGGAACCTTGATGACGCCATGGAAGCAGATGCCTCCTCCTCCATTCACAGGACATGAGCAGACTAAATGACTCAGTACAGTGCAGTCAGTCGGGAAGAGAAGGGCCCCACACAATGAGTCTGAGTCATGACCAGTACAAAAAGGTTATGGGCAGTTGCTTCCAAAAGGGAATCCAGTTCTGGGGTCAGTTCAACGTTTTCAAGAAGCGGATTTTCTTTTGCCATTCTGCTCACATCCACAGCCTTCAGAAACGCTCATGATTTTGCTTCAGTTGACATTTTGAGTTGAGTGAATACAGTGAAGTGGCCACAGATTACAGATTAGGCGCCACCTGCTTAAAAAAAATTACACTCACAAAACCATTGATTTAATCGGTTTCGGTAAATTCAATTGACTACTTCAATCTTCATCCTTCAATCCCAGGGGGCAGTTAAAAGAACACAACCCATAGTGCAACAATCATGAAATGACAGAATAAAGGTCCTTACACACCGGGCACATTTTTTTCAAATCAATAATCAATAATATTTTCCGAGCCTATTATCAGTCAATGCAACCGTGCATACCCAACGGCAACGTTTCTCTGAGCGTTATTGCGGTGTTTTATTTTTTCGGACGAAGGTCGATTTTTCAGAAATTCGACGTGTACACATCTGTTGCTGTGATTGACAGGTGGGTCAAAATTCACATCGCAATTTCGTGTTGTATATTGACATCGCTCTTTGGTGTTTAACTTATCTGTCCACATTGCAGTGCCTTAGTTATATGCAGTTTATGCTGTCTACTTGTTTAGCAGCTTGGTGGCTGAAGGCAACAAACAAGTGTTTGTATCTGTGGGGTTTGATTCTAGGCAGCAGCTTGACCTGGGTGTTACCAGAGTGTAGGTGAGAAAGAGACTGTCACTATCCAAAACAGAGGCCAGATCTTTCTACAGGTCCCAAGTGTTTAATGCAACCAGGATAGTAACATTATGTTAGTAACATTAGCAACAGGATAGTAACATGATGTTAGTAACATTACTAACAGGATAGTAACATGATGTTATTCTGTCAGATAGAATCTGGTTCTCCCTAACCCCTCTAATATGGCACATGTTAGGGGCAGAACACAGTTTGTACTCCCTTTTATAATTTGATATATTCTTACATAAAATATTATACCTGGACCTCCTGAAGGATGGCATGCATTTCACTTTTTGCAAATAAATCATATTTTTTTATGGACTTTATGGAGTTTAGGACAATCTTCTCCAGTTTATCGCCCAAATGTTACTTTCCTCTTCTGCTCCTGGACTGAGTACAAACCAAGACCATCAGATTGAGGTCTGTAAAAAGCAACGATGGTCATAATTCAGAAGAAGCTTAGATACTGAAATACTTATTTCTCCGTCGATCTTGCCTGAGAAGAATCAGTCGCAGGTCCTAAATCAGCTGACTCCGGGGGAATGAGTGGGGCTGGTCAAAGCCCTATAAGCAACCGACCCTGGCTTTGAAAGGTGGGCCTAGCGAACCCCCTTCCCCTCCTGAGTCCCCCCCCCCCCCCCCCCCCCCAGTGTCTCATTCACATACACTGTCTCTGTGTGGACGCCAGCCTGCACCCGGCACAGCCCGGCCCAGCCCGGCCCGGCCCAGCTCAGGCCAAAGCCAACCAACCCCCGAGCCTCAGCTCCTCGCTCCATTTCCAGTAAGCGCCTGCAGACTGCCGGCCTTGTCCCGGGGCCAACTTTGTGCCGTCGGGCCCACTCCTCTCCTCCAAACAGCCATAAAGAGCCCTGTGTTCTGGGCGGGAGGGGACAAGTGAGAAGAAACAGACGCTCCATACACAAAAACACGCTTCCCTCTAAACAGCACACAGAGAGGCTGGCAGCACCGCATCAGATTAGTGCTTTTGCTGGTGCCCCGCTGATGGGCTAGCTGGCTAAACTGCCACTAGTGCTGCTGGCTCCCGTTTTTGATCAGATTGCATGATTAAGGGCTGATCAAAGTCATCACACATTGTCATACTGGGGAAAGGCTTCCCAGCACTTAGCTAAGGCTTAATGCTATAATGCAGCAGGGTGTCATATATTCACTGGGTGACCCAGCACTTAGCTAAGGCTTAAAGCTATAATGCAGCAGGGTGTCATATATTCACTGGGTGACCCAGCACTTAGCTAAGGCTTAAAGCTGTAATGCAGCAGGGTGTCATATATTCACTGGGTGACCCAACACTTAGCTAAGGCTTAAAGCTATAATGCAGCAGGGTGTCATATATTCACTGGGTGACCCAGCACTTAGCTAAGGCATAAAGCTATAATGCAGCAGGGTGTCATATATTCACTGGGTGACCCAGCACTTAGCTAAGGCTTAAAGCTATAATGCAGCAGGGTGTCATATATTCACTAGGTGACCCAGCACTTAGCTAAGGCATAAAGCTATAATGCAGCAGGGTGTCATATATTCACTGGGTGACCCAGCACTTAGCTAAGGCTTAAAGCTATAATGCAGCAGGGTGTCATATATTCACTAGGTGACCCAGCACTTAGCTAAGGCTTAATGCTATAATGCAGCAGGGTGTCATATATTCACTGGGTGACCCAGCACTTAGCTAAGGCTTAAAGCTATAATGCAGCAGGGTGTCATATATTCACTAGGTGACCCAGCACTTAGCTAAGGCTTAATGCTATAATGCAGCAGGGTGTCATATATTCACTGGGTGACCCAGCACTTAGCTAAGGCTTAAAGCTATAATGCAGCAGGGTGTCATATATTCACTGGGTGACCCACTTAGCTAAGGCTTAAAGCTATAATGCAGCAGGGTGTCATATATTCACTGGGTGACCCATCACTTAGCTAAGGCTTAATGCTGTAATGCAGCAGGGTGTCATATATTCACTGGGTGACCCACTTAGCTAAGGCTTAAAGCTATAATGCAGCAGGGTGTCATATATTCACAGGGTGATCCACTTAGCTAAGGCATAAAGCTATAATGCAGCAGGGTGTCATATATTCGCTGGGTGACCCACTTAGCTAAGGCTTAAAGCTATAATGCAGCAGGGTGTCATATATTCACAGGGTGATCCACTTAGCTAAGGCATAAAGCTATAATGCAGCAGGGTGTCATATATTCACTGGGTGACCCATCACTTAGCTAAGGCATAAAGCTATAATGCAGCAGGGTGTCATATATGCACTGGGTGACCCATCACTTAGCTAAGGCTTAAAGCTATAATGCAGCAGGGTGTCATATATTCACTGGGTGACCCAACACTTAGCTAAGGCTTAAAGCTATAATGCAGCAGGGTGTCATATATTCACTGGGTGACCCATCACTTAGCTAAGGCATAAAGCTATAATGCAGCAGGGTGTCATATATGCACTGGGTGACCCATCACTTAGCTAAGGCTTAAAGCTATAATGCAGCAGGGTGTCATATATTCACTGGGTGACCCAGCACTTAGCTAAGGCTTAAAGCTATAATGCAGCAGGGTGTCATATATTCACTGGGTGACCCAGCACTTAGCTAAGGCTTAATGCTATAATGCAGCAGGGTGTCATATATTCACTGGGTGACCCACTTAGCTAAGGCATAAAGCTATAATGCAGCAGGGTGTCATATATTCACTGGGTGATCCACTTAGCTAAGGCATAAAGCTATAATGCAGCAGGGTGTCATATATTCACTGGGTGACCCATCACTTAGCTAAGGCATAAAGCTATAATGCAGCAGGGTGTCATATATTCACTGGGTGACCCATCACTTAGCTAAGGCATAAAGCTATAATGCAGCAGGGTGTCATATATTCACTGGGTGATCCACTTAGCTAAGGCATAAAGCTATAATGCAGCAGGGTGTCATATATTCACTGGGTGACCCATCACTTAGCTAAGGCATAAAGCTATAATGCAGCAGGGTGTCATATATGCACTGGGTGACCCATCACTTAGCTAAGGCATAAAGCTATAATGCAGCAGGGTGTCATATATTCACTGGGTGATCCACTTAGCTAAGGCATAAAGCTATAATGCAGCAGGGTGTCATATATTCACTGGGTGACCCATCACTTAGCTAAGGCATAAAGCTATAATGCAGCAGGGTGTCATATATTCACTGGGTGACCCAGCACTTAGCTAAGGCTTAAAGCTATAATGCAGCAGGGTGTCATATATTCACTGGGTGACCCAACACTTAGCTAAGGCTTAAAGCTATAATGCAGCAGGGTGTCATATATTCACTGGGTGACCCATCACTTAGCTAAGGCATAAAGCTATAATGCAGCAGGGTGTCATATATGCACTGGGTGACCCATCACTTAGCTAAGGCTTAAAGCTGTAATGCAGCAGGGTGTCATATATTCACTGGGTGACCCACTTAGCTAAGGCATAAAGCTATAATGCAGCAGGGTGTCATATATTCACTGGGTGACCCATCACTTAGCTAAGGCTTAAAGCTATAATGCAGCAGGGTGTCATATTTTCACTGGGTGACCCAGCACTTAGCTAAGGCTTAAAGCTATAATGCAGCAGGGCGTCATATATTCACTGGGTGACCCAGCACTTAGCTAAGGCATAAAGCTATAATGCAGCAGGGTGTCATATATGCACTGGGTGACCCATCACTTAGCTAAGGCTTAAAGCTGTAATGCAGCAGGGTGTCATATATTCACTGGGTGACCCACTTAGCTAAGGCATAAAGCTATAATGCAGCAGGGTGTCATATATTCACTGGGTGACCCAACACTTAGCTAAGGCTTAAAGCTATAATGCAGCAGGGTGTCATATTTTCACTGGGTGACCCAGCACTTAGCTAAGGCTTAAAGCTATAATGCAGCAGGGCGTCATATATTCACTTCGTGACCCAGCACTTAGCTAAGGCTTAAAGCTATAATGCAGCAGGGTGTCATATATTCACTGGGTGACCCAGCACTTAGCTAAGGCTTAAAGCTATAATGCAGCAGGGTGTCATATATTCACTGGGTGACCCAGCACTTAGCTAAGGCGTAATGCTGTAATGCAGCAGGGTGTCATATATTCACTGGGTGACCCAGCACTTAGCTAAGGCTTAAAGCTATAATGCAGCAGGGTGTCATATATTCACTGGGTGACCCAGCACTTAGCTAAGGCTTAAAGCTATAATGCAGCAGGGTGTCATATATTCACTGGGTGACCCATCACTTAGCTAAGGCTTAAAGCTGTAATGCAGGAGGGTGTCATATATTCACTGGGTGACCCACTTAGCTAAGGCTTAATGCTATAATGCAGCAGGGTGTCATATATTCACTGGGTGACCCATCACTTAGCTAAGGCTTAAAGCTATAATGCAGCAGGGTGTCATATATTCACTGGGTGACCCATCACTTAGCTAAGGCTTAAAGCTATAATGCAGCAGGGTGTCATATATTCACTGGGTGACCCATCACTTAGCTAAGGCTTAAAGCTATAATGCAGCAGGGTGTCATATATTCACTGGGTGACCCAGCACTTAGCTAAGGCTTAAAGCTATAATGCAGCAGGGTGTCATATATTCACTGGGTGACCCATCACTTAGCTAAGGCTTAAAGCTATAATGCAGCAGGGTGTCATATATTCACTGGGTGACCCATCACTTAGCTAAGGCTTAAAGCTATAATGCAGCAGGGTGTCATATATTCACTGGGTGACCCATCACTTAGCTAAGGCTTAAAGCTATAATGCAGCAGGGTGTCATATATTCACTGGGTGACCCATCACTTAGCTAAGGCTTAATGCTGTAATGCAGCAGGGTGTCATATATTCACTGGGTGACCCATCACTTAGCTAAGGCTTAAAGCTATAATGCAGCAGGGTGTCATATATTCACTGGGTGAGTGCACAAAAAATTAGGAACACCTTCTGAATTAACGCCTATAATTCATTTTTTAATCCATCTCTTCGCCTTCTCCTTCCCTTCCTGATTGACAATGATTTAATGGGTGAAATCAATTTCAGTCCAATTCATGTAAAGCTCCTAATGTTTTATGTTCTCTTTTTATCCTTGATCTTTTCTAGATGAATGAATCACTCTCGTGATTCTGAATATAGCTGAATTGCTTCTTTTTTTAATCAAGTAAAACTATTTTTATAAGTTATTTAACAAAGCGAAAAAATGAGCTGCTTAGAGTTTAAAGATAAATAAATTGAATGAGAAGTAATTTGTACCTGCGTACTTCACAGAGTTAACAAACAGTGTACATCTTCACAAGTAGTTGATACGGGCAACAACACAAAACGCAACGCGTTTCAACCGTTGGTTTTCATCAGGCTGTAAGAAAACCAACGGTTGAAACGCGTTGCGTTTTGTGTTGTTGCCCGTATCAACTACAGTACTTGTGAAGATGTACACTGTTTGTTAACTCTGTGAAGTACGCAGGTACAAATGGCTTCTTATTAAATTTATTTATCTTTAAACTCTAAGCAGCTCATTTTTTCGCTTTGTTATTATAGACGGTTTTAACTTGACAACAAAAACATTCTAAATTGAACCCCCGCTCACTTCCTGTTGCAGTGTTTGCTATGGACATAAAAGAAAAAAAAACATTCAAGTGCAGGACTGACCATTCCGTGAAAACTGTCTATACAGCTGAGCCGCGAAAACAAAAGTAACGATGTTGAGTGAATATTTCTGCAGTTTGCCGAATGCTGAGAAAAAGGAAGTGCTGTGGGGTTGCGCTCTGGTGAAAACCGTCTATACAGCTGAGCAGCGAAAACAAAAGTAACGATGTTGAGTGAATATTTCTGCAGTTTGCCGAATGCTGAGAAAAAGGAAGTGCTGTGGGGTTGCGCTCTGGTGAAAACCGTCTATAGTTGCCGGCTGAGTTGCTTTGGTCCACACCTTTTTGTGCGTTCCTATAAGTTATTTAACACCTTAAGTGCCATAGCCGAAATAATTCGTCTTACATAATCCAGCGCTTGAGTGCCAGAGCCGAAATAACTCGTCTTACATGTTTTTTTGACGGTGGGACATCAATCAACCCCTTTTACATCTTCGAGATAACTATTTGGAGCAAGAGCATGTGTGTAATCTATTTTACCGACCACTAAGTGGCGACAGAGACCGAGAGAAGTCACAGCCACGGGACCCAAAAGCCACAAAAGCAGCCGCCTCCCGCGGAAATGGCTTGGCGATTTTAGTCAGAAGCCCGGACACACACACACAGAACGGACAGAGATCCCTTCCCCCCAGAGCCGCGCAGCAACGCGCGAACACACACACACACACACACACACACACACACACACACACACACACACACACACACACACCGCGGGAGAAAGCCATTCAAGGAAATGGCGACGCGATTTTACAGTAATCCATTTCAGACTCGTCTTGCCCGACAGGCAGACAGGCAGGCAGGCAGCACAACGCGCTTCTGACACGCTCCTCCTTCCTCCTGGCTCTAGAGCCAGGAGGAAGGAGGAGAAGACACACGGAGGGAGGAGTTTGAATGAGAGGGGTGTTTCCTGTTGTTATGGAGGAAATTACTGTTCAAAACTATTGTTTTACTTCGTTTCGAACTCAAGCTCTCACTAGTGCCTTAAACGCTGCAACGCAGCCCTATGGAAGACTGTTATTTTTCTCCAAAATTACTTTTCATTAAAACCTGACCACCCACCCGTAGGTGGCGTGGTACCCCCTGGGACTGACACGGATCCACGTGACTACGTCACGTCCTGCCAGCCCAGGGAAATCACTTCCGCTTTCTTCCAACCCGCTGTGAAGACGTGTTTTGAAAGCTCCGACGGTTAACAAGGAGTTATATTATATAGCTTTAGATATTAGGCTCGTCCCGGCTAACTTGCCCACCTCAAGAGGGTCGCGTGGACGGGATAAAGCAGGCTTCGGAGACCGACCCTGTACCCTTCACCCTGCGGCGTCGGAACAAGTCATCTAAAGCTAAGAGTATCTTCCTTAGTTAACTGTTTATTGCTATCGCCGTGTAGCTCTACTGCTATCGCCGTATAGTGGTTATTGCTGCGCTGTGTAACTTTGCTTCGCTCCCCTGGCTGGGGCAGCGTTTTCGTTTGAGGGCCGATTTAGGTCCGCGCTCAAACTGTTAAGCTTTGCATACGTGCAAATAGCTTGTACCACGTAGCACAGGAACAAAGAGGCTAAGTAGCCCAGTTGTTGCAGATAGCTACCTTGGCACCCGTGCGGGTAGTTTTCGTGTGCTAGGTACTTTAGGCGCCGGCTTTAAAGCGCGCGCGTTAGATAGTTAGCTAGTTTGCTCAGTGCAGCTAGCCTGGACTACCTTGTAAACAGCTAGGTGCTGTATTAGCTGTGAAGGCTACGCTGGCCGGTTACGACCAGCACAATTAATTTGATGTGTGCATACAGCTGTGACCTACATAAATGTAGTGTAGCTTTACTTCCGTAACTAAGAGCGTCCGTTTCAAACGGTGTAATCGTCACTGTCCACATGCTTCCATGCGTCTTTCACGTTGGTATCATGTTAAGTAATACATCCACCACAGTAGAGAGTCAAATGCATGAGTGTGTGTGTGATTTCCTCCGTTTCATGCGTATCTGTAAGCTATTCAGATGACGGACAGAAAACGGACGAAATGAACGCAGAGTACGGACACTGTCCGTCTCCGTCTTTAACGTTGAGTATAATTGGGCCTTTAGCCAGCTTGCTTGTCTGCTAAGTGTTGCTTGCCTCGTGCAATTAGCATCTACTAGATTGCAACTCCCTTTGAGGAGTTTCTTCTGATTGACTAGCTTCACGGGCCGCTGGCCTTTGCTTGCGGTCACGCTTGCTTCCCCGTGTTACTCAGGGTAGAGACGCGCTACACCGGCCTGTACGCAGGCTTGTGTTAGCGCACGCTTGTTTCAGTGCTTATGCTAGCTTAGCTAGTGGCTTGCACGTCTGTTCTCTCGGGTTAACAGGTTGTGGGTATTGGTGCCCCCCCTTCGGGATGGGCTATTGCCGCTTACGTTACCATTGCACGCGCACGTTCGCTAGCCTCCGGGTTGCTTACTGTCTAGCCTGTGCTTCTCGCTAGCTTGCTTAAGCAGTACTCCCGCTAATAGGGTGCGCCCTGCGGGAGCTTGCTATTAGTGGTTAGCTTCCTGCTTCCTCTTGCTACTGAGCAGGGAAGGTCAGGGAGGGGAGGGGCCGTGTGTAAAACTACTTGGCCGAGTATGAATCGGCACGTTAAGTGCGTGTTCGGCCTTGGGCACGAGCACGCTGCACAGGCGCCTTGAACCTTCGGTTTTGTCCGCAGCTAAGCTCTTTAGAGCTGACCAAGGTCCGCTCTCAAAGAAGTGTTAAAGCTAGCGTGCCTTGCATAGGTGCAGATAGCAATATTAGTACTGTTTAGCACAGAACGATAGCATTTTGCAGATAACTGGCGTGCACCCGTGCAGTTAGTACCTGTGTGCTAAGTACATTGGGCGCGAGATACCTCCGCTACAATAGACATACTGCTCCTTGCTGGCGCTACGCGTCCAGCAGGGCGTACAGCTCGCCAAGGTCTGGGCTCAGTGCCAGCCTTTGGCTTGTAGCTCTAAGGACAAGCCCACCGCCCTTGGTGCCCAAGGCCCGGGGTGGTTGGGAGCTCTCCATGGGTCGCACTCCCTTGTTGGGGCGCCCCCTGCAAGTGCAGGGAGCCTGGCTGGGGGCACAGCGCACCTTGGTCCATGGCCACGGCCTGGCCTCGGTTGGCAGCAGGCAAGCCCACCGGTTGGCTCACCAAGGCTGGGCTTGGGTCCAGCCTGCGGCTTGTAGCTTTGGACCCACCGTCCTCGGTGCCCATGGCCCGAGTTCGGTCGGGAGCTCGCCCAGGGTCTCATACCCAGCATCAAGGCTCGCCTTGGTCCATGGCTACGGCCTGGCCTCGGCTAGAGGCTCCTAGGACAGCCCACCATCAATGGCGCCAACAGCTCATTGCTGGTCGGGAGCTCGCCTGGGGGCCGCACTGTCGGACAAGTCCACGTGCGTCTCGAGAGAGAACGTTACCTCCGCAGTCCCCCCAGCCTGCGAAAGGCGCACGGCAGGGGGGGGGGGGGGGGGTTACTTCGGTACAACAGCGCGTCAGTAGGCGGAGCTTGCGTAAGAAGTTCTCCCCCAGCATGCACAGCTTCTACGGAACTGTCCATGCGGCGGGGGGGGCGTAGCCTCTCACGTCCCGCCCCCCCATCAGGGCACCGGATCGAAAGGTCCCGGGGCCCAGCAATATGCTCATGACTATATTCAGGGATCATTTCTATAGTTCTAACTTGAGAAATGTGTTTCTA
Source organism: Poromitra crassiceps (assembly GCF_964638095.1). Classification (NCBI taxonomy): domain Eukaryota; kingdom Metazoa; phylum Chordata; class Actinopteri; order Beryciformes; family Melamphaidae; genus Poromitra; species Poromitra crassiceps. The sequence continues at coordinate 49,569,206 of NC_139627.1, read as the reverse complement.
AAAATGTTCAGTCTCGCTATCCACGATGATGAGACGGTGATACTTTTTTCTGAGCGCGAAGCGGGCAGAGAGACTTGATTCAGTTCATATGCTCTCTGCTTTTGATGACCGTTCACTGTCTCCTATGGGGACATTGAGGGAGAGAGTATGATCCGAGTGGTGGAACGGGTTCCGCTCCGTTGGCCACAAGAGACCATCTTGTCCAACAGGCTCGATGCCTGGGAGCATCTATGTTCCCCCGTCCCCATTACGGCGCACCCTCCAGAGGGGATACGCGCTACAGTTTGCCCACCCACGTTCGACGGGACCCCCGATCTGGCCGTGGAGGAGGAGGCCATGGACGGCTCCATGCGTCCAAAATTGGACCTTCGGCGTCTCAAAAACAAGACGCTGAGGAAGTCCCGTCCCGAATGCTCTCTTCCCCGCCTGTTCAAGTTGAGACAGGGGGATGTCTTACTTCCAGGGATCTGGAAGGTGCGGTCTTCCATGTCCACATGGTCAGGAGACACAGGAAATACCTGAGGTTCTCCTTCCTGGGGAAGGCTTACGAGTTCTGTGGCTCGCCATTCGGCATGTCTTTGAGCCCGCGAACCCTCACGGTGTGCGTGGAGGCAGCCGTGGCTCCCCTCCGCGCGAGGGGGATCCGCGTCTTCCTATATCTCAACGTCGTTCTCTTAGCGGCTGACTCGAGGGTCGGTGCCGCGAAACATACCAAGGTGGTGACTGATCACCGGCAAACCTTAGGGTTTTTTGGTGAACCGGCAGAAGAGTTGCCTCGTCCCAGCGCAGGCGGCGACCTTCCTGGGGCTCGAGCTATACTTCCTGCGAGCCTTTCGCCAGAGCGACAGGCTCGCACGGTTCGGACAGCAAGCCAAGGACGTTAGGTCTGTGCCCTCGGTGTCAGTGCATCAGTGCACAGTGATGTTGGGCCTGATGGCCTCAGCACTGCATGTGCTCCCGCTAGGGAGGCTACACATGCCCTCGTGGTCCAAATATGGTTCTCAGGCTTCGCCTGGACTCGGCCGGGGACCGTCATCGCAGGGTTCCTCTGACAGGTCAGGCCTGGCGGGCGGTGGCTATATGGGCGGACCCCCGTTACCTCTCGAGAGGTACTTGGTGGGGCCCTGTCCCGCTCAGGATGGTGATTCGCACAGACGCCTCCCTCTGGGGAGGGGGTGCGATTTGCGGGCATTTTTCGGCGAACGGCCGGTGGGAGGCTCAGGAGCTTCGCCACATAAACGTGCTAGAGCTGAAGGCGATTCGCCGGGCTCTGCCTCAGGACAAGCCCACCATCAATGGCGCCATGGGCCCATCGTTGGTTGGGAGCTCTCTTGGGGACCGCACTGCCGGACAAGTCCGCGTGCGGCCAGACTCGAAAGAGAACGTTGCCTCCGCAGTCCCCCCGGCATGCGGAGGTAACACTTCCAGCGGCTCACACATGGGCACCATGTGCTGATTCGCTCGGACAATAGGGCAGCGATCGCCCACCTGAACAAACAGGGCGGTGTGCGGTCGGGGGCGCTGAACCATAGCGGGGATTCACCTGTGGGTGTATCCCCGTCTCCTTTCAGTGTCAGCGGTCTATCTGCCGGGACGGCGGAGTTACGACCGGCCTGCTGTCTCGAGGCAATCCCCGTTATACGGAGTGGTGCCTCCACCCTCGGGTGATGGAACAGGTTTGGGCCAGGGTTGGTCGCGCCTGCGTCGATCTCTCGCATCGCGGCGCGCGACACACTGCCCACTGTGGTTCTCGATCCAGGAGGACAGCCCCCGTTAGGTCATGACGCGCTAAAAGCGCACGCGTGGCCTAGGGAGGGGCTCTATGCGTTTCCCCCGACCCCCCCTGATCCGTCATGTGTTGGACAGGGTGAGGGAACAGCGCCTCCGGCTCGTTTTAGTCTGTTTGGCACAGGCAGACATGGTTTGCGGACCTGGTCTCCCTGGCGCAAGATCCGCCCTGGGGCATTGCCGGTACGGGCCGATCTCCTGTCCCAGGCGGAGGGGGAGGTGTTCCACCCCTCCCCAGGCAGGTGGAAGCTAGCGGTCTGGCTCCTGAACCGGACCAGTTGCTAGCCCAGGGTTTGCCTGATAATGTGGGATGCACTATGCAGCAAGTAAGGGCGTGGATCCAGTGAACTGCAGTGTGCGACCAGTTCTCCATCTCCTTCAGAGCCTGCTTGACGCGGGTCAGTCCCCGCAGTCGTTTAAGGTGTACGTAGCCGCGATTCTGCTTGCCATAGGGGAATTGAAGGGAGCCCCGTGGGGGCGTACCCTTTGGTCTTGCACCTCATGAAGGGGGCGCGTAAACTGCGCCCGCCGTCGTGGTGCGTTTTTCCCCCCAAATCGGACCTGGTTACGGTGCTGGACGGGCTAACGGGTCATCCGTTTGAGCCCTTGGACTCCGCCGATTTAAGGGTTCGGTCTTTAGAGACCGCGCTGCTGCTGGCCTTGTCGTCAGGAAAGAGAGTTGGTGACCTGATTGCCCTCTCGGGGCAGCAGGCCTGTGTGGTAATGTTGGGCGCAGGGTTACGTTGCGACCTAACCCGGCTTACCAACCTAAGATTATTGATGTCAGCTTTAGGTCTATGGTCATAGACTTATCAGCATTCTGTCCCCCGCCGTTCAGTTAGAGACGGGCGAGGAGAGACGTTTGCTCATGCTGTGCCCCGTAAGGGCGCTCTCGGCCTATGTGGCCAGGACGCGTTCTTTACGCATTACAGATCAGCTTTTGGTTTGCTTTGGGCAAAGGGCCCAGGGCGGGCCCCTTTCCAAGGATCGCTTATCACACTGGATAGTGGAGGCGATCACGTTGGCATACTCTGCCGTGGGCAAGGTTCCCCAGGAGGGTATCGAGGCGCTTTCTACGCAAGGTGTTGCGACATCCTCTGCGTTGTTGCGCGGTGTGTCGGTGGAGGACATGTGTGCCGCGGCCTCATGGTCCTCTCATCACACTTTTGTCAGGTACTACAGTCTCGACGTGTCCGGTGCGCAGTTCGCGCACGCGGTGCTGTCGGTGGCAAGAAGGTAGTATCGTTGCCACTCTAATATGTCAGACGGTTAGGCATAAACGTTGCCATATGGCCGTGGTTCACCGGTGCCGTTCGGGTCGCCCTGTGGGGTGCTCCCGGCAGCAAGGTCGGTTGAATGGAGGCACTAGTGAGAGCTTGAGTTCGAAACGAAGTAAAACGTTAGGGTTGTGCTACAACCCAGGTTTTACGAGTGAGAACGAGAGCTCTCACTACCCAGCCTTGCTGTGTCGATGCGTCACGGGGTGCGTCGGATCTCAGCGGGCTGGAAGAAATTAGAGTGATTTCCCTGGGCTGGCAGGACGTGACGTAGTCACGTGGATCCGTGTCAGTCCCAGGGGGTACCACGCCACCTACGGGTGGGTGGTCAGGTTTTAATGAAAAGTAATTTTGGAGAAAAATAACAGTCTTCCATAGGGCTGCGTTGCAGCGTTTAAGGCACTAGTGAGAGCTCTCGTTCTCACTCGTAAAACCTGGGTTGTAGCACAACCCTAACGTTTAGAATGTCTGACGGTCTTACTGATGCCAAAAATGAATGGTTAAAGTGACTGTTTCACAAAAAGCCATTTATCTCTGAATAAATTTCCAGACGCTGAAACCATGCTGTACTCAACGGCTAATATCTACATAACTACTAACTCTGCAAACTAACTCTTTTAGACAGAGAAAGCACACATTCTATTAGTTATTTTTAGATGATTGGTGTTCATGAATTCTTAACAGAAAAGAATCCTCGGCTCTTCTAAAATGAGCCAGAATCGTCAAAAACACCCCTGGCACAACTTACCTACAGGAATGAAAACATGGCTGGCATTCAATGTGTTAAGAAACATCGATGGGAAAATGAATGGGGAATGAAATCTCGTAGGCCCCATGCCCAACCCGGAAGAGGGCGTGACTTGTGTTATCGTATGAATATTCTCAGAGTATTTCACCGATGTTTGCCTGAAGTAATTAGCAGAACTTCACTTGAACTAAACTGTAAACAGACTTTTTTTTTTTAACACATTTGTTTCCATTAAATCCAACATGCCTCCTCCCCATACTCCACTTCCCCAGAACATGATGCAGCATTTTGTTGTATACCTGTGCTGTATCCATCAACAACACCTATTTGTCTGTGGGCCCGTGGCGAGCCGACGTGTCGACACACACCACTCTGGTTGCCGTAAATCACTCAAGCGAGCGAGTGCGTGTTTGAGGCCTTGATAATAAGGTGAGATTTACTGCCGTTGCCTGACGGGCAGGCTGCAGAATAACAGTCCTGTCTGGCAGGTACCATTATTGATGCCTTGTCGATCCGCCCTTTCCCTGACAAGATGTTACATGAAGTGTGTGTGTGTGTGTGTGTGTGTTTTGCCCGCGTCCCCCCCCCCCTCCCCAGTTCACCTCCTCCTGTCACAGAGGTGCATGGGCAGCTCTTAGAGGGCCTGGTAGTCCTGGGAGAGCCTCATCTCTTAATCAGGGCCTGTCATTTAAAGACCCTTCCATCACACCTGTGGCTGAGCAAGACCCGCCATAAGGGGGCACTCAAGAGCGGCTCGCATGTATACAGTACAGTCGACAATCAGAATTATTCATTTATATTCGCCAACTATATATATATATATATATATACTGTATATATAGGATTTTGCCCTGGAAGGGATGATGAAGGGAGACAGAGAGAGGAAGCAAGACATTATTGAGGAGTTGTAGAAGCCACGCTGGGTAGGCAGATGACATGCTTTGCACGAGATAATTGCTATTTGCCTCTTATGTTCTGTACCGTGTGATTACATGTTCTCTGTTGTTCCATTGTTAAACCTGTGCTGTGAGAAAAAAGTGATTTGAACAGGGCAGAGCTTGTTGAGGACATGAGCAAGCCCATGAGTAAGTGCATACCAGAGTGCATGTAGAGGAGATCGCTGGCGGGGCCAGATTTCAGTATGATTAGTAATTGGAGAGAGAGAGTCTTGATGTTAAAACCAAATCTCTTTCTAGCTCATCATGCTGCACTGAACTGAAATCAAACAGAAAAAGAAGTATGGTAAGAAAAAATTGTTGCTGGTAAAATTCTCCTAGGATGCCAAGCATGTTAAAAGCGCCCAAGCAGTATTTTTACGATTACACAATAGTTATGCTTAGGAGGGGGTTGACTGGTTGACCTCGGCTCATCTCAGCTTTTGGACCGGAAAATAGGGCAAAATTAATATGGATTTCAGCGCGGTCTTTTGGGAATAAAGGACAAATACTGGTGTTCCTAATTGCTGGAAGAGAAAAGAGAAAACTTCTGCACACTTGGATTCATCCAATCCATCTTCATCTTCAGTAGATTTGTTCAAATATGAACATTAAGTGGACGTTGACCATTTCTCTTGGGATCCTGTTAGCAAAGTTGGTATGAGTGAATTGTAGCCTTCCTGTAAGTTATATTGGAAAATGAACCATCTTTTCTGCCCCAGGTTGGCGCTCATGTATCCTGTAGCTTTAGTCCATACAGAGAGCCAAAGTGAACGTCATTTCCTGCTTCAGCACTGTACCAGAGATTTTCATCCGCCATTTATTTTCCCATAGACATTTCATAAAATGCTTATATGAATAGTTTTACTTGGTCAAACCAAACAGTTCAGCTATATTTAGAATCGGGAGAGACCATAGAACATTTCACTCGGACCAAAACTTTAAAAAAAAACGTTGAAAAAATATTTTCTTTAAATCCACAAAAAAAAAGGTTTTGGTCTGAGTGAAATGTTATACGGTCTCCCCTGTTTCTAAATATATCTGTACCATTTGGTTTGACCAAGTAAAACAATTTTTATAAGCATTTTACGAAATGTCTATGTGGGAAAATAAATCGTGGATGAAAATCTCTGGTACAGTGCCGAAGCAGGAAGTGACGTTCACTTTGGCTCTCTATAGTCAAACTCTCTGTCTGTCTGTCTGTCTGTCTGTCTGTCTGTCTGTCTGTCTGTCTGTCTGTCTGTCTGTCTGCCTGACTGGCTCTGACCAACAAGTCAGTATTTGCCTCTCTGGCATTTCCCCCTACTGGCTGGGGGTGGGATGACTTATGACGTGGCACACTCCCCGTCTGTACTTCTGGGGCAGCCAGTTGGGCGATGGAGATAAATCACCCCGCTAACCCCCCACGGGGGACGCGCTAAGATCCTGCCTTAGTTGTTTTTGGGCCCCTGATCAGGATGCCGAAGATCTGGACGCAGCTTGACGCTGCACTCCTTCAACAGCAAAGGGCTGTGTACAAAAGAGAGGCCCGGACAAACCAAAGCAAACTTTGGGGGGATTAGATCCTCAAATGAGTCGGGATTTGTTACGGAGCATAATTATCCGGCTCCAGTGCCGTCACCTACCATTACGTCTGAGAGACCATGCGATAAACCGTGAACATTTGGGACTATTGATTTGCAACATAGCAGTGTTTTGATGGATGGCTCCCTCTTGTCTTTTCAGGAGCGCATTCCAGGCTGTAACTCAGGGGAGCATCCAAAATCCGCCCACTACCGTGACGACGAGCCCGAGGCTGGAGCCAGCAACCCGACAGCATAAAATAACAACATGTCCGTCAAACCCTCTGACAGCCAATTGGCACGCTCGAGACGACCGGTCCCCCCGTATTCCAACCCCCCCCCCCCCCGACCCCGCCCATCTCCTCGTGTCGACCACACCGAAACAATGAGGGACCCAACCCAAACGGCCGATCTGTAAACTCCATTTTAATCAACACATTCCAACCGGCTGATTGGCTGGTGGAGCCGGACCGCAGCTGTTTGTGTATCAGGGGCGGCGTAGGCCACAGCTCTGCCGCACAAAAACCTTGGGCATATTTCAGCTTTTTCAGTGCTGCAATTTGGCCCCCGCGACTGCCTCCCCGAAAAGCATAAATACGGGCTGTGGAATCTGTTTTTACCATCCGCTGCGTTGCCGTCGTCGTTGAGGTTCTGGGAACGGAAGGCTGGATTTCGGATGCTAATTAGCCGGTCAAACATGCTGGCACAGTGGCTGGCTTCCCCCGGCTTGCGGCTTCGCATAGGAGGATGCCCGACTCCTCAATCTGCAGCAAACAGCACATAAGTGCTGTGTCTAAAGCCAAGCCCTGCTGTCATCCCACCAGAGGCTGTTTGTTAATGTGTTCCAGAGGCGGCTCAAATATGGCGTGTTTTCTCTCCCCCTCTCTCTCTCTCCCTCTCTCTCTCTCTCTCTCCCTCTCTCTCTCTCTCTCTCCCCCTCTCTCTCTCTCTCTCTCTCCCTCTCTCTCTCTCTCTCTCCCTCTCTCTCTCTCTCTCCCTCTCTCTCTCTCTCTCTCTCTCTCTCTCTCCCTCTCTCTCTCTCTGGCATGTTAAGTTCATGACCGGCAGACAGACCGCAGCCAGAGGCCGCTGACCAGCAGCCACTCACCAGCAGGCTGCGCGGTTGCTAGCTTGAAACCGTGGAGAACACCGAACACCGACGCACAAATAGCCCGGTGAACTATTATACTGATCATCACGTGAACTCGCATTCTGTTTCGTTCAGCCGATCAGTGCTGGCCTCCGGCCCGCCCCCCGGCCCGCCCCCCCGGCGATTTCCAGAAATTACAAATTGCACCGACGCGCCGTCGTAATTGACAACGTGACCGGCCAATCGGGGACGCCTGACGCCAATATGGCGGCTCCTGATGCAAGGAGCGGTAACGTTAATGTTAGATGGAGTAAACACAGCCATGAGGGCAGTTATTGCAGAAAATAGACTCAACAACAACAATTAAACAAGAACAAGAGTGTGCACCAGCGGCGGCTCTCAGTGGAAAATACAATTTTCGACATTCTTCCGAGTGGATTGGATTTGGGCGACGCCGATTGGCTGAAGGAGTTGTCTGTCAAGGCACGTTCTCCACCCACTGAAATCGCTGTGTGGAGGGATTTAGTTGTCCAGACTGATACGTAGAGTGAAGGAGAATGTGCGATCACGTTATCAGGATCTTTTTTTTTACCTGGCTAATACACAGATCCACGTCAATGCTGCTCTATCTCCTGACTCTGCAACCTGGGGCAATGCATATCAAGTTGATTCATGCCGTGCTGGAGATACCATGTCATCCCACTGCCTGTATCTGCCACTCTTTTCAATGTGTACTGGTGGGAGGATTTCAATTGCACATTTTTCAATTGGACATTGTCATTTCTCAGAAGACATCCTGCTTCCTTGGGGCACAATGGGCATTTTAGTGCATACTAGGGGTCATGATGTTATCCTTATGAGAGCAGCCACACCAACCACACTAACTCTGTTACCTCTCTCTCTATTATGTAAACAAATACATCATGGCAGTCATGCCAAACACATTGAAATGAAGAGCTAGCTCTAATGCTGTTTTTGTGCTAATCCAAAAAGGTTCATAGTGTCTATAATTTACTTAGATTGTTAGGTTTTCTTCTATATCAGACACAGGTTTTTGTTCCTACCTGACATGTTTCGACGGCATGTTTTTGTGCTGTAAAGTACTTTGTGCTGTAAAGTAGGAGCACACTATCCCCCCCTAAATAATATGGACAAACCCATCCACTATTTTCTGGACTGTTTTGCAGCAAAGTGTTGTCTGTCGCCATCTTGGGGTGCTTGCGCAGCTCACGTGAGATGGGGGTTTCCCAGAGCCGCAGCTCCGCCTGCTATTGGTCCGTGATCGGCAAGCTGTGCGATCACTGGACAGGCGATCTGTCAATCACCCCCTTTTCTATCATCTATTTTACTCCAAACGGGCGAGTTATATAAAAAATTACCCCGATACAGGTGTTATGAAAAGGTGAAATTAGCTATATAGACCAAAACCATGTTTGGGTCCAGCCTGTAAAGATGCTTCATCACTGTTACAAAGTGGGGCATTTTAACATAGGGGTGATCGGGAACGACGGGACTTCGGAGTCCTGCCTCAGGTGGCCATTTCGGGAAACTACAGCTTCCAGAATTACTTCATAGGAAAACCCCAGAGCTTGCACACTGGTCCTGACCGAACAGAGGAGGCACTAGTGCAGCGGCCAGGACGCAGACCCTCAATCCGACGTCCCACCCACAGACACGGACGATTGTGCCCGTATGGATGCCCAACCAAGCCCTATAGGTAACATGGGGGCTCGAACCTGCGACCCTCGTGGTGGTACCGCAGGCAGGGAATCTACTGCTGCACTACCCCGGACGCCCATTATTGTTATAATTAAGATATGGATGGGAGCTTTGGACTCAAACGTGTGGTGTTGCTTATAAACAGTATGCCGATTAACCCGTCAGAACACCTCGTAGGGGGAAAAGGGCCTGTCAGCCAGGTGGCGATGCAGGTAGCCAAACCCTGCATTGTGACAGCGTTGACAGAATGACCAGGAGCCCTCATTACGTCGCATGCAAACAGTGATGAAGGGGGCTCTGTGTGGAGACGGCACGTTCCCTCAGACAGGAAGCGCGCCCCCTGACACTCGGCAAGCAGCCGCTAACAAAGTGCCCGTCGCAACTCCGTTTTCGGCTGCGCGCCACGTGGCCATTGTAATTAGGTTAGTTTGTCGCGCGGCGACGTCAAGACGGCTAGATCAAGGTGTTGATGAATTAGGGGGAGCACCCTGTCACACTCGCATCACATTAATCTTAAACAAAGCGGGCTGCGGCGCGACACTGTTTTTCTTTGCCTTCCTGGCCGCGTGCTGCAGGTGATGAATAGCTGTGCCTGCCTGCCTGCCTGCCTGCCTGCCTGCGCGCCGTATCACCTGATCTTCTCTGAATTTAAATGTAGTCAGTGCAGTTCTCTCACAAAACCTCGATTGATCTTACTCCCGGCTCCCCTCCCCCCCCTTTTCGCGTATTTCAGATAAGCGCAAGGAGGTCCGGCAGTGTTAAAGGAGGCTCTGGTTTTATGGTAATGCGACGCCACATTAGAAGAGAGTGCAAATAAATTACAATTTCTTTCCAATTTTAGGTCAGGAGGAACTGATAAAAGTTACGACGCCAAGCATATTTTTAAAGTTTCCAGTACTTCCTGGCAATGAAATACAGAAATGTTTGATATAATATTTATTCAACTTTGATACAGCAGGGTTTTTCCTGGCTCAGAATGGGCCTTTGGGGGGTGACTAGGCGCGTACATTTGACTTCTGGGTTAGTGTAAAAGTCAGGGTTTTCCCGAGCAGAAATATATCAGGTATTTTCAGAAATTATCGAGCACCCCAAGTTTCAGACATAATCATTTAAATGTACAAATGTGAGACTTTAACATTGAAATTCTTTAAATTGATACAGTAAAAAAAAGAAGAAAAGCTTGATTTTGAGTTGGTATGCAGTCAGGGGTGTCCTGAACTCAAATATATCAGGCCTGTGGCTAAAACCTCTTTGGGGGCACCAAAGATTCCTCCATGCAGGAAATAAAAAAAATATACATTTTATTACATTAATAGTCAATATGTTCATATTTTCATTTACACTTTGATCCTAAAGTACCGTAAGTATTTGAAGCAAGACTTCACATGTACTACTACACTATCTTATAATGGCACCAGCGCTGTGCTGTCACTTCTACGTACGTGAAACCTTTATACAGTATCAGGGATACTCAACTTGCTTTGCCCGGGGGCCACTTTCGTGAAATGATAGAAGGCCAGGGGCCAGTTAATAAACAAACAATATGAATCTTTCTGTAGCGGATTGTAGGTTTTTGGGGTGTCAGCCGGAGTTTAGTCTGACAATGTTGTGCACACCGGATAGTTAGTTAATTAAGTACATACATAAGTGCCTGGGTAGCGAGCAGACGGCGGTATTTGACAATTTAGCAGCTAAATCATAGATTATTGAAAGATATTCCATGTTCCAGCCTGAAATGCTATAACAGTGGAGTATTGGCCAGAATGACATGAACATTTGGACACTTATTCAGCGGGTATCTTGCATGTTGCGTTCAGGTGCACCGTGTAAAAAAAAAAAAAATCCGTTGCGGGCCATGTGGCCCGCGGGCAAGTTGAGTATCACTGCTTTATGTACTTCTTCCAACATTGTCTTTCAGTAGGCCTTCTCTCAGCGGAGATGTTCTAATAGAAAGAGGATGTTGCTTGGCAAAGTCTCCATGCATCTTGGACAATGCCAGTGCCAGACAGCTCTCCAAGTCCCACACCATGAGATGTTAGGAGACGAGATAGGAAATGCGAACAGTCTGTTGTATGGGTGCTAATACAGCATGTCTCTCCTCATCTCTCTCTCTCTCTTGCTCTGTGTATCTTGTCTGGCGTTTGATGTATGTGAACTTGGCTCTCTCCCTGGAGCTCATGGAGGAGCGCCTCTCCTTCCAGCACTGGCGCTGACACTCAGGGAGGAGTCTCCCATCTCAGATGGAGAAAGCAGTGAAGGGTGACAACTGACCCCCACAACTCACTTTGAGTGAGTGACTCACATGAGTATTGATATATTCCTATAGACTTTTGTTAGTTACACTAGGCAAGATTTTTATATGTAAAAAAAAAAAAAAAAAAAAACACACTTTTATCAGCAATTTTAGCATCCTATCCCTCACCGATTGAGACCATGTACTGTATATTCGCCTTATTTGCCCAGATGAAATTTAGTGTCAGGATGGATAGTTCTTCACCCACAGGAAGTGACAAATTGAAACTGTCTTACCAAACAGCAGTGAGATCTGAGATATTTTCCTCTCATCTCTTTGGTTTCCTTTGGTATAAGCATTGCATGGCAAACATGACACGATTTCTGGTTTTTGAAATTCACATTTTTCAAACCATTACCTCGTGCTGCTAAAGTGCAAAGTTTCCCAGTGCAACTTAAAGAATGTGTAGCATAGTTTGTTTTAAATAAAATGTAGATTCATGTAGATTTCACAAGGGTCTCCCGTAGAATCCTTACCCGTGCATGGCATGGAGTGGGTGTGGCTCGTAATGGTACCTCCCCTCGTGATGTCTCATGTCGATGGGGATGGGCGTGTGAAACGTGGGGAAGAGGTGGTGGGCACCTGCGAGTGCAAAAGAGAGAGAGAAACAGAAAAGAAATTCAGATTAACAACAAGGGAAAGAACTTCAAAAACCATCTTTCAAATTCCATATTTCAAGGCCAACATGCCGGCATGTTTCTTGGAGATGGCTGAACGGTTTCATGTCAAATATTGGCACTGTCACACAAGAGAAGAGGGATAAATAAATAATCAAAGTCGTGGTGAGATGATCCATCCGTCCTACATCTCCAACATGAGAAGGGTCCCGCTGCGCCTTGGACAAAGACCTGCAGCAAGGCTGGCTTTGAACCGGGAGGGCTGAGGCAGCGAGGGAGACAGGAGGAGAGGCAGGGCGGGGGACGAGGAGGAAAGTGGAAACTCAGATGTATGTCTGCATTAGAACTGGCAGCCCTGTGGGAGAGGAGCCCCCCTAACTAAGTCCTGACACCAGTTTCACACCAGACGCCATTGCACACGGCGAACAGTTCAGCTCCATCCTCTTGTCTATGAGAAGCAACAGGAGAGAGACGTGAACTGGGCCAAGTGACGCGATGAGCAAAGAGTCGAATATTATCCAAAATGAGAGTGACGGTGGCGGAGCGAGAAACACATTCCGGTAAAAATCTGTTTCTTATATTCTCCTGGCCGTGAAATGTTTTGTTCCTACTTTCATCTTTGAAAAAAATTATGTTCAGTATGTCAATATTATTCCATTAGATGTTTTCATTATTATTATTATTATTATTGTTGTTGTTGTTGTTGTTGTCGTTATTTACAACATGCTAACCAGATATATAATTATCAATTTTATTTGGACAAAAACAAAAAGAAGAAAAGAAAAGAAAAAAAGAGAGATATCATACAGTATTCAGTATACGGTAACAGTCTACACAACATAAACACATTGTTATGTAATAATGTTGGGAAACAGAAACAAATCAAAATGTTCTAATGGTGAGCCCAGAACACACCCACACAGCGAAACGACCACAAGCGATGGGTTTTGAGCGAACAACGCAGCATATAGCATATACGTAGTTGCAATATCAACGCAGCACGCGGTATAATTGTGCTTATGTTGAGTACGTGCAATAATGGCAAACAAATGCTGCGTCATCACTCGGGACTCCGGAGGGTGGTGTAATGCCACAGTGGGTTAAGTCAAGTCAAGTCAAGTCAAGTTTATTTGTATAGCCCTAATTCACAAGCATGTCCCAGAGGGCGTCACAGAAAATATGTCTAGCTAATTCTAGCTGACACAACAGTAGCAAATTACAGTAGTAATGATAACACATTGAACAATTGATAGAGAAATACATGTATAGAAAATATAGAAATATAGGAGAGAGCAGAGGAGAGAGCAAGAGAAGGGAGAGAGGACAGAGCAGGAAAGTGATGAGGTGGGGAGGGAATGGGAAATGTTGGGGAGTAGAGGAGGTGGGGAAGGAGCAGGGGAAGGGGGAAGGAGGAGAGAGCAGGAGAGGGGAGGGAGAGCGGGGGGATGTGGGGGAGGAGAGAGCAGGGAGAGCGGGGGGATGTGGGGAGGGAATGGGAAATGTGGGGGAGGAGAGGAGGTGGGGAAGGAGCAGGGGAAGGGGGAAGGAGGAGAGAGCAGGAGGGGGGAGGGAAAGCGGGGGGATGTGGGGGAGGAGAGAGCAGGGAGAGCGGGGGGATGTGGGGAGGGAATGGGAAATGTGGGGGAGGAGAGAACAGAGAAGCAGAGGTGGGGAAGGAGCAGGGGAAGGGGGAAAGAAAGAGAATGGGTGGCATGCTTTTATGGGTTATTGGTTGTATTGATTTAACCCACAGCGGTTAGTGCAGTGGTTCTCAAATGGGGGTCCGGGGACCCCCAGGGGTCCGTGGCACTTTGCCAGGAGGTCCGCGAAAAGTTTTGAGGGAAATAAAAATAAAAACGATTTATTTTTTTGGCGAAAGCTTCATAGTTCAACGAAAATATTATATGCTTTAAATCTAAAATGGTTCATGGATTACATTCTAATCTAACAAACCTATCGATTTAAATGTCAAGCACGTTACAGTGGAAACAATTAAGCTTAGCCCAAAATCACAAATCAGAATGAGGGGGGGGTCCCCGGTAGGGGTCGACCGATTATCGGTTTGGCCGATTATTATGGCCGATATTCAGCATTTTGCCGATTATCTGTATCGGCATTTTCATTGGCTGTTTGCCGATATAATACATTTATTAAAAAATTATTTACTTTCGCCATGAAGCGCTGCAGAAGCCTGTGTGTCTCTCTCTCTGCTGCAGCCCCTGTCTGCCCTGTGGCAATGTCCCGCCCACAGCGCTATCTGATTGGTTACATATTGAGCAATAGCCTATCAGAGGGCTCCTCAGAGATGAAATTTGAGACGCTGCCTGTGCCCCACAAAGCCTGTTGATAAGCGAGTGGACTCTGCCTGCGGCTGTGTGAGCGAGTGTGACTGCCTTCCCTAAACTTTCTCCAACAAACACGGACAGACACACACAAACGCAGATTGTTCGCAAATGCTCGTTTGGTGTGCCATAGCAGTCCGTCCGTGTCTGTCTGTGTCTGTCCGTGTTTGTTGGAGAAAGTCCGATACGATTGTAAACTGGGGCAGGACACAAGATTTTAATTCCATAGCGTCCACGGTGTAGCGTGGCTCTTTTTGAATCAAATGGCCATGGTTGTCAAGCGCGAAGCTGTTTTATTAATCAATAGTCCTGTAGCGTCCCGAAAATATATATCTCCAATCCACTCGCATGTGTAACGCAGCGCAAGCAGGCTGCTCCAGGCACCACTTTTCAGAGTGGAGGAGGAAGAAGGAACCGAATAAAGTAGGATGAGACATTTGTACGTCAGCGGACTCGTTTGCAATAAAAAGGGAACCGAATAAACTAGGATGAGACATTGGTCAGCAGATGCCCGCATGAACCTGTTTGTGTTCTCCTTTGAGAGAGCCTGGTGCGAGGTTAGTGTCAAGTAGTGTAAGCTGAGGGAAACCCTCTTTATTATTTTGTTTCTGTGGTGAGCTGTTAGTTTGTTTAAAGTACACAGCTTTATCTTGACAATGTGCCCAAGTCTCCCCTAGATTGAACAAACACACACACACACACACACACACACACACACACACACACACACACACACACACACACACACACACACACACACACACACACACACACACACACTTTGTTCATATCAATATTAATAGAGTGAATATTTTCAAATAATATTGTAGTTGGATAAACTGAAGAAAATGAATTTCAACAACGGGTCGTGTTATTCTAAATTTTGACACCAAGATTAAAATTTTTACTGCAAACATATATCGGTTCCAAAATATCGGTTATCTGTGTCTTTCATTGCCGATAATCGATATCGATATCGGCCCTGAAAAACCCATATCGGTCGATCCGTAGTCCCCGGTATATTTTCTATCTTGTAAGGGGTCCTTGGCTTGAAAAACATTTGAGAACCTCTGGGTTAGTGAGATAGTGTCCGGACGTTGGCACACATATCAAGGCAGGAATACAGTCTTTGACGAGTGATTAGCTCCATGCCTGCCCGCGCAGCGTGACATGCAACTGTACCATTTTACAGTTCCCATAAGCCACCAGTAATTGGAACCTTCCAGACAGTCTGTGGCGTTTTTGCCCTGAGAACGCTACGTCCATTAACGCTACTCTGTATCTAATAAGGCCAAAGCAGCTTTTTACAGAAACAATGAATGTGTTTTTTATGTGACAGACAAAGAATGCGCGGATCAACCGTTTCCTGCCATAAATGACCCGATAGCTCGGGGGAAGGTCTCATTAGAGCAACATGACGGATCTTCATTAATTACGGTTATTACAACGTCTGAGTCAGGGACTTTTTTAGCCTCGAATGACGCTGACGAGGAGAGCTCCCCCTTCAACACACATACCCATCTGCTTCTCCACCAGTGTTGGGCAAGTTACTTTCAAAATTTAATATACTACATATTACTAGTTACTTTCGTTTGAAAGTTACTTTACAATATTGCTGTCTGTGTAGTAGAGTAACTCGTTACTTATTACACTACTTTTGCATTAATTTCACCAAAACAACAGCAGCGGCAGAATGACATCGCTGCCCCGGAACCATCCCGAAAAATAATTTCAACTGTCTTCAAGTCAGTGTAAACAGTGTAAACATTCTAAATGTTATTCTTTTCCTTTGTTACTGTCATCTATATTGGTTATTTGCATAGAAACACACCGTTTGATTAGGAAATGATTGTATCTTTTTTAAACATGTGTGTGCTTTGATTAAAAATAAATGTAACTCAATTTGTAACTTGAGTTACTTGACAAAGTAACTGTATAATATTACTGAAATCATATAAGTAATAAGTTATATTACTGAGTTACTGCTAAAAGTAATATATTACATGTAATATGTTACTTTTGGAATGAGTTACCCCCAACACTGTTCTCCACAGTTACAGTTAAAGTTTCAGACGCTTGATACGGAAACATGAGCCCAAAACAGCAGCCCGGACCCTCACAAATGGCATGAATTTACTCTATAAGTGTCTTTAGAGCTAAACTGAGCTGTGTGTGTGTGTGTGTGTGTGTGTGTGTGTGTCTGTGTGTGTGTGTGTGTGTGTGTGTGTGTGTGTGCGTGCGTGCGTGCGTGTGTGTGTGTGTGTGTGTGTGTGCGTGCGTGCGCGCGCGTGCGTGCGTGCGTGCGTGCGTGCGTGCGTGTGTGTGTGTGTGTGTGCGTGCGTGTGCGTGCGTGCGCGCGTGCGTGAGGAAGATACAGAGAGAAGAGGAGACCCTGCAGCTCCCTGGGGTTGATCCCCGGTGGCTATTAGGATTCTGTGGCTGCACACGGTTCAGCGAGCCTGCGATGACCTGGGAGCAGAGACCACCAGGGTTAAAGGTCAAAGCTCAGTGAGAACGGATCATTATCTCTAACTGAGAGCACCACTGGGACTGGGTGGCAAGGGGGAGATGCATGGGGGGTGCTCCTCTGGTGGGGGGGGGGGGGGACTTTTCACACCAATGTGATGCCAATACACCGTGAGGAAATGTGTGAAATCAGTGAAATGGTAAATTATAGTCCAAATAATGACACTTCTTTCATGGAAGTCTATTTTATTTTTTGTCTTTCTGCCTATAGCAAAAGTCCTTCTTTGAACATAAAGGGTCTGGGGGGGCGGTTATGAGCATTCCTAGTTTTTGCACTCAAAACCCCCGTTTTTGGTCATGCTGATTGGCAGCCATCATAAGTCTAAAGCCTTCAAATCCTAGTTTTTTCTCGTTTCTTTTCAAAGTTCACTCATTTTGAAACACCTTGCTGTTGGAGATGCGCTCCGGCGTTCCTAACTTCGTGAAGCCGGCGCTGTGAAGACAAGGCGTAACAGGACTCTGTGCGCCTGCGGGCCGTGGCGGAATGCACAGTGTTGTTTTTAGGGGATGCCAGATACAAAGACAGACATTACTGCTACTTAACCCTGATTGAGCCTATTGTCCCGATGATTGCCTCTGTTGTAGCATCTCGTTCTTTGCGGCTGACTGTGCGGTTGATTCCGATGTGAACACACACACACACACACACACACACACACACACACACACACTGAGCGAGGAGTGTTTCCCCGAAGGCAGCTCCAACTGACAAACGACCGGCTGGTGTGGATCTGCTTCCAGGATCAATCAAAGATAGTTTTTCCTTTGACATCTGTCTGTCTAAAGCCGAGTCTTTGCCCACTAAAGGTAGTTTTTCCTTTGACATCTGTCTGTCTAAAGCCGAGTCTTTGCCCACTAAAGGTAGTTTTTCCTTTGACTGCTGTCTGTCTAAAGCCGAGTCTGCATGCGACTAGCATTATGTTAATTCATGAATTGACCACTAAACCTCCGTGTTTCCTGAAATTAATTTGCACAATTATGTTTGCTGAAATCATTGGTGCCCCAGATACAGTTGTATTCACCTTGTGTAGCCCCGCCCACTTGACCCATTGAGTCCCGACTTCCTGTTCAAAACACCGGCTGTTTTACCTGCTCAAACTAGTCTGACTCACCTGGTCAAACCTAGTCTGACTCACCTGGACAAACCTAGCACATAATGAGTCAGACCCGGTTTCTGAGTCACAGGAAGTGTAAACACAATCTGAACTTCCAGTTGTGTCCGCACTTCCTGTTAGTCTCTCAAGCCAGACTCTCTCTTCTACATAAAGTGAATAAGATCAAGATTTGACTCTTTGTCAAATCCTGATTTCGCAAAGCAAAACTTCACTTCACTTCACTTCACTTGTTTGTGCCAAAAATGCATTCAAAACCTCCCTCTAGATTTCACTAATGTCTCCATTTTTCATGTCTTGAAGAAGAGGAAGACATCACAGGCCAAGAAGGGCCGATTCTGAATATGACCAAGACTTCAATGGCACAGGATTGGTATTTCGGGAGGAGCTCTGTCTTCAAAACATGCTACAGTAGGTTCAAGTCATTTGTGCTGGAATCTTTACTTTGTGAACTAGAAGGGCACTCGGAGAGCGCAGACCTCCACCAAGGTTTGTGCTATTATCGCTTGTCCGTGAGTCGGATCTAGATCCATGCTAGTCTTCTGTGATCTGGATCTGTGAAGTTTCATGAAAGTCGTTTTTTTTTTCTCCATAATTCCATAATCCTGCTGACAAACAAGCAAACAAACGGCACCGAATACATAACCTCCTTGCCGGAGGTAATTACAGACATGGCAGTTTTGGTTAAGGGTTAGCACAGGATTAAAATCGCCGACTATGCGTCTCATGCGAAACGGTTTTAAGACGTAAATAACATGATGTGGAACACATAGTCTAACGGGCCAACAGAACACAGAACAGCGAAAATTGCCCGCAGCACCATAAAGCGAGTAGTAAAAATTCCTCTGGTACCCCCTCGTGCCTCGTCTCCTCTGGTCTCCGAGCTCCGGAGAGATCACGCGCTCGACAGTCGTTCATGTGAAGATCTACGCCGCTGGACCTCAGCCAGTGACGCCTCCCTTTGCCTTTTGAGTGCGAGAGAGAGACGACCATTTCCAAGTCAACTCATGTGTTACAAAGCCAAAGGAGGCGCCCAGTAAACGAGAGCTGGGAAAAGGAGTTGGGGCTTTTTAGTCTCACAAGTGGAGGCAGAAGTTCAGGCTTTGTGTGCGAGGTGCCCCCCCTGCCCGCGCTGCCTGGCACGTCAGCGGGCTCCACCGAGCGCGTTGAGAGGCTGGGGAGGGCACGGGGGTCAAGGAGCGAGTCGCAGAGCCCGAGTGAGAGACTAGAGACTGTGATTAAGAGACAAGGATGGTGTCGGAAGTCAGGACAAGAGAGAAACTCCCAAGCGCCTCTGTCCGAATCATTTGGGTATTTATAGTACATTACAATGTAGGGGAATGGATTAATAAAGTGAATTG
Organism: Poromitra crassiceps; assembly: GCF_964638095.1. Classification (NCBI taxonomy): domain Eukaryota; kingdom Metazoa; phylum Chordata; class Actinopteri; order Beryciformes; family Melamphaidae; genus Poromitra; species Poromitra crassiceps. Next base: position 49,549,836 of record NC_139627.1, on the reverse strand, counting down.
AAGTGGTAATCTGCGAGATCCTCTTTTTTTTTGTTTTTACTTTGTTAAAGTAAACCGTGCAAAGCGCTCGCTGTTGTGGTATCTTTGCACGCCACTTCCCAGAAATCACTTGGCAATCAGTGTCTCCAGTAACTGTAACGTCGGTTTCCTTGGCTTTTCTTCTTGATGATGTGTCGGTTTCATTTGATTGCATTTCTTCTCTTTTCTCTCTTTTCTTTGTCTGTTCAGCCATGGCGGCTCACGCTAACTAGCCGCTGCTTCTTCTTCTATTCATTCTAAACAAACCGCCGTCGCATGCTGCCTGGACGCCGTTGAATCACTGTTGTGTAATTGAAAGTTAGAAAGTAGCAATTTGTTGATATGAAAATGTCATGGATTATGACTTTAATGGATTGAGTTTTCCAATTCACTGGTGAAACACAGACACAAACAAGCAGCACACACAGAAATAAACAGTCCCAAGCAGAGGCCCCAGAGAGGCAGAGCCGCCCCAACACCCTCCCCCCTGCAGCTGGAGGATGCGGAGGCGATAAGGGCTGAGCAGGCGCGTCCATCACCCGGACAGCTGCATTGTTTCCTGGGCTACAGGGACGGCTACAGACAGGTACATGGACAGGAGGATCCACGCGCCTCTCTGTCTGATTTACTGTCTGTCTGTCCCCTCTGGGTGTGTTGGGATGCAGGGGGACTCCACCCTGGGCCTCAGACACCCAGAGACACCCAGAGCAGAGCACAGGGCCATGTTAGCGCCGTCACCGCTTGTCAGAAGAACAGCTAGATGATGACTCACTTTCAGCTCTGCCACAGTACACGAGGTACATACCGTAGTACAGTGGCCGACCAGAGGAGGCGCTAACAGTACAGTGTACTTCAGTTGAGTTGACCAAACGCAAAAGACTGAAGACTGAATAGCGAATCAAGTTGGGCAGCGTATGGAATTTGCTCGTTCACTTTTGAGAGATATACGTAAGCCACTCTTGACACAGATGTGCGCGTGGAGATTACATACAAAGTCAATGCAAACGCGTGAGTAGATGTGATTTGGCCCCGGGCGGCGGCGTGAACAACGCGATTTCTGCCCTCACCGTCCGTTCACTCGGGTTGAAATGTTTCAACTTCGGTTCGAGCTGAGGCTCGCACTCATACTTGATGTTCACACAAGACTCCAGTTAGCCTCTGCGAACCTCGCTGTCATTTGCTATTCACCTTATGTAGCCCCGCCCACTTGACCCATTGTACCACGACTTCCTGTTCAAAACGCCGGCTGTTTTACCTGCTCAAACTAGCCTGACCAAACCTAGTTTGACTCACATTATGAGTCAGACTAGGTTTATGAGTCACAGGAAGTGTAAATACAATCGGAAACCTCCGATTGTATCTCTCAAGCCAGACGGTCTCTTCTACATAAGGTGAATAGGCTTTATTTTCTTTATTTTGTTGGGGGGATGGGATGGGGGGCATTTTGTCTTTATTGACAGGACAGTGGGCAGACAGAAGAGGTGAGGAGAGAGAGAGGGGATGACATGCGGCAAAGGACCACGGGGTCGGATTCGAACCCGGGTCAGCCGTGCGAAGGACTGAGCCTTTGTGGTGCGCACTCTACCAGGTGAGCCAGCAGGACGTCCCACTATAGGCAGGTAGTAGGGCTGCTCGGTAAATCGATTTTGAATCGTAATCGAAGTAATTAGTTAGGACGATGTTAAAAAAATGAAAATTGTAAAAGCGATTTTTTTTTAACTAGGGTAATTACGTTACGGCGGGGCGGCTCTCTCTCAATCATGTACATGTGCTGCTACTCGTCCCTTCTCCCCGCTGTAAAGTATCTCTGGAGGCCGTGACTAGTACTGCTGGCTACTAAAGACAGCAGCAATGAACTTATTTCAACACCTCCAAAAAGCAGTGTGTGAGCACTGAGCAGCGTGTTGCACTGCGGGCTGTGCAAGATACCGATTACCACAACACACACGCACATGAACAAAGACGTTATCACCGGACGCTGAAATGTTGCCTTTATAGTTCACACAACAACACGTGAGGCCACTGAGTAACATTACCAGGACTCACCTCCAAAACAGCAAATCCACCAGTTTCAAGTGACTGCAGGTTAGCTAGCAACAGCCATGAAGTTAGGCATAGCAAGTTAGGCTAAAACAGGAAGTTGGGTTGTTCTGCCTTCAGAGTAAAAGCGTAATTTGTCACTCGTGAAAAAAAGAGAGAAAAAGAGCTCTGCAAGACAACAAATGTTTAGACAAGTATAATAGTATAAAAAAATTGAAATCGAAATCGAAAATCGAGTTTTGAGAGAAACAATCGTCAATTTAATTTTTAGGCAAAAATCGAACAGCCCTAGCAGGTAGCATCCAGTATATCATGCTTCCTCTCATCTCAGCAGGTTTGCTTATTAAAGTCTCCTCCCTGAACATATTTCTGCCCCCCTAACCCCCAATACTGAGGTTTCAGATGTACCAAACATCCTGCCAGGCAGCGGTGAGAACCCCACATCTTCTCATGCTTTTTAGTTGGAGTCTTAAAGGTTTGATCTCTCACTGAAGACAATGCCAGGTGTTCAGCGTTAACAAAGGCTCAGGACGGGGCTGGAGGAGGAGGAGGAGGAGGAGGAGGAGGAGGAGGAGGGGGGGACGACGCGCTCTCTCTTCATGTCCACACGGAGCCTCGGTTCAACAACGCACTGAAGTGGAGAGAGAGTGGAGAGAGAGTGGAGTGGGCTCATGTCTTCCAGGAAGTACTCAACAATAATAATAACGTCCTGAGAGGCCAGGGCAGGGCTAATTAAAAGAAAAGCCCTTCTGTCTTGCCCGAGAGAAGGGGTGGGGGGGTAGAGAGAGAGAGAGAGAGAGAGAGATAAGTGAAGAGCAGAGGAGCAGGGGAGGTGGGGGGAGAGAGAGATTGAGAAGAGCAGAGGAGCAGGGGAGGTGGGGGGAGAGAGAGAGAGAAGAGCATGGGAGGTGGGGGAGAGAGAGAGAAGAGCAGGGGAGGTGGGGGGAGAGAGAGAGAGAGGAGAGCATGGGAGGTGGGGGAGAGAGAGAGAAGAGCAGGGGAGGTGGGGGGGAGAGAGAGAGAAGAGCAGGGGAGGTGGGGGAGAGAGAGAGAAGAGCAGGGGAGGTGGGGGAGAGAGAGAGAGAGAGAGAGAGAGAGAGAGAGAAGAGCAGGGGAGGTGGGGGGAGAGAGAGCGAGAGAGAGAGAGAAGAGCAGGGGAGGTGGGGGAGAGAGAGAGAGAGAAGAGCAGGGGAGGTGGGCGGGAGAGAGAGAGAGAGAGAGAAGAGCAGGGGAGGTGGGGGAGAGAGAGAGAGAGAGAGAGAGAGGAGCAGGGGAGGTGGGCGGAGAGAGAGAGAGAGAGAGAAGAGCAGGGGAGGTGGGGGGAGAGAGAGAGAGGGAGAGAGAGAAGAGCAGGGGAGGTGGGAGGAGAGAGAGAGAGAGAGAGAGAGAGAGAGAAGAGCAGGGGAGGTGGGGGGAGAGAGAGAGAGAGAGAGAGAGAGAGAAGAGCAGGGGAGGTGGGGGGAGAGAGAGAGAGGGAGAGAGAGAAGAGCAGGGGAGGTGGGAGGAGAGAGAGAGAGAGAGAGAGAAGAGCAGGGGAGGTGGGGGGGGAGAGAGAGAGAGAGAGAGAGAGAAAGAGCAGGGGAGGTGGGGGCGCTGGATTCAGACAGGAAATTCCAGCAGAAAAAAAAGTTGGCTGGGGTCCTAACTACACAGCACCATGCCAACGGCTACACACAAATGCTCATGCACAAACACACACACACCCCACACACACACACACACACACACACACACACACACGCACACACCACACACACACACACACACACACACACACACACACACACACACACACACACACAACACACACACACACACACACACGCACACCCCACACACACACACACACACACACACACACACAGGCTCTGAGTTGTTCTGCGTTGCACTCGCGGGTAAGCAACCGTCAGGAGTAAGTGGTAGCTAGGGAGGTAGCACACAATTTGTTACTATGAAGTTCAAAAGAAATATAAAGGCCTGCCTTCAAACACACACGCACACACACACGCACACACACACACACCAGCACACTGCAGCGAGTGTTATGCTGGAGGTGAATAACGCGTGTGTGTTTAGCCTAATCCAGGACTGGAGCCGTGCACACACAACATGAAACCTGCAGGTTTAGCTCGCAAGAAGTGGCTTCCTCCCGGGCCCAGCGCACGGGGCGAGCCACGGCGACAGAGGGATTATAGGGCCTTCACAGCCGAGCACGTAACCGCCGCCGCGTATGAAAGGAAGTGTTAACAGAGTGGCTGGTTTGTTTGGAACAGCCCTCGGGGAGGTCAAACCAGCTCCAGTTTTATTGATAGCGGGGATTTTGGGCAGAAGGTAAGTGGATTAGGACATCGGGCGGAAATTCATTAGATCCCTGTGAACTCGGTGGAAAGTCGTGCGTGTGTTATGACGTGCCACGTATCCAGCGCTCCCTCACGCGCGCCCGGGAGGACGGAGACAGTTGTTGTTGTCAGCGCGGCCCCGCTTCAGACGTTTACATGCAGGCGGCTCTGTAAAGTGAGCACTTGAAGTCTGTAAGCTTTTTATAGTGCATTAGGAAATCACAAGTTTATATTTCAAACGGAACAGTGTCCATTAGACGGCCGTGGTGTCTTGGCGTTGTGTTGTGAACATCTCGCAGGGCCTCCTCTCCTCTCCTCCCTCCTCTCCTCTCCCCTCCCCCCCTCTCCTCTCCTCTCCTCTCCTCTTCTCTCCTCTCCTCTCATCTCCTCCCTCCTCTCCTCTCCCTCCTCTCCCCTCCTCTCCCCTCCTCTCCTCTCCTCTTCTCTCCTCTCATCTCCTCTCCTCCCCTCCTCTCCTCTCCTCTTCTCTCCTCTCCCCTCCTCTCCCCTCCTCTCCACTCCTCCTCTCCCCTCCTCTCCCCTCCTCTCCACTCCTCCTCTCCCCTCCTCCTCTCCCCTCCCCTCCTCTCCTCTCCTCTCCTCCCCTCCCCTCCCCTCCTCTCCTCTCCTCTCCTCTCCCCTCCTCTCCTCTCCTCTCCTCTCCTCTCCCCTCCTCTCCCCTCCCCTCTCCTCTCCTCTCCTCTCCCGGTGTGTTTACACGGCTCCTTCAGACCCAGCTGGCTCCTCTCCTCTGCCATCAGTCTCTGTCAAATCTGCACGCCCGCCTCAGCCAATCACTCGTCTGGCTCAGCGTCAGCCCCCCCCCCCCCCACCCGAACGCTCCGCCAGCACGATCCATCACCTCCGCTACACGGCGCCGGCCCGCCTCTGCTAATTGTTCGAAGGCCGGAGCGCTACAGAGACCTTAGCTCACCTGTGGTGTGAGCGCTACAGAGACCTTAGCTCACCTGTGATGCCGTCAGCTAGAGGTACTTACTTCCGAGGGAGACGGAAAGGCTCCACGGGAATAGCGCTGGTGTTGTGCAAAAAAAAAAACGTACATCTCCAGGGTTGGGCATCGAGAAGCGGTTCAATTTGGAACCGGTTCCAAAATTCGGATTCCAAAGGAATTGAAATTGAAATTTTGATTCTGCGTATTAATTCCTAGATAAATTTTGCATGCAGTACATACTTGAAATTTGTTATGTTCCCACCCGAACATAAGTCACTTAATATGTTCGGCGGACCGCTAAATTTAAAATTGTATACAAAAAAAGTATACACTGCTGATGTTTACAAAAGCTCATAATAAATGACAAGCAGTGTTATGATAATGTGAATATGACTGAATATGACTTGTGTAATGGTTTCAAATATATATTTCTGTGAAATAAGTACAGTATGTAACCTGTTTTGACCGCGCCCTCAAAGAATCGAATTGAGAATCGTTAAGAACCGGAAATCGATGGAATGGAAACAGCTTTCTTTTTAGATTGTGGACCATGCTTTTTTTAACTGAAGGTTAAGGCTGGGCGTCGGGCATTTAGCATGTAGCCTGTGCGTGTGATGTTAGCATGCGGGTAGTGCCGTGTGTAGCCTGTGTGTGTGATGTTAGCATGCGGGTAGTCCCGTGTGTAGCCTGTGTGTGTGATGTTAGCATGCGGGTAGTGCCGGGTGTAGCCTGTGTGTCTATGTGTGTGTGTGATGTTAGCATGCGGGTAGTGCCGGGTGCAGCCTGTGCGCGTATGTGTGTGTGTGATGTTAGCATGCGGGTAGTGCCGGGTGTAGCCTGTGTGTGTATGTGTGTGTGTGATGTTAGCATGCGGGTAGTGCCGGGTGTAGCCTGTGTGTGTGTATGTGTGTGTGATGTTAGCATGCGGGTAGTGCCGGGTGTAGCCTGTGTGTGTATGTGTGTGTGTGATGTTAGCATGCGGGTAGTGCCGGGTGCAGCCTGTGCGCGTATGTGTGTGTGTGATGTTAGCAATGCGGGTAGTGCCGGGTGTAGCCTGTGTGTGTATGTGTGTGTGTGATGTTAGCATGCGGGTAGTGCCGGGTGTAGCCTGTGTGTGTGTATGTGTGTGTGTGTGTGTGTGTGATGTTAGCATGTGGTAGTGCCGGGTGTAGCCTGTGTGTCTATGTGTGTGTGTGATGTTAGCATGCGGGTAGTGCCGGCTGTAGCCTGTGTGTGTATGTGTGTGTGTGATGTTAGCATGTGGGTAGTCCCAGGTGTAGCCTGTGTGTGTGTGTGTATGTGTGTGTGTGAGATGTTAGCATGCGTGTAGTGCCGGGTGTATCCTGTGTGTGTACTGTATGTGTGTGTGTGATGTTGGCATGCGGGTAGTGCCGGTTGTAACCTGTGTGTGTGTGTGTGTGTGTGTGATGTTATCATGCGGGTAGTGCCGGGTATAGCTTGTGTGTATATGTGTGCGTGTGATGTTAGCATGCGTGTAGTGCCGTGTGTAGCCTGTGTGTTGTGTGTGATGTTAGCATGCGGATAGCGTGGGCTAGCAAGGTGGCAGGTGAGCGTCTCTCTGTGAAGACTGATGAGGTGTGGGGATAATCAGCTACCTGTGTAGACTTCTGATTTATCGCCTGGCCGCTTCGCCGCCCCGCGCAGAGCACAGGTGTGGGCACGATTACGTAATTACTGCAGCGCGTTTCGTTGTCGTCACGGCGACGGTAAAAAAAAACAACGACGAATAAACCAGTTGCTGAATTAGGAGGAAGATGTGTTGTGTGTGAAAACGTGTGTTGTAAATGCATAGGAGCACTGTGAGTGGAAGACTTGAGGACTTGACACTTTATAGTGATCATCTGCCGTTCGGACACAACCTTATGAAACGAGACTGATCACTGATTGGTGGACCGATCCAGTCCACCAATCCGCTCCTCGTTGTCCGAGCGGCGATCGCTTATTGCTTCATCGTGACAAAGTGCAAACACAGCGATCAAGCAGATTCTCCCCTCGCTTCAAACGAGGGCAACTGTCGCGCCGCAGCAGAGCTCCCCTCTGTCTCGTGTGACCTCCGCCCCCCTCGGCCACAGCTGACGGAGAGACTGCCAGTTCACACAAAGAGTGTCCTCAGCGCCGATGACGCCATGCTCAGCGCAAGCTCAGCACCCCCCCCCCCCCCCCCCCACAGCGCTTGTAAACAGGCCTATTTTTTTTTTTTTTTTTTTAAGGAACGAGGGGAAAGACAGAGGAAATAGCCAAAACAGAACACATTGTGTGGGAGAATGGGGGGCAGCTCACATCAATCTAAAGCCGTCTCAGCTGGGGGGGTCACCCTGAGGTGAGACCCCCCCCCCCACCCCCACCCCCCCCACCCCAGCACCACCCCCCCCCACTCCCACACCCCGGGGAGACTGCTCTCCAGGCCCGGGCGGGAGGGCTGCGGAGTCTCTGCCTCCGGGACGGAACTGGCCTGGTCTCTATCAAAACTGCCACGCTGAGTCCGTTCAAATGCGTCTGTGTTCATAACGCAACCCTACACAAAACATTTTTTTTGCCCTTTTTGAACCACGCAGGCGCAATGTTATTTATGACAAAGGCGGATTTTGGCCTGAAAGAGCAGAGGTAAATTCTTCTTGAGGGGGCTTTAAAAATAATTCACGTTAAAATAATTGACGTCCATAAAATAATGTGTTTATATCCAGGAGTAGGGCTGTTTTATTAAACAAACAACTCTGTCTGACAGCCATTACTTTCATATAGTGACATAAATAGCGCCACAGTTTACAGTAGCCATAGACACACAGGGGCCATTTGGGGCAGTGTGAGAACGGCTAAGGTGCTAGCGGAGCCACTAATCTCCCTTTGAAAGCCCTGATGTTTTTGAAAGATAAACCTGCCTTCTGGAGGAACCAAGACCTGCTCTGTGTTCAGCGGGCCTTTCACAACACAGGGCAGGACGCCTTAAGTGCAGGCCTTGGCGTTCTCCGGTCATCTACCTCGATTAGATAAGACTGGCCCGTTTGCACACGCACGCGCGCACGTGCACATGTGCGCACAGCACACACACCACACACACACACACACACACACACACACACACACACACACACACACCCACGGAGCTCAAGGATCACAATCTTACACACCTCCTCCGACGCTGGCCTCTTTCTCGGGGCAGGATTCAGCGTGGAAGCCATCTCACTCAGGGACTTTGTCTTGAAGCACTAACAAGAAACAGCTGTGCGGCAGGTCAGAGGGCCTCTGACCAACCGGATTGGCTCTCAGGTGATTTCCGTTACTCAGGTCCGTTACAGCGGCCCTGCTCTCTCTCTCTTTGTCAACTGGCCCTCAGTTTGGGGCCCAAGTTCTACAATAGAGCCATATGAAATCAGTCCCCCCCCCCCCCCCCCCAAAATTATGTTTTTCATCAATTAGGCGTTAGGAGTGATATATATATATATATATAGCACTACTTGGCTCCCTCAGACAGCCTCTTCGACATGTTTCTCAAGGTGAAAACAAAGTAAGTTCCACGCAAGGCCGACCCCCCCCCCCCCCCCCCGGTCTCAAAACACCCAATCGAAAACGTAATCATTTCTCTAGGCCTATTTAACAATTACGAAATCATTTAGGTGACTACGATCATTAGATCTACTTCTTATTTTGATAATTAGGCCTACTTTGATCAATTTCAGCCAAATTATGGAAAATTCTGCAATATTCCATGTTTTACAGTTGATTCCATTTTGATCACCAAATTCCATGATTCCGTCTGTTTCTTCCATTTTGTGGAAATCATATGGCCCTATTCCACAAGGCAGAGGCACACTTGTTGATATTGGTCGTTGTAACTGATATACAGACTACAGTACTTGATATTGGTCGTTGTAACTGATATACAGACTACAGTACTTGATATTGGTTGTTGTAACTGATATACAGACTACAGTACTTGATATTGGTTGTTGTAACTGATGATATATTATACAGACTACAGTACTTGTGGCAGCAGATGCCTGCTGGTTCGAGTGGCGCCCCACAGCCAAGGAGAAGCAAGTTCAATCCCCGTAACAGCAGTTTGTCCTGTGGCAGTGTCCTCGAGCAAGACAATCAACACTCAAGTGCAAGTCGGTCTGGATAAGAACACCAGAATGCCAAAACTGTAAAGATGCAACAAATGTGAATGTGATAATGATGGTTATAGACAACATACTGTATTTGACCCAAATGTAGGACAGAAAACAAACCCCCATTTGTGTTGCTGTTTACTGTGAATTATTCTCTGTGTAAATTCCTAATGTGCTCTAAAACGCCGTAGACGTCGGTATGCCTGCTGACTCCTTCCTCTCAAATGAAGCAGTGGCCATCTGTTGTTGTTGCAGCTAGCTGGACCCAGCAAACTCATGTCAGCCACCCGACCCAAAAAAAAACCCACCCCCTAAAGTATCCGTCGGCCACAAGCCCCGCCCACACTCGGAAAAGGCCAGTGATTTACGAACCGACTTCATTTTATAGCGTTTTAACAGCGCAGTCTCGCACTGCCAGTGTCGAACACCCCCCCCCCCCCCCCACACACACACACACACAGCAGCCACACAGATAATGAACTGCGGGGAGACATTTCCCATTCGCCCCCCCCCCCGTCTCGCTCTCTCAGATTAGGCTCTTAATTGGAGCATCCGGGTTGGTTTATACAGAAGCAGTGAGGGAAGGGAATGTCCAAGCTCAGCATGGAAGACCAGACCGACGGCCGCAAAGAGGACAGGGCAGGGGGGAGGGGTGCAGAGGAGGAGGGAGGGGTGCAGAGGAGGAGGGAGGGTGCAGAGGAGGAGGGAGGGTGCAGAGGAGGAGGGAGGGGTGCAGGGTGCAGAGGAGGAGGGAGGGTGCAGAGGAGGAGGGAGGGGTGCAGGGGAGGGAGGGTGCAGAGGAGGAGGGAGGGGTGCAGGAGGGAGGGTGCAGAGGAGGAGGGAGGGGTGCAGAGGAGGAGGGAGGGTGCAGAGGAGGAAGGAGGGGTGCAGAGGAGGAGGGAGGGTGCAGAGGAGGAAGGAGGGGTGCAGAGGAGGAGGGAGGGTGCAGAGGAGGAGGGAGGGTGCAGAGGAGGAGGGAGGGGTGCAGAGGAGGAGGGATGGTGCAGAGGAGGAGGGAGGGGTGTAGAGGAGGAGGGAGGGGTGCAGAGGAGGAGGGAGGGGTGCAGAGGAGGAGGGAGGGGTGCAGGAGGGAGGGTGCAGAGGAGGAGGGAGGGGTGCAGAGGAGGAGGGAGGGTGCAGAGGAGGAGGGAGGGGTGCAGGAGGGAGGGTGCAGAGGAGGAGGGAGGGGTGCAGAGGAGGAGGGAGGGTGCAGAGGAGGAGGGAGGGTGCAGAGGAGGAGGGAGGGGTGCAGAGGAGGAGGGAGGGTGCAGAGGAGGAGGGAGGGGTGCAGAGGAGGAGGGAGGGGTGCAGAGGAGGAGGGAGGGTGCAGAGGAGGAGGGATGGTGCAGAGGAGGAGGGAGGGGTGTAGAGGAGGAGGGAGGGGTGCAGAGGAGGAGGGAGGGGTGCAGAGGAGGAGGGAGGGGTGCAGGAGGGAGGGTGCAGAGGAGGAGGGAGGGGTGTAGAGGAGGAGGGAGGGGTGCAGAGGAGGAGGGAGGGTGCAGAGGAGGAGGGAGGGGTGCAGAGGAGGAGGGAGGGGTGCAGAGGAGGAGGGAGGGGTGTAGAGGAGGAAGGAGGGGTGTAGAGGAGGAGGGAGGGGTGCAGAGGAGGAGGGAGGTGTGCAGAGGAGGAGGGAGGGGTGCAGAGGAGGAGGGAGGGGTGCAGAGGAGGAGGGAGGGGGGCCACAGTGGACAATAGAGCAGCATTCTTCACTTGAGCTTGTTTGCTGTAGGACAGAGGGGCTGTTTACGAAGCGAGCAACCTGTGTTACGGCTCATTGATACTCCATTTTCATACGTAAACAGATGCGTCCGTTTCAAACGTTATTATCGTCACTGCCCGCATACTTCCATGCGTCTTTCACGTTGGTGTCATGTTAAGCAATACATCCACCAGTGGGCAGTAGAGAGTCAAATGTATGAGTGTGTATGTGGTTTTGCTGCATTTCATGCGTGTCTGTAAGCTTTCAGATGATGGACAGAAAATGCACGAAATGAACGCAGAGTACAGACAAGGTACTACTGACAAGGCTCTGTCGTCATGTAAACTGAAGGCCAAAACGCCGCCGTTTTATCCAGAAATTGTTCTTGTATAAACAGGGCCTGAAACACCATCTTGTCTTCTCCAACATCTCCTGTGGTCCAGGTAGCAAAACAATAACAAGCCCAACTGGGCTTCAGGCTGGACTGAAGGAAGGAGTGAGTGGGTGGAGGAAGGGTGGATGGATGGAGTGACGTGAGCGGGTGGAGGGGGGGTGGATGGATGGAGTGAGTGGAGAAGAGGAGGAGGAGACAGGCACAGAGTCAACAATAGCATGAGTTAAAAGAGCTAACCTCTGTGATCTGCCAAGTAAACACACTGTGTGTTTCTGTTCTCTCTCTCCCCTGGAGTGCCTGGGTTAGTGAAGGAGACCTCAGGCGGAGAAGCTCCTCCTAAACACTGACATCTCCATCAGAGGCCCATAGAGTATATTAGCAGGCTGGTGTCTGCCTGCACCCAGCAGGTCTCTCTGCATCTCCATCAGAGGCCCATAGAGTATATTAGCAGGCTGGTGTCTGCCTGCACCCAACAGGTCTCTCTGCATCTCCATCAGAGGCCCATAGAGTATATTAGCAGGCTGGTGTCTGCCTGCACCCAACAGGTCTCTCTGCATCTCCATCAGAGGCCCATAGAGTATATTAGCAGGCTGGTGTCTGCCTGCACCCAGCAGGTCTCTCTGCATCTCCATCAGAGGCCCATAGAGTATATTAGCAGGCTGGTGTCTGCCTGCACCCAGCAGGTCTCTCTGCATCTCCATCAGAGGCCCATAGAGTATATTAGCAGGCTGGTGTCTGCCCGCACCCAGCAGGTCTCTCTGCATCTCCATCAGAGGCCCATAGAGTATATTAGCAGGCTGGTGTCTGCCTGCACCCAGCAGGTCTCTCTGCATCTCCATCAGAGGCCCATAGAGTATATTAGCAGGCTGGTGTCTGCCTGCACCCAACAGGTCTCTCTGCATCTCCATCAGAGGCCCATAGAGTATATTAGCAGGCTGGTGTCTGCCTGCACCCAGCAGGTCTCTCTGCATCTCCATCAGAGGCCCATAGAGTATATTAGCAGGCTGGTGTCTGCCTGCACCCAACAGGTCTCTCTGCATCTCCATCAGAGGCCCATAGAGTATATTAGCAGGCTGGTGTCTGCCTTCACCCAACAGGGCTCTCTGCATCTCCATCAGAGGCCCATAGAGTATATTAGCAGGCTGGTGTCTGCCTGCACCCAACAGGTCTCTCTGCATCTCCATCAGAGGCCCATAGAGTATATTAGCAGGCTGGTGTCTGCCTGCACCCAGCAGGTCTCTCTGCATCTCCATCAGAGGCCCATAGAGTATATTAGCAGGCTGGTGTCTGCCTTCACCCAACAGGGCTCTCTGCATCTCCATCAGAGGCCCATAGAGTATATTAGCAGGCTGGTGTCTGCCTGCACCCAACAGGTCTCTCTGCATCTCCATCAGAGGCCCATAGAGTATATTAGCAGGCTGGTGTCTGCCTGCACCCAACAGGGCTCTCTGCATCTCCATCAGAGGCCCATAGAGTATATTAGCAGGCTGGTGTCTGCCTGCACCCAGCAGGTCTCTCTGCATCTCCATCAGAGGCCCATAGAGTATATTAGCAGGCTGGTGTCTGCCTGCACCCAACAGGGCTCTCTGCATCTCCATCAGAGGCCCATAGAGTATATTAGCAGGCTGGTGTCTGCCTGCACCCAGCAGGTCTCTCTGCATCTCCATCAGAGGCCCATAGAGTATATTAGCAGGCTGGTGTCTGCCTGCACCCAACAGGTCTCTCTGCATCTCCATCAGAGGCCCATAGAGTATATTAGCAGGCTGGTGTCTGCCTGCACCCAGCAGGGCTCCCTGCACAAAAACACTCCTTTATAGGAACGCTTGTGAGTGACTATGTTTTGGAAACTGTCTGTGTTTTTCCAAATGCAGAAAGGTACACTTTGTTTGAGAGGCCAAAACGTTTTTTTTTGGAATATCAAACTGCATAAAATAATCCTCCCTCCACTATATCAGTGCTGAATGACATAAATTCCTGGGGTCATTCAGTGCCAGAGATCTTATATTCAGTCAAGAGATGTCTCTCCTCCCCGCAGTGAAAGTGATGTAAGGGGAAAAGCCTGCATCTTTCTGTCTGGGGGGGCGGCTGAAATGTTTACTTGGCCGTAATGCAAGTATGGAAGTCAAATAAACAAGGGGCCCTACGAGTAACACATGTCTCTTTCATCAGTCCCTCACTGGCATCAGGGTCGAATCGCTTAAGGAGGAGCGGAGGAGGAGAGAAGCAGCTTGCTCTGTTAGTCTACATGTCTGTCTTATGGTGTGGAGGACAGAAGCAGCTTGCTCTGTTAGTCTACATGTCTGTCTTATGGTGAGGAGGACAGAAGCAGCTTGCTCTGTTAGTCTACATGTCTGTCTTATGGTGAGGAGGACAGAAGCAGCTTGCTCTGTTAGTCTACATGTCTGTCTTATGGTGAGGAGGACAGAAGCAGCTTGCTCTGTTAATCTACATGTCTGTCTTATGGTGTGGAGGACAGAAGTAGCTTGCTCTGTTAGTCTACATGTCTGTCTTATGGTGAGGAGGACAGAAGCAGCTTGTTCTGTTAGTCTACATGTCTGTCTTATGGTGAGGAGGACAGAAGCAGCTTCCTCTGTTAGTCTACATGTCTGTCTTATGGTGAGGAGGAGAGAAGCAGCTTGTTCTGTTAGTCTACATGTCTGTCTTATGGTGAGGAGGACAGAAGCAGCTTCCTCTGTTAGTCTACATTTCTGTCTTATGGTGAGGAGGAGAGAAGCAGCTTGCTCTGTTAGTCTACATGTCTGTCTTATGGTGTGGAGGACAGAAGCAGCTTGCTCTGTTAGTCTACATGTCTGTCTTATGGTGAGGAGGACAGAAGCAGCTTCCTCTGTTAGTCTACATTTCTGTCTTATGGTGAGGAGGAGAGAAGCAGCTTGCTCTGTTAGTCTACATGTCTGTCTTATGGTGAGGAGGACAGAAGCAGCTTGTTCTGTTAGTCTACATGTCTGTCTTATGGTGAGGAGGACAGAAGCAGCTTCCTCTGTTAGTCTACATTTCTGTCTTATGGTGAGGAGGAGAGAAGCAGCTTGCTCTGTTAGTCTACATGTCTGTCTTATGGTGTGGAGGAGAGAAGCAGCTTGCTCTGTTAGTCTACATGTCTGTCTTATGGTGTGGAGGAGAGAAGCAGCTTGCTCGTGGAGGAGAGAAGCAGCTTGTGGTGGAAAGCTCTTGAGTGCACAAGACCCAGAGCAACTGAGAGATATTCAAACACAGAGAGCAGCTATGGTCTCAAGGCCATCTGAGTTCATGTGCAAACAGCAGTGGTGTAGTACTCGAGTCCAGGACTCAGACTCCAGTCCCACAATCCTGGACTCATTTTCAGGACCTGTGACTGGACTTGGACTTGAGCACTGATGACTCGGACTTGGACTCGGGCTTTCGTGCATTCAGACTCGGAAGTTGGAGACTCGGACTTGTTAATTGATAAAGGCTGTATTTTTTTGGTTTTGTTCGTTTTTTTTGTAATAGGCCCTAATCATTTGCCATTTAGATATTGATAGCTATATTAATACCATGATATTATTCGATCTCGTGCAAGGGCGGGCACGTGGGTTCCACCTACGTGTGGATTTCACGCTCACGTTCAGTGACTCCAGACTCAAACTCGGGATGGGACTCGTAATGGGGACTCGAGACTTGACTCGGACTCAGGATATACAGACTCAACTACAACACTGACAAACACAAGAAAGTTTCTTTTTCTGCAGAGGTTTACTCCACATCCACTAACCTTGGTTGTGCTTCTGTGTGCGTCTGCGTATGTGTATGTGTGTGTGTGTGTGTCTGTGTGTGTGTGTGTGTGTGTGTGTGTGTGTGTGTGTGTGTGTGTGCGTGTGTGTGTGTCTGTGTGTGTGTGTGTGTGTGCGCGTGTCTATGTGGCTCCTGCCAGTTGACAGCAGGGCAGTTGAAGCCTCTTCAGACTCCAGAGACGAGAGCAAGTGTCCAGGACATTACCGTAGTCAGCACAACAGAGCCCAGGCCTCCAGATAAGGGCTCGTTTGTCACGGGGGGGTGCTGCGGTGACAAACAGCGCGCATTGTGCGATAAAATTAGCCGTCACACCCGCTTCCCCTGTGTGACGCTGCCAGAAGCTGAGTCACCTCAGGGTACGCCTGTGGGGGAAAGAAGCTGAGTCACCTCAGGGTACGCCTGTGGGGGAAAGAAGCTGAGTCACCTCAGGGTACGCCTGTGGGGGAATCTCCTCTATCTGGATACGTGGTCAGGAAGGGCTCTCAATCACCACCAGTTGTGTAATAACCTTTATTTTTCCTTGAAAGGGTTTATCGTCTTTCTGTAGAATCATATTCTGAAGGAATAATGATATTGATGTCACGTTAAATCTGTTGTCTAAATTAATGGTAAAACGCAAATACTGATTAAAATCTCTCACAAAATGAGATCGGAAACAACAACATAGCTGAAAATTTGAGTTTCATCATACTGTGGAGTTCAACGCAATTAACACCAATTGAATTGCTTCACATATGATTTCGCACTAACATGTTGTTGCAGATATCGATATGGAGTGGTATCGAAATAATTCCTGAGGATTATAGTTTTGTCCATATCGCCCCAGCCCTACATTTGCTGGGGATCCATGCTTGTTTTCCGTGCTGGCCTGCTGCACATTGACACAGTTACACACATTGACACTGGGGAGCTGCCCGGTCTGGACCACCGGTCTGGACCACAGGTCTCCACTGATGACCACTGATGACCACTGAGCAGCTCTGCCGGGAGCAGTCGCAGGTTTACTAAATGCCCTGCTCAAAGACACCTCAATAGTGTCTGCTGAGGCAGGAGAGAATGTTACGCATTCACTTTGCCTGCCCAGATCTTCCCAGAAGGCCTCTGGATTTTTGAACTGGAAAACCTTTTGGTTACAAGCCCAACATTTAATAGCAGCATCGTATTGCCGTTACTTTTCCCTTTCAGTGAGTGGAAATGAGGACCTGTGCGCTTCTGCGCTTCAACTTGCATTCTTATGTGAATTCAGTTTCTCCATTACAACATACAAAGAAATCACATAAGCGCACATGAAAATTTGCGATTCCTACAGCCGTTCCACTCACGTACATTGATAGGAACAGAAGGCTAATAGGTTGTGCTAATGGCGCACAGCAAATCCGCCATTTTGCCCTGAAAGAGACACCTCTGATTGGCTGTCATGGTTCTATCTGCTGTTGTCCCACTGGCCATTGAGGCTTTCTTCAAGCCAAAATGGCGGCGGCGCTGTTGTCAAACACAAGTCAACTCTTGCCTTCAATACTCTCTGCAAGTAGGAAACAAGCTGTAGAGATTCCCGGGAATAAGGAAATAAAGAAGTCTTGCGCGCGGCTCCGCCGTCTAGACACTGAGCTTTCCCACTGGCTATATGACGATGTCCGGCACTGCCTCTTTGGCCATTTATTTGGATCCTAGACCTTCCACACAGTGAGTACGCTTCACTTTCTGCAACCAGTTCGGCTCCGCCCACGAAAAATACATAACCGTTGTTTGCAAACAAACAAAAAAGGTCTATAGTTACCTTGTGTTGAGCATTTACCGGTTACATCTGACATTTAAAGCGGGCATCAGTATGCAAAGCCAGGCTATAATTGGTAATAGGATTGCACACTGAGGGCCATGCGTGCCGCCATGTTTGGAGTAAAGGCCAGGAGTCAATTTGGGACTCCTCCGCTACGTTTTGTCCGCACAGTCCTTGAAGGCATCTCAACAGCACGGTAAACATTGTCAGGGGGTAGAGGCAGCGCGTGCTGCCCTCTGTCTCCCTCTTCCTCTAAAACACACCGACCCAAACGACCGCCACGGTGGCAGCAGCCTGCTGGAATATTGATCTAAGGCTGGCTGGGTACCCGGCCAGGACAAACACCTTAATTGGTGTAAGTGAAGTCAATCCTGCATGCCTGTGTGTGTGTGTGTACACACTACACACACACACACACACACACACACACACCATGGAACCATGCCCACAAACACACACACACATACAGCCATCTTGAATTGCTGCTCCCAGCCGGCTGCCGTACCAAAGAACTGAACTTTGTTACAGCATAAGGGACATTTTGTTTAGAGAAACTAAGGACATCTACGTGGTGTATTAAGAGGTTGAATTGGTTCAAGTTGTGTTCAATTAAGTTCAATTGAATTATAGGTATTAAGTTAAGTTTCTGTTTGATCTGTGTTTAATCTGCCATGGATCCTGGATGGGACCTGTCCAGGACCAGCCGGCAGTTGAAGGTGGCTGCATCTGTACACCCACATGAGTGCACTGCACACACAGACATAAACACACACATGTACACCCCCTTACTACATGCATTTAGGTGACATCTCAGAACACACTATTTTACTGTAACGCAACTCTAGCAGGAGGAATAGGAGCTACCTGTCACCTCTTAATTGGCTAATTCAACCGTTAACGACAGCTGAAATTACTCAACGCAAGACTCCAAGGTGAGGCCAAATAGAAATCTGTTATTGTGTATGTTTTCACACAGCTTCCACCGTTCATATGGAACTAGTAAAAAGGAAGTGATTTTTACACAGATCCATTGGATCAAAGAATTCCCATCGGCTCGCGGTCTACTTTTCCCCTTTTGCATCTGGACTACATTGTGTTGTGTATTCGCTATAAAGGAGACAGATATACCGTTACAATGTTTCAGTGAATGTGTCAAAACATACAAACGTCAAGAGGAAAGAATCCAGTCCCACGTCGAGGCACATGATCAAGAAGTCAAAGGCTGCTTTCGGTGGGGTCCGAGCGAATGAGAGATGGAATGGAAATGGTGATGACAGCGATACAATCAAGTGAGCCGAACGTAGCTAAAGAATTCAGGTTGTGATTAAGGGCTGAACTCTCTCTCCGTGGTCCCCATGCAACCCGACGCGAGGAGACACGGAGGCTGTGAGCTGTGTGACTCAGCTTACGGCGATGTGGGCCTCATTTCTGAGGTTCCTTAAGCACAAACTTTGTCCATCCAATAAATCCAGGCACAAAGTCGTCATTCATGAAAAATTGATCTATTTGATTAAAAAAAAAACGGTTCATTAAAAGATCAAAATGATTTCTACTCAAATTGTTTTTTTCCCGGAATCGCCTCGTTTTCGCCCCAATTGTAATTGGCCAATTCCTTCTGCTGTCTCGGTCATTGTTCCACCCCCTCTGCCGATCGAGGGGAGGGTTGTAGACTAGCACATGCTTCCTCCGACATGTGAAGTTGCCAGCCGCTTCTTTTCACCTGACAGTGAGGATTTTCACCGGCAGGATGTCCCGACAGGGACTCGCTATTCCCCCTAGTTCCCCTCCCCCCCTGAACAGGCACCCCGACCGACCAGAGGAGGCACTAGTGCAGCGACCAGGATACATACCTGCCTGCAGGTAGGTACTGTATGTGTCCTGGTTGCTGCACTAGGCCAAATGTGCCTGTTTGGACGCCCATCGCCCGACCAAGGCAGAGGTAACACGGGGGCTCAAACCTGCGACCCTCGTGTTGGTAGGCAGGGAATCTACCGCTGTACTACCCAGACCCAGACAGAATGTTATGTTATAATGTTTATTATACATTTCATTCACATTATACAATCTTTTATTATAATAACAGGCCCATGTTTGGTGACCAGTACTTAAGAACTGTGACTATATAGACGATGGCACCGTCTAAGTGTACTCTGTCATTGAGCCCACATCTAAGCTGAAGTACTAGCAGGAACTTTCCATCGCCAGACTCAAATGAAACATTTGGGTAACAAATTGAAGAGACTGTGTGTCAGTAAAAAGTGCACAGGGATGATAGCAGTGGGATTGAATCAAACCTTGATGTGTTGGGGGCCTAAATGAGACAAACCTTCATGTGTTGGGGGGCTAAATGAGACAAACCTTCATGTGTTGGGGGGGCTAAATGAGACAAACCTTGATGTGTTGGGGGGCTAAATGAGACAAACCTTCATGTGTTGGGGGGCTAAATGAGACAAACCTTCATGTGATGGGGGGCTAAATGAGACAAACCTTCATGTGTTGGGGGGCTAAATGAGACAAACCTTCATGTGTTGGGGGGCTAAATGAGACAAACCTTCATGTGTTGGGGGGGCTAAATGAGACAAACCTTCATGTGTTGGGGGGCTAAATGAGACAAACCTTCATGTGTTGGGGGGCTAAATGAGACAAACCTTCATGTGTTGGGGGGCTAAATGAGACAAACCTTCATGTGTTGGGGGGCTAAATGAGACAAACCTTCATGTGTTGGGGGGCTAAATGAGACAAACCTTCATGTGTTGGGGGGCTAAATGAGACAAACCTTCATGTGTTGGGGGGCTAAATGAGACAAACCTTCATGTGTTGGGGGGCTAAATGAGACAAACCTTCATGTGTTGGGGGGCTAAATGAGACAAACCTTCATGTGTTGGGGGGCTAAATGAGACAAACCTTCATGTGTTGGGGGGCTAAATGAGACAAAGTTGCACCCTAAAATGGGAGAGTGTCACATACACTATCTCAGCATCAGCGATGGACGCTATCCAGCAGCCACATAGTGAAGCAATTACAGCATGGACGCGCTCCAATCTCCTGGCTCCAGAGAAAATCCTGCCTAACTAAGTCCTATCTGTTTTATCTGCTCGATCCAAAGAAATGCATCCTTGCTAAACTGGCTTTATAGTCTGTTTCCAGAATTCAATTCCATTCACAAAAAAACACTAGACCTCAATCTAGCCTCGAAGGGAGTTTTTACAGCGCTTTTGTGTGCACTTTTATAAGTGACATGTGTCCATCCGTTCGTAGCCTAAGCCCCTCCCCCGGTGTAGCATGAGGGCCGAAGCCCCTCCCCCCGGCTCCACAAGCGAGCGAGAGAGAGAGAGAGAGAGAGAGAGAGAGCGAGCGAGGTCAAGAGTGAACAGAGAGAGAGCGGAGTGACCTAAAGCTGCCTGCCGCAAACCTCATCGTCAATGCGACAGATTGGATTCGCCGACTAGCTTTGCTAAACTTGCTAACATTCGTTCAAACACATCTCCCTCCGCAACCGACCAACGGATTTCAACGCGGTTTGCACCGTTTGGAATCAGCGTTCAATCTTGTCCTTGTTAACGAAGCTCAGCGGCTTATTGAGCCCATAGTTGCGTACGTAGCGTACGTAGCTTAGTGTGCTAACCCTGCACCGCTTACTTCAGCACCTGGGTGTGATGGGGGGGCGGGGGGGGGAAGGGGGGGGGGCTAAGTAAATGACTAAATGAGCAGAGGCAGACGCGACATGTAAGTCTTTCACTATGTTGATTTAGCTTGATTTCCCCTTCAATAGAAAAAGAGGAAAACAAGCATGTGGCAGCTTTGGTTGGGGACGCTCTCACAGGGCTTTGGGCACACACACACACACACACACACACACACACTGTGGCTGTTGTTTTTGCAAGGTCTTGATTAGAAAGCATCCCCCCCCCCCCCCTCCTTGCCCTCCCTCAAAGCCCCAATCTAGCAGCACATTGAAGTTTTAACAATCCCTGCCTGGCCCTTGATGCTGATGCACATGTGGCACAGATGTGATCTCTCTGTGGGGAGAGGGGGTGCACTGCCACATACTGCCACCGTGTTATTCTTCATCTACGCCACATCAGGCGCCCACTACAAACACCATGTGAAGTCACACTGCACGCTGCGGCTTAGACAGCGGGGGAAATGAATGATGACTCCGGTGAAGACTAGAGACGTCAGTGATATTTGGGGGCTTTTTTTTTTACCCTGTCCCCCAAATAATATTCTCCCAATAGGGAGGATGTGTTGCCAGTAGGGTTGGGTATTGGTTCAAATTTCAAGAATGGATTCGATTCCGATTCACAAGGTTTCCGAATCGATTAATCCCGGTTCGATTCGATTCCGATTCGATTAATTTCAACATCGATTTGGTTAGTGATACTAAAACATGTTTTTGAGCTGTAACCTGAAGTACATGACTGTCCAGTTATGTAACACAGGGGTTGCCAACCTTTTTTGCGCCAAGGACTGGTAGATACATGGGGGGGAAAAGTTGCGGACCGGTTGTCAATTTTAATGGTTTTTGTTACACATATATTTACTCACCAGGTGGTGACAAAGGGTAAATAACAGCCTTTTCATCTGTCAGTAAAGACACTTTCACAATTATGCACAGTGATTTGATTTCAGCCTATATCATTTCTAAAAGTAGATATTAATGATCAAACATTTCCATTTATGTAGCCTACAGTATTTATATTTTTGTTTAAACTACAAACATAAATAAACGTCAACTTGAAACTATGTTTCAACTACCACACACAGCCTATAATATTATAGCCTATGTTTATTAAAAAAAAGAAAAAAAAATTAAATTAAAAAAATCGATCTCTGGACATATGAATCGATAACAAAGGATTAAAATAAAAATCGATTAGAAATCGGAGAATCTATTTTTTTTACCCAGCCCTAGTTGCCAGCACAGACCCCCCAATAACATACAGTGCAGTGGCTGCCACCTTGAAGTGCCACTCCCAGCCGGCTGCCATACCAAAGAACTGAACTTTGTAACACCATGAGGGACATGGCTTTAGATAAACTAAGGACATCTCTCTTAAGAGGTTGAACTGGGTTAAGTTAAATTAAGTTTAAGTAGTTACATTAAGTTTAAGTAGTTCAATTATGTGATCAACATCAAGGATCAGCCGGCAATTCAAGGTGGCTGCAGCTGTAATAGTCTAAGGAATATTTAACCTTAAAATAAATTAAAATGTAATCTGATATCTACTCATTCTACTCACTCATTTCAGTTGAAACCTCACTGAAGTTTGTAGGACCACCAAACACACAGCGGGTTACCTGCAGTTCAGTCTCAGCCTTCTCCCAAACTATTGAAGTTAACAGGGCCATCTCTTCCTACAGCTCCTAAATCAGCCAAAATTCCCATCCAATAGCAAAAAGTGCCTTCGGAATCCGGGGTGCTTAGAGCTGTAGGATGCACTCTAGTGGAACTGCCAGTGAGGAAAATATGCTTTTGGACCCATATCGCATTTGTTTTGCACAAAACATAAAAATAAAAGAAAAAGATGTAAAAAGATGTCCGTCAATATTTTGTGAGAAAGCTGAGATGGAGCTACGTAGGTGCCTCAGTGGAGTTCTGA
>NC_139627.1:49510025-49526916 GCF_964638095.1 Poromitra crassiceps | reverse complement strand
GCGGGTAGTGCCGTGTGTAGCCTGTGTGTGTGATGTTAGCATGCGGGTAGTGCCGTGTGTAGCCTGTGTGTGTGTGATGTTAGCATGCGGGTAGTCCCGTGTGTAGCCTGTGTGTGTGATGTTAGCATGCGGGTAGTGCCGTGTGTAGCCTGTGTGTGTGATGTTAGCATGCGGGTAGTGCCGGGTGTAGCCTGTGTGTGTGATGTTAGCATGCGGGTAGTGCCGTGTGTAGCCTGTGTGTGTGATGTTAGCATGCGGGTAGTGCCGTGTGTAGCCTGTGTGTGTGATGTTAGCATGCGGGTAGTGCCTGGTGTAGCCTGTGTGTCTATGTGTGTGTGTGATGTTAGCATGCGGGTAGTGCCGTTGTGTAGCCTGTGTGTGTGATGTTAGCATGCGGGTAGTCCCGTGTGTAGCCTGTGTGTGTGATGTTAGCATGCGGGGTAGTGCCGTGTGTAGCCTGTGTGTGTGATGTTAGCATGCGGGTAGTGCCGGGTGTAGCCTGTGTGTCTATGTGTGTGTGTGATGTTAGCATGCGGGTAGTGCCGGGTGTAGCCTGTGCGTGTATGTGTGTGTGTGATGTTAGCATGCGGGTAGTGCCGGGTGTAGCCTGTGTGTGTATGTGTGTGTGTGATGTTAGCATGCGGGTAGTGCCGGGTGTAGCCTGTGTGTGTATGTGTGTGTGTGATGTTAGCATGTGGTGTGGGTAGTGCCTAGGGGTGTCACGATACACTCAGTTCACGATACGATACGTATCACGATACTGGGTTCACGATAACGATACGATACGATACGATTTTAACAATATTTTTTTAAACTTGAATAATGACAATATATGACTGGAAAAGTAGTATTTTATTTGAAATGCACAAATACAAAACATGCTGTTGTGGGAAATTGTTATTACAATAACAACTAGAAAAAACATGAGATTGGAGATAAGGCTTATCTTGAAATAGAATGAGTTACACCGTCACTTAGATTTACTTTGAACTAAAAGGTTTCTCAGCAGTATAAATTCTCATTATGCATCTTCAGTTTTTCTTCAAACTCAAACAACAAGACTTTTCTTAATCTATTTTTTATGCATCTTCAGTTTTTCCTGTCAAGTAAACAGTTTTGCCAGAAACTCAATTGAATGGTTTCTCTCCTGTATAACTTCTCATGTGTCTCTTCAGAGACTTGTTCAACTGAACTACTTTCCACACATTGAACTTCAACAAACAAAGACTACTTTGTCTATTTAAAAAAAAAAAAAAAAAAGAAAAAAAACTTTTTTTTTTTTTTGCGATATGAGATTTCATCTCAACGATACATATCGTGACGTTTTACTATCGCGAAATTTCGTGGGACGATATATTGTGACACCCCTAGTAGTGCCAGGTGTAGCCTGTGTGTGTGTGTGTGTGTGTGTGTGTGTATGTGTGTGTGTGAGATGTTAGCATGCGTGTAGTGCCGGGTGTATCCTGTGTGTGTACTGTATGTGTGTGTGTGATGTTGGCATGCGGGTAGTGCCGGTTGTAACCTGTGTGTGTGTGTGTGTGTGATGTTATCATGCGGGTAGTGCCAGGTATAGCTTGTGTGTATATGTGTGTGTGTGATGTTAGCATGCGTGTAGTGCCGTGTGTAGCCTGTGTGTGTGTGATGTTAGCATGCGGATAGCGTGGGCTAGCAAGGTGGCAGGGTGAGCGTCTCTCTGTGAAGACTGATGAGGTGTGGGGATAATCAGCTACCTGTGTAGACTTCTGATTTATCGCCTGGCCGCTTCGCCGGCCCGCGCAGAGCACAGGTGTGGGCATGATTACGTAATTACTGCAGCGCGTTTCGTTGTCGTCACGGCGACGGTAAAAAAAAACCAACAACGAATAAACCAGTTGCTGAATTAGGAGGAAGATGTGTTGTGTGTGAAAACGTGTGTTGTAAATGCATAGGAGCACTGTGAGTGGAAGACTTGAGGACTTGACACTTTATAGTGATCATCTGCCGTTCGGACACAACCTTATGAAACGAGACTGATCACTGATTGGTGGACCGATCGCTTATTGCTTCATCATGACAAAGTGCAAACACAGCGATCAAGCAGATTCTCCCCTCGCTTCAAACGAGGGCAACTGTCGCGCCGCAGCAGAGCTCCCCTCTGTCTCGTGTGACCTCCGGCCCCCTCGGCCACAGCTGACGGAGAGACTGCCAGTTCACACAAAGAGTGTCCTCAGCGCCCGATGACGCCATGCTCAGCGCAAGCTCAGCACCCCCCCCCCCCCACACACCCCCCCCCCCCACAGCGCTTGTAAACAGGCCTTTTTTTTTTTTAAGGAACGAGGGGAAAGACAGAGGAAATAGCCAAAACAGAACACATTGTGTGGGAGAATGGGGGGCAGCTCACATCAATCTAAAGCCGTCTCAGCTGGGGGGGTCACCCTGAGGTGAGAGCCCCCCCCCCCCCCCCCACTCCCACACCCCGGGGAGACTGCTCTCCAGGCCCGGGCGGGAGGGGCTGCGGAGTCTCTGCCTCCGGGACGGAACTGGCCTGGTCTCTATCAAAACTGCCACGCTGAGTCCGTTCAAATGCGTCTGTGTTCATAACGCAACCCTATACACAAAACATTTTTTTTTGCCCTTTTTGAACCACGCAGGCGCAAATGTTATTTATGACAAAGGCGGACTTTGGCCTGAAAGAGCAGAGGTAAATTCTTCTTGAGGGGGCTTTAAAAATAATTCACGTTAAAATAATTGACGTCCATAAAATAATGTGTTTATATCCAGGAGTAGGGCTGTTTTATTAAACAAACAACTCTGTCTGACAGCCATTACTTTCATATAGTGACATAAATAGCGCCACAGTTTACAGTAGCCATAGACACACAGGGGCCATTTGGGGCAGTGTGAGAACGGCTAAGGTGCTAGCGGAGCCACTAATCTCCCTTTGAAAGCCCTGATGTTTTTGAAAGATAAACCTGCCTTCTGGAGGAACCAAGACCTGCTCTGTGTTCAGCGGGCCTTTCACAACACAGGGCAGGACGCCTTAAGTGCAGGCCTTGGCGTTCTCCGGTCATCTACCTCGATTAGATAAGACTGGCCCGTTTGCACACGCACGCGCACACACACACACACACACACAAACACACACACACACACACACACACACACACACACACACACACACACACACACACACACACACACACACACACACACACACACGGAGCTCAAGGATCACAATCTTACACACCCCCTCCGACGCTGGCCTCTTTCTCGGGGGCAGGATTCAGCGTGGAAGCCATCTCACTCAGGGACTTTGTCTTGAAGCACTAACAAGAAACAGCTGTGCGGCAGGTCAGAGGGCCTCTGACCAACCGGATTGGCTCTCAGGTGATTTCCGTTACTCAGGTCCGTTACAGCGGCCCTGCTCTCTCTCTCTTTGTCAACTGGCCCTCAGTTTGGGGCCCAAGTTCTACAATAGAGCCATATGAAATCAGTGATATATATATATATATATATATATTGCACTACTTGGCTCTCTCAGACAGCCTCTTCGACATGTTTCTCAAGGTGAAAACAAAGTAAGTTCCACGCAAGGCCGAAAACACCCCAATCGAAAACGTAATAATTTCTCTAGGCCTATTTAACAATTACGAAATCATTTAGGTGACTACGATCATTAGATCTACTTCTTATTTTGATAATTAGGCCTACTTTGATCAATTTCAGCCAAATTATGGAAAATTCTGCAATATTCTATGTTTTACAGTTGATTCCATTTTGATCACCAAATTCCATGATTCCGTCTGTTTCTTCCATTTTGTGGAAATCATATGGCCCTATTCCACAAGGCAGAGGCACACTTGTTGATATTGGTCGTTGTAACTGATATACAGACTACAGTACTTGATATTGGTTGTTGTAACTGATATACAGACTACAGTACTTGATATTGGTTGTTGTAACTGATGATATACAGACTACAGTACTTGTGGCGGCAGATGCCTGCTGGTTCGAGTGGCGCCCCACAGCCAAGGAGAAGCAAGTTGCACACAAATTGCCCTTCGGGGACAAATAATAAACTTGAATCTTGAATCTTGAATCTTGAAGTTCAGTCCCCGTAACAGCAGTTTGTCCTGTTGCAGTGTCCTCGAGCAAGACAATCAACACTCAAGTGCAAGTCGGTCTGGATAAGAACACCAGAATGCCAAAACTGTAAAGATGCAACAAATGTGAATGTGATAATGATGGTTATAGACAACATACTGTATTTGACCCAAATGTAGGACAGAAAACAAACCCCCATTTGTGTGGCTGTTTACTGTGAATTATTCTCTGTGTAAATTCCTAATGTGCTCTAAAACGCCATAGACGTCGGTATGCCTGCTGACTCCTTCCTCTCAAATGAAGCAGTGGCCATCTGTTGTTGTTGCAGCTAGCTGGACCCAGCAAACTCATGTCAGCCACCCGACCCAAAAAAAACCCCACCCCCTAAAGTATCCGTCGGCCACAAGCCCCGCCCACACTCGGAAAAGGCCAGTGATTTACGAACCGACTTCATTTTATAGCGTTTTAACAGCGCAGTCTCGCACTGCCAGTGTCGAACACCCCCCCCCCCCCCCCCACACACACACACACACACAGCAGCCACACAGATAATGAACTGCGGGGAGACATTTCCCATTCCCCCCCCCCCCCCCCCCCCCCCCCCCCCCCCCTCACCCCTCCCCCGTCTCGCTCTCTCAGATTAGGCTCTTAATTGGAGCATCCGGGTTGGTTTATACAGAAGCAGTGAGGGAAGGGAATGTCCAAGCTCAGCATGGAAGACCCGACCAACGGCCGCAAAGAGGACAGGGCAGGGGGGGGGGGGGGGGAGGAGGGAGGGGTGCAGAGGAGGAGGGAGGGGTGCAGAGGAGGAGGGAGGGGTGCAGGGGAGGGAGGGGTGCAGAGGAGGAGGGAGGGTGCAGAGGAGGAAGGAGGGGTGCAGAGGAGGAGGGAGGGTGCAGAGGAGGAGGGAGGGGTGCAGAGGAGGAGGGAGGGTGCAGAGGAGGAGGGAGGGGTGCAGAGGAGGAGGGATGGTGCAGAGGAGGAGGGAGGGGTGCAGAGGAGGAAGGAGGGGTGCAGAGGAGGAGGGAGGGTGCAGAGGAGGAGGGAGGGGTGCAGAGGAGGAGGGAGGGGTGCAGGGGAGGGAGGGGTGCAGAGGAGGAGGGAGGGTGCAGAGGAGGAGGGAGGGGTGCAGGAGGAAGGGTGCAGAGGAGGAGGGAGGGTGCAGAGGAGGAGGGAGGGGTGCAGAGGAGGAGGGAGGGGTGCAGAGGAGGAGGGAGGGTGCAGAGGAGGAGGGAGGGTGCAGAGGAGGAGGGAGGGTGCAGAGGAGGAGGGGGGGTGTAGAGGAGGAGGGAGGGGTGCAGAGGAGGAGGGAGGGTGCAGAGGAGGAGGGAGGGTGCAGAGGAGGAGGGAGGGGTGCAGAGGAGGAGGGAGGGGTGCAGAGGAGGAAGGAGGGGTGCAGAGGAGGAGGGAGGGTGCAGAGGAGGAGGGAGGGGTGCAGAGGAGGAGGGGGGGTGCAGAGGAGGAGGGAGGGGTGCAGAGGAGGAAGGAGGGGTGCAGAGGAGGAGGGAGGGTGCAGAGGAGGAGGGAGGGGTGCAGAGGAGGAGGGAGGGGTGCAGGGGAGGGAGGGGTGCAGAGGAGGAGGGAGGGTGCAGAGGAGGAGGGAGGGGTGTAGAGGAGGAGGGAGGGGTGCAGAGGAGGAGGGAGGGGTGCAGAGGAGGAGGGAGGGTGCAGGGGAGGAGGGAGGGTGCAGAGGAGGAGGGAGGGTGCAGAGGAGGAGGGAGGGGTGTAGAGGAGGAGGGAGGGGTGCAGAGGAGGAGGGAGGGGTGCAGAGGAGGAGGGAGGGTGCAGAGGAGGAGGGAGGGGTGTAGAGGAGGAGGGAGGGGTGCAGAGGAGGAGGGAGGGGTGCAGAGGAGGAGGGAGGGTGCAGAGGAGGAGGGAGGGGTGTAGAGGAGGAGGGAGGGGTGCAGGGGAGGGAGGGGTGCAGAGGAGGAGGGAGGGTGCAGAGGAGGAGGGAGGGGTGTAGAGGAGGAGGGAGGGGTGCAGAGGAGGAGGGAGGGGTGCAGAGGAGGAGGGAGGGTGCAGAGGAGGGAGGGGTGCAGAGGAGGAGGGAGGGTGCAGAGGAGGAGGGAGGGTGCAGAGGAGGAGGGAGGGGTGCAGAGGAGGAGGGAGGGTGCAGAGGAGGAGGGAGGGTGCAGAGGAGGAGGGAGGGGGGGCACAGTGGACAATAGAGCAGCATTCTTCACTTGAGCTTGTTTGCTGTAGGACAGAGGGGCTGTTTACGAAGCGAGCAACCTGTGTTACGGCTCATTGATACTCCATTTTTATACGTAAACAGATGCGTCCATTTCAAACGTTATTATCGTCACTGCCCGCATACTTCCATGCGTCTTTCACGTTGGTATCATGTTAAGCAATACATCCACCAGTGGGCAGTAGAGAGTCAAATGTATGAGTGTGTATGTGGTTTTGCTGCATTTCATGCGTGTCTGTAAGCTTTCAGATGATGGACAGAAAATGCACGAAATGAACGCAGAGTACAGACAAGGTACTACTGACAAGGCTCTGTCGTCATGTAAACTGAAGGCCAAAACGCAGCCGTTTTATCCAGAAATTGTTCTTGTATAAACAGGGCCTGAAACACCATCTTGTCTTCTCCAACATCTCCTGTGGTCCAGGTAGCAAAACAATAACAAGCCCAACTGGGCTTCAGGCTGGACTGAAGGAAGGAGTGAGTGGGTGGAGGAAGGGTGGATGGATGGAGTGACGTGAGCGGGTGGAGGGGGGGGGGGAATGGATGGAGTGAGTGGAGAAGAGGAGGAGGAGACAGGCACAGAGTCAACAATAGCATGAGTTAAAAGAGCTAACCTCTGTGATCTGCCAAGTAAACACACTGTGTGTTTCTGTTCTCTCTCTCCCCTGGAGTGCCTGGGTTAGTGAAGGAGACCTCAGGCGGAGAAGCTCCTCCAGTCCTAAACACTGACATCTCCATCAGAGGCCCATAGAGTATATTAGCAGGCTGGTGTCTGCCTGCACCCAACAGGTCTCTCTGCATCTCCATCAGAGGCCCATAGAGTATATTAGCAGGCTGGTGTCTGCCTGCACCCAGCAGGTCTCTCTGCATCTCCATCAGAGGCCCATAGAGTATATTAGCAGGCTGGTGTCTGCCCGCACCCAACAGGGCTCTCTGCATCTCCATCAGAGGCCCATAGAGTATATTAGCAGGCTGGTGTCTGCCTGCACCCAGCAGGTCTCTCTGCATCTCCATCAGAGGCCCATAGAGTATATTAGCAGGCTGGTGTCTGCCTGCACCCAACAGGGCTCTCTGCATCTCCATCAGAGGCCCATAGAGTATATTAGCAGGCTGGTGTCTGCCTGCACCCAGCAGGTCTCTCTGCATCTCCATCAGAGGCCCATAGAGTATATTAGCAGGCTGGTGTCTGCCTGCACCCAGCAGGGCTCCCTGCACAAAAACACTCCTTTATAGGAACGCTTGTGAGTGACTATGTTTTGGAAACTGTCTGTGTTTTTCCAAATGCAGAAAGGTACACTTTGTTTGAGAGGCCAAACGTTTTTTTGGAATATCAAACTGCATAAAATAATCCTCCCTCCACTATATCAGTGCTGAATGACATAAATTCCTGGGGTCATTCAGTGCCAGAGATCTTATATTGAGTCAAGAGATGTCTCTCCTCCCTGCAGTGAAAGTGATGTAAGGGGAAAAGCCTGCATCTTTCTGTCTGGGGGGCGGCTGATATGTTTACTTGGCCGTAATGCAAGTATGGAAGTCAAATAAACAAGGGGCCCTACGAGTAACACATGTCTCTTTCATCAGTCCCTCACTGGCATCAGGGTCGAATCGCTTAAGGAGGAGCGGAGGAGGAGAGAAGCAGCTTGCTCTGTTAGTCTACATGTCTGTCTTATGGTGTGGAGGAGAGAAGCAGCTTGCTCTGTTAGTCTACATGTCTGTCTTATGGTGAGGAGGACAGAAGCAGCTTGCTCTGTCAGTCTACATGTCTGTCTTATGGTGTGGAGGAGAGAAGCAGCTTGCTCTGTTAGTCTACATGTCTGTCTTATGGTGTGGAGGACAGAAGCAGCTTGCTCTGTTAGTCTACATGTCTGTCTTATGGTGTGGAGGACAGAAGCAGCTTGCTCTGTCAGTCTACATGTCTGTCTTATGGTGTGGAGGACAGAAGTAGCTTGCTCTGTTAGTCTACATGTCTGTCTTATGGTGTGGAGGAGAGAAGCAGCTTGCTCTGTTAGTCTACATGTCTGTCTTATGGTGAGGAGGACAGAAGCAGCTTGCTCTGTTAATCTACATGTCTGTCTTATGGCGTGGAGGACAGAAGCAGCTTGCTCTGTTAGTCTACATGTCTGTCTTATGGTGTGGAGGAGAGAAGCAGCTTGCTCGTGGAGGAGAGAAGCAGCTTGTGGTGGAAAGCTCTTGAGTGCACAAGACCCAGAGCAACTGAGAGATATTCAAACACAGAGAGCAGCTATGGTCTCAAGGTCATCTGAGTTCATGTGCAAACAGCAGTGGTGTAGTACTCGAGTCCAGGACTCAGACTCCAGTCCCACAATCCAGTCCTCATTTTCAGGACCTGTGACTGGACTTGGACTTGAGCACTGATGACTCGGACTTGGACTCGGGCTTTCGTGCATTCAGACTCGGAAGTTGGAGACTCGGACTTGTTAATTGATAAAGGCTGTATTTTTTTGTTTTGTAAGTTTTGTTTGTAATAGGCCCTAATAATTTGCCATTTAGATATTGATAGCTATATTAATACCATGATATTAATAAAGGGCGGGCACGTGGGTTCCACCTACGTGTGGATTTCACGCTCACGTTCAGTGACTCCAGACTCAAACTCGGGATGGGACTCGTAATGGGGACTCGAGACTTGACTCGGACTCAGGATCTAGAGACTCAACTACAACACCGACAAACACAAGAAAGTTTCTTCTTCTGCAGAGGTTTACTCCACATCCACTAACCTTGGTTGTGCTTCTGTGTGCGTCTGCGTATGTGTATGTGTGTGTGTGTGTGTGTCTGTGTGTGTGTGTGTGTGTGTGCGCGTGTGTGCGCGTGTCTATGTGGCTCCTGCCAGTTGACAGCAGGGCAGTTGAAGCCTCTTCAGACTCCAGAGACGAGAGCAAGTGTCCAGGACATTAGTCAGCACAACAGAGCCCAGGCCTCCAGATAAGGGCTCGTTTGTCACGGGGGGGTGCTGCGGTGACAAACAGCGCGCATTGTGCGATAAAATTAGCCGTCACACCCGCTTCCCCTGTGTGACGCTGCCAGAAGCTGAGTCACCTCAGGGTACGCCTGTGGGGGAATCTCCTCTATCTGCATACGTGGTCAGGAAGGGCTCTCAATCACCACCAGTTGTGTAATAACCTTTATTTTTCCTTGAAAGGGTTTATCGTCTTTCTGTAGAATCATATTCTGAAGGAATAATTGATGTCACATTAAATCTGTTGTCTAAATTAATAAAAGCAAATACTGATTCAAATCTCTCACAAAATGAGATCGGAAACAACAACATAGCTGAAAATTTGAGTTTTATCATACTGTGGAGTTCAACGCAATTAACACCAATTGAATTGCTTCACATATGATTTCGCATAACATGTTGTTGCAGATATCGATATGGAGTGGTATCGAAATAATTCCTGAGGATTATAGTTTTGTCCATATCGCCCCAGCCCTACATTTGCTGGGGATCTACGCTTGTTTTCCGTGCTGGCCTGCTGCACATTGACACAGTTACACACATTGACACTGGGGAGCTGCCCGGTCTGGACCACCGGTCTGGACCACAGGTCTCCACTGATGACCACTGATGACCACTGAGCAGCTCTGCCGGAGCAGTCGCAGGTTTACTAAATGCCCTGCTCAAAGACACCTCAATAGTGTCTGCTGAGGCAGGAGAGAATGCTACGCATTCACTTTGCCTGCCCAGATCTTCCCAGAAGGCCTCTGGATTTTTGAACTGGAAAACCTTTTGGTTACAAGCCCAACATTTAATAGCAGCATCGTATTGCCGTTACTTTTCCCTTTCAGTGAGTGGAAATGAGGACCTGTGCGCTTCTGCGCTTCAACTTGCATTCGTATGTGAATTCAGTTTCTCCATTACAACATACAAAGAAATCACATAAGCGCACATGAAAATTTGCGATTCCTACAGCCGTTCCACTCACACCAATTACACATTAGAAAGATAAGCTAGCGAGCATAGACCAATTTGGAGTGGACGTCACGGGGTTACGCCAGTGGTTGTAAAAAACGTACATTGATAGGAACAGAAGGCTAATAGGTTGTGCTAATGGCGCACAGCAAATCCGCCATTTTGCCCTGAAAGAGACACCTCTGATTGGCTGTCATGGTTCTATCTGCTGTTGTCCCATTGGCCATTGAGGCTTTCTTCAAGCCAAAATGGCGGCGGCGCTGTTGTCAAACACAAGTCAACTCTTGCCTTCAATACTCTCTGCAAGTAGGAAACAAGCTGTAGAGATTCCTGGAATAAGGAAATAAAGAAGTCAAACAAACAAAAAAGGTCTATAGTTACCTTGTGTCGAGCATTTACCGGTTACATCTGACATTTAAAGCGGGCATCAGCATGCGAAGCCAAGCTATAATTGGTAATAGGATTGCACACTGAGGGCCATGCGTGCCGCCATGTTTGGAGTAAAGGCCAGGAGTCAATTTGGGACTCCTCCGCTACGTTTTGTCCGCACAGTCCTTGAAGGCATCTCAACAGCACGGTAAACATTGTCAGGGGGTAGAGGGAGCGCGTGCTGCCCTCTGTCTCCCTCTTCCTCTAAAACACACCGACCCAAACGACCGCCACGGTGGCAGCAGCCTGCTGGAATATTGATCTAAGGCTGGCTGGGTACCCGGCCAGGACAAACACCTTAATTGGTGTAAGTGAAGTCAATCCTGCATGCCTGTGTGTGTGTGTGTACACACTACACACACACACACACACACACACACACACACACACACACCATGGAACCATGCCCACAAACACACACACACATACAGCCATCTTGAATTGCTGCTCCCAGCCGGCTGCCGTACCAAAGAACTGAACTTTGTTACAGCATAAGGGACATTTTGTTTAGATAAACTAAGGACATCTACGTGGTGTATTAAGAGGTTGAATTGGTTCAAGTTGTGTTCAATTAAGTTCAATTGAATTATAGGTATTAAGTTAAGTTTCTGTTTGATCTGTGTTTAATCTGCCATGGATCCTGGATGGGACCTGTCCAGGATCAGCCGGCAGTTGAAGGTGGCTGCATCTGTAGTGTACACCCACATGAGTGCACTGCACACACAGACATAAACACACACATGTACACCCAT
This sequence comes from Poromitra crassiceps, assembly GCF_964638095.1. Taxonomy (NCBI): domain Eukaryota; kingdom Metazoa; phylum Chordata; class Actinopteri; order Beryciformes; family Melamphaidae; genus Poromitra; species Poromitra crassiceps. Next base: position 49,515,527 of record NC_139627.1, on the reverse strand, counting down.
TACTACATGCATTTAGGTGACATCTCAGAACACACTATTTTACTGTAACGCAACTCTAGCAGGAGGAATAGGAGCTACCTGTCACCTCTTAATTGGCTAATTCAACCGTTAACGACAGGTGAAATTACTCGACGCAAGACTCCAAGGTGAGGCGAAATAGAAATCTGTTATTGTGTATGTTTTCACACAGCTTCCACCGTTCATATGGAACTAGTAAAAAGGAAGTGATTTTTACACAGATCCATTGGATCAAAGAATTCCCATCGGCTCGCGGTCTACTTTTCCCCTTTTGCATCTGGACTACATTGTGTTGTGTATTCGCTATAAAGCAGACAGATATACCGTTACAATGTTTCAGTGAACGTGTCAAAACATACAAACGTCAAGAGGAAAGAATCCAGTCCCACGTCGAGGCACATGATCAAGAAGTCAAAGGCTGCTTTCGGTGGGGTCCGAGCGAATGAGAGATGGAATGGAAATGGTGATGACAGCGATACAATCAAGTGAGCCGAACGTAGCTAAAGAATTCAGGTTGTGATTAAGGGCTGAACTCTCTCTCCGTGGTCCCCATGCAACCCGACGCGAGGAGACACGGAGGCTGTGAGCTGTGTGACTCAGCTTACGGCGATGTGGGCCTCATTTCTGAGGTTCCTTAAGCACAAACTTTGTCCATCCAATAAATCCAGGCACAAAGTCGTCATTCATGAAAAATTGATCTATTTGATTTAAAAAAAAACTGTTCATTAAAAGATCAAAATGATTTCTACTCAAATTGTTTTTTTCCCGGATTCGCCTTCTGCTGTCTCGGTCATTGTTCCACCCCCTCTGCCGATCGAGGGGAGGGTTGTAGACTAGCACATGCTTCCTCCGACATGTGAAGTTGCCAGCCGCTTCTTTTCACCTGACAGCGAGGATTTTCACCGGCAGGATGTCCCGACAGGGACTCGCTATTCCCCCTAGTTCCCCTCCCCCCCTGAACAGGCGCCCCGACCGACCAGAGGAGGCACTAGTGCAGCGACCAGGATACATACCTGCCTGCAGGTAGGTACTGTATGTGTCCTGGTTGCTGCACTAGGCCAAATGTGCCTGTTTGGACGCCCATCGCCCGACCAAGGCAGAGGTAACACGGGGGCTCAAACCTGCGACCCTCATGTTGGTAGGCAGGGAATCTACCGCTGTACTACCCAGACCCAGACAGAATGTTATGTTATAATGTTTATTATACATTTCATTCACATTATACAATCTTTTATTATAATAACAGGCCCATGTTTGGTGACCAGTACTTAAGAACTGTGACTATATAGACGATGGCACCGTGTAAGTGTACTCTGTCATTGAGCCCACATCTAAGCTGAAGTACTAGCAGGAACTTTCCATCACCAGACTCAAATGAAACATTTGGGTAACAAATTGAAGAGACTGTGTGTCAGTAAAAGGTGCACAGGGATGATAGCAGTGGGATTGAATCAAACCTTGATGTGTTGGGGGGCTAAATGAGACAAACCTTCATGTGTTGGGGGGCTAAATGAGACAAACCTTCATGTGTTGGGGGGGCTAAATGAGACAAACCTTCATGTGTTGGGGGGCTAAATGAGACAAACCTTCATGTGTTGGGGGGCTAAATGAGACAAACCTTCATGTGTTGGGGGGCTAAATGAGACAAACCTTCATGTGTTGGGGGGCTAAATGAGACAAACCTTCATGTGTTGGGGGGCTAAATGAGACAAACCTTCATGTGTTGGGGGGACTAAATGAGACAAACCTTCATGTGTTGGGGGGCTAAATGAGACAAACCTTCATGTGTTGGGGGGCTAAATGAGACAAACCTTCATGTGTTGAGGGGCTAAATGAGACAAACCTTCATGTGTTGGGGGGCTAAATGAGACAAACCTTCATGTGTTGGGGGGCTAAATGAGACAAACCTTCATGTGTTGGTGGGCTAAATGAGACAAACCTCCATCTGTTGGGGGGCTAAATGAGACAAACCTTCATGTGTTGGGGGGCTAAATGAGACAAACCTTCATGTGTTGGGGGGCTAAATGAGACAAACCTTCATGTGTTGGGGGGCTAAATGAGACAAACCTTCATGTGTTGGGGGGCTAAATGAGACAAACCTTCATGTGTTGGGGGGCTAAATGAGACAAAGTTGCACCCTAAAATGGGAGAGTGTCACATACACTATCTCAGCCTCAGCGATGGACGCTATCCAGCAGCCACATAGTGAAGCAATTACAGCATGGACGCGCTCCAATCTCCTGGCTCCAGAGAAAATCCAGGCTAACTAAGTCCTATCTGTTCTATCTACTCGATCCAAAGAAATGCATCCTTGCTAAACTGGCTTTATAGTCTGTTTCCAGAATTCAATTCCATTCACAAAAAACACTAGACCTCAATCTAGCCCCGAAGGGAGTTTTTACAGCGCTTTTGTGTGCACTATTATGAGTGACATGTGTCCATCCGTTCGTAGCCTAAGCCCCTCCCCCGGTGTAGCATGAGGGCCGAAGCCCCTCCCCCCGGCTCCACAAGTGAGCGAGAGAGAGAGAGCGAGCGAGGTCAAGAGTGAACAGAGAGAGAGCGGAGTGACCTAAAGCTGCCTGCCGCAAACCTCATCGTCAATGCGACAGATTGGATTCGCCGACTAGCTTTGCTAAACTTGCTAACATTCGTTCAAACACATCTCCCTCCGCAACCGAGCAACGGATTTCAACGCGGTTTGCACCTTTTGGAATCAGCGTTAAATCTTGTTCTTGTTAACGAAGCTCAGCGGCTTATTGAGCCCATAGTTGCTTACGTAGCGTACGTAGCTTAGTGTGCTAACCCTGCACCGCTTACTTCAGCACCTGGGTGTGATGGGGGGGGGGGGGGGGCTAAGTAAACGACTAAATGAGCAGAGGCAGACGCGACATGTAAGTCTTTCACTATGTTGATTTAGCTTGATTTCCCCTTCAATAGAAAAAGAGGAAAACAAGCATGTGGCAGCTTTGGTTGGGGACGCTCTCACAGGGCTTTGGGCACACACACACACACACACACACACACACACACACACACACACACACACACACTGTGGCTGCTGTTTTTGCAAGGTCTTGATTAGAAAGCATCCCCCCCCCCCCCCTCCTTGCCCTCCCTCAAAGCCCCAATCTAGCAGCACATTGAAGTTTTAACAATCCCTGCCTGGCCCTTGATGCTGATGCACATGTGGCACAGATGTGATCTCTCTGTGGGGAGAGGGGGTGCACTGCCACATGCTGCCACCATGTTATTCTTCATCTACGCCACATCAGGCGCCCACTACAAACACCATGTGAAGTCACACTGCACGCTGCGGCTTAGACAGCGGGGGAAATGAATGATGACTCCGGTGAAGACTAGAGACGTCAGTGATATTTGGGGGCTTTTTTTTTTACCCTGTCCCCCAAATAATATTCTCCCAATAGGGAGGATGTGTTGCCAGTAGGGTTGGGTATTGGTTCAAATTTCAAGAATGGATTCGATTCCGATTCACAAGGTTTCCGAATCGATTAATCCCGGTTCGATTCGATTCCGATTCGATTAATTTCAACATCGATTTGGTTAGTGATACTAAAACATGTTTTTGAGCTGTAACCTGAAGTACATGACTGTCCAGTTATGTAACACAGGGGTTGCCAACCTTTTTTGCGCCAAGGACCGGTAGATACATGGGGGGGAAAAGTTGCGGACCGGTTGTCAATTTTAATGGTTTTTGTTACACATATATTTACTCACCAGGTGGTGACAAAGGGTAAATAACAGCCTTTTCATCTGTCAATAAAGACACTTTCACAATTATGCACAGTGATTTGATTTCAGCCTATATCATTTCTAAAAGTAGATATTAATGATCAAACATTTCCATTTATGTAGCCTACAGTATTTATATTTTTGTTTAAACTACAAACATAAATAAACTTGAAACTATGTTTCAACTACCACACACAGCCTATAATATTATAGCCTATGTTTATTAAAAAAAAGAAAAAAAAAAAATTAAAAAAATCGATCTCTGGACATATGAATCGATAACAAAGGATTAAAATAAAAATCGATTAGAAATCGGAGAATCTATTTTTTTTACCCAGCCCTAGTTGCCAGCACAGACCCCCCAATAACATACAGTGCAGTGGCTGCCACCTTGAAGTGCCACTCCCAGCCGGCTGCCATACCAAAGAACTGAACTTTGTAACACCATGAGGGACATGGCTTTAGATAAACTAAGGACATCTCTCTTAAGAGGTTGAACTGGGTTAAGTTAAATTAAGTTTAAGTACCGGTAGTTACATTAAGTTTAAGTAGTTAAATTATGTGATCAACATCAAGGATCAGCCGGCAATTCAAGGTGGCTGCAGCTGTAATAGTCTAAGGAATATTTAACCTTAAAATAAATTAACTAAAATGTAGTCTGTAATCTACTCATTCTACTCACTCATTTCAGTTGAAACCTCACTGAAGTTTGTAGGACCACCAAACACACAGCTGGTTACCTGCAGTTCAGCCTTCTCCCAAACTATTGAAGTTAACAGGGCCATCTCTTCCTACAGCTCCTAAATCAGCCAAAATTCCCATCCAATAGCCAAAAGTGCCTTCGGAATCCGGGGTGCTTAGAGCTGTAGGATGCACTCTAGTGGAACTGCCAGTGAGGAAAATATGGGAGATAATCAGGTGAATATTGGACTTTTGGACCCATATCGCATTTGTTTTGTACAAAACATAAAAATCAAAGAAAAAGATGTAAAAAGATGTCCGTCAATATTTTGTGAGAAAGCTGAGATGGAGCTACGTAGGTGCCTCAGTGGAGTTCTGACAGGTATGGGAGCGAGTAGATAATGAGCAAATTTCATTTTTTGGTGAACTATTCCTTTATTGAAAATGACTACAGAGACAAGAGTAATCGCTAACGGAGATCGTCCGAATTCCTGCACCTGGGTCTATGGGGCCCCGTGGACGTGTCTCGAGCGGCGGGGAGAGTGAGCAGGACGGGGGCCAGTAGCGAGTGGGGGCCCTTTGTACAAAGACTCTATTTAAAGGGACAGCACTCTGCCACAGGGGCCTACAGGAACAGAGCTCTGTCTCTGTAGCGATAGGGCCACAGCCCGCGGCCACATCTGATCTCCTCCGCTGTCAGACCGCCTCTGTCAGCTCCTATTAGGCCCGGCGGTTGGCCACCGCTTACATGTGGTAGCCATCACCCCCAGACCACGAGGCAGCGATCCCGCTCGGCGGCCACAACGCCTTGCCCCCAGGGACGCTGGGCTCACTCAGGCCTGGGATCACCTCAGGTTATATGTGCCGTGTTATGACAGCCTAATGGTGCTAGTAACTGTGTGGCAGGGAGGGAGAGGGTGGGAGAGAGAGTTAGACAGAGATAGAGAGGGAGAGAGAGAGAGAGAGAGAGAGAGAGAGAGAGAGAGAAGAATATAGCATTGCCTGCAGACAGTCCAACCCCTCTAACAATTGAGTACCTGCAGTGAATATACG
>NC_139627.1:49475025-49505025 GCF_964638095.1 Poromitra crassiceps | reverse complement strand
GTTCATATTGTGTGCATTGTGTGTTAGATCAGCTACTATACCTGCATGCTTGGCAATTCCAACTTGGATGATTTTTTTTTCATGTTTGAACTGAAATTGAAGGAAAGGATCATATTGTTCTCCACGGGATGAGAAAATTCAATTTTTTCCCGAAACACTTTCAAAGCCCCACAAACTACATCGTGGTCAAAAAGATATCGTGTTTCTCTTTGTTCCTGAAAAAGTAGCCATTTGGAAGATACTAGGTTATCACTCGACGGCGACGATATGTGTATATCAGAGTGCATACAATGTGCATACAGCGTGTGTGTGTGTGTGTGTGTGTGTGTGTGTGTGTGTGTGTGTGTGCTGTGTGTGTGTGTGTAGCACACTATGCGCATGTGTCAGATCCATGTCTGCCCGTGAACATGTCTGTATTCGCCGCTGTCATGGGACGACCCCACTGCTCTTTGAAGCCCGAGCCAGGAATTCCCAGGCGTAGCTCATACGGTTGGGGGAAATCACCTGGCAAAGAAAACAGCCTACGCCAACACACAGGCCTTCATTCAACAGCCCAGCATTTTGTTATTATTAGGCTCTTTATTAGGGCTTTGCCTCCTTCCACTTCCCTAATGAAGAGAAAGCTAAGTAATGAACCCTGTACTGTAGCAATAATCTGTACTGTAGCAATAATCTGTACTGTAGCAATAATCTGTACTGTAGCAATAATCTGTATTGTAGCAATAATTTGTACTCTAGCAATAATCTGTACTGTAGCAATAATCTGTACTGTAGCAATAATCTGTATTGTAGCAATTATTTGTACTCTAGCAATAATCTGTACTGTAGCAATAATCTGTACTGTAGCAATAATCTGTAGTGTAGCAATAATCTGTACTGTACCAATAATCTGTACTGTAGCAAAAATCTGTAGTGTAGCAATAATCTATACTGTAGCAATAATTTGTACTGTGTGTATGTATATATATGTATGTATCCCCCGGTGGAACTGGCAGGATATATATATATATATATATATATATATATATACTGTATGAATCTGTTGGCTACTACTACTATGTGCTGATTTATACAAGAAGTTCCAGCGTAAATTTGGGGAAATAACATGGCAATGGGAGTAAAGGTCTTTGATTGTTTTCGTATGCGTGTTTTTTAATCCGTCATCTGAAAACACCGACGGGTCCCAGCTCGCAAAAATCTATTGACTGATGCGAAAAACGCAGAAAATCGAACCCCGTGCGAAAACTTCAATGACGGACGTAATTGTCGGACTCGGTGTGTCAATGATGATTGACACAAATGAGGTGGTATTCTTTTTTTCCCCGTGCGTCAATTTCGGACGAAAATACGGACTTGGTGTGCAAAAGCTATTACACTCTAAAAGCGCAGTCTCTATTATAAAGTGTTACCCCTTTTATTTGTATTCCCACATCTCATGCTAAACCCTGACTGTCTTCTCTCTCACGGTTTAGTTTATCACATGACGATTTTCTCATTCCTCTCTCTTACTTTCCAGTGCAAGCCTACGAAAACGTCTTCGCAGCAGTCCTCATATTCCCTCAGCCACCTTCATGACTCTTTGACCGCAGTCACCAATAGTTCACTTTTCCCTAAGACGGCTGCTTCTTTCATCGTCATGCGCCCCTGACTCTATCCACACATGCTTATGCAGCAATTACGTGTTAACTGTCTTTTTTTATTTCTGCCAGGTTGGATTTCATTGAAAGTATAGAACCGCCGCCTCCTTTAGCCATTCGATTGGCACTGGGGCCACCCATGCTAAAAATGGATGGACCCTTGGCCACGGCAAAGCGCTTTGGATAAAACTATCCGCCAAGTGGCATAATGTTCTGTTGTGTTAGGATTAGATGAAATGAGGAGAAAGTTGGATTTAAATCTCAGACTTCCTGTGCTTTGAAACGGAGGGGGATTCTCCCATATGGAAAAGTTGGACTGCCAGCGCCAGCCAGAGATATCACTCAATCATCTGATGGCTATCCAGTTGTTAGGGGATGACTATCTTTACTCCCGCCTCTCTCGGCCCGCCATATTTCCTGTAGTTTGCGTGATGAATGGCAGTATAAATCAGTTTTCCATATGGTAGCGTTCTGTTTGCTTTTTTTCTCCCGGCGACCATGACAACCATGGAGGGGCCCTCACGGCAGGCTCTGCTGTGATTACAGAGCACTGTAACTAATAGTAGCTCTGTTCCAGAGCACTTTCTCACAAAGCATACGACAGTGGAGCGCTGGAGCACGGCCGCTATTCAAACGGATGCCTAATTAGCCGATTTCACATCCCACCCGTAGCGGCCATTTTGTGTCTAAAATGCAGGAAGTAACACGGTATAAAAATTGGACGGCATGCACTGATATACATTGTGTATATGATTTATATGCTCACCTGTTCAAAAGTGCTTTTAACCTGTGATAACTATGTATTGTTTATTTTGTTTTAACTGTGTTGTTTCCTCATTCTTGATTTGTATCGTGTATTGTGTTTTTAATGTGTTGCTTTTTTTTAAACCCCTTGTAAAACATCTTTGAGTACCTTTAAAAGCGCTCTATAAACAAAATGTATTATTATTATTATTATTATTATTATTATTATTATTATTATTATTATATGCATGCCGTCTATTTTTTATATTGTGTTACTTCCTGCATTTTAGACACAAAATGGCTGCTTTGGGTGGGATGTGAAATAGGCGTATGGCTGGTGGAAAAAGCTCTTTAAATTAAGGCTTTTTGATTGGGAAGTAAAGACTGCTACTAAATGTGCCATGGCTCGGTCAGGAGTGGTGGCGAAGACTTTCCTTGTCAAATGATGAGATAACCACGATTTCATCCCCCAAAAGAGCCTGCTGGCATGAACCACATTACAGGTTCTGTCGAAGTTATGAGTCATCTTAAGCATCTTGGCTGGAAAAAATAGTTACGCTTTGACTTTAGGACGATTTGAGCTTTTGGAAATGTTGACTGAAATACTGAATCTAAATTTGAGGCCACCACATTTTCATCATTTTGTCATGTAGCGTTTTGTAAAGGGAAACCCCTCCGGTTGTTCTCTGTGATCCTGTGCGAATGAATGGGACGGGTTCCAAAAGCCAGCGAGCTGTGTTGCTGCTGGGACGTCTGCTGTGTTTGTTATCCCTGGGCTGGGACGTCCCAGTTTGTTATCCCTGGGTCCACTGCATTTACTCAGACAACCTCGTCTGCTTATTTTTCCCGGCCGCACGGTTTACTGTAAGTCGTCTGCGTGCTGTCCCTGGAGCGCGGCCAGCGGGGGCAGCGGTGGCCCCGCCGGTGTCACAGCCGCATGGCTCTGTTTGGAGCAGGATTCACCCTCCTCTGGGGGGACGCGAGACCGCGAGAAAATATCGTAAAAGTTGAAATTTCTCCCTCCGTGTTTATGGAACTCCTCCGCCTCTGCCGACGACCCTCCTGACTGTGAGGGGACTGGGTTTGGTCTTGTTTCTCACCGGCCCGACGTGTTCTATCTCAACGACGACGACGAAACTGGGTCCAAGTTCACCCCCTGCACTGGCTGTCAGGTGACCTGCGCGCGCGCGGGCGGCGCGGGCACGTCCGCCTCCGTGCGACTGCGATCGGCCTAATTGCGGGGCGCTAACAGAGGCCGAGCGTTGCGGGACGGCAGCGGTGAAACTGGAGATGTGTAATTACTAGAAGCTGCACTTCCCTCAGGAGGAATTCTACTGGTGGCAGAAATCAATTTCCTCCCGGCGGCTTTGCAACACAATGACCCCCGGCTTTCTCTCTGAACACACCTATTGTCCCGCGGCTTATTCCTCTTTCCAGGCTCCAGTCACCACAGACCTGCGTCACTTCTTACCCACGGGGGGGGGGGGGGGGGGGGGGTGCGCCGTGACTTCAACTAGATCACACGCTTCGGGACGTCTCCCATAACCCTACCCCCCCCCCCCCACCCCCCCAACTGGAATAAAATGCCAAACCCCTCTCCCCACAGAGATATAAATGTTGATGCCAGCCTTTTGAGAGATGTATATATTGTCCTGTTCTATTCTCGACAGACGGCCAAATAACTCTCATCGGACCTGCACTTCTCATCACGGTCGGGTGACCTCCCCATGCAGCTCTTTCCCTCCAGTCGCGTTTCTACCAAGGGGGACCACAGCTGTGTCTGCGGGGGGGGAAGGGGGGGGGGTGGTTCGAACCGGAAGCGTCTGACCGCAAACTGTCCGCCTCTGGACCAACTCAGCCATAGGAAGCAAGGCCTGTTTACATAAGCGCCTCCCCCTCGTGTTTACAGCTCGCACACATTTTTGTTTGACCGCGTCTAAACGGCTCGGACGTTTATTTTGCTTCACGTGAACTGTGAGTGTTAAGGCTACGTTAGCGGATGAAAGTAGCCGCGACTGGCAGACTGTTGGCTCGCGTTTGATGGATACTGGGTGGGGGGGGGGGAGGGGGAAGGGGGGGGGGGGGCTACGTCGGGTCAGGGGAGATTGAGAGTTTACAGAATAGCAACAGGCGCGGATTCTCCGCCACTTGTTTCACAGCTCCGGGTGTTTGGACGTCAAAGCGAGTGAAAAGAGGTCGCCTGAGGAGACACCTTCGAGAGGAGAGGGAGGAGAGAGAGGGGGGCGGGGGCGGAGCTAGTAGACGACACCTTATTGGGCCGATTCCCATCGGCCTACCAAAACAGGAAGGAAGTATCCGAGAGGGCGGGGGCATGGAATTACACTCGGCATGCTGGGAAAGGCTTTCTACTAAAGAGAGGATGGAACACAAAGAGAGAAAAGCCAGCGAGGAGGAGAGGGAGAGACGCGGGGAGAGAGGGAGAGACACGAGGAGAGAGGGAGAGACGCAAGGAGAGAGGGAGAGAGGCGGGGAGAGAGGGAGAGACGCAAGGAGAGAGGGAGAGAGGCGGGGAGAGAGGGAGAGACGCAAGGAGAGAGGGAGAGACGCGGGGAGAGAGGGAGAGACGCAAGGAGAGAGGGAGAGAGGCGGGGAGAGAGGGAGAGACGCGGGGAGAGAGGGAGAGACGCGGGGAGAGAGGGAGAGAGGCGGGGAGAGAGGGAGAGAGGCGGGGAGAGAGGGAGAGAGGCGGGGAGAGAGGGAGAGAGGCGGGGAGAGAGGGAGAGACGTGGAGAGAGAGGGAGAGAGGCGGGGAGAGAGGGAGAGAGGCGGGGAGAGAGGGAGAGAGGCGGGGAGAGAGGGAGAGAGGCGGGGAGAGAGGGAGAGACGTGGAGAGAGAGGGAGAGACACGAGGAGGAGAGGGAGAGAGGCGAGGAGGAGAGGGAGAGAGGCGGGGAGAGAGGGAGAGAGGCGAGGAGGAGAGGGAGAGAGGCGGGGAGAGAGGGAGAGACGCGGGGAGAGAGGGAGAGACGCGGGGAGGAGAGGGAGAGACGGGGAGAGAGGGAGAGACGGGGGGAGAGAGGGAGAGACGCGGGGAGGAGAAGGAGAGACGCGGGGAGAGAGGGAGAGACGGGGAGAGAGGGAGAGACGGGGGGAGAGAGGGAGAGAGGCGAGGAGGAGAGGGAGAGACGCGGGGAGAGAGAGCGAGCTGACAGGGTGTTTGTTAATCCCCTGAAGCATCCATATATTGCCTGCAGCTCCTCTCCCACTGCTTGTAAACGGCCAGGAATGTAACATGTTGTCTCTGGGCGCCGCGTGTGTCTCTGCTACACACGGATTTATCTCGGCAGACGTTACCCCAAAGCATACTTTTCTTTTCTCTTCTTTTCTGTACCGTGTGGAGGCTTTGAAGCAGAGGCAGAGCGTTTCCCCACCAAACAACCGCTATCGAGACGATGTCCTCTCATCTCAGTCCGATGTATGTTTCATATAAGCACACATGAGAGAGCTGTCAAACCCTGTGAGGCCTCCACTCCGTCAACATGTGATGCCGAGTGGGTTCAGAAAAACACACCATGTGAAGACTAAACGCTGCTTAATGCTTCAGACGTTATGGAACAATCTGGCCACCGCTAAAAATATACATTCCGCTGATGATTTTCTTTTTGCTAAAGCGAGAAAGACAAGTCTCCGTAGTGCTCTCGACCAAAGTGTTCCGCTGAACTCTATGCATCTCCATCCCGAGACACAGAAACTGTCATAATTAATTTCTAAAAAATAACAATAATAATTATATGTGTATGTACTGTATAATAAGCAAAACCCTTGTGACCAATTGCTACCAATCTCTGAAAGCCCCCCCCCCCCCCCCCCCCACAGTGTTGTTCCCTTAGTATGTAGGCCAGCACTGCCTTGATGAGAATGCCTTCTAATGGGCAGTGATGAAGGCAGAACCACTCAGGGTGCAGAAACCTGTGTTTCTGCTTCTGGCTTCTTCACAGCAATCATTCAGCAAGGTCTGAAAGCAAGCGGAAAAACACCATGTCCCCTTCTGCTTTCACTTAGCATATCTAATCTGTAAATCCTGTCTTGGCCAGCTAGTCCAAGTGAAACTCAAGATAAGAGAGAGACAGACAGACAGACAGACAGACAGACAGGCTGACAGAGAGACAGACAGAGAGACAGAGAGACAGACAGACAGACAGAGAGACAGACAGACAGACAGGCTGACAGACAGACAGACAGACAGACAGGCTAACAGAGAGACAGACAGACAGGCTAACAGAGAGACAGACAGACAGGCTAACAGAGAGACAGACAGACAGACAGACAGACAGACAGACAGACAGACAGACAGACAGGCAGACAGACAGACAGACAGGCTAACAGAGAGACAGACAGACAGAGAGACAGACAGACAGACAGAGACAGAGAGACAGGGATGCCAGGATGGAAGGGGAGGGTCTGGGAGGGGAGTGGAGGGGCACCTTGGAAAGCCATCAAGTGAACTGTTTATAAAAGCCATATGAATGAATGTAAGCAGCCATCTCTTCAGCCTAGATAGACAGTCAGCTTCTCTCTCTCTCTCTCGCTCTCTCTTTCACTCTCTCAGTGTGTGAGAAGTGTTTCCATGCAGATGGAGCTCTCTCGCTCTCTCTCTCTCTCTCTCTCTCTCTCCCTCTCTCTCTCTCTCTCTCTCTCTCTCCCTCTCTCTCTCTCTCTCTCTCTCTCTCTCAGTTTCCAGACAGATCTTGGGGTTCTGAGGCAAAAGTAAAAAAAAAACGAGGATCACTGCCGAGCGCTAAAGCAAACGAGATCTATTTCAGCAGGCTGGCTGCTGGATGGGGATCGTGGGGACGGGAATCCAACGATTACCGAATAGAAGAATATCATTCAAAAGAGATCTTTATCTGATCAATCCACTGTGTCCAGTCTCACATACTGGACATATATCGGACGCTAAATCTAACACGGTCGCTGTAAAAGGACTCTGGAAAAGGACTGGAGATGACCGCACTTTGCAAAAACAGATGACCATAAATTGAAAGTCATTCCGGTACACAAACGGTATCAGTCTCTCACGTAGACGTTGTTGGAGGAGGACGGACGGCGCTGACTTCCTGATAGTGTGTGGCTATGGACCCTGACAGGAAAGACACAACATCGGGGCTTCAGTCAATAGGGCTTCCTGTAAGCTTGTTGCTCGCAAGTCTTCTCGAGTATCAAGTATTAGGAAAAGAATTATTGATACGCTGATGCAAAATGGATGACACTGGATAGACCGTGCTTCTTTCCCAACACGGCGATCCCACTGGGGATACGAAAAGATACTTTTCACTCTTAAGGATGAAATCCATGACATGTTTGGTAGCTATAAGAGCCTGGGGAGGTGGCAGGTAACTCAAGCCACTCCTTTAAATAGAAGAGATGGTGACAGACGCAGCAAAATGGACAGTATCAAGTTGAGTTGCACAGCGTTCCCCTTTCTTTGTATGCCGCTGCCTCATGGACAAAGAGTGAGTTACTCTTTTAAATGTCATGGAGTGCCTCTCTGACATTGGGGACAACTGTTGCAAAAAAAAAAAAAAAAACGGATTCTGAAAGAATGGAAGTCCCCTTCCTCACCTTCTTTCCAACTGTGGTTGACGGACATGATCTGTGTTATGAGGATGGAGAGGCTCAGATCCCTGAGAACCAACTCACTTAAAAAGTGTCGAACTATTTGGGACTCGTTTCTAACCTACCTCGATGAGGTAGTGGAGGCAATGAGTGACTTGCCTGGCTAGCTCCTATTAAACGCCTCGGTGGGACCCCACGCACAGCATCTCTTATGAGCACATAAGCACCTTATATGGACGGTAGCACCACAACAATTATTATTATTATTATATCATGTATGTTTTTCTTTGTTTTCCTTTCCCGTTTTTCCTGTTTGTTTTGTTCATGTTGATAAAATTGAAGAAAAAGTCATGGAGTACCACGGCCTTTCTGAAGAATTTTCCTTTTCTCTGGTTAGAATACTTCAGTCATGGGGGGGCACGGTGGCGCAGTGGTAAGCCCTGTCGCCTCACAGCTAGAAGGTCCTGGGTTCGATTCCCACCTGGGACGCTGTGAACGCTGAAGGAGTGCGTGCCCGTCCGCATGTCCTCGAGTGCCCACCGCCCGGGTGGGGTCGTCAAAAAGGGCCTTTCTGTGTGGAGTTTGCATGTTCTCCCCACGTGCCCCCTGGGGGTTTCCTTCATATAGGAACCCCACACCAAAACATGCAATATCCTGGTTGCTGAAGTGGTGCCTCCTCTGGCCGTTAGGGGCGCCTGTTCAGAGGGAGGGGAACTCGTTGGAATAGCGTGATCCTCCCACGTGCTATGTCCTACCGGTGAAGCTTCCCCTGTCAGGTGAAAAGAAGCGGCTGGCTAACTGCCCATGTCTCGGAGGAAGCATGGAGCCAGTTTCGGCTCTCCCCAGATCGGCAGAGGGTGGAGCAGCAACCAGGATAAATAAATTAAAATTAGCACTAATGGGGGATAAAAATGGGATAAAAAAATCGGGGGGAAATACTTCAGTCATCAGGAGATGAATTGTTTGATTCCGTTCTCCAAGGTGGAGGGCCTAAGGAGTTGAAGCCAGAGAGGGCACAGAGGTCTGGCCTGAATGCGGTCAGGCCCTGCATAACCCCTCAGCCACTGAGCACCCAACACCTCCACCTCTCAGCCGGTCTGTGGAACCACACCACTGAGCACCCAACACCTCCACCTCTCAGCCGGTCTGTGGAACCACACCACTGAGCACCCAACACCTCCACCTCTCAGCCGGTCTGTGGAACCACACCACTGAGCACCCAACACCTCCACCTCTCAGCCGGTCTGTGGAACCACACCACTGAGCTCCCAACACCTCCACCTCTGAGCCGGCCTGTATGTGGAACCACACCACTGAGCTCCGCCCGCCCGCCCGCCCCCACCCCTCTCCCCCAACCCCTCCACCTCTGAGCCGGCCTGTGGAAGCACAGCAGCGTAAGAGCCTCATTTACGGCCATCGAAAGAAAGGCAGAAATCTCTTTCTCAGGAAGATTAGTGGCTGTCCCTTTGGAGCAGGCCTGTGGACCGGGAGGGGGTGGATGGACTCTATTTTCCTCTGGGACATTTTTCTCTGCCAGGGGGGCCCTGACACCCCCAACACCCCCCTCCTTCCCCCGAGCGCACCCCCCCCCCCACCCCCCACCCGGAGCACCTTCCAGAGAGAGGCCCTGTGGCCAGTGCAGAGACCCCGGAGAAGACCTCATCTGCCCCCTCTCCCCCCACCCCTAAAGCCCTAAGGCCCTCCACCTTGGCCATTACTCAACCTCCATCTCCACGGAGACTCCGGCCACGATGAACAGCGCTCCTCCTTATCGCAAAACCCGCGCACTCCTCCTCCTAACGAGACTAAACACACGAGACGAGACCGCCGCGCGTCATCCATCTAAACTACAGTGACCGCCGATAAGACGCACGGCTGGTCCGTTTTCATATAAGACTTGGGGAGGGGCTGATTTAACGCTTTTCTTCCGTGTGTTATCCCTATTCCCATTTGCTTTCAGAGAACAGCGGGTTTGAATCAGAGTTGCGACTGGAGTGTTGACAAAGGTGAGAGGAGGTTCCGCATCTCATTTGCAACCGTCCTCAAGATGCATCAAGACTGTGGATAATTATCTATATGGACCATGGTGTTTCTTTACGCAGAAGAACATCAATCTCTGTCGGAGGCCCGGCCCGCGCGCAGCCCAGCACAGCACAGCCTCCGACTCTCCGAGAACGATGCATACGACACCGCCGGTCCGCCAGAGAGAATCAGATTGTTAGCGAGCCTGCCTGTCTGCTCCACTGGCCTAGTACGTTAGTAACTAGTACGTTAGTAACTAGTACGTTAGTAACTAGTACGTTAGTAACTAGTACGTTAGTAACTAGTACGTCACATCTAGTACGGTCAACACCGGAATGAGCAATGACGGAAAAAATTCTCTCTCTGGCAAACTCACTCGAATATAATAAGGCCTGTAAAACAACTAGCTGGCAGAGCCGCCTCTCTCTCTCTTTCTCTTTCTCTCTCCCGCTCTCTCTCTCTCTCTCTCTCTCTCGTCTCTCCGTCTCTCTCTCTCTCTCTTTCTCTCTCTCTCTCTCTCTCGTCTCTCCGTCTCTCTCTCTCTCTTTCTCTCTCCCGCTCTCTCTCTCGCTCTCTCTGTCTCTTTCTCTCTCTCTGTCTCACTCCTTGTCTCTCGCTCTCTCTCTCTGTCTCTCTCTCTCTCTCCGTCTCTCTCTCTGTCTCTCTCTCTCTGTCTCACTCGTTGGCTCTCTCTCTCTCTCTGTCTCTCTCTCTCGCTCTCTCGCTCTCTCTCTTTCAGCTGAGAGGAGAAGCAGGAAGTGCACCGGATCAGTCAAGAACATCTAAGCTATATACTGATCCTCCGGTGCGAAGTAAGCAGGGGGGCACATCCATCACAGGTTTTCCCTTTGAAACGGTGAGATGTTTTACAGTCCTGGATGCGGGTGCCTAATCTGAACACATGTTACTCTGACATGGTAAAGTACAAGCCCTGAGACGGACTCGTAAATCGCAGGGCCCGGGAGTCGGGTTGCCTTGTTGGAAGCACGGCCTCTCGCTGCAAGAGACAGATGCAGGCTGTCACACAGAATGCGGGTGCCCATTTAAAACCATTTAACAAGGCCCGGAGAAAGCCGCCCCGATTCCTGTCGCCCGCTGAACCCGACCCGTTTGGTTCCAGCCAGGATTTCTACCCCCTTATCCTCTAACCACCCCCACCACCACCACCTCTCCTTCTGTTCCTTGGATCCTCACACACACACACACTGGGGCGTTGGAGGGGCCAGACAGGCTTCCAGTATGGTTAACATTCGCAGACACAAGTTCAGCAGGGCAAGGCATGTCTCCATGAAAAACGCAAGCAAACCAAGTTACGAGATTGCTTATGTGGCCAGCTGACACAGTGGAGGAGATTGGCAGCATGTTTTCAGGACGTTTCCACTTAGGTTGTGTGCGGCTGTTGTACTGTGTAGTTATTTTTATTTTGTATTTTTTTTTTTTTTTACAAAATAAAAGTGTAAAAGAGTCTCTCTCTGTATGGGTTTAAGCCAGAGGTTCTCAAATGTTTTTCAGCCAAGGACCCCTTACAAGATAGAAAATATACCGGGGACCCCCTCATTCTGATTTGTGATTTTGAGCTAAGCTTAATTGTTTCCACGGTAACGTGCTTGACTTTTAAATTGATAGGTTTGTTAGATTAGAATGTAATGCATGAACCATTTTAGATTTAAAGCATAAAATATTTTCGTTGAACTATGAAGCTTTTGCAAAAAAAAAATATATATATATATATACTGTATATTTGTATTTTCCTGAAAACTTTTCGTGGCCCCTCTTGCAAAGTGCCACGGACCCCCATTTGAGAACCACTGGTTTAAGCATTGCAAACAGATTTGCAAGTGAGCTGAATAAACGGCGGCGTTTAAGTTAGCTATTCTACATTTCTACAAATAACGAATGTTGTTGATTTATTCACTTTTTGCCCCATATTCTGGTTTTCAACATGCATACTAATGGGAGAAGCAGTACAAATCAAGAAATAATCAAGCAAACAAAAGGAGAGCATTAAAACGATGTAATGATGGGGGAATGGATGCTGATGTCCTACTTGCACTGTTCTCCTGTCTGAAGTGAGGAGGTGATGGGTATGGCGTTGTGATGGCGGGCCACCAGGCCCTTCATTAAACAGTGAAACATCTTGAACGATATGCTCCTCAGAAGATGCCAGCGTCCATCCCTGAAGGGCTTCAGTGTCCACCGGCCGGCCTGAGTAATTCATGACGCTGGTGCCTCAGAGGCCGGAACGCGCTCCTCCGACCTCGTTATGAGGAGTTTGCATCACACGTTCACTCATGAAAACACCATGCTCTCATCTTTTAATGATGAACTGTTAGTACATCTCTCGCACACCCTGCGCCCTCTGCTTACCTCGCAGGCCGGACGCCCCGCAAATACCTCCCGACAGTTGTAGGCTACTTTTGCCTTTGCGATGACGGATCAAGCCGTGGAAATTCAACCCTGCACATCCTACGTGACACAATGGTCATAATTCTGTCGGAATAATTCATTGCGATTTCAAGTGCGACGTTTTCTTCGTCTCCTGGTTTGAGAAACTTCTGGCCTCTTTGTGAAGGTGCCAGCGAGGGCCACAGCGGAAACGTCCTAGTTCCTCACCCCGCACGATCCCCTAAACAATTCACGCTCACGGCCCCCCTCTTGTGGCAGGCCACCAAGCCCATCATTAAGCGGAAATAGTGCTAACGCCACAATGTCGTATGACATCTCGTTAGCATTTCAAAGGTGCTCCCCCCCACCCCCCTCCTCCCAGCCTATATGATGCACGATGTCGTCCACTGCGATGCCAGCCTTTCTTAGTAATTCATGCCGCTTACACTCGGGAGGTGAGAAGAACAAGGTCTTTCCACCTCATTATCGCGTTTTCTCATCACCCATTCTCTGACATCTCTGAACCCCCCCCCCGTCTCTAGGTCCAACGCGTTTCATGTGCCACCCAGCTGCACATGTGAGTAGTAGCCATACCCTGAATGATGTTGCTGTAGACTGCAGCATGGAGTACCAGCATAGCATAATGCTACAGGAAAACATATATTTAAGTTTGCAAGTATGAAATGGCTGCAACTGCAGTGGTGCCAGCTTGGAAATGCTCACCAAATCACCGTAGAAGTTACCAAATTACATTATTCTTGAATATCCTCAAATAGCTTAAAGGGATACACCACTTTTTTGGAAGTTTAGCTCATTTGCCACATCCCCCCCACATAACCAAGATACACCATGCCTTACCGGTACTGTCCGCTCAGTTTACAGTGAGCTACAGTTGTGAAGTTAGTAATTATCGCCATAGAATGGAGGCTAATGGTACAGCTGTTAAAAATCTGCCAAAACACACATCTCACTGCGCCAAAATACATGTTGTGCTTCGGGTACTCACCACACGATGAAATGTTAATCCAAAATGCACATAATCTTGCACATAATCTTTTTGGAAGGAAAAGAGGTCGACACCCATGTTTGGAAAGTAGTGCCGCCGACCTCTTTTCCTTCCAAAAAGACAGATTATGTGCATTTTGGATTAACATTTCATCGTGTGGTGAGTACCCGAAGCACACCATGTATTTTGGCGCAGTGAGATGTGTGTTTTGGCAGATTTTTAACAGCTGTACCATTAGCCTCCATTCTATGGCGATAATTACTAACTTCACGCCTGTAGCTCACTGTAAACTGAGCGGACAGTGCCGGTAAGGCATGGTGTATCCCTTTAAATTTGACTTACAAACATGTGCCTCTCGATATATCTGATCTGAGCTGAGATTCTGTTCCTGCAATGAACCGTGAATTTATACTACCGGTGATATTTTAAACTAGCTTTCACCACAGCTATTGTTAAGGGTTTGGCCTTGCTGCATTTGCTAATGCTCTTGGAATGCTGTGCAAAGCGTATGCGTATGTAGTGAGGTCGATGTTTTGGGAGAAGAGAGGTCAGAAATGAGCCGTACCCCTGGTCAGAGTGGTGGGCGAGGGTTTCTTGGGGAGCTCCGAGAAGCTGCTTCCATCCAGAGCCGATCCCTTACACTCCTTCTTCTCGGTGGCAGCTGAAGTGTCCATGCTGCTCCTCAACGTCTGAGCCAATCTGGAGAGACATGAGAGAGACTAAGGTTAGGCCAGACTAAGGTTAGGCCAGACTAAGGTTAGGCCAGACTAAGGTTAGGCCAGACTAAAGTTAGGCCAGACTAAGGTTAGGCCAGATATCAGGGACGGCGGCGATGGCATGAGAGGGTTTGTGGAGAGGTTTGACGGATTCTTCTCTCACAAACCAGAGTACGCAGGTCCATCCATACACACGTAAATTCACACACACTGCATGTACAGAGTCAAGTAAACACTTAATTAACTTAACTTTAAGTAATAATCTGTCATTTTCATATCAATAAATGCATGCTTTGCTGTCATCAACCAATATAACACAATGGTGATTCAACCTGCATGCACAGAGTTTACAAAGTTTTCAAATATTCTATTCTAAATTCCCGGTGTCTTCGGTGTTTCTTAGAAAACTCCTGTGGCGCACAACAAGTGATGCGTTTGACATTTCAGGCAGTAACAACCGTTTGTTTGGAATCAATAGGAGAAGATTGGTAGTTAGCATGGGCAGCGGTAGCCAGCGTGACAAAGAAAAGAGCGCCACCTACAGAAACTCATCAACAGAGAATCCAAGGAAAAAGGGCATCACAGAACCCGCCCACACTGTTTGATTGACAGGTGATCTGTGGGACGTGCAGTGAAGAAACACCGAAGCAATGAGCGCTTAGCAGTTAGTACCAGAGATGTCAGCAAAATAATAATAAATAAATAAATAAATAAATAAATAAATAAATAAATAAATAAATAAATAAATAAATAAATAAATAAATAAATAAATAAAATAAATCAAATAAATAAATAAAAATACAGAACTTATTTTCAAACAATTCAATTCATCTTCTAAAAGCTTTGAGGCATAAAGCGGCTCAAAGGACCAGCCTCTGTTGAGGTGCCTCGCTGTGGCATGATGACAAGACTGAAAGAGTCTGGCAGCACATGACATCATCACATGACATCATCTTGCATGTCTCCACACACTGCTCTGCTTCTCATTCAAGCAAAATATAGTGAATCACTTTTGTCATAAAAAAAATGTTTTAAAGCCTTTTTGAAGCTTTTTTTTTTATTTTTTATTAGAAACCCTCAAGGAAACATTTAGGTTTTCTGGGATTTGTTACAACAGTGCAGCTGACACTCATCATGCCAAACTGCAGCAGGCCAAAAATAATGCAACGCGCTTCACTCCTTGTCACACTACAAATGTGTGTTTCCAGTGTAATTTATCCATATGTATCCATGCAGTTATGCTGTCAGCGTAACTAATGTGAGGTCAGGCCCCTAAACACACACACAGGTTTCTCAGTGTGATGTCGTGAGTGGAGTCGCACAGTGCCCCCTCTCTATTCCAATTGTAAGCGCGCGAGTCGCGCGCCGCACTTAGCGCTGTGGTTTGAGCCGCGCCGCGCACTGTGTCAATAGCTGCTCCTCGTGTCTGTGTGAATGGCCGGATGACTTGGCAGCGTGCCACTTGTTTGACTTGGTGGGACCTACAAGATCATCCTCGGGCGGAGAACAAACAGGAGCCAGTGTGGAGGGGAAAGCCTCGAAAACCAGCTTGTGGTCGTCGCTTTCCCACCCACCCTTCAAGCATGTCGGTGAGAAGATGTTTGGTGTGTTTTCACAGTGTGCTGTGAGACGACAGTATGGCCAAACCCTGCAACTGCGTGTAATCAGTGTGGATAGGTGACTTTAGGGATGCAGCCATTCACCGATTTCACTATTAACCGCGGTTTAAATTTTTTTTTTTTTTTTTTTTTTTTTTTTTTTACCATAAAGGCTCAGCCACACCGAGCGCTTCTGAGGGACATTATGGTATTGCCGAAGTAGTGCGCTAGGAAAACGCGGAGAAAACGATCGCCCTTTGGTATTTCAACAACACAACTTCACTTCCTAGTTTTCACAGACGACAAAGCAATCACCCCCTGGGGCAGGGGTGGGCAACATTTTTTTTCCCCCAGAGGGCCATACTGACTTACATCAAGTAAGCGAAGGGCCACACATTGGAGATTATACCTGCCAACACTCGTGATTTTCGCGGGAGTCTCCCTATTTTTAACCCTCTCTCCCGTTGTGATTGGTCATTTCTCATTAATCTCCAGATATAATAGTGATACAAATCCAATGGCTGTAGCAGATGAGATTTATTAACATAATTCGGGCCCTAGGGCCGCATTTTGCCCATGTGTGCCCTAGGGTGTATGGGAAATGTCGTTAAGCAATCTACTAACAGTAGCTTGAATGTACTGTAAACACATAAGAACACAAGCAAGATTGCCGTAACTGATCCATAGTGTTATGAAATAAATTAATGCATAATAATCGTAAAACCCAGATTTTTTTCCCTCAGGCTATTATAATCGTACCATCAAAATCTATAATCGTCGCATCCCTAGGTGACTTCATATCTCACAGCTGCAAAGGAAAAGGAAATCTTTCCATGTGGAAGATGGCGGGTTTTGTGTCTGCATAGAAGAGCTGCATGAGGTGTCAGAACAGAACAGAACCTCACTTTAGCAGATGCATCTGAATGCTTGGGGCCTTCCAAGTTAAGCAGCCCACGCACCTGTTGGCAGCTACGGGCCGTTGGTTGATTAAAACTTTACACAAACACACAAAAGGAATAACTCTGCAGCCTTTCAGGCGTCTGAAATCATATAAAAGAAACGTGTTTATGACTTGACTCGGACCCAAAGGACACAAACACCCCAAGACAACATTCCTCGCATGTATTTCACTGGAGTCAGTGAAACTAACGTGACTTTTTTTGGGCTGTTTAAAGTCGAACTGAACCCGTTCGGAGCCCAAGTGGCGCGTGGGTCAGAGACCGTTTCAGACTGAAAACATAACTTGTCTGAGATGACAGGTTGAGAGGCGGGACTGGATTGGGCTTTGGCCAATCCACGGCGTGTTCCACCCCCAAATCGAGTGGGATTCAGCGTGTTGTGGCACACTCTCCTTGGGAAGAGCCAGGTGACGCGAGGTTTAGTGGCTGAGTGGAGCTCAGCGAGCCGCAGGCAGCCAGCTTGCCGGAGCGGAGAGTGCAGCCCGTCGGCCTGGAATCTCCGAGGGGCGACCCCTGACAACCAGGCTCTCAGGCACGCGCCATTATCGCTATTGCGGTAAATACAATATTCCTGGAATGCAAGTGTGTGTGTGTGTGTGTGTGTGTGTGTGTGTGTGTGTGTAAAGATATCTTGAATCTTGAATCCACTTGAAGATCGCCGGCCATCAATAAGTAGCTCGCCAAAGAAATCCAAAATGTATATATATATTTTTTTTATGCATACACTAAATCCCACTCGTGCATAGCTAACTCAGTATCTACAGTATTTTACATTATAACATTATTCGATAATGTTAAATAAATAATATAATACTGGTAAAATGTGCTAAATATGTACAAGGGGACAAGAAGTAGCTCACGACTACTTTAATTTTTTGTAAGTAGCTCTCATCCTAAAAACGTTTGGGCACCAGTGCCTTATATTATGATGTCATGGGAATATATAATAAAAACAAAAAAACAACATAAACACATAATTTGTTGAATGCTGAGAATGAGGCTCTTGTTAAATGAAGTAAAGATTGGATGAATGAATTGTTCATCATTGTGTAGCGTTCAGGTTGCAGCTACTGTAGTTGAACCTGTGAAGTGCCGCTTTGGTTTCATGTGGCTATCCAACATGTCTCCTGTACTGGTCGGTGTGGAACCAGCGGCCATGTCTGTGACCCTTCAGAGGTGCCCGTCGCCTGTCACCCAGCCAATGTAAGCCGATTAGAGCTGGGCGACGAGCAGCTTTAGGCTGCATCTGTTTCTGTTTTTTCTGCTGCCAAGAAAGCCGTCGGCTTGCCAGGCAGCCATCTTGTCTTGGAGAACTCCCGTCACTCTGACATCACCCTTTAGTGATAGAATTTAACGTCCCCTTTCACCGACCTTTATCTTTATTCAGACTTTTGGCCAGGGGACGGTTTCTTTTTGGTAGTGAACCCCCTGGCCCTGATAAGATGTGCCCACCAGCGCTCAAAAACACACCGCAGCTCACAGCAACAGCGCTTGCCTTCCAAAAGCAGCTTTTGGCCTTTAAAGAGGAGTGAGTATCCTCCCCTTAACATCACGCTTTGATGCACATCTGGCAGCACATTAATAGACATTTCCATGCTTTTACAGCATGCCAACTATTTGCTTCCCAATTACCTCACAACCTCCAGCCAAGAGTTTTACTCAAGAGCTTTTTAGATACAAGCACCTGTAAAAAGTCTTTTAGCTCTACCTTCCAAAACAACCAGACTAATTGGTGCATGGGAACGGACTATATATATATATATGTCTATGTCTATATATATATACGTATACTGTATATGTCTATATATATATATCTTGCTGAAAAAGCCCAGGTGGAGCAGTGCTAGTGACCTGTTCTGTAAGGCGGGGGTGGCCACTTTCCAGGAGCTGCTGAGAACTCTGAGGTACAGGTTCATCTGTAGATTGAACGTGTCTCAGAATGCCATTATTAAGTTGCTCACTGATCCTGGGCTAAGCACTGTGAGATACCAGTCACATATGTGGAAATTCTGGTATGATTCTCTTTTATAATGTTTTTGTTCTTTTATTGTGCTCTTACGTGCTTTGTGTCCTTTTTAACTGTGTATGTGACACCTATGGACTAAGTGTCTGTCAATAAAGTTTTTATATATATATATATATATATATATATATATATAGAGAGAGAGAGAGAGAGAGAGTCATTATTATTATCATTATCATTATTATTATTATTAGAGCTGGGTATTGGTTCAAATTTCAAGAATCGTTTCGATTCCGAATTTCCGATTCACAAGGTTGCAAATCGATTATTCCCGATTCGATTCGATTCGATTCGATTCCGATTCGATTCATTTCAATATCGATTTGGTTAGTGATACTAAAACGTGGTTTTTGAGCTGTAACCTGAATTACATGACTGTCCAGTTATGTAACACAGGGGTTCCCAACCTTTTTTGCGCCAAGTAGATACATGGGGAAAAAAGTTGCGGACCGGTTGTCAATTTTAATGGTTTTAGTTACACATATATTTACTCACCAGGTGGTGACAAAGGGTAAATAATAGCTTTTTCATCTGTCAATAAAGACACTTTCACAATTATGCACAGTGATTTGATTTCAGCCTATATAATTTCTAAAAGTAGATATTAATGATCAAACATTTCCATTTATGTAGCCTACAGTATTTATGTTTTTGTTTCAACTACAAACATAAATAAACGTCAACTTGAAACTATGTTTCAACAACCACACACAGCATAATATTTTAGCCTGTTTATTTAAAAAAAAAAAAAAATGTTTTGTTTTTTGTATTAAAAAAATTGATCGCTGGACATATGAATCCATATCAAAGGATTAAAATAAAAATCGATTAAAAATCGGAGAATCGATTTTTTGAACCCAGCCCTAATTATTATTATTGGGGAAGGGGGGGGGGGGTGTGTGACTATGATCCCTGCACTTCTGGGGTGTGAATCTTTGGGTATCTCATGATTCGTTTTGATTTCGACTGATCCCAAATCGATTCCCGATTCAGTACATATATAGGGGGGATTTCAGGATCTTCTCCAGTCCGCTGTGTTGTGTGCAAATTATGGCCATGAAAGCAGAATAAAGGGTATGAAAATAAAACAATTCGTTTTTTATATTTGAGGAAGTTATACCAACTGATTGCAGTAATGTAAACACAGTACACACAATGGCAAACCTAAGACAAAAGGTCAGACTTATTCATGCTAAACTTGCACAAAGAAAAACTTCTTAGTATTCTTTAGTGAATTGAAGAAAAGTAATACAAAAAATAAAAATGGGAATGCTCTTACATTAAAAAAAAGGATGAATCGCGATTCATACATTAATCGATTTTTGGGGGCGACACCCCTGCTTCTCTTACCATCAGTGGCTTGTAATGTTAGCCATGTAAGAATTGAAACGTATTCTACTGTTGCGTTCACTGCTGCTTCAAGTTCATTTACGGTATTCGAAGTGGCCCCAACTTCACCCTGACACCCCCCCCCCCACACCCACACCCACAGCTTTCCTTGATTCTTTGGAGCTGTTACATTAGCCCCGCCCCCCTATACCCCACGTCTCCCTACAGGCCAGACCCACGGTGCCCCCGATGACAGGGGAGCCCGGCTCTGACGGGCCGGTACAGGTGTCAGAAAGCGAACGGACAGATGGCAGAGGCCAAAGGAGAACAAGCAACAAGGGTGCGCTTCTTTTCTCCTCTTCTGGTTGGCTGGGCAGCCCAGCGCGCCACCAACAGGATATAAGGCCCCCCACCCTCTCCTCAGCCCACCCTCTCGTACCATGTGACTACTGGCAGGGGGAAAGGGGTGCAAACAGGGGATTACCCCCCCTTACAAAACACACACACACACACACACACATACGTACGCACACGCACACACACGCACGCACGCACACACACACACACACACACACACACACACACACACACACACACACACACACACACAATGCCCTACCTCATGCCCTACCTACCTTCATTTTTCACCTTTTTTGAGCATGATTCCCTCACAACAACACACGCAAGTCTACATGTAACTGAGAGAACAGTGGGGAATAGAACAGCGGGTGATCCTCCCACGCACTACATCCTGCCGGGGAAGCTCCTCGCTGTCAGGTGAAAAGAAGCGTCTGGCGACTGCACATGTATCCGAGGAAGCAGGCGCCAGTCTACAACACTACCCACCCAGATCGGCAGAGGGGGTGGAGCAACGACCGGGCCAGCAGGGGGAATTGGCCAAGTACAATTTGGGGAGAAAACCCGAAAAACGTGATTAAAAAAGAGAATTGAAGCCAGTTCATGGAGACTTTTACATTTTGCTTTTCTAAACACCTGTGCTGCATGTTATGCTTCCAGCAGCAGCGGTTTGTTTGGAATAAGCAGAAGAGGTTAGCATGTTAGCTAGTTAGCATGAGCAGTGCTAGCCACCATGACTGAACAGACCGAGAGAAGTTAGCATGTTAGCTAGTTAGCATGAGCAGTGCTAGCCACCATGACTGAACAGACCGAGAGAAGTTAGCATGTTAGCTAGTTAGCATGAGCAGTGCTAGCCACCATGACTGAACAGACCGAGAGAAGAGAAACTCAAAGTGCATCAAGATAAAAATCCAAGGAAAAAGACCTCACAGTCCCGCCCACTTTGATTGACATGTGAATTGTGGGAAGTGGAGAGCAGAAACCTCAGAGCAACGAGCGCTGAGCGTAGATGGACACAAAGTCAAGGAAGCACATAGCACTTTAAATGAAAGAGTTTCCGCCCATCTGTGCAGCTCATTTGAATGCGGTGCTGCTTTTAAACTGTTAGCGTTAGGCTAACTGTATCCTTAACCTTAAGCTTTTAAACCGTTACAGTCTGGGTTAGCATTAGGCTAACCGTATCCTTAGCCTTGAGTAGCGGTATTACAGTGAGGATGCTTTGGGTTTGTATTTCCCATCACACGGGCTGTAAATTCTTTCCATTCAAGTATTGCTTTTGCCTTTGAAACTTTGCAGTGAGGTTTGGTGGAACCTGTTTAAGGGTTTTCCACTGAAGCCATTTGTGAACTTGGATGCCATTAAATGACGAATGCCATAGAGACACTGCGTATTAACGCGTCATCTTTCAGAAACCACGGCCAAAACGCGGGAAAACACAAACCCCCCCCCAATCCTGGCATTCTCCTGTCACGTGCATGGTCGGGTGTTGCACACAAAGATCATATATACGGAAGATGAACACTTCCGTAGATGAACAACTCACTTCATTGACAGCAACATCCACATTTTTCTTCTCGCCAATTCTCAATGGCTTCCTTGTTTTGCTCGGGAGTACAAAAAAACTTTAACTGGCGATTTCTTTTACATTGTTGTCTGACCAGCCCCACCACACAACAGCTTTTAGCTATGTTTAATTCAAGGAAAATTACGCTGGTGTGTGGAAGTGAACGGAGAGCTTTCCCCCATGATGGACGTGGCTTATTTCATGCAGTGTCTCTATGCTCTCAGTTTAGTCCACACCAAGAAGACTCAAAATATGTTTGGGGCGTATATCAACTCAATATATTTGCTCATCCAAGTTAATTTATTTGAGCGGGGAGAATGTAGGCGAACATCAACAGAGAGGAGAGAAATGCGTGACAGGGTTGAGAGATCGTAAACTCGTCTTGGCTTCCTCTGCCAGCCCGCGCGCTGATGGCTCTGACATGCCACTTAACCACGCAAGGGACAAGTCACTCCATCTCTTTTTCTAACTCCCTGTCTCTGCTCTCGCATTCTAACTCCCTGTTTGTCTCTGCTCTCGCATTCTAACTCTCTGTCTGTCTCTGCTGTCACATTCTAACTCCCTGTCTGTCTCTGCTGTCACATTCTAACTCTCTGTCTGTCTCTGCTGTCACATTCTAACTCCCTGTCTGTCTCTGCTCTCGCATTCTAACTCTCTGTCTGTCTCTGCTGTCACATTCACTCCATCTCTTTTTCTAACCGCCTGTCTGTCTCTGCTCTCACATAGCTGCCACCACATGCAAATTCCCGGAAATGCAGTGTGGCAGGCACAGCCCACCCTACTCTGCCTCTGCCACACACTGCATTTCAAAATCACCCCCACTGCTCCATTTTAGCCAATTGGCAAACACACACCTCCTCACACACGCACACGCATGCACACACACATACATACTGTACACACACACACGCACGCACACACACACATACGCGCGACCTTCCTGCTAAATTTCAGCCTCCTAGGGTGAAAAGTGTCAATCAATTAATTTAATATTTATATAGCGCCAAATCGCAACAAGAGTGATCTCAAAGGCGCTGTGGGGCGCCAAAATGGTGGTGAACTTTTTGGGACCGACCGACCAGCTGGTCGCAGCTGAAAAGGAAAATGGAGTGCATTTATATAGCGCTTTTCTAGTCTACCGACCACTCAAAGCGCTTCAACACACATTCACCCATTCACCCACCGATGGCGGCCAACTACCACGCAGGGTGCTGGCAGCACCATCGGGAGCAATTTGGGGGTTCAGCATCTTGCCCAAGGACACTTCGACGTGCGGAGTGGAGGAGGGGGGGGGGGGGATCGAACCAGCGGCCTTCTGATTAGTGGACGACCCGCTCCGGCCTCCTGAGCCTCAGCCATTCATCGTAACAAAGTCATTTAGTGCCTCAAGATAACACATTCCACTTCTTTCCAGTGCAGTTTTCTCTTGTTTCTGGAACCCGTGCCAGGATCTTGAAACAAGGCAGATCACCACGGGTAGAAAATGTGTGAAGTCCTCTTATCTTGAGTTGCACTGGAATCAAGTTTGATTGTCTCCAGTCATTCGCTGATCCTTTTTTCACGTTTAAGAAAAACAAAGATCTCTCTCCTCTTCTTTCTACAACTTCTTTCACACACACACACACACACACACACACACACACACACACACACACACACACACACACACACACACACACACACACACACACACACACACACACACACACACACACACACACACACACACACACACACACACACACACACACACACACACACACACACACACACACACACACACACACACACACACACACACACCCCTGGCCGTTTTCTCCTCTCTCTCCCGCTCGGACTCATCTATCTCTCCGTCTTTCCGAGTCTCTCGCCCATCTCCCTCTCTTTCTCTCTCTCTCTCTCTCTCTCTCCCTCTCTCTCTTTCTCGCCCTCTCTCTCTCTCTCTCTCTCTCTTTCTCGCCCTCTCTCTCTCTCTTTCTGACTCACGGGAGTCTGTTTTTCTTAGCGCCTCGTTCAGTCTCAAGTGTTCCTCTCCTGCACTACCCGCTGCACGGCTCCCCTTTCACCAACACCGAAAGGAATGCAAACACACATCAAAAGAGGCCCCTCTCCTTCTGAAGATCTCCAGGCTTTCTTCCTTCCTATCTCCCGGTCACAGTGTGATACTTATGCTGGTATGATCTCTTTCCTGGCAACACACACAGACACACACACACACACACACACACACACACACACAGAGACACACACACCAACACGTACACACACACACACCGATACCCTCACCAACTGCTGTCCCGCACTCTGCTCACTTGGCACACACATCAGAGTGGGATAGGTGAGCTCTGATACCCCTATGCCACCTGCAGACCTCTCCACTCGGATTCCGGATGGCGACGCTCACGCAAGTTAACATCACCACCCACCAAAAAGCCAAAATAAGGCCTAGGCCTCCATGTTTTAAATAAGGCCTAGGCCTCCGTGTTTTAAATAAGGCCTAGGCCTCCATGTTTTAAATAAGGCCTAGGCCTCCGTGTTTTAAATAAGGCCTAGGCCTCCGTGTTTTATATAAGGCTTAGGCCTCCGTGTTTTAAATAAGGCCTAGGCCTCCGTGTTTTAAATAAGGCCTAGGCCTCCGTGTTTTAAATAAGGCCTAGGCCTCCGTGTTTTAAATAAAGCCTAGACCTCCATGTTTTAAATAAGGCCTAGGCCTCCGTGTTTTAAATAAGGCCTAGGCCTCCATGTTTTAAATAAGGCCTAGGCCTCCGTGTTTTAAATAAGGCCTAGGCCTCCGTGTTTTAAATAAGGCCTAGGCCTCCGTGTTTTAAATAAGGCCTAGGCCTCCGTGTTTTAAATAAGGCCTAGGCCTCCGTGTTTTAAATAAGGCCTAGGCCTCCGTGTTTTAAATGAGGCCTAGGCCTCCATGTTTTAGGCCTCCATGTTTTAAATAAGGCCTAGGCCTGCATGTTTTAAATAAGGCCTAGGCATCTATAGAGATGCATGAAATAGGCAACGCCCATCACGGGGGAAAGCTCTCCATTCACTTCCACACACCAGCGACATTTTCCTTGAATTAAACATAGCTAAAAGCTGTTGTGTGGTGGGGCTGCGCAGACAACAAATGTAAAAAATTGCCAATTAAAGTTTTTTTGTACTCCCGAGCAAAACAAGGAAGCCATTGAGAATTGGCGAGAAGAAAAATGTGGATCTAGCTGTCAAGTAAGTAAGTTGGAGTGTTCATCTTCCATATATATGATCTTTGTGTGCAACACGC
This sequence comes from Poromitra crassiceps, assembly GCF_964638095.1. Lineage (NCBI taxonomy): Eukaryota > Metazoa > Chordata > Actinopteri > Beryciformes > Melamphaidae > Poromitra > Poromitra crassiceps. The sequence goes on along the minus strand of NC_139627.1, from coordinate 49,479,834 downwards.
GACCATGCATGTGACATAGGAGAACGCCAGGATTGGGGGGGGGGGGGTTGTTTTCCCCCGTTCTGGGCGTGGTTTCTGAATGATGATGCGCTCCGCAGTGTCTCTATGTTTTAAATAAGGCCTAGGCCTCCATGTTTTTGTGTGATGTCGGCATGTCTGACTTTTGCGATCTGATATAAACGGGGACACTTTTTTAGTCTCTGTGTGAACGCCTCTCTCACTCGCTCCGACCGCCTCAGGACTTTGCACTGATCATCTTGCTTTGTTCAAAGACAGTACTTGGAAAAAGGCCCCCACTCGACACAAAATCTGTGCATATCTAATTTGTTGTAGGCTTTTTGGGTCAGGAGACCTTCTTCAAGGCAGAAGTAGCTTGCAAAAAAAAAAAACATTGCACAGATTTTGAGTGTGCGGATGGATGCCTTCTTCAAGTATGTCATTCTGCAGTTCCAGCACCTCAACCAAGCATTTTCTTCAGTTAGTTTACACTGTACAAAGTGATGAAATGATGTAAGGAATCAGTTTACACTGTAGAAAGTGATGAAATGATCTAAGGAAAAGGAAAAGGAATGGAAACATGGTGCATATGAGAAGTAATGGAAAAAAGTTGGCGTAAAAGTCATGATAATCCACTGAGATTTGGCCTGCACGGTCATAGTGTGTTAGCTGTGTTGAGAGTAGGGATGTTCATTTTGAACAATTTCCACAATCGAAAATTGGGAAAATTAACGATCAATTATCGATTCGTAATAATAATAATAATAATTTATATATATATATATATATTTTTTTTTTTACTCTGGTCTGGTAATAACGTTGCGCGTTCTCGGCCAGCTATAATGGCGATGCCGCTGTGTAGTAAGAATATCAGACACTAGTGCTGTGGCCAGGTAAACAAACATGTTACATGTCAGGTTACATGATGCAAGGCAATCGGCGTCTTCCAGCTTAGCTGACAGCACAAGAGTCAAATCAACAGGCCTGAGCCTCACTGAGGTCCGCAGACCGCTGGGTGTGTTTGTTTGTGTCCCCGGCGCATGCTGGTGTGAATTCCCCATGTTTAAAACAGTTTTGTTGGCACAAAGGCCCGTGCCCAGCCAGAAAACTAGAGACTACGGTATATGAAGCTCCACCTCACGTTAGTCGGCTGTGCAATGGAGTGGGGCGAGGAGGACCGAATTCCACCCAAACCTAGTCCGCAAAAAAAATAAAAAAAAATAAAAAAATAATAACAATAATCGATCAAAATTCCACATGACCGATTCAATTCCTTAACGATCGATTCTAATTATCGATAGATTTGGCCTGCACGGTCATAGTGTGTTAGCTGTGTTGAGAGCTGCAGTGTGTTCTTCGCAGCAGATGTTTTGAAGGCCAGGACATGCACTCTGTCTGCTCTGGTACATGCTGTCCCATATGTACAGTACTCCTCCAGCTGCATGCCACGGGGCAAACAGCTATACATGAGAAAGATGGAATGCTACGACCATTGCTTTCATTTACAGGTGGACAGGTGTAGGAGAAGGGGGAGACGGTGGTGACCATATAGGAGTCCATATAGGATCTTTCTCTCTGTGCATAAGCATAGTCTTTCTGCATCAGCCCCCAAAATCCGACCTATCTCCGGCTCCAGAGAGCTTCGCTCGGAGCCTAATTCCAACAAAATCCAGCTGTTTTTTTCCCCTCGCGAGGCCGGCCCGGCCCGGCCCGGCCCGCTCGGACCAGACTTCCTCCTCCAGCACTTTGTGACAGTTTCATGAGGAACCTTTCATTTCACTTGCCAAATGTTCGCTCGCTTTTCGCTTACCCAAATACTTCCCTCCTTCCACAACACTGTTCATTTGCTAGTCCATGCTGTTACCTTACTACTTTCTGACATCACTGATGACATCATCAGTGGGACAAAAACTGAAACAAACGGAGAAACATTGCCCACATGCTACCTTTTAGACTGACAAAGTTCCATTACAACCCTCAGAGCAGGGCAATCCTGGATCTACGGGTCCTGTTTACTCTGGAGGCTAACTGCGCTACAGTTTGTCTTCAGTGCAGATGAAGCCAAATTTTGAACTCACAACACACACCAAAATAGGAAGCCTATTGCTTTACCCGGACTTTTAGACAAATAGAGATTCGCGTTTTGAAATGAAGATGTGTCTTTTCCGCGTGAATGAACCCCAAATGAATTCCGCCCATTCCCTCAATTCCATCACGGAGTTATTGGATCTGGAATAACATGACAGATCAGTGATGCAGTTAACAGCAGGTTAGAGGTGTTAGTTGATGCAGTTAACAGCAGGTTAGAGGTGTTAGTTGATGCAGTTAACAGCAGGTTAGAGGTGTTAGTTGGTGTCATATCTGTTATCTGATATCCTCTCTCTCAGTCAAACACAGCTATTGTTTGAATCGAAAGAGACCATGTTTGGCCAGTGGGAATGGATCGTTTTCTGAGTAAATTTAACACTTTTACTCTGGCTACCATGAGAAAGCCAAAGCATGTTTGTTAGATAATAAATATTTGATTTGCTTGGAAAGAAGACTGCATTTTTTGATCATGTTACTTTAAAGCTGCATTAGGGCAAGATTCTCATGTCAAAAATACAGAAAGCATGGAATCACCCAATTTGCCCGTAATTAAATACAGGTGTCGCTCTGGTCAATGGCAGGAAATGACTGCATAGTACAGGTGACGATGAGAATATGTGTTTACCATCCATCACTATGCAGCGACTAAGAAACTTAGAACCTCGTGTAGCTTACATTACAGTGGTCTCTGGGTAATGAAGTATTGAGAGTTGCAATAAAGACGCATAATGAGAATGGGGATGTTTTTGTTGACGCGTGGCACATTATAATGGACGGCACACATGACAGAATCCTGTTCTGGAAAACGGGGACAAGTTGAGACTAGGACAGGCTGCATTCTCCGCGGGTGAATCACTTGCCTTCTGAGAGACGTCTCCCCGCCAGGCTTTGAAGTTCGGGTCTGAAAGGTCACGCAGTCGACTGTGAGAGGTCTGCCAGCAACGCATTAGCCATTAGTCTGATTCAGAGGTAGTAAAAACATCAGTACGGCCTGTCACACGTGTATAGATTCAGGCCACTCAACCGGGAAGGGGAGTATTGCCATAATACACTCACAAAGGCAGTAAAGCTTTCTATAGGTGGGCCGTTGGGTGCAACAACAAAAAAAAAAACTTGAAAACTTGAACGTCGCTTTGGCGAATACAACCTATAGGGTTTAGAGTTTGATGGGTGAGGATAGTGGAACTGGCCTTGGGACGGGCGTCAGTGAGAGTCAGTGGATTCCAATTCCTCGTAATGATCGCGATTCGAAATGATTATGTCAGTTAAAAGCCAAGCATCCATTGGCTTACTGCATCAGATCCAGAATCATGAGCAGCTCACAAGTCGTGATGAAATCTAAATCTAAGATCTCATAAAAATAAAAAAAAGGCATCTGAAACAGCAGAGACGAGTCGCGCGGATGAGCTGTTGCGGATCCCCCTCATGACCTTTCCGGCTATAAAGGCAATATCCTGTGGTTGATCTCTTTGTCTCGCTCAACCAATAGAAAACAGATGTGGCGCTCACGGGCCTGCACATCATCCTGTGCAGGAAGGAATCTGTGCAATGTCTTGTCTTTTGTCTTGATGTACTGTATACAGAGAATCAGAGGCGCATTGTTCGGCCACTACAACGAATGGACAGAGATTTGCTTTGTTTCTGAGCTACAGTCAACGAAAAGGTTCGCCTGATTACGTGAACTCACATTCAGGGACCTGCCTGGTACTGTAGTTGTCGACAATGTAACCGGGCCAATCAGGGACGAGCGCTACGTCAACGTTAGTTAATAATAGACTAAATAACAACAATTAAACAAGAACAACAGTGTGCACCAGCGGAGTTTCTCTGCGGAAAAGACATTTCCGCCGTTCGTCCGAGTGGATTTGGATTGGAATTGGCGACGCTGATTGGCTGAAGGAGTTGTCTATCAAGCAAGCAAGTTAGTCCCACCCACTGAAATGGCTGTGGACCGATTGGAGTCCAGACCGATACGTAGAGCCAAACAGGATGTGAGGTCACGTGACCAGGATGGTCTTCTCCAGGCTACAAAAAGGTAGGCTACTTGTGGTAAAAGGCCTCATGTTATGTTATGTACATTATGAGATATTAATAAGGATTTGTTCAGATTCATTTCAGTTCGATTCATTTAACAATAATATTGAATCATGATCAATTGAGCTGAGCGATTCTTTTAATACTTAATAATTATTTCAACGGAATGAACATGTAACTCGTCCGGCCCTAAAAGCATGTGATGTGTGTGTGTGTGTGTGTGTGTGTTCAGGAGGTGCCTCCCCAGGAGTGCGACACAGCTGTCAGGGGGGGTGCCTCCCCAGGAGTGAGACACAGCTGTCAGGGGGGGTGCCTCCCCAGGAGTGAGACACAGCTGTCAGGGGGGTGCCTCCCCAGGAGTGAGACACAGCTGTCAGGGGGGGTGCCACATTGCACACTGCTGAGTGGAGTGAGCTTCCTCTCTGAAGCATTTGGCCCGGGTCGTCCATCCTAAATGTGTTGTTCGCACTCACTCTCCACTGCTTCAGCTGTCAATAACCTCGGCAAACCACTTACGCAACGCTGGCTCCGGGTGTGTGTGTGTCTGTGTGTGTCTCTGTGTCTCTGTGTGTGTGTGTGTGTGTGTGTGTCTCTGTGTGTCTCTGTGTGTGTGATCATGTGCAGAACATATGCGCGCGTGCCAACGAATCAAGAGTTGGCCGAATCAAAGCTGGCATTGGCCACACTCAG
>NC_139627.1:49452176-49474825 GCF_964638095.1 Poromitra crassiceps | reverse complement strand
TGATTCCCACTCGGGCACACCAATGCTAAAGATGCATGCGCTCCCAGTACTGACAGGAACTTAAGATTTAAAAATATAAATCTCTATGTAGCACATGGCATAATATGTTAAGGCCACTGTTGTATTTATATATATTTCTGTTTCTCAATGGTCTCGACGTTGATATTTATGCTACGCTCTAAATATATAAATGTAGACCTAGAGGAAAAATCCACTCAAAGAAAAAACAAACACTTTTGCCACTCTCGCGGGGGCTATTGGTGATATTCCTTGCAAGAGACAATAATAACCATACAGGACATCATCGTAAAAGAGGCCGAGAGAGACCAATTTCTCAGGCTCTTACTACTGTATGCTGCCTCTCCACAGGTGTGTGAGCCAACAGCTGAACATCCGCAAGTCCACACCTGTTCTCTGGGGCTTTTTGAAAGTCCTTCTGGGAAATGTAGGAAATCACTATGGACTAGTCAGTGGAAGGCAGATTACAACACTTCATCACAAAATGACTCACTGGAATGCATTGAAGATCACACTGATGCTATCTGACAGTCAGTGTAAAATTACCCAGGGATGGATTTAGCCTTTAAAGACACTTATAAACGGCTCTCTCAAATCAAGCAATCTGACTGGCTCACAGCTGTGGTATATTTAGCATATACCACAGTAAATATACCACAGTTAGAGCCACTCACCGCCCTGAACACTGTGTGAAGCAAATTGGGGCAAAAATGAGGTGAGGGGCCATTGGGGCCATTTATGGAGAGTTTGAGCTGTTTGGACCTGAGCCAGAGGGGCTACAGGACCAAACAGTGATTTTAAAGACATTTAAATTTAATTTAAATGTAATTTTAATAATAATAATAATAATAATAATAATAATAATAATAATAATAATAATAATAATTTTTCATATTTCCATACTTGGTAACCATTTTATAAAAGCAATAGATCACTTCAGACCGTGATATATGCTTATTATACCTACACCTAAGGTGTGACCACTTAGGTGTGGTATAATTATAAAATCATATATTATCTATTATATCTATTGCTTAAGTATACAGTTAGGCTACATCAACTTTTTTTTTGACAATGTTTAAACATGCAAGTATCCTACATTTTATATTAGTAATGTATTGAGGCAAGAGGCCAGAGGCCTGCACAGCGCTATGAAAGACGGAGCCGCTACCCTTCTCATCCCACAGCCACTCAATTCCAGCGCAAAACATTTTTCAGACCAACAACCGAGGCCCTCAGCTGCACCCCCTCCCCCCCACCCCCACCCCCAACACCAACACCCCTCCACCGCCAACACCCCCAACCCCCGTCCCCATGCAAGTTGGATTTTCCTGCGGCTGCCATCACGAAATGACAGGCTACTGAATGGCTTCATTGGTAACAGTACAGTGTCTTAGCTCATTGAAATGCGGCTCGGAGTGGGGTGGGTTGGGGGTGGGGGGGGGGGGGTCTTTTTTTCAACTTTTGAGTTTACTCAGCGGGAGTGGGGTGGTGTGGGTGGCTGGCTGGCGCGGGGTAGTACTCAGACCCTCTTCCTCTCCTCCTCCTCCTCTGTACGCTAGACTTCATCGGTATTTGTTTTTCAAAAAAAGCTGCTGCCCCTATTTTATACCCTCCCCACCTTCTCCTCAGCCTATACCCCTCCAAAACACGCACGCACGCACGCGCGCGCGCGCGCACGCACACACACACACAACACACACACACACACACACACACACACACACACACACACACACACACACACACACACACACACACACACACACACACACACACACACACACACACACACACACACACAAGCCAATCACTGCTTTCCCAGTGTTTGGTTCATTAGATTGCATTAAATTCCTGCAGACTTTCAGAGAAGAAGAAAAATAAATGAAGTAAAAGATTCAGATCAAGAAAAGAAAAAGAAGAAGAAGAAGAAGAAGAAGAAGAAGAAGAAGAAGAAGAAGAATAAGAAGAAGAAGAAGAAGAAGAAGAAGAAGAGAAGAAGAAGAAGAAGAAGAAGAAAAAGTGGGACCTGTGCGGAGGAGCGACGGGGGCTCCCGGCAGACATCACAAGCCGAGCCAGAGGCCGGGGCTGTGGAGATGAAAGTGACATGGCCACTATGGGTGTATGGGTCTGTGAACGCTGCCGAAGCGGAGCCCCCAGCACCCACGCTGAATGAGCTGAATGGGCTCATCCATTCTTTGCTCCTTTCACTCTGCCTAGGCCCTGACTGTTGGAAACTCTTCATTGCTCACAATGGGCAAACGCACTAAAACCTTCTCTTTTTTCTTCTCATGCAAATCACCCCCAGCCCCGACTAGGGGCGCTGTCATCATGTGAAATGGGAAAATACACACACACACACTACACACACGCACACACGGACACACACACACACACACACACACACACACACACACACACACACACACACACACACACACACACGCACGCATGCACACATACTCTTTTCGATTAAAGGAACAGATCACAAATGTTATTGTTTGAAACTTTACGCATTCATTCATTGCTATTTTTATTTTATTTACTTGAATTATTTCGGTTAGTCCCCTTTCTGCCCTTCTTCCTCTGAAAGGCCAACAATGTTCCAACTCTGCTTAACACTAGGTCTGTTTCTCATCAGCATGAGAAAAAGAAAACACGCAAAGGAATGGAACCCATTTGATTTTGAAATGTGAATTATATGGAGAGAGAGAAAAGAAACCCAAACAGTGTTTCCACTGCACACTGATGTAGGCCAAAACAACCAACAACAAAGTGGCGCTCATAAGTCCCTACATGGGTTCGCAGATCATTAGCAGCGCCTGTTAGGTAGCGGTAAAAGCCAACAGCAAATATAGCTGCTAAGAGCCGCACAAAAGCGTCAAGTGTTTGTTGATCGCTCAGCCTGGAGAGCAAACAGCAAACTTTGGAATCTTTCAACAATAAGTACACACAGACCCTGTCAGCGCAGACGCGCTGCATGCTGCTCCTGCATTCCTGATCCCCTCTTTGATGCCGCTTATTTCTTTACTTTGTTGCATAAAGAGATGCATGAGTATAAACGCTTAAGAAGTGGGTGTGTGTGATGGTTGCATTAAGCAGCAGCTATATTGCAATTTATAACAGTATCATTTATTTTCTGTAACAAAGTAATAGCATAATACCTGGAGCAGTTGACTGAAAAGTCAATATGCTTGCACTGGCCACGATTAATTTATATTTGTGAAAATGTAAAGCTATTCATCATACTGATCACTCCAGGCCGAATATCGCAGTTTCATCTAAAGTTTGGGGAGGAGGGAAAAAAGCGTGCAATGAAACCGTTGAGACTTGAGTTGAAATCACTGTGAGACGGGTTCGGCGCCGAGCGTTCTGATCACATCCCTTCACATGTGGATCAAGTTGCAAGACTAAATTTTTTTGGATTCCTATGTCAGATAAGTTCAAAGTGCAAACGCGATGTGAAGCTGCTGCCCTAAGCCTCATCTGCCCTTGACACGCAAAGGTGAGAGAAAAAAAAATGTGTGAGACTCGATAGAGATCAGATAATAATCAAATCGTTATAAAAACTACCGGTGAGTGTTTTTTATCAAAGCTGGAAATAAAGAACACATCCCTGCAGGCTAAAAACAAAAGCGAACTCAACTCTCAAAGCCGTTAGCGCTGTCAACAATCAGCATCACCACAAACTTTCCTTACCTTCACTGCTTTCTCTTCGCTTCTCAACCGACGCTCTTCCAGTCACTTTTTCTGTAAACTTTGCCGGGGGGGGGGGGGGGGGTACCCGATCAACTACGACCGAGCTGGCACCACCATCGAACGCAAAAACGCAGCACACAACAAGCCTCTCCGGACTGTCGACGCGAAACTCCATGAACCGAGTTAAGAAAAGTTTTGGGGAAAGTCTACGCAAAGTTTGCACGGCATTACCCCCCTCACTTCCAGGCAGGCAGAGACACACAGACAGAGAGTCAGTGGAGCGCAGAAGTCGCGTCTAACTTTTTCTTACAATCCATCTTCTTCCAAGAGGTGCGCTTCTTTTGTGCGTCTTTTGCGCGTTTTCTCACCAAACTAACATCATGCCTTGTTTGTCCTGCGTACGCGTAAAGTTGGGAACTCTAGGCGGGCTAGGTTGCTGCAAATCGACAGTTGTTCTAGAGACATGCGGTGGTGGTGAGATCTTCAGGCTGATGATCTGTTTTCAATCCCGACCCCCTCACCCCTCTCCTCCTCCTCCCCCACCTCCCTCCTCCTCCGTCCTCCTCTCTCTCTCTCTTCTCCCCACACCATGTCTCTCTCTCTCTCTCTCCTCACTCCCCTTGCTCCCTGGTGAGTTGAGCCATTTGCTGCACGCAGATGGGCCGGGCTAACTCAATCCAGCAGTTGTAGGGGGGGGTGGGGTGGGGCCTTGGCTAGATAAAGTTTCATTTATTGTTCGATTTTTCACGGGATTTACAGTTAAGCATGTTTTTTTTTGTGGGAGCCATTTCTGGAGCCAGCTAGCTGTACGAGAATGAACAAAGAAGTTGTAACAGTTTCAATCACACTTTTCCATCAGTTTGTCTACTCTTGTGGCCTAGTGGCTGTTTTTTAATTATATATAATAATATATATTATTAATATATTTTTAATATACTGTACTATATATATATATATAATATAATATATATATATTATATATATAAATGGTAAATGGCCTGCATTTATATAGCGCTTTTATCCAAAACGCTTCACAGTCAGTAGGTACATTCACCCATTCACACACCGATGGCGGCAGGGCTACCATGCAGGGTGCTGGCACACCAACGGGAGCAATTTGGGGTTCAGTGTCTTGCCCAAAGGACACTTCGACATGCAGACTGGAGGAGCCGGGAATCGAACCACCGACCTCTTTTATCCATAGCGATTAGTGGACGGGAATCGAACCACCGACCTCTTTTATCCATAGCGATTAGTGGACGACCCGCTCTACCTCCTGAGCTACAGCCGCCATATATATATATATATATATATATATATATATATATATATATATATATATATATATATATATATATATATATATTATATATATATTATATATATATATATATATATATATATATATATATATATATATATATATATATATATACATTTCTATGTAGGCTACCTGTCTAAAATATTATATTATTATAATATTGAGCTCTGCTAATGCATACCATGGTTTATTTTCATGCCCATCTTCTCCTGAAATGGTGATTTTTGATGTTTGAGGGAATTCATGTCTGGATAATCACAAGGCACTTTCTGAACTAAAACTACCGTAAACTCACATTCTCCAACAAAATGTGCCACCCTATAGTTTGTTGATTAAAAAGTAGACACAGAAAAGAGTTTTCATCCAAACAGACACAATTCTCATCCCAGCCTTGTCATCTTGCAGCCAGTCTTTTATTGTGCTGTGCAGTGGGGCTAAACCATGTATTCAATGTGACTCATATAGATGTCAGCCCTCTCATGCCAGTGAATATGATGCTCACTGAGTTCCTGTTCTTCTCTCTCTCTCTCTCTCTCTCTCTCTCTCTCTCTCTCTCTCTCTCTCTCTCTCTCTCTCTCTCTCTCTCTCTCTCTCTCTCTCTGTGTGTGTGTGTCAGGACGGTCCTGAGGGATTCATTCATGTTTCAGAGGGTGAAAGTGAAGTAAAGCAGAGAGGAAAACAGCTGCAGGTGTGAGTACACTTTGTTGACAACACACAACACATTTCATCCTGAATGGACCCTGGATGCAGCAAATGAAGCGTTTCATTCCAAAATGAGAATATCCACCATGTAAGAAAAAATAAATAAACTTCTGGCAAGGGACATGGTGCATTATGGGTTATTAGTACTGTTTAGTTTAGTTTAGTTTATTAGTTTAGTAGTACAGGGACAATGCACAATTGCACATCAATCAACATTGCTGCAAATGTGCCAGTTTTAGCTGGGTAGCTAATTTTCAACTGTATATAATCCCTGGGCAAACGATGCAGCCAGGCAGACACACAAGCAGACAGACGATGCAGCCAGACAGACACACAAGCAGACAGACGATGCAGCCAGGCAGACACACAAGCAGACAGACGATGCAGCCAGGCAGACACACAAGCAGACAGACGATGCAGCCAGGCAGACACACAAGCAGACAGACGATGCAGCCAGGCAGACACACAAGCAGACAGACGATGCAGCCAGGCAGACACACAAGCAGACAGACGATGCAGCCAGGCAGACACACAAGCAGACAGACGATGCAGCCAGGCAGACACACAAGCAGACAGACGATGCAGCCAGGCAGACACACAAGCAGACAGACGATTTCTTGATGACAGAATATTTTTTTCCCATTACTGCCTGATGAAGTTTAGACGGGGGGGGGGGGGGGGGGGGGGGGGGGATACACCAAAATGGATATTCAGCACTTTGGGCTGAAACCTTTCCATCATGCATAGGCCACTGTGTTGTTCACATACATAGACGCGGGGTGTAGCTACAGTTCAGGAGCTAACCTGGCTAAGCGGACTGCGATGTGTCACCAAGCCATTATGCACTATCCATCAATCTGAAATCCACTGTTACATTATGATCTGCCTTCAGTCATAATGCCCAAATCAGACAGTGGCATGATGTGCTGATCCCATCATCTCATCTGACAGTGACTCCATGTAACATATTGATTGATGATTGATGATGAAACTAATAATGCACAATATGAACACCACTTCTTTATGAATCTTCGTGTGATTTGTCTCCATCCCTGGGTGGCAGTTTGTCTCAGACTAATTCGTGAATTAGTTCCCGCGTATCCTTTCCTAGGGTCACGTGGGGCTGAAGAAGCCTATCCCAGCATGCATTGGGTGGAAGTAGATGATGCACGATGATATCGGCACGTCATCGCTCATCGGCCACATAAAGGCTTTAAAATGAAATATCGGCATCGGCTCGAAGCGACAGGCCGATAAAATGACGCTTAAACGACGCCAACCCGACCAAGGGAGAGCATCATCCTATAGCCTCTTTAAGTAAAATTAATCTTACAGGTTTTTTTTAAAGAAAATGTTACATAACAAAAACAACTTGTAGTAGTTTTCTGCATTTTGCCCAGTGAAAAGCATTGTATTTATGTCTGCATCTGCCAGTGGGCCATCATGATAAGAGTACGCATAAGCTGGTAATTCCACTACAGGAGACGAGACGTGACGTTCTCTGAAATGAGCTGGAAAGAAATGCACACTTATATTGTTAGCCTATTGGCATCAGCAATTAGCCCCAAAAGAATATCGACATATCGGATATCGGCAAAAAAGACAATATCGCATCGTAGTTGGGTAAAGGGGTACTTGGATTCAGAAATCAGGGAAAGGGGGTACTGAAGCCAAAAAAAAAGTTTGAGAACCACGACTGCTATCGACAATTTAGAGTCTCTAATGCAACTGACTTGGGACAAAACCCATGGAAGCACAGGAAAACCCACGCAAACTGAGTCGAACCCGAGTCCTTGCTGCGAGGCGACAGTGCAGCAGAGATATGAGAGGAGCAGATGATGGGTAGATAGAAAGATTGGAGAAGAGAGTGACTCAGACGGAGACAGAGAAGAAGTGTCAGGCCTGGTTGCTTTTCGGGACTTGAGGTGCTGCCACCTATTGTCTCCCTCTGTGGTTGCATCATGCCTGAGTGGCCACTCTCAAAGCAAGCCTGTGCACATGAGGCGCCCCCTGTGCCTCTGTGCCTGCCTGTGCACATGTCCTCAAAAGGGGGTGAATGCCAGTGTCAGCAGGCCCACTGGCCCTCTCTCTCTCTCTCCCGTGCTACTCGCCTCTTACAAGCAGGAATTTTAATGAGCTTGCGGCAGGGCTGCTCTGATCGGAATAGAAGAATGTCGGCCCAGTCGCCATTGTACGTTTTTGGAATCCACGGAGATGTAAAATATGAGCATTTCTGAACCAAAATAATGCTGCATTTCACGTTTCTAGATACGTGAATATTAATGTGATACACGTCATAGAGTCTAACGACTGTCTCATGTTCAAGTACGGTCGCTGGTCCCTAATAACCTGACCCGGCCAGATGGGGGCGGTATTGTTTTCACAAGAATACAACAATACCGCCCCCCATCTGGCCGATTCAGGTTAGGTCCCTATAAGGGCTCGCTAGGCCTGTAGCGTCCCCGTCATACAAGCAAGAGAGCGCACGTTCGATTCCCGAGCGAGGTACGTCCTGATTTTACTTTCAGTTTCAAACCCAACTCAAAACCATAACCCTAACTTAACCGGTGTTTTTTTCCCAAAATTTTCTAATTTACATTGGTACATAGGCTACACATATCCCTGATTTTCAAACACGTAAAATACATAATAATAATAATAATAATAATAATAATAATAATAATAATAATAATAATAATAATAATAATGTTTTATTCTGGCGATTGGGTTGAGAACGTAGCCACCGCAAAATAGTGAGCGCTGCAGGCTTTTGGGTGGAGGGGGACCAGGGAGAAGGCGAAGAAAAGGTGAGGAGGAGAGACAGCAGCAACTGCAGCGCTGATAGCGAGAGTATAAGATTATGACCTGATCATATGACCTCATGCATTCTTTAGTGATTAGGTTGTCAAGGTGCACAGAGGGCCAGTCCTTACTCATCTAGAGTGTTTACAGCATAGATGTTACACAAAAATGAACTCATCACACGTGTTATCAGGCTGCATCACCTGAAATAGAGATACATGTTATAGTCTGTAAAAGATCTATAGGCAAAAAAAAGTAATACATAGGCAACTGTGACAAACAAATCAACACGAACGTCCCCCCCCCCCCATATTGCACAAGTTTAGATGTTTAAGAACACACTCAAAACAAAGAACAGGTTTTGTTAGCAAACTAAGCTTGTTCAGGGCAAACTAAGCATGTTCACCAACTTTCAAGGTGATTTTCCCTGAATGTTGCTTAGGATATGAACATCCAAAGTGTACAATCTACACTTTCATAATCTGTAAAAAACTGAAAAATGACCTTGGCCTACTTTTTTACACAAAACACCAGGCCCTATCACATACAGTATTGGGGTGGTATTGGCCTTTTATTAGATATTGGATATTGCATGGTCCACTGCCAATATGATCACAGCTAAAAACACTCAATAAACCTTGCAATGAGATAAAAAAACAAACATCTTTGCATGTTTATTAATCACTTGATTTGTTCAATAATGTTTTTGTAAATTCTTCATTTAAAGGACCACTGTATCCCAGTTCCCCTTAGCATTGGATTGGTGTCATGGATACTTTCCCACCCTGCCAAGAAACTTGTTATTTGCTTGCAATTTTTGGAGGCATGAAAATATCACTTCAGTCTCAAATATTGTGATCCATAGTGGCCTTCAAAAACCCAAATCAGTCCGAATCAATGCCCCGGTGATTATTTTATACATGGGCCAAGGTATTTTCTTTTTTACTTTATACTTTTACGATTATGAAAAGTGGAGATTGTAAGCTTTCAAATTTGAAAATAGTTGAAGAAAATATGCTTATTTGAATGTTCGTATCCTAAAAGCAGCATTCAAAGAAAATCGCCCTGAAAGTTGGTGAACAAGATTCAATGCTCTGAACAAGCTTAGTTTGCTAACAAATTACAAGTATTTACTGATCCTAAAACGGTTGTTTGTTATATTGAGTGTGTTCTTCAACATCTAAACTTGCATAATATGAAAAAGTAAAAAAAAAAATCATAATCTTGATTTGTGTGATTTCGCGGTTGCCTTTCAGCAGACCGTGTCACATATATTGCTGTGAATAATGGTCCTTTTCTATGGCGTGCCAAAGGAGGTTTACTTCACCCTCATCCATGTTGAGTGAGTGAGGTAACTGAGCGAGGCACCGCCCTCTGCTGGAGCATAGTAGTCACATTGTCCTCTTATCTGCCCATCACTGGGCCCCTGACAGGCCATTTAACCAGGCTCTCATCACCCTTGATAGCACCGCAGGCTTTTCTCAGGGTACACAAATATTCCCCAGTGTTACACTACTGCAGTGACTCAGTCTCAACCTCTTTCATATCAAGGACTCCGCATTTAGTTCACATTTATGGCCACAGACCCCCATTTGATGAAATTGTGTCTCTAACCCAAATCCGAGAATATTTTCTATTGTTATAAATGATTTTGTCCAGAATTCCATGACTATCTGTATCTCGAATTGTGTTAACTTGTATTGTAAATGAAATAATGGTGAAGTCCAACAATTCATCACTTTGCTGGGGACCCCCTAGAACTCCTTCAAGGACCCCACGTTGAGAACCACTGCACTGCTGAACCTTTTCCCACATTTTCCAGCTGAAAAGGTTCACCTGGGGTCTCCAAATATAGACAAGAGCTTCCACATTCACAACTAATAACATAATCTATCTTTTAGTTTGGGTTGTTTTCTTTTCTTTTGATGTCCAAAAGTGGACAAATAAAGGTCAAAATTAAGGTAGATCAAATATTTAATTCTTTTTGTGCAAAAATATAAGAAGTAATAGCAAACTTCTTTCATTTTTTGTGGACCCCTTCAAGGAACCCTGCAATCTTCCCATCCACTTTCATACATCCACAAATTTCCTAGGAAATGTTGCCCTCTAGTGACATCTCCGAACATTACAGCTTGTTTGCCATTCACAAGTGACAATACATTATAAGCCATCACGGCATTAGTTGTTAGAGGTAGAGGTTTATTTGATTGAAGATTTATTTACTAAATATACTACTATATTTATCTATTGATCTGATCTTTCGAATGCACCTGACAGAGCAAATTAAATATGAGCTGGCAGATTCGTCAGGTGGTCCCCATGCAGGCTAGAGGGTTGTTAGATTTATTAACATTTGTCAAGTTTGAGTTATGATGGGCTGATGAAATTCAATGTCCCAATAATAATAGTTTTCAGGTGAATTGCTGACTGCACCTTTAAAAGTATAGCTTAGTGCACAAGTGGTTCAGTTACGGTGGCTGCAACCTTCAGTCAGTGCTCCCAGGCGGCTGCCATACTAAAGGACTGAACTGTGTTACACCATAACGGACATTGCTTTAGAGAAACGAATGGTATCCTATTGTTTATTAAGAGGTTGAAGTGGTGTAAGTTATGTTATGTTAGTAAGTTAAAGTTTCTTTTTTTTCCACAGTTTCCAATTAATTACACACAGACCACCAAATACACAAAAACAAGACGATATGCACATATGAGGGAGGGAATGAAAGACAAACGATAACAACAGCAAGCACGACAACAATACAGTACAGAGTTAAGCAATTGATTATAGTTCTTCCAATATGAAATGAGATGGCAACAACAACAGTTATAGAGATGCCAATGTCAACAGGAATCACGAAAGAGATATACAGTATATTACAAACTCAGAGAGTCTGCATTACAGATACAGAAAGTAGAAAAATTATATTCAAAGGAAAGATGGTAGGAAAGGGGTGTTTTTAGCTCCAGGGGCTGTTAAGATAGAGATTGACAGGCTGAAGAGTTTCTCACCTGGTCCCACAGCTCAGTGCAACCAAGATCAAGCTCCCGCTAAGTTTCTGTTTTATTTTTGTTTAATCTGCCAAGATCTTGCCTGGCAGCCGACTGGCCAGGAGCCTATTGAACATAGCTGCATCTGTAGGAATGAGTTTGCCTTTTGACTATATTTCAATCTCGCTCTGCAGACATATTCTATATTTCTCACTCTGCAGTCATATTCTTCTCTCTTGTGTATCTGCTGCACCATTCTCTTCACTATCCAACTAAAACGCATCAGGATCTGGGAAATCCCATTCTTGCCCTCTAAAGAATCAATGGTATGCATTAGATTAGGGTTGGGGTCAATTCAATTTAGCTTCCAATCATTCAATCAAAATGTAAATTGATGCTGCAATTCACATAGCCTTATTAAAAAAATCAATTATTCTTGTAAATGTTGTAAAATAAATTTGACATTGGTGGCAAAAGATTTTTTTTTTTTTTTTTTTTTACTTTGGATGAAAATCCACTCCCTCGAGTGGTTGAGCATGTGTACATCAATCCATCAATCAGATGTGGTGAATATTAGTGGGGGGCTTTGAGTGTTCTCTTTTTGCTTATCGCCTCCTGAAATAGTAAAGAAACATCTCTGTGAATTGTCTGGATATGTGAATCATAAACTGCAACAGTACCATCTATTTCCTGAATGAAGTAACATTTGGCCTTTGGGATCCTCAGGCCAGCAGCGAGAGTGTGACTTTTTGTTGTGACAAAGTTGGCCTCGGCTTGTAAGGCTCAGCTAGGTGCCGGGGCCAGGGCATTTGTTCCGGGCTCGGCTTTGGGAATCCTCATTTCCAGCATTCTCAAAGTGGCCATCACAAAAGAGTGTCCGTCCGGAGGTACGAAAACGACAAAACACCCCTATAAACTGAATGGAACTGTCTTAGTGGCCATTTCCTTGCCTCGGGTGGTAAATCACAGTGTTTGTCGCGGGGAGGTTTATGTTGTTTGTGCACAATCTGCCACCACTTCAAAGCTGTGGGAGGGGACCGAGCGGGGGGGAGGGAGGGAGGGGAGGGTGTTGTCCCCCTTTTTCAATGACTCACGGTTCAACCTCAAAGGACACCGGTCTATAACATCCGGTCCGGGGCATTTTGTTAGCTTAACGCAGAGAAGTGCTCAGGGTAAGCTGTCAGTGCAATAAGCCACACGAGTTGTAATCATGTGCATGGCTCGGTCTGTAAAAAAAAATCAACAGCCAACAAAATCAGAAACACAGGCTTTTAGACGTGGAGATTAGCATGAGGTACGACCATTCGATACGACTGTTTGAAGATCTGTCATTACGTTTCTCTGTGCATTGGCATGAAGCTATTTGTATCCCTGAGCTATACACATCATCGCACACCGGCGTTTGAGACTTTGAGGACTCGGTTGGCTGAACCATTTGGGTCTGAAGGTCTAAGACGTTGAAGTCAGATGCCACTTAGTGCCTTTACCGCTAATCTTCCTTTCCTCGACAGGAAATATTCCAAGGCCGTTCCCTGGAACAAGTCGGATATGACTTTCCCTGGGACTTTCCTTCATGTCCCCTTTTTGAGGAGAGTATAGGAGCATAGCTTTGGCCCACTTGAGGTCCAGACTACTGACCACAGATGACTGCAGATACAGTAGCTGACTGTCAGGCCATCTGCAGCCAACGTCTCACCACAGCCGTCACAGCTGGCTGAGTGAGCCGGCAGTCAGCTAGGCCACAAGCCCCCCCTGTCTCCTCTGTGAGTCACGGTTCCGCCCTGGCTCTCCGACTCACCGTATAGCGTGCAGGCAGGGCCCGACGGAAGACTGACCGTATCAGACGTCAACTCACGCCCTAAACCACTAATCACAAACTGTAACGCTCTCTCTCTCAGGGGAGGAATCAGTCGGAGAGCTCTTGTGATGTCTCGAAATGATGCAGTAAAAAGTACCGCTCACATGAGAGAGGGCTTTACTGCTGGAGCCAGTGTGCTTTTATAGAAGTGATAAATGCGCCTTTACTGTTTGCGCCCACTTTAGAGTCCCACGTTAAGAGTTGTGTTCAACAAGTGTCAGGTGCATTACTTTAGGTGAACACTAGGAGGGACCGGTGAGCTGTTTTCCCTCACGCCAGCTTCTGGGTCTTATTGTTGCTTTGATAAGCTGCTGAACTATACAGCATTGTTGTTAACAGGTAAAGGGTTATGATTGAAATGTCCTCCACGGCGGCTTGGGTCAGAAAAATCTGACATAATATATCCTTCTTGTGGGAAGATACCAGCTTCTAATTGGGTTCCCACAGACCTTGAAAATCCTTGAAAGTTCGCTGCCTTAAAACCTTTTGAAAATTAATTGATGACTATTATAGCACCCAAGCTCTCTGTCCCCAGAATGACGATCACTTCACATCCCGGGGAAAACCCTGTGATGAAGATTTGCGTAACAGCTTTCTAATATGAAGGATTTCACCAGGATTTCTTGACTTGACTGGTAGATCATGAGTTAAAAAAAAGTGTGTGTGTGTGTGTGTGTGTGTGTGCTGTCTTGCCTCAAAATGCCAATTTCATGGCTTTGAATTTCACAAAATGAGACCTCAAAAGTCCTCAAATTTGATGTCTGAGTGAGTGTGGGAATCCTGTTCCAAGAGCTGACAGCAGGCATTGTGTTTATGCCTTCATGCATGCTTTATAGACAAGCATATTTTAAATTGATAAGCTTGAAGCATTCTAACAGGAATCTGTTATTGAGATTTTTACTGTTGAGGGTTTCTCATTTTTGATAAGCAGCCCTGTCCCACAAAACCCTTGCTTGAAGAGCTTGGGTACCACAGTATGATTTGGCACAGTGACACATGCCTACATAATAGACTTTATAATGTACTACAGTGAGTACGTGTATAATATACTTTATAATGTACTACAGTGAGTATGTGCATAATAGACTTTATAATGTACTACAGTGAGTACGTGTATAATATACTTTATAATGTACTACAGTGAGTATGTGTATAATATACTTTATAATGTACTACAGTGAGTACGTGCATAATAGACTTTATAATGTACTACAGTGAGTACCTGCATAAGAGACTTTATAATGTACTACAGTGAGTACGTGTATAATACATGTAGACTTTATAATGTACTACAGTGAGTACGTGGAGATGTAATAGACTTTATAATGTACTACAGTGAGTACGTGGAGATGTAATAGACTTTATAATGTACTACAGTGAGTACGTGGAGATGTAATAGACTTTATAATGTACTACAGTGAGTACGTGGAGATGTAATAGACTTTATAATGTACTACAGTGAGTACGTGGAGATGTAATAGACTTTATAATGTACTACAGTGAGTACGTGGAGATGTAATAGACTTTATAATGTACTACAGTGAGTACATGGAGATGTAATAGACTTTATAATGTACTACAGTGAGTATGTGGAGATGTAATAGACTTTATAATGTACTACAGTGAGTACATGGAGATGTAATAGACTTTATAATGTACTACAGTGAGTACGTGGAGATGTAATAGACTGTATAATGTACTACAGTGAGTACGTGGAGATGTAATAGACTGTATAATGTACTACAGTGAGTACGTGGAGATGTAATAGACTTTATAATGTACTACAGGGAGTACGTGGAGATATAATAGAAAGCAATGCATTCCACTTTATCCATATCAGCATTAGTCTTGTTACTGCTAGTTTCACTCTTCATGTCAGCTCTCTATGGCTATACTATATTATAATATATTTATATATATATACTATGGCTATACTATATTTCAGTTTTTCTCAGTTATGTATTAGGCCAAGGAAAAAGTGTGTTGAGAACATATTAGACTAGTCATCATGGGTATATATGCCACCCGAACCTCCGAATACCCGACCTGGCCGGGTCTCGGTTCCAACGTTTACTGGGTCTGTATGGGTCCGGGTCTCAGCTTTCTAATGATAGACGAGTCCAATCTGGTCCGGGCACACATTTCCCGGGGGGCCATTAGGGTCCGGCGACCTCTAGATTAGACGGATGTAGTTACCAGTTCAGGTTAGGTCATGAAAAAGAGTTCTGGTCAGGGAAAGAATGGAAAAGGGTGAAGCTGGGATTAGCAGCTGAGCAGATTAAGGTTGGGGTTAGAGCCACACACACGCTGCCTGCCATGGCTCAAACTCACTAAATCGGAGACTTTTGTCTGAAATTGTCATCGCCTCCTGAAGAGTGAAGACCCAGACCCGATGTATCTCAGAGGCAGAGGCTTAAGGAGACAGAGATTTGTGTCCCAGTGTAAATCCAACCTGTCGTGACTGAAGTCTCACAGAGTCAGTGACCCTGGCTTCGCAGGAGACTTTCCCAGTGGACACAAAGAAAAGTGACTTGTGACTTGCCCCTTGACCCCAGTGTGGTAAGAAGGCCTTTTTAACTGGACAAATTGCACAGTGTGACCAAACCACCCTGCACCTCCTTAGTGCTCGCTGGCGACAGGTGTGTGTGTGTGTGTGTGTGTGTGTGTGTGTGTGTGTGTGTGTGTGTGTGTGTGTGGGTTACAGCCTCACGCATACCTACTTACTTGCGTACATGGATGCAAATCATCCTCTGTGTAGTACGAAAATAACATTTAAATTTGGTTTATTATTATTATTATTATTATTATTATTGTTATTATTATTATTATTATTATTATTATTGTTATTATTATTATTATTATAATAATTATTATTATTATTATTATTATTGTTGTTGTTGTTATTATTATTATTATTATTATTATTATTATTATTATTATTTTGGCGAGCTAATCTAACAAATATAATTTGTATATAGAGAGTCAATTGAGAATTTGCATATCAAAAGGCACGGCGCTGTGAAACTGTTCTTCAAAACTGTTAAAACCCAAATGGGGCAATGAAATGCAGTTAACGCTCTCCCATCAAAGGCCATTTTAGTGACATCCGCTCAATTCTTAGATTGCAATTTTGCGGCGGTTCTTTGCTGACTTTTCCCTGACAAAGCATTTCGTTTGGTCTAAATTACAACATCCTGTTTTCTGACTAGCAAATCTGTTTGAAATTAGACCCACCACTTTGGCACATTAACATAATGAACTTATCAGCTGACTGGACCGCGAGGCTTTCTGGGAGAGTAAGCGATGTGAAGTTACTTTTCTGGGGCCTTGTTGAAGGTTCTCAATGAAGAGACATTTTGGGACCCCAGAGTCTATGGGACCTAAAACACCTACAATCGATCAACTCCAACGCATTCTCGCGTTAATCAGATCTGTAAACAATGACCGCCCCACACGGAAGCAGAGGTCTTGGCGCAGACGTCCACTCTACACCAGAAACCCCGAAAACATCACCCGTCTGTCCCAGACTCTTATGTTCACACTACAGGCAAATCCGAGTTGCTGCTAAAGTCATTAATCATCATTATCTTGATTGGTTTCCCAAATCTGATTTGGGAGTGTGTCCGCACTGCCACAAATCTAATTTGGGCAAGTGTTCAAGTCGGATCTGTGTGTCCAGACCTCCATATGTGGTTTGGGACAAGTGACACAAATCAGACTTGGAGCGTCCAGAGTGACTCATAAAACCAATCTGGATAGAAGGTCATTAAAGTTCACAAATCAGATTTGGCCTCCTAGTCTGAACATGGCCTTATTAGTTGACACACTGATAGACTCTGGGTGCCCGGATGTCATGGCCTTCAGTTCATAAACTAGAGTGCACCATACATTGTATTATCATTGTGTGGCGCTTCACTGTCTCCTCTTCTGTGGTGTTTTATGGCAGTTGGCATCATTTATGTTGCATTGCCGCCTCCTTCTGGATTCATCCATCCACTGTTTCCCTACATTCTGTAAAAGCCCATCACCTTCTCCCTCGGTCCCTCGGCAGCTCGGCTGCTGCGTTCCTCCTTCACTGTCTCACAAATCACCAGTGACCTATCCACCTTATTTTTGGCGGCCATTTTTGCCTGATCTGCTGATGGGTGCTTCTTCCGGTGTGATCCTCCCAGCCTTGTTGCTGACAGCTTGACACCCGTCTGGGCGAACGGAGCAAATCACTAATCAGGTCCAGCTTGGCAAAAATCTCGTCGATAAATATCCCTTTAAGACCGCAGTGCATTCATGGGTAATCGCCTGCTGTGGCTAATATTAGCCGCTAGTTAGTTATGTTACATGGCAGTAAAACGCCACTAAATGACCAAATTGAGAGAACTTTTAACCATTTCGAGTAACACTGTTTCCATACGGATCACCAGCGTTAGTTTGTTGTTTATAACGTGGCTATATTCATAACGTTTTATATCTCGGATGCGTTATTTCGAATCCCACATAGGTTATGCCAAACCCCACATAGGTTACGCCTCAAATCCCACATAAGTTACGCTAAAACGCACATAGGTTACGCCTCGAATCCCACATAGGTTACGCTAAAACCACCACCGCAAAGCGTGTGGGTTTCAGGACGAAACAGTCTCGAGCCACTATCGTCATCTTTAGAGCACAATATTCCTGGAATGCAAGTTTAACTAAACAGTTACATGTCCTCTGCATTCTACATAAAATTAAGATATTATGGGTTGTTTTATTTTGTATGTTAAATACTTATTGGCCAAGTTATGTTCAATTCAGCCAGGGTACAAGGGACTGAGTGTAGGCGGCCATCTTTTAAAATCAAGTAGAATACCATTTAGGAAATGGCAAGCTGCAACAATAAGTCACGTTAAACCGGACCTTGTACGCACAATTATTTTTTACAGTGGGGCATTCAAAAATAAGGTGGATAGGATGTCTCTCTTGCCGCTGCAGACAACGTGAGCCGCTGGGCATGTGTTGGAGCTGCCGATGGTGGAGATAACAGTCAGCGGCTGTGTGCGTCACTCTCTTGTCATGCTACTTTGAATACTATCTGCTCCCCTTTCAAGCCAGCCCAAACACAGGGGGGCAGTTTGAGGAACCCCCCCCCGGGGAGGGATCCGTCCCAAATCTGCGGGCCAGATCTAGATACACATCGCTGGTCTGAGGCTCGGAGCAAAAATGGGACAGGAGAGGAGAGGAAAGGACGGAATCTCTCCTCATCTCTCTGTCGCTCTCCCACGTTGCTTCCTCCCATGCCTCCTTTCGGGGGATCCTTCCCTCCGCCTTTTAACCCTCCGACTCAAGTTCTGCCACTTCTGCTGCCTCTCCTTAATCTTCTCGTCAGAACGTGTTGTAGGACATGTTTATCTCATGGTTTCAAGTCTTACATGCAGCAATATTACGATGCTGCCGCTTGGATAGTTCATCTTCGACGCTTGGAGGATAATGTTCTGGTGCCTCTGGCCCAGTTAGTGTGGAACTTTTCCAATCTCAAACCTCTTCTCAGAGCTTTCAAAATACCTCGCCAAACGGCGTTACCTCAATAGTAGGCAGATGTGTGAGATCAAGGCATTTCAATTTTGACACGTCTTCCTCCCTCTGTTTTGCTTATAGTCGGCCTGCGGTGTATTACAGAGTAACCTCTAGAACTGGCCGGCGAGACACTTCCCCTCCTTTCTACTCAAAGAACCCGGCTGTTTTTCCCATATGAGCGAACCGTCTAGGAACCTCGCGCGCCGAGACAGACAAGGAAATTGGACTAAGCCCCTCTGCCTCCTACTTCTCTCTGAAATCTCCGCTGCGTGGTCTCCAGGGTATCGGCTTGTGTTCTCTCAGATACGATCCAGTTGCCGCAGCTGACCCGGCTCGGTTCCTGCGCCCTGGGCCCTATCATACGGGTGGCTGTAAGCGCAAACAAAGGCTCACGGGGTAAGTGTGGGGGGGGGGGGGGGGAAGGGGGGGGGGGCGGATGGAGGTGGGGTTTGAAAATAAGGGGGTCATGCGATGCGTGCCACATCTGAGAGCCCCCCATTCCTCACGGGGGGAGTCTCACACAGGGGACAAGGTCAGGGGTCGGGGAGTTTCCCCGCACCGTTTCGCTTTTGTTGTGGTCTCTCGCCACAGCTTTGGTGATTAAGTAAGGGTACTTTGATGTAGCAGACAGGTTTGCAAGTGACAGGGCGATGGGGGGTGGGGGGTGGGGGCGGGATGGGGGGGGGTTGTCCTTCTCAGACAGGTGAGCGACGATGAAAGACAACAGCCACTGTGTTGTCAACAGTCCCAGACATACTGTAAAAACACCTTTAGTTTGTGAACACGCAACAAAGGGGCTTTGCTTCAAGAGAGCACTTAAAAAAACGACCTAAGCTGGATTCCCAAATGGCCGCGCTGTATGTCACTATAGTGTCTTGTGTATCAAGTCTTTATGCGTGTGCAGACGTGTTAGGTGACTAATGTTGTTTGTGCCACTTTGACATCTGAAGTAAGTAGGTGGGGAGGAGGGCTGGCTGTGTGATTGATGTGTGTGACAGATCAGCAGGTAGTGACTGAAGGAGCAGAGTCCTCCTGGCTATCTGACACACATCCCTAAAGACTGCACAAGCCTCCTATTGCATGACCTAAGCCCACATGTGGCCGCTTGTTGTTGTGTGCTATTTTAAGGACAAGAAAGGGGGACAATAGAATCTTTAGACACCTTGAAGCAATTGCTTTGTAAAGGAGAGACGTATTCTTCCCCTTAAAGAAGAGAGCCACAGTGTAGGAGTACAGTAGCTATTGAAAGTGAGTCAACAAGTCTCACACCAAAACACCCCATGTAGGCCATGCTGTTAGACACCCTTTGACGTGAACCAGTGAGACTGGAACGTCTTACCCCAATGACCGTCTACTACACGGCCCTGACCCTGTTTACACTGTCTGTGGACAGACAGACAGGCAGGCAGACAGACAGACAGACAGACAGACAGACAGACAGGCAGGCAGGCAGGCAGGCAGACAGACAGACAGACAGACAGACAGACAGACAGGCAGGCAGACAGACAGGCAGACAGACAGACAGACAAGAGGTACATGGGTAAATGGGATGATATATAATACAAGAGGTAAATGGGAATGAAATACAAGAATGGTAAAAAAAAAAAAAATACAAGAATGGTAAATGGGAATGAAATACAAGAGGTAAATGGGAATCTGGATGTCCTCTTTTTCCTCAAGCATTTTAAACGATAAGTTCATTCAAAAATGAAAATTCAGTCATTATGTACTCACCCCCATACCGATGGAAGGGCAGAAGTTGTTTAGTCCACAAAACAGTCGTGGAGTTTCACAGCAAGACACAGTTGCAGAATTCTTCTAAACAATTGAAGTGGATGGGGATCAACTTTCAAACAAACAAACAAACAAAAAATAACATGCTTCTATAGAGACACTGCGGAGCGCGTCATCATTCAGAAACCACGCCCAAAACGGGGGAAAACAGAAACTTCCCCCCAATCCTGGCGTTCTCCTATGTCGCGTGCATGGTCGCGTGTTGCACACAAAGATCATATATACGGAAGATGAACACTCAAACTTACTTTCTTTGAGAGCTAGATCCACATTTTCCTTCTCGTCAATTCTCAATGGCTTCCTTGTTTTGCTCGGGAGTACAAAAAAACTTGAATTGGCGATTTTTTACATTTGTTGTCTGCGCAGCTTTTAGCTATGTTTAATTCAAGGAAAATGACGCTGGTGTATGGGAGTGAATGGAGCACTTTCCCCCGTGATGGGCGTGGCCTATTTCATGCAGTGTCTCTATACGGGGTACGGTGGCGCAGTCGGTAGCGCTGTCGCCTCACAGTTAGAAGGTCCTGAGTTCGATTCTCGCCTGGGACACTGTGAGCGCTGTGGTTGTGTTCCCCCCCATATCTTCAGTGCCTACTGCCCAGGTGGGTTATCTCGTCGTAAGGGCCTTTCTCTCTGTGTGGAGTTTGCATGTTCTCCCCGTACCCCCCAGGGGATTCCTCCGAACCACTAAAAACATGCAGAAGATCAGATTGCCATCGTCATCCGACCAGTGACGACAACATCCGAAGTTGGTCCCCGGGCGCTGTACGAGAAAGCGACCACTGCTCCTGGCCTGCCCCTCGGAGGAAAGGACATGCCTGGATGGGTTAAATGCAGAGGACACTTTTCACCGGCCACCGTCAGCATGAGTGTGTTGTGGCCGCATGCATGTATTGTGGTGTTCGTGTGACAATAAAAGACGGGCTTGTCCGTTACGAGAGTTTTTTTTTCTTTTTTTTATACGGCTCACCTGGCATAATCCAAGTCTCCAGAAGCCCCGAGATGCCAAGTTGACATGAAAAAATGTCATTTACATCCTGTTTTTAGCTGAAATCCTCACTGTAGCCACATTGCTCCAAGAAGGGCTGGGAGCTCCAGGACTGTTTTGTGGACCAAAAACCAACCAAACAAACAAACAAACAAAAAACATCACCTGTCCTTTCATTGGCCTGGGGATGAGTAATAATAAGTAGTAACAATGAATTAATTAATTAACCCTGTTTACACTGTGTGTGGAGACACACATACCTCTTCTTCATCAAGCATTGAAGCATCTCAAGACCTTTCCTTGGCAGACTGCACTGTGAGTCGCTCACCTGAGAGTCACGTGTGGAAGTGCCATCGCTAACTCAGTCTTGTGTGGAAGTGCCATCGCTAACTCAGTCTTGTGAGGGTGCTTCGTTTGCCCTTTGCAGAGAAAGCCGACTGAGGACGCAGTATGGCTTGTTGTGATGCTCTGCTTCACACTGATCCCTGATACAGTGTGCGCTGTAGTAGGAGGAATAGACTACAAGTGTAATCACAGTAATCTGGGAATAGAGTACAAGTGTAATCACAGTAATCTGGGAATGGAGTACAAGTGTAATCACAGTAATCTGGGAATAGACTACAAGTGTAATCACAGTAATCTGGGAATAGAGTACAGGTGTAATCACAGTAATCTGGGAATAGAGTACAAGTGTAATCACAGTAATCTGGGAATGGAGTACAAGTGTAATCACAGTAATCTGGGAATAGAGTACAAGTGTAATCACAGTAATCTGGGAATAGACTACAAGTGTAATCACAGTAATCTGGGAATAGACTACAAGTGTAATCACAGTAATCTGGGAATAGAGTACAAGTGTAATCATAGTAATCTGGGAATAGAGTACAAGTGTAATCACAGTAATCTGGGAATAGAGTACAAGTGTAATCAT
>NC_139627.1:49269676-49447176 GCF_964638095.1 Poromitra crassiceps | reverse complement strand
TATCTCCTCCTCTGCCATGCAGCAGCACACAGCTTATATCTCCTCCTCTGCCATGCAGCAGCACTCAGTTTATATATCCTCCTCTGCCATGCAGCAGCACACAGCTTATATCTCCTCCTCTGCCATGCAGCAGCACACAGCTTATACTGTATCTCCTCCTCTGCCATGCAGCAGCACTCAGCTTATATCTCCTCTGCCATGCAGCAGCACTCAGTTTATATCTCCTCCTCTGCCATGCAGCAGCACCCAGCTTATATCTCCTCCTCTGCCATGCAGCAGCACCCAGCTTATATCTCCTCCTCTGTCATGCAGCAGCACTCAGCTTATATCTCCTCCTCTGCCATGCAGCAGCACCCAGCTTATATCTCCTCCTCTGCCATGCAGCAGCACCCAGCTTATATCTCCTCCTCTGCCATGCAGCAGCACTCAGTTTATATCTCCTCCTCTGCCATGCAGCAGCACCCAGCTTATATCTCCTCCTCTGCCATGCAGCAGCACTCAGTTTATATCTCCCGTAATGTGATTATTTGGCCCCTCACGCCTTTGTGTTCGCTGTAGTATCACTAACATGTGAATTAGAAAGGCATTGTCCCGCGCTTTGCTCGTGACGCGACGCATATTTCACATTTCAATATGCCGCAAGTCCTCAGAGAGATGTGTCATGGTAGTGTGTGTTACCCCCCTGAGGACATGCAGGTATTGTTTTACACACACACACACGCACGCACGCACACGCACACACACGCGCGCGCGCACACACACACACACACACACACACACACGCATACACGCACAGATGTACATACACACATATATATACTCTTTCATCTCTTGCTCTCCCTCTCTCTCCCTTTCTCTATTTCTCTCTCATCCTCTCTCTCTCCCTCCCTCCCTCTCTCTCCTCTCTCCATCTCTTTCCCTCTCTCTCTCTCTCTCTCTTTCCCTCTCTCTCTGCCTCTCTCCCTCTCTCTGCGTCTCTCTTTCCCTCTCTCTCTCCCCGCTCTTTCCCTCTCTCTCTCTCTGCCTCTCTCTTTCCCCTCTTTCCCTCTCTCTGCCTCTCTCCCTCTCTCTGCATCTCTCTCTCCCTCTCTCTTTCCCTCTCCCCGCTCTTTCCCTCTCTCTCTGCCTCTCTCTTTCCCCTCTTTCTCTCCCCCCCCCCCCCCCCCCCCCCCCCCCACCTCTCTTTCCCTCTCTCTCTGCGTCTCTCTTTCCCTCTCTCTCCCTCTCTCTCTCTCTCTCCCTCGGCCAGAGGCGAGGATTATGGTCTGGTATGAAAACCATAGTTCAGGTTTATTCAACCTTGTCCATAAACAACCTGCGTGTGACAAAGACCCTGTAATGATACATTAGGCTAAACCCTTCAGCGGGGGCATATACTGTCTATAAAGGAGTGTGTGCCATTCACTCATTCAATCATTTGTTCAGTCATTCGCTCATCCATCTATTCATGATCCATCCATTCAGCCATGCGTCTGTGCATTGAGGTGGTCTCCTGGGTGCTGCTGGTCTGTGTTGTCATGGAGGCTCAGAGAACTGTGTGTTTAGCCTGTGTTTATTAGCTTAATGAGTCCAGCTTTCCCTCCAAAACCTGAGGCCAGCTTAATCACAGCAGCAGTCGTCTGAAGGGGGGACGGACCGCTGCGACCCGTCAGGACCTTTGCTGGCCCCCGGGCCGGACCTGATGCAATTAAAGGTCCTCAGCGGGGATTAGCTTGCGCGCCGTGCAAGCTAACGCAAAGAATCCCCTACTGTCCCACTTTAATGCTTATTAGGGACGAAGTCCCGCGCCGCAGGTCAGCTCCTCCTGATAACGCACGCATGCACACACACACGCACACACACGCACGCACACATGCACTCACACACACGCACACATGCGCACGCACACACATGCACGCACACGCACACACACATACACACACACACGCACACACGTATGCACTAACACGCACACACACAGATACACGCGTGCACACACACGCACACACACATACACACACGCACACACACATGCACTAACACACACACGCACATACACACACACACACACACACACACACACACACACACACACGTATGCTCATGTACACTACTCCCTGCATCACCTTATGTCTCACCCCATCAAAAAAGGGCATTATTGGGCATTTGAATACGGGCGCCATGTTAACACACACCAACCTTTACAAATGTGTTTGTCAAGTCATTTTGTGAATGACAGTTTTATTGGTAGCCTACATGACATGAAAAGTGGGCTTCAGGTGCTTTGAGTAAAAGCATCCACAAAATGGCATTATGACACTTCGTATAGCACATACTACATAGGCTAGTACATATTATACTACATACAACATACTTATACAGTACATACTGTCTACTATAACTTATTTCACATCCACAATGTGTTGAAATGACTCTGTGATATGATGCTACATGTCTGGTGTGTGAGGACTGGCATTAACTTCACTTTCAATATGTCTGGTGTGTGAGGACTGGCATTAACTTCACTTTCAATATGTATGGTGTGTGAGGACTGGCATTAACTTCACTTTCAATTCAACTCAATCAAAGTCTGAATTCAAGCTGCATTTCTTATACTAACGATCGCACATATCAATCCAGTATCAGCACTTTTTATTGATTCCACACAAAAACCTTTTTAATGCAAAAGATGTTGAGCTTTAAAATTGTACTCCCTGAATGGCTCCATCGTAAAGTGGCCTGTCCCCAAACCTGCTCCCTGTGCCTTGGTGTGAGGTCCAGGTGGTAAAGAGTAATCCAGCCTTATGAAGAGAGAGAGAGAGAGAGAGAGATAGAGAGAGAGAGAGAGAGAGAGAGAGAGAGTGAGAGCCACGTATGGCGTCTGGCCGGTGTGCCGGCTGAGTGCGGCAGGTCCAGACAGACCTACGGTAGAGAGGGGATTTGGTCACGCAAGCGTGGGAAACTGGGCCACACTGGGATCTGTGGTCCCGTCCCGGCGTCACTGGATCAGCCAGCGCCGACCCAGTCCCGCTCTCCACCACGTCCCATTGGTCCAGCTGGGACTGACGTTCACACAGATATTGGGTATCTGTTCTGCTGACAGCTGTCAGTCACTCACCGCATGCCATTGCACTGGATTGGCTTCTAGACTGGCTGTGTTAGGATGTCTTCTAGACTGGCTGTGTTAGGAGGTCTTCTAGACTGGCTGTGTTAGGAGGTCTTCTAGACTGGCTGTGTTAGGAGGTCTTCTAGACTGGCTGTGTTAGGAGGTCTTCTAGACTGGCTGTGTTAGGAGGTCTTCTAGACTGGCTGTGTTAGGAGGTCTTCTAGACTGGCTGTGTTAGGAGGTCTTCTAGACTGGCTGTGTTAGGAGGTCTTCTAGACTGGCTGTGTTAGGAGGTCTTCTAGACTGGCTGTGTTAGGAGGTCTTCTAGACTGGCTGTGTTAGGAGGTCTTCTAGACTGGCTGTGTTATGAGGTCTTCTAGACTGGCTGTGTTAGGAGGTCTTCTAGACTGGCTGGATGTCTTCTAGACTGGCTGTGTTAGGAGGTCTTCTAGACTGGCTGGATGTCTTCTAGACTGGCTGTGTTATGAGGTCTTCTAGACTGGCTGTGTTAGGATGTCTTCTAGACTGGCTGTGTTATGAGGTCTTCTAGACTGGCTGTGTTAGGATGTCTTCTAGACTGGCTGTGTTAGGAGGTCTTCGGGCTCTGTGTGCGCGTGTGCTCAGGTCTTGCCTATCTGAATGGAATACCCATCTCCACGAGGAGGACTTCCGATGCTTTTTTGTAATCTTGCATCTCATGCTGGATTAGGAGGGACACTGGACCATCAGCATGTACATGTCTGATTCATACCTGGGGTGAGTGCAAATATGTCCAGACTGGGTGTTTTGTTTGTTTAACCGGCTTCACAAAGTGTCATATTGATGGAAATACTCCCTATATTGGACAATCCAAAATGATCTGATATGCCATTGGTTAGGTGTATGGTTGGGTATCTTTTGGATTTTAACGATTCTGATTCTGACGCCGTGTCCGCCACTTAATATGTCCGGGTGGGAACTCGGATTTCAAGTATGTTCTGCATGCAACATTTGTTTACGACTCAATAAGCAAAGTCTAAATCAAAATTTCGATTCCTTTGGGATCAGAAGTTCCAATTCGGAACCAGTTCTTGTTGCCCAAAGTCATTGTGTGAAAACATCCCAGCAGCTTGTCTTATAGAAGTCTAACAATCATGTGGGACTAGCCTATGCTGTAGGACTGTAAATATCCTCCAGGGTTTGATTCAATTCGTTATTACTAAGATTTTCACATTGGATTTGGTAACACTTTACCTTACAATAGCGTTATTAGAGGGTATTGACCTATGGAAATGTATTGTAAGTACACAATATTACTGTGTAGGTAGCCTACTTAAAACAGTGCTATCTCATTGTTGTAAGTACATTATGTCCATGTATTAGGAAGTTTTTCCATCAAGTACTGTGCGTACAGTAATTACAATGCTTTTAGGTTAATACACTGGAATAAGACCGTTGTAAAGTGAGTGTTGCCATTACGATGTGTACTGAGACCGTGGCCATTGAAGAGGAGTTGATTTCCCTTATTAAGTTACAGCTTTGTAACACAGTGAGTAGACGTGCATGTGTGCGTCGCACAGAGATGCTCACAAGTCATTTTTTGCAAGTCCAAGTCAAGTCTCAAGTCTTTGGTCACAAGTCCAAGTCAAGTCTCAAGTCTTTCAGGACGAGTCTCAAGTCAAGTCTCAAGTCACTGTGTGCGTGTGTGTGTGTGTGTATGTGTGTGTGTGTGTGTGTGTGTGTGTGACTTAAAGGGGCCCTCCACCGAAAAACAATGCTGATTTATTTTGCACATAATCTCACACATATCCGAAAAACGTCAACAGTTTTGCAGACATTCATTTCGTTTGACAGTTATATGAGAGTCGATTTGAGTTAAGGCGTGGACCAGTGATGGCATTCATGCACAAATGACATCACTGGTCCACAACTGAACTCAAATCAACTCTCAATAACTGTCAAACGAAATGAATGTCTGCAAAACTGTTTACATTTTTTGAATATGTGCGAGATTATTGTCAAAAATAATTCGGCATTGAAAATCGGCGGAGTGTTCCTTTAAAGTGCGACTCAAAGTCCAAGTCTCTCAAGTCCAAGTCCCCATCGCTGGCGTGGCAACGTATGCATGCGTAACCCTAATCCGGTGGCGCGGCAGGTGCTGCTTAGCCCCTTGTTAGCGTATAGCTGATTGCATGTAATGGCTGAGTGCGTATGGCTGAGGGCGTGCAGGCGCAGTCAGTGGGGATGCCCTCTTAATGGGGGCAGCAATCAGGGAGGCGTCGGCAGCGAGCCGAAGGAAAACACGCTGGAAACATGTCAGAGGCTCATTAAGGAGCGAGGCAGCGTTTATACCACTGCTGAGAGGAACAGTAAATCACTGTGCTCCCCTAGAGCGCCGAGTGGAGGGAGGCCTGCCCCCTGCTCTACGCCCCTACACATGTATTACTCAATGTGCTTGTGGGTGGGTGTGTGTGCGTGTGTGTGTGTGTGTGTGTGTGTGTGTGTGTGTGTGTGTGTGTGTGTGTGTGTGTGTGTGTGTGTGTGTGTGTGTGTGTGTGTGTGTGCGTGCCCAGTAGTGGTGCTATTGGAGGCCGGGGGATCTTATGTTCTTACTGTTTTTAAATGTGCACATGTTTGCATCAGAACAAAAAAAAAATCCAAAGATTAGCGGGTCAAGTGAATGTGATCCACAGAATTTGTGTAATGATGCGAGGATTTAAAGGCTTTAGCACAGCAAGTCCGTATTTTTCTCTCCGGAAAGGTCGCACGTTTAGAAATAAATACAAGCATCATGTTGTGTCAATCACGTTGACACACCGACTCCGAAACGTTCGTCTGTCATTGAGGTTTTTGGAATTCGCACGTTTGATTTTCTCTGTTTTTTTTTTGCACCCGTCAAAAGCCTTTTGAGAGCTGTTTGACGTGTCTGTGTTTGGTTGGAGAGAGCCCGAGGACTTTACTTACAGCTTTAAACCCAACTCAAAGCATAACTCTAACCTTAACCAAGTTGCTTTAGCTGCCTAAACCTAACCAAGTTGCTGTAGTTGCCTGAACCCAACTAAGTGGTTTTGTTGCCAAAACCTAACCAACAGTGTGTGTTTACTTTCGTTTTTAACAGTGGAGGAACATATAGCATAGCATGTCAGTATAGTGCTGAGATTGTAGATGTAAAATGGCACGTTTATGTATTGCTGAGCCCTCCTCAATCCAAGCATCTTATCTCTAGATGTCTGTTTGACAACTGCAACACAGCTTCTACTGAGAGGATTAGAGAAGCATGGCAGGGGGAACTTGGTATTGATTTATCAGGCATTATATGGGAAAGGATTCTGTCTGTGGTTCAACTCTGCTCAGTTAATAGCAGAGACCAGCAGAGCCAATTTAAAGTTGTTCACCGTCTTCACTATTCCAACCATAAGTTACACAAGTTCTTCCCTTCTGTCTCACCACTGTGTGTCAGGTGTCAGAGGGCACAGTATCTCATGCCTTCTGGTTCTGCCTTTCACTAATGGGATTCTGGGCCAAAATATTTGACTGGTACCGGTACTCTAAAGGTCCAATTATACCCTATGTTAAAGACGGAGACGGACAGAGCCTTCTGTCCATAATCTGCGTTAATTTCGTGCGTTTTCTGTCCGTCATCTGAAAGCTTATGGATACGCATGAGACAGAGCAAAACCACACACACACTCATGCATTTGACTCTCTACTGCCCACTGGTGAATGTATTGCTTAACATGATACCAACGTGAAAGATGCATTGAAGTATGTGGGCAGTGACGATAATAACGTTTGAAACGGACGCATCTATTTACCTATGAAAATGGAGTATAAATGAGCCATGAGGCCTACAAAATAACCCTATAGCCGGAGGCAGAACTTGCCATCTTCGGCTGCTCGGAGTCCTCTCTGAACTTCCCTACAGCTGTGCAACAGTCTCTAACACAGGGGACAACTGTTTCCAAAAAACTCATTCTGAAGGAATGGAAGTCCCCCTCTTCACCTTCTTTTCAATTGTGGTTGACGGACATGACTTCTGTTATACGGATGGAGAGACTTGGGTTCCTGAGGACCAACTCACTCAAGAAGTTCGAGGCTGTCTGGGATCCGTTTCTAGCGTAGATCTATGCGACAGGTGACCTGCCTGGGGAGCGTACCTATGTTCCCCGGGTTCTATGTTCCCCGGGTTCTATGTTCCCCGCTCCTGCTAAAAAGGGTTATATGTTCCCCGGGTCCTATGTTCCCCGCTCCCGAAAAAGGGTCCTATGCTCCCCGGGTCCCATGTTCCCCGCTCCTGAAAAAGGGTCCTATGTTCCCCGGGTCCTATGTTCCCCGCTCGAGTGCAAACCACAATATCTCGAGGTTGTGAGACTTCATTGACAGACTGCATGAGGGAAAGCTCGAGTCTATAGGCTCAGATACATAGGGAACATAGGACCCGGGGAACATAGAACCCTTTTTAGCAGGAGCGGGGAACATAGAACCCGGGGAAAATAGGCATGACCCCCCTGCCTGCATGGTTGGTTTCTCATGGACCCCTTGCATGGGATCCGCCTAATATCTTTACAAGCACATAAACACCATTATGTCTCTAGTAGCACCACGTTGTAATATTGAATGTCAAATATATATGTACGTACGGTATGTATTTATTGTTTTTTTCTTTTCTTTTCTTTTCTTTTCCTGTGTCTGAGCCTGTTCGTCTGTCCTGTTTGTGTACAGAAAATTGGGGGGAAAAACATATACCACTAAAACAAAATTTCATGTTTTAGAAACGTATTCTGCTGAGGTTTTGTTTCAAAGAGTTTGTGTAACCGCACAGCAGTGAGTGAGTAAATGGGCACTGCACTAGTTACTTAAATTTTGAGTAAGAAAATTCCAAGAGAGTTTATTTACCAGTATCTTCAGGGTCAACTCAATATCCTGAAACTTTAGATGGACAATACATACATAGTACATACATACATACATACATACATACATACATACATACATACATACCAGACATAACTCACTATTAAGTAACGTTCTTTTTGTGTGTGTGTGATCAAGTAAAAAAAAAAAAAAAAAATGATTCAACTACTATTTTGTCCAGGTCCATTCTGCACATATCATCCCCATCCAAAGATTTGTAAGAAGCTAGCAGAGGAAGCACATTGTGTACAGTCTGAAGGAGAAAGCGTGAACGCATCAGTTTTTAAAACATTAGTTCTTGATTAACTCTTCCAATTAGATAGCCATCAGCAGACTGGGGCCCTGATGCAAACCAAATGGGATAGCAGACACACAGGCAGAGTGAATTGTGTCATTGTAAGGCTGATAATGGACGCCTTCTTACACACATTAAATGCAAGTGTGGGGGACCCCTGAGGCCCCTGGCGGCCTGTTTTTGCATGAAGTAAAATGCCTTCCATTCAATAGAGCATAGGCAGCACCGTTAAACATTTATGGAGGTTGTTTAAACAGCCGTTAACTGCAGATTAAGTAAGATCTGCTCTCCTGGCCCTGAAGAATCTCCCGTTCAGAGCCTGCACACACACACATGCACACGCACACACACACACACGGACGCACGTGCGCACGCACACACACACACAGGAATGAGAAAACAAGCAGGCATGCTGCCACACACACAAACAACGCACACACAATCACGCATGTATGCAAACACAAGGGTACTCACACACAAAACAAGCGGGCATGTGTGCGCAGACACACACACATGCACGTGCATGCACACATACATACACACACACACACACACACACACACACACACACACACACACACACACACACACACACACACACACACACACACACGTTCCCACCAAGGTTATTATATTATATAGTTAACTAAAACTAAACTAAAAACTAAAACTACAGTAGGTGTTATTTAAAAATAAAATAAAAAATTATAATAATAATTGATTAAAATAAAAATGTAAAATTAGACTTTGGGGGGAACAAAACGATTTATTGTGTACTTAACACATTGACTGCCAGCCGTTTTTTTCTTGCTGTAGGTAGCTTCTGCCAAGCCGTTTTTTGAGGATTGTGGCTCATTTTACAAGCGCCGAGGATTATTTTCTGCTTGGAGTTTGTGAACATACAATATCTCAAAAGTACTAATAGAATGTGTACTTTCTCTGTCTAAAAGAGTTAGTTTGTAGAGTTAGTAGTTATGTAAGCATTAGCAGTTGAATACAGCATGGTTTTAGCATCAGAAAAAATATTCAGAGATAAACGGCTTTTTGTGAAATTCGATAGAACTGTCACTTTAACCATTCATTTTTGGCTCTCTCTCTCTCCCTCCCCCTCTCGCTCTCTCTCTCTCTCTCTCTCTCTCCCTTCCCCTCGCTCTCCCTCCCTCTCTCTCTCTCTCTCTCTCTCCCTCCCTCTCGCTCTCCCTCCCTCTCTCTCTCTCTCCCTCCCTCTCGGGAGGGAGACGCACTAGGTTTAATCCTAGTGAGAGGGGGAGAGGGAGAGAGAGAGAGAGAGAGAGAGAGGGAGGGAGGGAGAGAGAGAGAGCGAGAGAGAGAGAGAGAGAGAGAGGGAGAGAGCGAGAGGCAGAGTTGCTTCAACTCCTCCCTCTTCTTGGCTGCAGCGGCCGTCACAGTCTCAGTGCTTTTGCTGCTGTCCTGTGCCT
Source organism: Poromitra crassiceps (assembly GCF_964638095.1). Taxonomy (NCBI): domain Eukaryota; kingdom Metazoa; phylum Chordata; class Actinopteri; order Beryciformes; family Melamphaidae; genus Poromitra; species Poromitra crassiceps. The sequence goes on along the minus strand of NC_139627.1, from coordinate 49,437,464 downwards.
GTCTGCAGGCTGCTGTTTGAGGAAGTCGGCATGGACTCGCTCGCTTCTTGGGAGTTTTGGTTGAGAGAAGCTTTTGCGATTCTGGTCATATTTATGCTGCGTGTTTCAAAGTGTGTTCCACCTGTAATGTATTATGTAAATTTGCAATCCCGCATCGCCAGCAATCAGCGCGAAAACGAGAGCGTTTTCCCCCAACCATTTTCATGAGAATGTAATACTGTAAAATCGCCTCGCCATTTCCTTGAATGGCTTGCTCCCTTTTTCTTTGATTTCGCTCGTCTGGGGGAGCACTGTCAACACTTAGTGGGTCGGTAAAATAGATTATACACATTCAATACCTCCAATAATTGTATAGGAGACGTAAAAGGGATTGATCAACGCCCCACCGTCAAAAAAAAAAAAACGATTTTTTTGACGTAGACGTCGCTGGCAGTCAACGGTTGGATTCTGCTTGACGTATCAGTACGTCGTTGGCAGTTAACGTGTTAACTAACTAGATAACAACAACAAAAACAACAACAACAAAAATATAAAATGTCTTTAGTTTTTTGGTGAAATTTGTCAACACAAGCATGAGGATAGATTGGTGCATATATCGTATGTTGAGACTGGGATGTCTACATGACTGTGAGTCATTGTCTTCACAAAGTGTTGTGTTTGTATTGTAATATCTATTCTGAACTTCATCAATCCGGCCCGTGACAAATACCCCCCAATATTATCATAAAAATAGAAATAAAACTAACACTCAAAGTATTAAAACCTCAACTGAAATGAGCAAACCCACTCTGGAAACCCGTGTTGTAGTCAGTTTCCGAGTCCGAGTCCAACTTCTAGTCATCAAGCTTGAGTCTGAGTCGACTTCCAGGCAGAGTTATTATAGTTTTGAATTTATCATTCATTTTTATTTTCTTTTAATTTTTTTGCGTCCCATTCAGTTTTAGTTGGAAACTAACTGAACCACTGGAAAAATACAAAAGCATCATAATGACTCTGGTTCCCACAGCACCCTGCACCACGTCTGCTCTTTCCTGGTGATTGATTGCTATCAAGTAGCCCCATTGGAATGCAACATAAACTGTCTGACTGTTATGACAAAGCATTTTGATCCTCGTGTCAGACACTTACTTCAAGCATTATTTTCTATCTCGTCTCAACAAAATGGTAAATAAATGAGAGAAAATTAGGCATTCTAGTTTGAGAGACAGCAGGTAATTTTATCCTTCGTCCTTTATTCAAAGATGACAACAGTTTGGATGATGGGACAATAGATATCTATACATTGTCACTATTTCCCCCTGAAGGCAATATGGCAAAAGGTCAACAAGGTAAATCATTCAGGTGTCAGTGTGAGAAAGAGTTGTAACCAGACAGAGTTTCTTTAAGTTGTCGGGGCCCTGAAATCTTTCACTTGGCCTTTCCTGGCTAATCTAGTTTTTTAACCCCAGACCCAGAGCTCTCTAAAGCAGTGGTTCTCAACTGGTGTAGCCTCAGGACCCACTATTTTCCTTGTCATGAAGTCGCGACCCAAATTTCAGATTTTTTTTAAACCACTCAAATTTATTGCACAAAAAATAGCGCATTAATTTAATACACAATGCCTTCATGCACTGTTATAAACCTCAAATGAACAAAAAAAAACAGAAGTGCAACTAGGGCTAAAAACCAATTGAAATAAGGCAGACTTGAATTACAGGCCTATATGTTTTTAAATTTAAACAAGTCAAACTGGTCATGCTCAGAAAGTCTTATTTGAACTGTATGAAATATGAAATAAAAGGCAGACTTATCTTGAATTACATGCCTATATGTTTTTAAACAAGTTAATAATAATGATAATAATAATAAAACAATATCAAAGCGGAACGTTAAGTAGCTACAGTTTGGGGGAGACAAAGAGGAGTTCTGATGAGATTCAGTCCGAGGCTATCCACCTTATTTGTGAATGCCCTGGTGTAAAATAATTATGGCTGCAAGGTCCGGTCGTTAACCTGGTCATGCTAATCCAGTTTCAATAGTCTGAATTTAACTAATATGAAATAAAAAGGAATCACAGGCAGGCTATATGCTTTTTAGTTAAACTGGTCATACATTTTTATTAAACTGGGGCCATGCTAATCCAGTTTCAATCATCTGAATTGAACTAAAATTAAATATGAAATGAAAAGGCAGACTTCTCTTGAATTACAGGCAGAGCATATGCTTCAGATTGTTAAACAAGTAAAACTGGTCAGGCTAATCCAGTTTCAATAATCTGAATTTAACTCAAATGAAATATGAAAAAAAAAAAAAAAAAAAAAAAAAAAAAAAATTGGCCAATGTCCGCGACCCAATCAAAATGGCCCCGCGACCCACCTTTGGGTCGCGACCCACCAGTTGAGAAACGCTGCTCTAAAGGACGTGGTTGTGACTGAGATGGAGACCAGAGGCCCAGAGCTCTCTAAAGCAGAGGTTCTCAAATGTTTTTCAGCCAAGGACCCCTTACAAGATAGAAACTATACCGGGGACCCCCTCATTCTGATTTGTGATTTTGGGCTAAGCTTAATTGTTTCCACAGTAACGTGCTTGACTTTTAAATTGATAGGTTTGTTAGATTAGAATGTAATCCATGAACCATTTTAGATTTAAAGCACAACATATTTTCATCGAACTATGAACTATGAACGAAAAAAAAAAGTTTTATTTTTATTTTCCTGAAAACTTTTCGCGGACCCCCTGGCAAAGTGCCACGGACCCCTGGGGGTCCCCGGACCCCCATTTGAGAACCAGTGCTCTAAAGGACGTGGTTGTGACTGAGATGGTGAGCAGACCAGATTCACCTTCCCAATCTTGTTCCGTCTCACTCTCGTCCCAGACGGAAAAGTGACTTAAAGGAACAGTTCCCCCCAAAATGACCATGAGTCACGTGAAAGTTGTTTTCACGTTCACTTCCAGCGTTCACTTTTTCTTTTTTTTACGTTTGAAAGCTGGACTAAAAAACGTCACCTGTCCTTCCATCGGCATGGGTGTGAGTAGATAAGGACTGAATCTTCATTTTGGTGCAAACTGTGACTTTAAGGGCGTTTTCACACAAACTATTACTTTGTCCAGTGCCTGGAAACACTTGCCTACCTACAAACTCCCATACAATAGGTGGCGATATACACCTAGTTGGCTTGCGATCCGCCAATAAACCCAACAAAGAAGAAGAGTAGGCTTCATTACGTTACATTTCAACATTTGCCGAGTTGGTTATTTGGAGACCAGTTTATCCTCTGGTTTGGACTTGTGTTTCTGTGATCTACTACAAGAGGTTGTGTATTGTTTTTTTTCTACTGTATACAGTGACAAGCTTAAAACCAAACCAATTCTCACTGCACTGCATTCTTAAGGACACACTGGACGTACTTCCGGTGTTGTTGCTACGCAATGCTGGGGATACGGGGCTCGCTCTACTATGGGTTACGCCCACTGCTGCCAAACTCAATACAAAAACCTGTCAGTTTTACTGTTGTCTTGCTTGTCACTAAGTGCGCCCGACTGCTATAACATGACTTTAGACCTCTTATGAATCGTGGGTCTTTTGTAAGATTCGGGCTAAAAACCGAAGCTCAGAGTGTCCGAGTCATTGATATACAGAATTCACGTCTGTGCTCATTGTTTTGACTTGCGGGTGACAGTCCCCCTTGCTTGCGTAACATCAGCAAAACCTTAAGACTTGCAGTTGCGCATGAGCTAGCTGGTAGCTAGCGTCTGGTTCCCAGGCTAACAAAAGTCCAAACCATAGGATAACTGATCATCACACAGTAAAGAAATAGCAGTGCACTTCAGTGCTTGTGTTCACACTCAAGTGTTCCCGCGCCCGGGGACGCGTGAAACATTCCCCAGACCGCCTTTTCAATTGAACGGTAGCTGTTCCGTGCACAGAACGCAACGCTCACACTCCTCAACGGAACCGGACCTGGGCTCAGTTTGGTGACAAGTGTGCTCGGAAACAGTCCCTGGCTCCAGTGTGAAACCACCCTTAGAATCTTGCCAAAGTGACGTTGTTTCTGCATTGGGCTGTGCAGCGTTTCCTGCTCCTGACGGACTGTACGCCAAGAGGAAATGCCATGAGGTCATCCCCTGTGTGGGGTCACTGTCAGGGTCAGGAGCTTGTTAATGAGGTGGGGATATTTTGACTGCACTGATGATTTGGCCCAGGCCAGGGAAAGAGTTGGAATTGGTGTGATTTGGCCACCACAGGAACGCCTGGAAGAAGAAGGAGAAGAAGGAGAAGATGAAGAAGAAGAAGACGAAGAAGAAGAAGAAGAAGACGAAGAAGAAGATGAAGAAGAAGACAAAGACGAAGAAGAAGAAGAAGAAGAAGAAGAAGAGGGTCGCTGATATGCCAACAGTAATCCCACTTTAATCTTACAATAAGTTTAAATATTGGAAATGCTCTACTGGACTCTAATGTATCAATCTTAATGCTGGTTTGGCAATGGCTGTATTTCATTTGTGGGTCTGTTTCTCTGAGCCAGTATTTGAGGAATTGTACTAAGCCCGGTGCCTTGGCAGGCCGTGCAGTTGGCCGCTTGTTGTTGTTGTTGTTGTTGTTGTGGTGCTGTGTGTGGGCCGGGGCCAGGGTGCCTGCCTGCCTGCCTGCCTGTCCAGGCGCTGGTGTGGACAGCTGGCCCGTCTGATCCCTCTAGTCTGCTCTTAAATTGGTTTGAGCGGCAGCACTAATGAAGCTGATTATCTGTGCAGCTCAAGGCCCCACTAACCCTGTGACACTCCTGGCAGCTGGTGGGGGACCAGGGGCACGCACGCCGTCCACCCTGCGAACAAATGGCATCTTAACAAGCAATATTTCATCTCATATGAAGTGTTCAAATCTGATTTTTTTCCCCCTTCAAATAAGCATCGCTTCGGCGCGCTCCTCGGGTTTCCAGATTTTCCTGAAACACTACAACACCTTGAAAAAAGACAGATCACTGCAACTCATATCCAAAGTAAGGCTGTCAAAATCTCCAGATTCCCGAAACATATTGAATTGTTATTGTCAAATGTTAGTGGAATTTTTTTCCCCCACTTAAAAGAAGAGATGTTAAGACTCAATATGAGGTGAAATCACTTGTTATGGTGGATTTTTTCTTTGCAGTGTGCCACCTCCACTCCTCCACTGGCCTCTCTTCCTCGCTCCCGTTCCCCCCTCGGTCCTCCCTCTCTCCATCCTTACTCCACCTCCTCCCTCTCTCCATCCTTACTCCACCTCCTCCCTCTCTCCATCCTTACTCCACCTCCTCCCTCTCTCCATCCTTACTCCACCTCCTCCCTCTCTCCATCCTTACTCCACCTCCTCCCTCTCTCCATCCTTACTCCACCTCCTCCCTCTCTCCATCCTTACTCCACCTCCTCCCTCTCTCCATCCTTACTCCACCTCCTCCCTCTCTCCATCCTTACTCCACCTCCTCCCTCTCTCCATCCTTACTCCACCCCCTCCCTCATCTTACGGTCACTCTCTGGGCAGCTGCGGCTAAGCCCTTTCTGCACTGACCCCCCCTCCCCCGTGCCCCCCAGCCCCCCCCCCCCCTAACACTGCTGCCTGTTCGCACACACGATGCAAACACACACACACTCAAACACTTGCCTGCGTCTTTTGTGTGTGTGTGTGTCTGTGTGTGTGTGTGTGTGTGTGTGCGTGTGTGTGTGTTTGTAACCTGCTCGTACTTGTGCATGTTTGCGTACACGAGTAGGCTTAAGCTACAGTGTCTTGTCAGCCTGCCTGCACATTGACAAATGTGTGGTCCCATTGTTCAACATGGGGGGTGTCCCCATTCAGAGCCTAATTGTTTAATGTGCTAAGCAACTGGCACAGCCACCAGGAGAGAGTTGTGGGCACAGCATGGGAGTTGTTTTTTTCTCCTCCTACCCTCAGCCAGAGAGAAAGGACACACAGAGAGATTGTCTAAATATTCATATTGATTAGTGTGTGATGCTCAGAGTTGAGCAGGGGCAGGATGGGGCGGATGGGGGGGGGGTTAAATTCCAAAAACTGGAACCAACAGTATTTGCAAATTATTCGTACCGTTTGTTAGAAGCTACTTGGATGGGCGGTGTTTGCCACAAAGTGTCAGAGAGTTCATCTTCTTTGCAAGTCACATCTCATTTGAGCTAAGGGAGCCCACATGGGCCAAAAAACAAGATCAAGATCAGAGAGATCAAGATCAAACAGAGATGTGTGTGTACGTACACGCAGCACGTATCCATGTCCTCTTGCAGTTGATGAGTACAGTTCCCCTCTCAGTTTGTACATCGATAAAAAATACCAAGTTTGTCAACAGCAACGCAGAACGGCGATGGGAACATTGTCAGTGGTTGCAATGTGCTTAGGGTTAGATTATCTATCGGACAGTACAGTGGAGAGAGAGAGAGAGAGAGAGAGAGAGAGAGAGAGAGAGAGAGAGAGAGAGAGAGAGAGAGAGAGAGAGAGAGAGAGAGAGACCCGGGGGTTTCCTCCAGATAGGAAACCCCCCGCTAAAAACATGTGAACAAATGAATAAATAAATGTATGAGTACATCGTTCGATTTTCTTCTATATCAGACACTATATATTTCGTTCCTACCTGACATGTTTCGACGGCAATACTTCCGTCTTCATCAGAGGTGTCACTAGATGGTGTGTGTGACGTGTCTTCATCAGAGGTGTCACTAGATGGTGTGTGACGGACTGGAGCAGCGTTCTCAAACGGCAAAATGACAGCGGGGGGCGTGGTCGTCCTGTCAAATCTGACAGGACGATCACGCCTCTGTAAACAACATCAGCTGTTTAAGACACGTCGGTAGGAAAGAAAACCGGTGTCTGATATAGAAGAAAATCTAACGATCTAAGTAAAGTATAGACACTATGAACCTTTTTGGATGAAATGTATGAGTAGTTGCAATGGAGGGTACCTTGAATGAGGATCATATTTGTATCAAATGTGTCACTGTTCAGTTTGAGTTGCCCGGCACGGACTGGCTCAGATTCCTACAAATCTGAAATTAGGTTCGATCCCAGATTCAGGCCTTTGAAGCGCTCCCAAATGAACATGCTCTTTTCGAAGTTTTGCTGAGCCCTACTCACTCCAAGCGCCTCATCTCTAGATTTGTGTGTCTGTTTGATGACTGTACCATGGCCTCTACTGAGAGGATTAGAGAGGCATGGCAGGAGGAATTTGGTACTGAATTATCTGACATTATATGGGAAAGGAGCCTGTCGGTTGTACAACTCTGCTCAGTTAATAGCAGACATCAGCTGATTCAATTTAAAGTCGCTCACCGTCTCCACTACTCTAAGCAGAAATTACACAAGATCTTCCCTACTATCTCACCACTGTGTGAACGATGTCAAGTGTCGGAGGGCACTCTGTCTCATGCCTTCTGGTTCTGCCACCTCACTGACGGGATTCTGTCCCAGAATATTTGACTGGTACTCTAAGGCCTACGGGGTGGCCCTTCAGCCGGAGGCAGAACTCACCATCTTCGGCTGCTCGGAGTCTTCTCTGAACTTTCCTACAGCTGTGCAACAGTCTCTGACACTGGGGACAACTGTTGCCAAAAAACAAATTCTGAAGGAATGGAAATCTCCCTCTTCACCCTCTTTCCAATTGTGGTTGATGGACATGACCTCTGTTATACGCATGGAGAGACTTAGGTTCCTGAGAACCAATGCACTTAAGAAAATTTATAACCATCTGGGACCCGTTTTTAGTCTACCTCAACGAGGCTAGGCGTGACGGGTGACTCACCCAGCTGGCTTCCCATAGACCCCTTGAGTGAGATCCCAGGTACATCGCTTACAAGAACATAAGCACCTTAGGTGGCTGGCGGCACCACTTTGTAATGTTGAATGTTGATTATATTTTTGCTTTGTTTTTGTTTTGTTTTTTCCTTTCTTTCCCCTGTGTCTGAGCCTGTTTGTCTGTTTTGTCTTGTTTGTGTTCTATAAAAATTGAAAATATGAAAAAAAAAAAAAAAAAAAAAAAAAAAAAAAGTGTCACTGTTCATAGTGAAGTAGAGTGACTTCCAAAGAAAGAAGAGGAGGTTCTACTCACTGAGCAGTGAGCAATAAGTCCTATTCCTACTGCCCCATAACACAAAATGATATGTGACAGGGACTGGACTGCTGTTTTGTAGGCCAAGGGAATTTTTCAGTTTTTTACACTGAGTGCAGATTGGACACTTTGAAATGATGTGTCATACATAGCTATATGAAAAAAGTTGAAGAAGATAATATGTTTATTTGAATGTTAAAAGCAACAATATTGTTTAAAGAAAATCACCCTGAAAGTTAGGCAAACAAGCTTTGTTTGCCCTGAACAAGCCATGCGAACAAATTATTTACTATTTAGTGATCCTCAAGCTGTTTGTAAAATGGAGTGCGTTCTTCAACATCTAAACTTCCAAAACTTCTGAGCCAAAACGAAAAACACGTTTTTTTCTTTCTTTCAAAAAAACGACCTTTGATCTTGATTTGTGCAATGTCACGGTTGCCCACTTGTTACTGCTTTGGCCAGACCGTGTCACATGAATCCGAGGAAGTTCAAAGCGTTTTTGATCAATACCACTGATGAGAAGATCTATTCTATTCCAATGTATTGATCAACATCACATGTTCTATCTTATTATGACCATCATTATGCTATGACCTCATTGCCATATGCTGAGATCTCTGGCTTTCAAAGCTCACTTTGGGCCCCATAGTCTGCTTTGGAACAAACACTCCCACCCATTCGAGTAAAGAGTGTAAAGATTTGCATATCGAACGTTTTTCTGATTTAACCGTGAACCCTTTGGTCACATGACGAACAAGTGAATTCCTGCTGCGCACATAATCCAATCATAGTGAAGGATGGTAATCCTCACATAAGTCACCTCCATAAATTGTAGTCTCAGACTTTGTGCTCATGAAAGTCTACGAGGGCCATTTACAGCTGGCACTAACATGCGTTTTCTGCGATCAGATTGCAATCGGATAGTGCTTGACCACCTTAGCCTGATTTCATTTACACCTGGCGTTAGCGTGCGTTTTGGGTGGCCACCTCCGGATGTGGTTTGGCCGATCAGATCGCAGATCAGATCGGGGGGGGGGCGTTTACACCTGTACTTTCAAGTGGTCAAGCACTATATCCAAGTGCAATCTGATCACAGAAAACGCATGTTACTTACTGCCAGGTGTAAATGGCCTCATATGAGACCAGATTGAGGAGAGAAGTTCTATCAATGTTGTGCTTCCTCCTGAGTACCCCTGACTGGGTACGGGGAGAGAATATGTCATTCATTTTTCATCGTGCTCGTAGGGGCCTGGCACCCATTGGGAGAGTCTTTGGCTGGTGTCTTTGAGTCACTATGGCTGCTCCCATGGGTCTTGGCATTTCTCTGGTTTCACCCCCCCCCTGAGAGCAGCTTGCCTGCTTTGGCCTGGGGCACGGGGCTTCCTATAGAGACCCTAAACTCAACAAAGCTTTTATGACACAGGCGGGTTTCATTCTCTCCACAGAGGAGGGGAATTATCAGGGCAGAGAATATTTCCTCCAGCGGGGAACTGTAAACACAGAAGGCTTTTCTGTCTTTGTTTCAGTAATAGCACCACTTGAAATGTACCATTTCTGTCTCCGCTAGTGTGTCTGTAGGTAGGCATCTAACACATGATCCTCTCCCTGAGAGTGTTGCTATATTTAAGGGTGCTGTATTTCAAAGGCACTCTTTATCCCGGCTAACATCTCACAACATCATCATTTATGTGTTTATACATTTGACTGTACTGTTAGTGTGCTCAGTTCATCTGGTGCGCACCATGCCACCATGCCACCTTGAGCTGGTACGTTAGATATCACTGTGCCCCACTGACCTCAGTAAAACCAGGCGCGGGGCCTTCGGCACAGCTAAGGTGACCACTAGGGGCGTTGTGAGCCGGGGCTTGACTATAGGTCGCTGATGTGGCACGCAGCTGGAACTGCTCAGATTGCTCATGGGCTACAGTAGGTTGGTATCCTCAGAGAGAGAGAGAGAGAGAGAGAGAGGAACCCGCCAGAACCCAGGAAACGACTTCAAAGACTCGGAGATGTTTGAACTGCATTTCGGAAGTAAACAAAGCGGTGCCGGCCGCGCTGTAATGGCCGTGTTCCGTCGCCCGGTCTTTAAGGTGGAATGTACAGCGGGGGCGACTGTCTGTGGTTGTGTTGACATGAAGCTTGTATTGGCTGGATAACTGTATGGTAGCCTGTGCTCTATCTGGATCTCTAGGCTTGCCGGCTGGTTTGATCGGCGTATTAGTTGATTGGTTGGTTGATTAATTAATTGATTGCCTCATGTGACCTTATGGGGCCCTCATGAAAACTCTTTTTGCTTGTGTCAATTTCAGGTCAGTGTTGGGGGGTAACTCATTACAAAAGTAACATATTACATGTAATATATTACTTTTAGCAGTAACAGTAATATAACTTATTACTTACAGGATTTCCGTAATATTATACCAGTTACTTTGTCAAGTAACTCAAGTTACAAATTGAGTTAAAACATTTTTTTAATCAAGACAATCATTTCCTAATCAAACTGTGTGTTTTTTATGCAAATAACCACTATAGATGACAGTAACAAAGGAAAAGAATAACATTTATAATTTTGGATTGTTTACACTGACTTCAAGGCAGTTGAAATTATTTTTCGGGATGGTTCCGGGGCGGCAATGTCATTCTGCTGCTGCTGTTGTTTTGGTAAAAGTAATCGAAAAAACTACACAGACAGTAATATTGTAAAGTAACGTATTACTTTCAAATGAAAGTAACTAGTAATATGTAGTATATTACATTTTGAAAGTAACTTGCCCAACACTGACGCTGCTGTGCCAGACACCTGTCGATGTCGCAATACCTTGGCTTGTGTAGAGGTCAATAAAAGTTGAAGATGACGTAATCTTAAGCTTTAAGCCGTTAAAAGCTTAAAGAACATTTAGCACAACGTAGCATGAAGCCAATTTCATTTTCTATGGTGTGTGTGTGTGTGAGAGAGAGAGAGAGAGAGAGAGAGAGAGACAGAGAGAGAGAGAGAGAGAGAGAGAGAGACAGAGAGAGAGAGAGAGAGAGAGAGAGAGAGAGGTGGTACTGGATGAAAGATGTGGGGGTTGAAGGCCTCGTGTTTCAGAGTCCACACATCAGATCTCAGTATAGGTCTCAGGTTTCAGGTGCCTGTGTAACAGTACTCAGGTAAGTATTTATACGCCGCATATAAAAAAGTGCTCTATGCCAGAGAGGCTCCAAAAATGAAGCGGATATTGCATTTGTCAAGACTTAGTAACACAGCAGCTTTGTGGCAAATGTTTTAAAGTACATATCAGTTGCAACTTGCTACCGAAGTCACCTTTTACTCACTTATGGAACAATATCTCAGCAGTATTTTGTTTCATCTCTGGGGGTGGAAAAAAAAGGCTTCATCTTGAAATTAGATAACACTTCAGATCTCTCGCATCGAAATGATGGATCAGGTAAACCAGAGAACATTCTTTGGCAACATAACCAGAGTGAAATGTAATATGATGCAGAGAGACATCGAGTCTCCTCCTCATACTCTACCTGCAAACATTCATTTAAGTACAGATGAATGCCACATGGGAAATAACATTTCTCAACACTTTATTTCACCTTATTCTATGTAGCCTACAAATGTCTAGGTTAAGCTGTTTGCTTGCATAGCGGGAGATTTAAAACTTATTTTTCTAACCAATCATGAGCGCTCAAACCAGGAACCTGGCTCAAGACCATACAAATTATATTTATTGCCCTGGATGGTGTCATAATGTCTATGCAGTGATTTATGACATCACTGATGATGTCACTATTGACATGACTGTCAACAGTCATTGTTTGCGTGACATGACTCACTGATGACATTCAATTGCTCATGTGACACCACTGATGACATCATTGTCCATCACTGATGACACTTACTGATGTCACTGATGATAAGAATTGGTGATGTCAAGATCTCGTGTTGCCTGAGTTGGAACGGTCCTACTTGTAGCCTCTGCAGTGTAGGATTTATGACATCACTCATGATGTCACAATGTCTATGACATTGTCACTGATCCACTTACAGGTATGTATAGAATTGATGATGTGAACAGTGATGTCACTCGAACAATTGTGATGTCATCAGTTGACGACATTCTCATTGTGACATTATCAGTGATTTATGACATCACTGATGATGTCGCCGATGATGTCACAATGTCTAAGTATAAGTTACATCATCAGTTTACTGGATATGAGCATTAAAATGGCAAACCAAGAGGACGGGGATGTCTGGGACTTTGTCGCTGTTACTGGTGTCGAGGAGGAAAGGGCCCGGTTTTTCCTGGAGTCTGCTGGCGGAAATTTGCATGTGGCACTTGCCAGTTTCTTTGAGGATAGAGCTGAAGATGAAATAGTGACGCTACCTCAGCCTGAGGGTGGTTCCTCTGTGTCCCAGTCTGCACGTCCAAATACACAGCCCAGAGTGAACACTTTCAGAGATCTGATGCATGAGTCGGATGAGAGCGATGAGGAAGAAGGCCAACGGTTCTTTGCCGGGGGATCAGAGCACAGCGGCCAGCAGATCGTCGGGCCTCCCAAGAGGAAGAGCTCCAATGAAGTGGTGGACTACCTGTTCAAGGGGGCCAAGGAACATGGGGCTGTGCCTGTGGACCGGGCTTGCAGGGGGTGCCGGGGAGAGGGCAGCAAACCCAAGGCCTTTGTTGGTGGAGGCTACAGGCTAGGAGCAGCTCCTGACGAGGAGTCGACATATGTGGGTGAAGAGAGGCTATCCACCAGCAACCGACAGGATGTACACGTGGTGCTGACGCTTTGGAAGACGGGCTTCAGTCTGGATGATGGTGAGCTGAGAAACTACACCGATCCCGGAAATGCCATCTTCCTTGATTCGATCCGCAGGGGGGAGATTCCTCAGGAGCTGTTGCGGCATTCTGGAGGGGGTCAAGTGAACCTGGAGATGGAGGACCACAGCAATGAGGAGTTCAGCAAAACCAAGATGGCCTTCAAAGCCTTCGGAGGTGGAGGACAGAAACTGGGAAGTGCCGCCCCAGAGTTGGTTACGGCTATGGCGGCCTCCCAGCAGGATCAGGCTGCCATCGAGGCCCAAGCCAGTGCCTCCGTGACCCTCGACCCCTCACAGCCAGTCACCAGCATTCAGATCCGATTGGCAGATGGAAGCAGGCTGGTCCAGAAGTTCAACCACACCCACAGGGTGTCTGACGTGCGCGAGTTTGTGGTTGGAGCCCGGCACGCCATGACTGCCAGAGAGTTCATTCTCATGACCACCTTTCCCAACAAGGAGCTGACGGATGAGAGCCAGACGCTGCAGGAGGCCAACATCCTCAACGCTGTCATTGTCCAGCGGCTACAGTGAGGGGAAAGTGAGAACACCCCCCATGGTGGTGTGGATGAGTAACTGCAGCCCTGTGATATCCACTGCCCCTCCCGAGGGATGAGAATCCATGGACTTATTAGTATGGACTTCTAATTTCAGATTTTGTTTTTCTACAGTGAAACATTAGACTACTACTACCTCTGTCCCTGACGACACATCCGTTTACAACTGTCCTGCTTGACACTTTCTCTGTCCCAGTTGACAAGACTACAACTACTGATTTCTGATTTTGTTTTTAAAAAGTGAAACATCTACCCCCACCCTCTCCACCTCTTCTGGGGTTTGTTAATGGGGAGGAAAAAGTGTTAGAAAGGCTACAGATGTTAATGGTGGTTTTGATGGGGATGCGTTCACCTGTAAAGTAGTTGATTTAACCCAAAAATAAAGCAACAGCCCATTCTGAAGAGCAATCCGGTTACTAAGGTTTTCCAGAGATTTTCAGTAAACCCGTTTTTATTTTCCTGCGACTTGCACACCACTCTTCCCCTTCTATTTGCCATGTTGGCCCCTTGAGCCACTTTTTCCTTTCCCTGCAGACCAGTGGCAGATTTGTGGCTGTGTTTCAACAGCACAAACCAGAGCCATGTACGAAATAGAATTACTTAGGTAGCCTACTGTACAGTAATCTAGTCAAATGTGTAGTATGTATTTGATGTACAGTATGTAATTCCATGATGTGTGTAGATATATGATGCAGTATTATAACTGTGATGATGCCATGTAAAGCCATTTGAGACATGCCTGTGATAAGGGGCTATAAACTGATCTGAACTAAACTGAAGTCTTGTCATGCTATTAAAGCAGGACTAAAACACTTTTTTCAGCTTTTAACCAATATGGCTTTTGGGGTGATGTGTGAAGGATTCTGGTCAAAATCTCCAAATTTGAGACCAAACTATAATTTTCAGCAGCAAAAGTGCCCTCTATGGGTTCAAACCTGCTTTTTTTTTGCCCTCCAAAATGCCCAAACTGTGGTTGTCTGTTACATCACGCCATCACAGCCAACTCCCCCCAACTTTCCCACTCAAGTGATTTTTTTTCCTTCATGTGAACATTAGCTAACGCCAGAGCGCGAGCCCTTCCTCGGTGCTGGGACAACGAAAGGCATTGTGGGTAATTGACTACTGTGGCTAATGCTAGCGGCTAACATGTTATTTTACATGGCAGTAAAATGCCATTGAATGACCAAATTTATCACTTTTAACCATTTTGAGTAACACTGTTTCTAACGTACTCCATCTCTGATATACTCTGATATAACGTTTTTCCTCTATGCAGGGAAAAGTGCCATGGCGCCATTTCCGGTACATTTTTCCGGTCTGAACCAATAGTAAAGTCTGAACTTAGACCCGGCTAACTACAGACCCATAGCACTCCAGAATTTCGACAGAAAAGTAATCACTAAAACGCTGGCTACCTGGCTAAATAAACATTTATCATCCATCATACATCCTGACCAGACAGGGTTCATTCCGAGTAGGTTCTCTTTCTTCAATGTCAGACGTCTCCTCAACACCATATACGCAGATCACAGTAAGACCAGTGGTGCAGCGATTTTGTCACTTGACGCACAGAAGGCTTTCGATCAGGTTGAGTGGCCTTATATGTTCGAGTCACTGCACAGATTCGGATTTGGCGATTCATTCATATCCTGGGTAAAGCTCATATATGCCAGTCCAACGTGTTCCGTTATAACCAATGGTGACAAGTCGACCAGCTTTCCATTACTTTGTTCGGTCCAGCAGGGTTGCCCTCTTTCGCCGGCCCTCTTCGCCGTCGCGCTCGAGCCCCTTGCCTTAAAAATACGCGGTCACCCAGGTCTTGCAGGATTGAAAGTCGGAAGTATTGAGACGCGTATCAGTTTGTATGCCGACAACGTAATAATAAACCTGCACAACTCAGAGAAATCGATCCCCCTTCTCCTAGAATTAATCACCTCCTTCGGTAAGCTGTCCAGATACACAATTAACTGGACAAAGAGTGACTTCATGCCTCTCTCTGATGTCTTCACTCCCGGTTTCCTGGAAAATCTCCCATTCAAATTGGCAAAAGACCACCTCACCTATCTTGGCCTGACCATACCTAGAGATCCTACATTAATATTTAAGTTGAATTTTGGTGATTTTGTTTTAAGACTTAAACAATGTATAGAAAACTGGAAAATCTTGCCCTTGTCTATGATTGGCCGTATACACTCAGTTAAGATGGTTTCACTTCCCAGGTTCCTCTATCTGTGTCAAAACCTCCCCATCTTCCTTACATCAGCTTTTTTCAAAGAACTGGACTCAATAATTCTGTCCTATATCTGGAATTATAAAAATCATAGAATTTCGAAAATTCACTTGCAGAAACCCAAGTCTGAAGGGGGGCTGGCCTTACCAGTGTTTAGGCACTACTACTGGGCTGCCAATGTTAGAACTCTAATGTTTTGGCGGCAAGGGACCCCTGACAATTTAGCTTTTGGGGCCCCCTTGTGGCTGAAAATGGAGGCTAGCTCTATTGCCAACTCTTCTCTGCCAGCCATCTTATTTTCTAAGCTAGAGAGGCCGGGGACTCTTAAAGATTTGGGTTTTGTTGTGAGAAACTCCCTCAGAATTCTAAACCAAGTTAGGAAAGTTTTGAGTCTACCAGATGTTTCCATCCACACTCCAATTTGTTTGAATCACTCTTTTTTGCCTCCCTGGTCAGATAGAAACTACCATGCCTGGAGTGAGAGGGGTCTGGCTTCCATCAAAGACCTATATATAGATGGTCATTTTGCATCCTTTGATTTACTGAAGGGGAAGTTTGAGTTGCCAGGCACGGACTGGCTCAGATTCCTACAAATAGTTAGTTAGTTAGTTTATTTCGATCAGAAAGCAAAGAATATTCACAGAATAGGAAAAAAAACAGAAGAAAACAAAAGATACATAAGGCTGACCGAAAGGGTTTTAGGGCTGAAGCTAGCTAGCTTATTAAATGCCCTTACCCTTTTTCCTTTACGTTATATGTAAACATATGCAGTACATATGCATACACATGGATACATACATGCATTGATTTACACACACAAATAGCACATGCTCCTAGTTATTCATACATGCCTATACACACATAGGCTACCTACTACATATAATTACACATACATAGCTAATACCAAACATACTACAGGAAATACAAGTGACCCATAAGTCCTGATTATGTACCATCACGTCTATACTTCTCCAGAATAATGTTTCTATACTTTTTTTTGAATTGCACAAGATTTTTACTTTCTTTGATCTCGTCAGGTAATTTATTCCACAGTTTCACACCACAGACAGATACGCACATGCTTTTCAGAGTGCTATGAACAATTGGTTGTTTGAAATTCAATCTCCCTCTCAGCTCATAACCACCTTCTCTATCACTGAACTGTTTTTGTATATTACCAGGAAGTAAGTTATGTCGCGCTTTATACAGAGTTTGGGCGGTTTTGAACTCCACCAGATCCCAAAACTTCAGCGTCTTTGAATCAGAAACTATGTTAGATCCAAGATTCAGGCCTTTGAAGCGCTCCCAAATGAACATGCTCTTTTTGATGTTTTGCTGAGCCCTCCTCACTCCAAGCACCTCATCTCTAGATTTGTGTGTCTATTTGATGATTGTACCATGGCCTCTACTGAGAGGATTAGAGAGGCATGGCAGGAAGAACTTGGTACTGAATTATCTGCCATTATATGGGAAAGGAGCCTGTCGGTTGTACAACTCTGCTCAGTTAATAGCAGACATCAGCTGATTCAATTTAAAGTCGCTCACCGTCTCCACTACTCTAAGCAGAAATTACACAAGATTTATCCTACTATCTCACCACTGTGTGAAAGGTGTCAAGTGTCGGAGGGCACACTGTCTCATGCCTTCTGGTTCTGCCCTTCACTGACGGGATTCTGGGCCAGAATATTTGACTGGTACTCTAAGGCCTACGGGGTGGCCCTTCAGCCGGAGGCAGAACTCGCCATCTTCGGCTGCTCAGAGTCCTCTCTGAATTTTCCTACAGCTGTGCAACAATCTCTGACACTGGGGACAACTGTTGCCAAAAAACAAATTCTGAAGGAATGGAAATCTCCCTCTCCACCCTCTTTCCAGTTGTGGTTGACGGACATGACCTCTGTTATACGCATGGAGAGACTTAGGTTCCTGAGAACCAATACAATTAGAAAGTTTGTGACTATCTGGGACCCGTTTTTGGTCTACCTTAACGAGGCTAGGGGTGACGGGTGACTCGCCCGGCTGGCTTCCCATGGACCCCTTGGGTGGAATCCCGAGTATACCGTTTACAAGAACATAAGCACCTTAGGTAGCTGGCGGCACCACTTTGTAATGTTGATTATATTGTTTTGTTTTGTTTTTTCTTTCTTTCCTCTGTGTCTGAGCCTGTTTGTCTGTTTTGTCTTGTTTGTGTTCTATAAAAATTTAAAATATGAAAATAAAATATATAAAAAATAAAAAAAAATAGTAAAGTCTGAACACAGCCAAAGAGTATATTGAGACAAGAGGAGACTTTAATTCATTCAATCAATCAATCAATCAATCAATCAATCAATCAATCAATCAATCAATCAATCAATCAATCAATCAATCTTGACACTAAAGACCCCTTATCTCTGTATGAAAATGTAACTCTAAGTCATAACAGGCACACATACTCAACTAGACATGCAGGAGGTTTTACACTTCCAAGTAGTTAGAACAAATGCGATGAAAAGAACTGTCATGTTTAGAGGTATGCAGGAATGGAACACCCTTCCCACATATATTACACAAAAGAAAAGCAAAAAACATTTTAAATTCTTGGTAAAACAGCACTTACTACTGTGATAATATATAATATATATGGTGATGGTAATAGTTATATGTATAATTATATATATAAGATATGGTAATGGTATATATACATAATATGTGATGTAGTTTATGTATATTCTACACATCTGTAATGATATGTAGGTATTTCTGATGTATGCAATACCTTGTATGTATGTAATATCCAAAACTGTACCGTTTGTACAGAATGTATTTTTTACACAGAATGTACATTTTGTATGTGATTGAAACTATGCAAATTGTTTGATGTCTTGAAACTATGCAAGTTGTTTGACCCCAGGAAGAATAGCTGCAGCTCTGCTGTAGAAGCCATTGAGTAGAATGATGTGTTGGCCTTCCTCAGTCTCGTGGAGTGGATGATGGAAATGGATCCTAAGCTGAGGGCCACACCCAGTGATGCTCTGCAGCATTCCTTTCTCACCATGAGACACCTGGAGGACTTCCACACCAGCTCCTATGTGAAAGAGTCCTTCCCGGCTATGAAGGCTTTCTCTAAAGACAGCGCTTCAGCCACGACTGATTATGATGACATGGCTTCAGATACGTCTCTGAAGTTGACAAGACGACTACTACAACTACTACTGTGACGACTACTACCACTGTCCCAGTTGGGCTTCCACTCCCACTGACCCGGCTAACGAGGCTTTGACCACTGTCCCCACTGAGGTCAAGAAGAAAAAATTCAGGCCTGTTAAAAAGTTGCGGTGATTCGGCTTGGTTAGATGATGTCACCGAGGATGTCGTCAACGGTGATGATGCCACAGTGATGTTGTCAACAATGATGATGTCATAATTGACGCCAATGTCATCATTGATGATGTTACTGATGATGTCACTCTTGGCATATGTCACTTTTGAAGGTTATTATAAGGCGGTGGCCACACTGTCCATCTGTGTTCATTTCTCTGTTCACTTCTTTCATTTTCAAGACAGCTGTCCGTCTGTCCGTGGAGCACTGATGAAGCACACGTATCCAGCAGATTTGCATACATTTTGATGGACAGAACGTTCAAGAGGGCTGAACTTTTTCTGGATGGACGTATCGGATGGACAGATAGTCACCGTACGTTTAGCCAATCAGAGTCGAGGAGGCGTTCTCAGAGCTCAAATGGCTGAGCGGAAGTCGCCCGCCTCGATATAACGTAATGTTATTTTACCGTTATAAATATCAACCACTAGCCAACAGATATCAAAGCTCGTGGTCTTCATGGAAACAGCATGACTAACTGGCCGACCATTGCATCAATCTGGTCATTCAGTGGCGTTTTATTGCCACATAAGTAACGTAGCACATAGAGCTAACACCTAGCTAACGCCAGATTTCTTCTCTCGGTTTATAGGCGGGTCTCTCGCCACCTGCTGTACACGTACTGTAGGTTACTTGTACCGGCAACGGACATACATCTATCCGTGTTCTGTCCATTTTCTGACGGATCAGTGTGGCCACGGCCTAATGATGTCACACTGGAATGTGATGTCACTGGCGAAGGCTATAAGAATTAGCTCTGCCAGCATCACGCTGTCAGATCGTAGAATCATCCACAGCCAGTCCACATCGAGTCTTTACTCTTGCCTGCAAGTCTTTTACAGCCTGTCAAGTGTCTGCGCATGGATCCACTAGTCTCCTGCCTAACAGTCTCCAGGGTGAGAAAGGCCCTCCTGTTGCTTTGTCCAGGCTGAGCAGTGAGAGGCTTCAAAGTCCCAGTTCAGATCCCCCCCCCCCCCAGCAATACATCACACCTGGACAAAACATCTGAACCCAGAGTTAACCAGTGTGAATGTAGCAGCTTCATGAGGGCATAATAATAATAATAATAATAACAATAGAATAATAAAGTATTTGCCCCTAACAAATGGTTTAATTGTCCTGTTGTTTTCATTCATTTATTCAACTGATTATGGGATTTCCAATGCAGATCTTCTTTGGATACACTCACTCACAATAGATTTGTGAAAAGACAAGTGTGAATTTGCAATAGCTGCGAGCACATGCACATTTCCAAAATGCAGGATGGCAAGGGCAGCCCACCCTACTCTGCCTCTGTCACCATGTATTTCCAAATTGCACCCCCCCCCCCCTTTTAGCCAATTGGCATTTTAACACAAACACAACCCCCCCTTACACACACACACACACACACACACACACACACACACACACACACACACACACACACACACACACACACACACACACACACACACACACACACACACACACACACACACACACACACACACCCCACATTTCAGTCCCTGAGCTGATGCTTTGTTTTTTTAACACATGTATTGTCAACAACAAATGTGTTAAAAACACACAATAATGTGTTAATTTTAACATGTGCTGCATTGACTCAGGGACAACACATACTTTCTAAGAGTACTGTACAGTGCATCTATTATCAAATAGAAGTGGTGTTAAAACACTGTTATTTCGTGTTGACAGGTTTATGACAGCGGTTGATTTTATTCTTTTTTTATTTAACCTTTATTTAACCAGGAAGTCCCTTGAGATTGAAATCTCTTTTCCGAGGAAGACCTGCAAGACTGGCATGCCAGCAGTGTTGGGCAAGTTACTTTCAAAATGTAATATACTACATATTACTGGTTACTTTCATGTAATATGTTACTTTTGTAATGAGTTACCCCCAACACTACATGCCAGTTACAGTTCAAATGGAAATACACAAACATCAAATACAGTACACAAGAAAGATAATCAAATCCAGCTCCATTTAAGCAGTTGTATAGTGTATAGTTCAGCATGTCAGGAAGGAGAGAGGGTGACATG
Source organism: Poromitra crassiceps (assembly GCF_964638095.1). Lineage (NCBI taxonomy): Eukaryota > Metazoa > Chordata > Actinopteri > Beryciformes > Melamphaidae > Poromitra > Poromitra crassiceps. The sequence goes on along the minus strand of NC_139627.1, from coordinate 49,416,406 downwards.
TAACACGTATTGAGATTCAGACTGCTCACACTGTTCTTCCACTTAGCACATTCTGCAAAGGCGTTGGTGAGTGCCTTGCTCAAGGGCACTAAAATGGCGGTTGATGGAGAAAAGGACATCCTCCAGTTTTCCAGGACAGCCTTCGGGCCACGATCCTAGCTTCCCTTAACTGCTATGGTCAACCTTACACTGTAGTACAGTTTGTACCGCTTTACAAAACCTCACTCTCCTCAACCATGGCACAGCACTACTGTATGAATCTGTTGGGTGCAGCTTCAATATATGGTGTGCTTTCGTAACCCCAACCCCTAAAAGCAGTTTCATAACAGCTGTAAATGGGACAGTGAAAACAGGACCACCGTGTTACTGCGTTGTGGTGACAGACAGCATCCAAGCTGTTTACATTGAACTCCCGAGTCTGACATAAACACACTCTCTCTCTCCTTGTTATTCTGTCTCTCTCCCTCGAGCCCATACGGTGGCTTCGCTTGGCAGACCCTTCACCGGCAGTGCCGGGGTCAAAGGTCAAAAATGTGACCTGGCCTTGTCAGGATAGATGTGGTGGGTTTATCATGACAACAGATAAGACCCAACCCCATTGCTGGGTCCTTCTCCTTTTCTGAATTCTCCCATGATGTCCAGGGCCTGGACTGTGTTGGCTGTGTGAGTATTTATATACATAGCCCTAGCCACATAACACTAATGTCATATACATTACGTAATATATACATGTATAGGCTATGTGTGTGTGTGTGTGTGTGTGTGTGTGTGTGTGTGTGTGTAAGTGTGTGTGTGTACAATATGTGAGTCTCTTTGTAAAGAAAAGAGAGTATGTGAGTTTGAAGTTGAAGTTGATGACAGCCATTCAAAGTTTCCAATGTTCGCTAGAGATCTTTTATTTTGAAAGACCACAAGAACAAAAGTCTCAAAAACGACGCTTGGAGAACGGCTGCATCCATCATTGGGTCGATGCTAAGCTCCGAGGTCGTTTTATTGAAGTTTTTCTGCTTATTTTTGATTAATGCTACCTAATCAATGTTGGCCACCTATCTTGGCTACAGAATATTAGCCTGGTAAACCGCCCGTCACGTGAACTCACATTTCATTTGGTTCTCCGTGACGGTCTGGACCCGCACAGGCAGTTAAGATGATTGGTCGAGCCATGCCGGCTCGACCAATCAGCGGCAGCCTTAGGCGGGCTTAGGCTCGTCTGGGCAAGTAGTGGGTACATGGTCTTTGTAGTTCTTTTCACTCGTCAACATGGCTGCCGCCGCGGAAGTGACAGGCAGTCTGAATGAAATTGAATGTAACGTTCCCAATTCTATGTATTAAATTCTAAAAAACGACCCTCAACATTTGGGAAGGCTAAGCCACACAACTACGGTAGTTCGTTATAATCTAACTAAATGCTTCGAAGGTGACTTTACGACCGTGAGGACTCAATCAATGAATACCACGGAGATCATCCACAGGCACCTTCGGCGATCTGATTGGTTGAAGTTAACACCCACCAGCGGTGATAGACAGATGGGTCATCCAATCACCTGCCAAGTAGCTTGGAAAAAGTGCCCGCCTCCGTCAGCGGGTCTGGTGACTTCATTCCCAGATCGACTGGTTTAGTGAAACCTATGTGGAGCTATACCGTCCATCTGGCAGCGTCAGGTTAACAGAATATGACCTAATATCAAAGTTGTTGGAACAAAACTGTTGCATAAAAATCACACATCCGCACAAAATCATTATGAGAATTGTCACGACCCGGTTAGCTCTGATCTGCCTTTGGTCTATCACCATAATTAGAAATTGTGGAGACTCTGGACAGGATGTGCCATGGGCGCACTTTTTTTGGGGTGTGACCGAACTCACTCAATTATGATGTAAGTAGTGATGTTATTCAAGCACGTCATGTATAACGGCGTATGGAGTCAGCAGTTAAGTATCACAATGGCTACGCCGCGGCGTGCAAAATTTCATATGCAAATTAGCGTATGACATCATCTAGCGACTTTCTACCAGTAGCTACTTCCCTTGGAAACGAGTTGGCAACAGTGGTGCAGACACAGAATGTGAGACCACGTTATCCGGATGGTCTTAACCAGGCTACTCTTACAGTCTCTCTTCCTGGTTTCAGGATCCAAAGTTAACTCACCGGACTTCCCACCCGCCCAGGAGATAACTTCACGCGTTTCCCAAAACAGTGCTCAACTTAGTGTCCAAACCCACGGCAGCTTAGGGTGCTTTCACACTGGCGCCCAGGTACCGTTCCCGAGCACACTTGTCCCCAAATTGACCGCCGTTTTGGAACATTTGACGAGTGTGAACGTTGCGTTGCGTTCCGCGCCCGGGCGCGCAACAGGGAACCGTGACCGGATCCACTTGAAAAGGTGGTCTGGGGAGCGCTTTGGCGTGCCCGGGCACGGAACACTTGCTAGTGTGGAAGCCAACCGCTCCGAACCACATAGACAACACACGGGCGAGGATACACTGCAGGCATAGTTGATGACACAAGTGCACTCTGTTCCATTTCCGAGCTGGGAGAAATGTTGTAATGTGAAAGCTGACCAGCAGGGGGAGAGGGGAGACAATCGTTCCCGGGTGCGGAACAGAACGGAACGGAAGAAAGCAATCGTTCCCAGTGAGAAAGCACCCTTAGTGTCCAAACCCATAGCGACTTAGTGTCCCATGGTCCAAGACTAAGCAGTTTTCCTGCAGCTTCACACTGGCTCTCAATGGTGTCTGGCTTCCTTTGCCCAGAGCGCAAAGGAAGCCAGACTCACTCTGTATCATTTCCATCAGGGGTATAGAAATATGCATTGAACAAACATAACGGTCATAAGTCAAGTTTATTGGTTTAGGCCACTGCTTAGTGACAGTTACAGTCTCCAAGGGCTTCACAACTCACACATTATCAAACAATACATGAAAATGATAAATGTAAACAACACCCACCAAGCTCAGCTCAGATCATCAGACCATGAGGACAGAAAGTCCTAACAGCGGTGGAGGTCCGGTGTGGAGGTCTGTCTCTCTGCCTTTTAGCAGTGCTAGTCTTGACCTTGACAACCAAGCAGCCTGCCATCACACCTCATTAACATTAACTACAGCCTGCCTGGTGTGAACTGCTGGCTATGGGAACCTTCTGGGCTTTTACGGCTCCAATTGGCTGTCGGGGTTGGAACATGTGGAAAAAGGAAGTAGTATTATCTTCACTGCTGGGTTAATGGCAGGCTGCGTTCATATTAGAAAGGTTTCACGGTGTGCAGCAGTCAAAGGTAAGACCCTCCCCTTTGAAACGGCGTGAGATCAAATCCTCCCAAGACCATTGTGGAAACAGATAGTCATAACTAATGTCATAAACTGTCAACAGAAATGCTCTCTTAAAATCCAACCTGTTAATGGAATAAATTGTATCATATTATTACATTAACCAGCAATTATGGCTTCATAAAAAAATTGACATATAATTGATGAAACAATAATATTGACTAATAGTGTCATAACTTTTAAGAATAGGAAGAGTGTAATTATCAAAAACAGGTGGTTCACTATTTTCCGAGCAATATTATTAGGAAGAGCATGGCAGAACTGGCAAAGTTTCATGAGGGTTTTCTCATTTCTGTAAGCTCTCTTTTTCAAGGACACCCTGATTACACAGCATGAAAACATATAAAACAATCACAAAATTATGCTAGATAAAAGGGGTAAAGATCACACAAAAATCACAGATGAGCAACAAAGGTCTTTACCTATGGCGTAGCCACGGGTGTGCCTGTGCCACCCAAAGAGGCAGCTGGCACACCCAAAAAAAGTGTAAAGTTTTTTGTTCGTTTGTCTGCAAAACACATCAGCTGTCAAGTGTCCGACTGTCCGCTGACCTATGCCTCTGTGCCCCAGAGCATCATGGGAAACTAGCTAAGCTGTCTAGTAAAGTAAACAAATGCAGCGCCAAATCAAGAAGCCATGAAACAGAGCTCGCTTTTAAGCTTTTTCGACAAAGGCAAGAAACGTCGCATTGACGAGGAAGATGACTCGTCGCCCTCCCCCTCAACAAGTGTGGCTTCACGGCTTGTAGTGCACCCGTTCCCGCACCTGTATTGGTGGTGGACAGTGGAGAGACAGACGATGATGAAGATGATTCAGCCGAAACAATAACGTTAATAACAGCGGGGGGACGCAGCCAAAAAACACACCGGTGGTTTGTGCAGCAGCAGAGCCAGAGGACACTAACGCTACAGATCTCTCTGCAGTAGACAAACCTGCATGCCAACCAAACTTGTGTTCTTTCCCGACTAGAACACTCTTTGGAAAAAGTAGGTGAGCCTTTTTTGAGATACCAAAGTGGTTTTACATGTTGCCAAAAGATACAATTTAATTGACTGCTTCTATCTGCTAATAGCCTAATGAGTGCGAAAAGGAGCAAACATTGATGGCTGTGGTCATATGGTCCTATCTTCATATTCCTCCAAATCTGGCTTGAAAAGGCCACTTTTTTTTGATGGTTTGATGGTTCGCCCCCCGGCACACCATGTCTTTCTGTGGCACACCCAATGTGCCAAGTCTGGCTACGCCAGTGGTCTTTACTAGTAGAAACTTAGAATCCAAAGTGAAAATAGCCACAGCTAGGCTACAGGCAGGAACAGAGTGACAAAAACACATAACATAAACAATGATGCGACAAGGGCTACAACCAGACTGAGACATATTGATAGTATTCAGTTACATCACCACACAGCCATCTTGGTAGGAAAATAGCAGGTGATATACTGATAAATAAAACAGGCTCCAGGACACTTTACATTTTGAGCAATTGGTTTCTCTTGAGTCTCTTAGAGGGTACCCTGCACGGGGAGTGCTCGTGTTTTACAATTACAATGTTACAATTTCACTTAGCGGACGCTTTTATCCAAAGCAACGTACATCTGAGCTTTATACAACACAAGCAATTATCTAGTAGTCAGAACACAACATGAGTAAGTGCCATGAGGCCAAGCTTGAGTCCGAATGGACCCAGGTGCCACCAGGCAGTGCACAGGATTTGTTTTAACTTAGTGTTTTATCATCTGTTCTTATTGTTTTTTTTTAAATCTTGTCTGTCTGTCATTTTGTAAAAAAAAAAAAGTTGATCATAGAGATACTGCGGAGTGCGTCATCATTCAGAAACCACGCCCAAAACGGGGGGAAACACAAACTCCTGTCCAATCCTCGCATTCTCCTATGCCGCGCGCATGGTCGGGTTTTGCACAAAAAGATCGTATATACGGAAGACGAACACTCCAACTTACTTCATTGACAGCAACATCCACATTTTTCTTCTCTGCAATTCTCTATGGCTTCTTTGTTTTCCTTGGGAGTACAAAAAAACGTTAACTGCCGATTTTTTACATTTGTTGTCTGCGCAGCCCACCACACAACAGCTTTTAGCTATGTTTAATCCAAGGAAAATGACGCTGGTGTGTGGAACTGAACGGAGCTTTTCCCCCATGATGGGTGTGGCCTATTTCATGCAGTGTCTCTATGTCACGTAGTTGCACACAAAGATCATATATATGGAAGACGAACACTCCAACTTACTTCCTTTACAGCTAAATCCACATTTTCTTCACGCCAATTCTCAATGGCTTCCTTGTTTTGCTCGGGAGAACAAAAAAACTTTAATTGGCGATTTTTTACATTTGTTGTCTGCGCAGCCCCACCACACAACAGCTTTTAGCTATGTTTAATCCAAGGAAAATGATGCTGGTGTGTGGAACTGAACGGAGCTTTTCCCCCGTGATGGGCGTGGCCTATTTCATGCAGTGTCTCTATAGACCAAATCACCGTGACGTCACCATGTAAACAAATTTACTTCCGGGTACCACTTGGGGAAGGCGGCAGGTTTAAATGTGCGTGTTGTCAAATAAATGCTGTCAAACCCTCTCGCTGTTTTCGGCCGACTACTTTCAATTTAAATGGTTAAACGGTTGGTAAACATGCTTGTCCGACGTATCTAGCCTTTCTTCTGTGTTTGTTTTATGTAGTGTTAGCTAGCTAATAACGTTTGTTTGTCTGTCAAACTCGCTGTTTTTTTGCAGACTCGTTAACGTTACGGACAGAGCTACTGACGCCACGTTAATTTAATTTAGCTTCAAGTCTACTCTGGTCTGGTCCAACAGGTAAATTAGCTAGTCTGGTCTCCACTAACGTTAGTGAAAGTGTTGTTATGAATGATATTAAACAACAACACAACACGGACGAACCATTTTTGTCTTCTTTGTCTGTTTTTGTCTTCAACACGTCAGTTTGTGCCGTCCACCGCCATTATGATGTGTGGACCTCAGGGGTAACTGGAAGTAAATGTAAACATCCCCGCTGATTTGGTCTATAGGGCGCTCTTGCAAATGAGACCACCCCTGTTTAAATAAAAAATAAAAAGAAAGGAATGTGAACTTGACATGGTGCAGGACAGTCACCAGAATAAAATGTTGCCATTGTACATTTCTGCAAACCACAGATATGTTGAATGTATTTTTGGGTATCCATGCTGCATTCGTGTATGACCGGAGGTGGCAAGTAGCAAGCGGAAAACTCCTCATCTCCGACCTATTCTGCGTTTGAGCTTCAAGGCTTTAAGTCGCAAAACCATGGATGCTAATAGCATCGGCTATTAGGCAGCTAACAGCTAATAACATAATAACATCCAGCCTAACTTCTTGCCCCACCTTGCTACAGTGAAGATTTCAGCTAAAAACAGGGTGTAAATGCCATCTTTTCAAGTCAACTTGGCATCTCAGGGCTTGTGATGGAGACTTGGATTATGCCAGGTGAGCAGTATGGAAGCATTTTATGTATTTTCTCTGTTGTTGTTTTTTTTACGTTTTTGCTCATGGCCTCCTTCACACTCAGCAGACAGCTCTACTTGCCTGACGCCGCCGCTCTCCATTTCTCCAAACTGGAACCGCGATGGCTGCATTCTACTGCATGTAGGCTAGTCCACTGACTGGATGGATGCAAGTACCTCATACAACCATATACAAAAAATATATCCCTTTAATTGTATGGGTTAAACCAACTTTGGTATGCTGATTGATATTCAGTCCTCAACTCTCCACCGTGATAGCTGATGTGTGCTGAGCCTTCTGGAGCAAACTGGCTGCAGTGCATCACCCAGGTGGGTGCTACACATCGGTGGTGAATGAGTTCCCTCCCCCTCCCTCCCCTGATATGTGAAGCACTTTGAGTGTCTTGAAAGGCGCTATATGGTTTCGGCCGGAAGTGGGCAGAGATTCGACCCATTTTTTGTTGTTGTTCCTCCCCAAATTTGCAGAATAGCTTCAGCCATCAGCTTCATCTTGCTTCTTCAGTCGCTATTCTGTCTCCTGAAGATTTGTTTGCCGACGGGGAGAAAGCCCCACGTGATAGCCACCCGTCAATCTCTCTCTCTCTCTCTCTCTCTCTCTGCTCAACGCTGTAACACCTTTTTATTTTGAAATTCAGTTGACTTTGCCATTTCCCACGGATATTGTCGCGTTTTTCTTTCCTGGCTTGACAGAAAAAGTCTGCCTTCACACGCCTTGTCGGCTTGAAAATAGAACTCACGTAAAAATTGGCAGCAGGCGCGGCGTGGGTACACGGAATGATCACGTTGACGCTCCCTGTGTACACAGCCTCATTGACTAAAAAGGGCGCCTATTTAAAAGCATGTGTGAACGTAGGGTAACACACAGAGCGCACAGGGTGAATTTTATGAATGGAAATTGAAAACGATACGTATCATAGCGCATTTCCCAGTGCGCATACGCAAATCTGAGTCATTTCGCAGTGTGTATACTGCGTATACCTGCGTAGCACGTAGACAACACCCCTGCATAGCACGGTGGAAATGAGAAGAGTTGTGGCCGCGGGTGATGGCGTAGTTTGCCTTCAACACCGGAGACCAGTGTTCGATTCCCAGCATTTCCAAAGTCTACATTTCAACCGTAAGACGTTTTTGTTATTTAACCCTAACCCGGGCGTCCGGGTAGTGTAGCGGTAGATTCCCTGCATACCAACACGAGGGTCGCAGGTTTGCACCCCTGTGTTACCGATGGTGCCGCGTCTATGTGCCGACAGACCGCAGTGCCGACAGTCCGCAATGCCGATAGCCCACAAGCAGAACAGAGGCGGTGTGCAGCGTGTCGATGGACCAGCTGGAGCTAACCTCTCCCAGCCCCCACACCTACCTAACCTCTCCCAGCCCCCACGCCTAAACCTAACCTCTACCAACCACCCCCCACACCTAAACCTAACCTCTCCCACCCCCCATGCCTAAACCTAACCTCCCGCAGACCCTAACCTCTCCCACCCCCCATGCCTAAACCTAACCTCCCCCAGACCCTAACCTCTCCCACCCCCCACCCCTAAACCTAACGTTGGCATTGCGGGCTGTCGGCACTGCGGGTGGTCGGCACTGCGGGTGGACCCCTCACCTCCGGCTTGGTCGGGCGTCCATACAGGCACGATTGGCTGGTGTCTGCGGGTGGGAAGCCAGATTGGGGTATGTGTCCTAGTCGCTGCACTAGCGCCTCCTCTGGTCGGTGTGGAAGGGAACTCGTGGGAATAGCGTGATCCTCCCACGGGGTACGTCCTGCCGGTGAAGCTCCCCGCTGTCAGGTGAAAAGAAGCAGTTGGCTACTGCGCATGTGTCGGAGGAAGCATGGTGCTAGTCTACGGCTCTCCCCAGATCGGCAGAGGGTGGAGCAGCGACTGGGGCAGCAGGGGGGAGGGGGGGGGGGTGTGATGGCCAAGTGCAATTGGGGAGAAAATCTGAAAAAAAAAACCTAACCTTAAACAAGCTGTTTTAGTTGCCTAACCATAAACCAAAGTCCTTTTGTTTGTGTAACGCTTACAAATGAACGTCAGAAACGGGGCGACAATTACAAATGAACAGACATTTTCCAATTGACGTTGGAAAGGCTCCTGTGGTCGGAGGTCTCCTTTGCAATGTTAATATGCAACATATTTTTAGCTCACAAACAGGCCCGTATCTAGACTGCCACACTAGGGTGGGCTGGTAGGGGGCAACTTTGGTGGTAGGTTGCCAGAGGTTGTAGGTTCGGGGATGGGGATTAAATTGCATTATATTCAGTGGCGCTGGAAGTACTTTTAGGTAGGAATGGACTCTCGGTGCTGCCTGTAAGGGCAGCGGCGAAGAAAATTTGACGTTTTTTGGACTTTCATCCAAGAATATTTAATTTTAAATTAACATTAGGATTATACTGTTGTGATGTCATGATTCAGTATCTTCTCCTTTTCTCACTCACTTTCATGTAACCACCTGCTCTCCCTGTAGTCGTTTTACACTACAACAGACAGAAACACAGACATAAACACTGAACCAAATTGTTCCAGTAGGAGTCACCATTCTGTTTTGGGTCACCAAACTGTAAGTAGGAACTTTCACTCAGGTGACAGGCCAATGTTTACATTATTATTGTCAAAACTATTAGCAAACTGTAAAAACTAACTATTTACAAAACTTTTGCTATATTTCCAAGACGTTTACCGTAGTCTTATTCAAACTCAAACTGTAAAGTGACAAAGAAAACTACTTTGAAAGCAGATTGACTTACCCTAAAAATAAATAAAAATACTTCATCCAGTTTAAAATAATAAACTCCATAATATTTTCATTGGATGAGCTTATTTCTCAAATCAAATTAAAGCTATAACTACTGTTAGGTGCCCTAAACTAACTAACCCAGAGGTCTCCAACTTTTGGGTCACGACCCTAAGTGCGGTCGCCTGGAATTCAAAAAGGGAGATTTTTATTTTTTTATTTTTTTTGGGTGGGCAAGATACATTTTTGGGTGGGCATAGCCCACCCCTGCCCCCCCCTAGAATCGGCCCTGCTCACAAACGTTGAGATTCGACGTATCCGTGCGCTGCAGCAACGTGAAAGGGGCAACATTTGATTCTGCCCGCCGAGCGGGTTGCGCAGGAGGAGCCTGTGCAGCGCTTGGGAGGGAATGCACAGTAGTCAGCCCAATTTTAACTGCCTGGCGAGGAAATGTAAAAGTTTTTATTGGTGTTTAAAAGGAGATAGGGTGAACGAGGGCCTGTTGTGAGCCCCCCTATGGAGGGGGGGGGGGGGGGGGGGGGGGGTGGATAGGGGATTGTGCAGCACGGCTCAAGAAGCTTTGAAACGCAGGGGTTCAGGATCAGCCCCCTCAGCTGTAAAAAACACAACATGAAGGCCAAAGCTGTTTTATTCCGCCGTAAAAAAGAAAAAGAAAAAAAGGGGCCTCCCACTGCAAAGCGCTGTTTACACAAACTGCTTTTATTCAAAGTCACCAAACTAGAAGTGATGGTATTATGAATGTACAGAAAATTATATTGTTCCCCCACTTCAAAGGCGAGGGAAAGTCTGCCTGGAGGAAATAAATCGCAACGTCATAAATGTAAGCTCTTAGTGGGAGCAGCATGCCGCCGTGCGGAGTGGGGGCTTTTGTTTATGAGTTTGGCCTGTAAAAACAAAGCCAACGCACACGGCATCACTCATAAATCTCCGGGGCCTGTTCCCCCGCGGAATACTTCCCCAAAGCGACAGCGCCGACTGACTTTGTGACCTCTCTCACACTCGGCAAGAGGGGGCCGCGCGGCACTGTACGCTTGGGGGGGGAAAAAGCCCACCTCTAAAAGTCACTTCCTCCTGTACTCGGTCGTAAAAAAAAAGAAAAAGAAGAGAGACACTAATAGAGAGCCAAAGTGGAACGTCACTTCCTGCTTCAGCACATGTACCAGAGATTTTCTTCCACAATTTATTTTCCCATAGACATTGCGTAAAATGCGTCTAAAAATAGCTTTACATGTTCAAACCAAATGGTACAGATATATTTAGAAACAGGAGAGATCGCATAACATTTCACTCAAAACGTTAAAAAAAATGCCAGTTTAAAGAACATATTTTTTCTATGTTGTTTTTTTTAGTTTTGGTCCGAGTGAAATGTTCTATGGTCTCTCCCGATTTTAAATATAGCTGAACAGTTTGGTTTGACGAAGTAACACTATTTTCATAAGCATTTTATGAAATGTCTATGGGAAAATAAATTGTGGAAGAAAATCTCTGGTACCGTGCTGAAGCAGGAAGTGACGTTCACTTTGCCTCTCTATTCACCTTATTCTTTGCCCATACAAGGGCGCTGCATGACGTCATTTCGTAATCGTCTTTCCGGTTTTAAACACGGAAGTAGATTACGCCTACCGCAGTCATTTAGACCTGCCAAAAAGCTGTTTCAAGCTAAAAAAAACCCAAAGTGTTTTAAAGTTTTACTATTTGTCGGGTGAGAACGTAACATATATGTGACCAGTTTATCAGAATAACGCCTGTTGGAAATATTTAACGAGCAGCGAGGACCGGGAGCGCTGGCTGTGCTGACACCGGTCGGACTAGCTATCTGTCAAACCCTACTGTAGTTAGGCTACTGGCAGTGAGAAAACACTGTCGACGTGCTTTTGTAACTAACGTTAAATGCTGACCGGGTACAGCCACCGGCTCCTCGCAGCAGTAAGGTTATGAACATGTAACTGAAGTTGGCCGCAGTGTAGCTTAATTCTGAATGTTGCCAAACTGCATTCATACTGACGTTTTATTTTGAAAATGGCCGCCAACTAGCGCTGAACCGGAAGAACAAATACGTTAAGTCGAACGCGGAAGAGAGAAAAAGTGGGCGTGGTGAATAAGGTGAATAAGACCACAAAAGAAAAGTTGAAACAAGGTGAGTTGTGGCAACTCACCTTGTTTCAACTTTTCTTTGCTGTGCATCTCTCTCTCTCTCAACCCAACTGCGCATGGCAGATGAACGGTGCCGCGTCTATGTGCCGACAGACCACAGTGCCGACAGTCCGCAATGCATGCTCTTGTTAGGTAATTGTTTCAATGGGCCTTTTTCACAGTGGCCATTTTGTGTCTAAAAGGCAGGGTAAACACAGGTGCAAACAACTCTCTAATTAGGGCCCCAGCACCAGAACACCTAAATGGACCGGAAGTTTGAAACCCTAATTAATGTGTTGGTGCACCTGTGCTACTTCCTGACAAATTCTGACACTGTCAGAAATTTAGGATTGACTGACAGCTACGGCGATGTCTGATAACAACCAATAGCAATGCTGCATGATCATATCAGTATATAGACGCTAATGCTAGTAGAGGAGGCTAACAAATTGATGTTGATGTTATCTCAAGCTCTCGCAAAATTGGCATCCCGTTTTGCCTCTGGTCCCTATAGCCACGAGCGGGTCCACCTTCAGCCGGTCCACCTTCAGCGGGTCCACCTTCAGCCGGTCCACCTTCAGCCGGTCCTCCTTCAGCCGGTCCTCCTTGGATGTTTTTCCAGACACATAAATTCCACTTTGCAAAGGCTCCATTCTTGCTCAGCTTTGTCAGTGCTTTGTTGACATCTCTACCACAGACTAATGTGGCGCACATTCACTGATGCGTAGCTGTGGTGCGCTGCTGACGTTTGATTCTTGTGTTTGTATTGACTGCTGATTGACAGGTATTGACTGGTGATTGACAGGTATTGACTGCTGATTGACAGTCAATCGATCGCTGATTGTTCGTTATCGTACAGTCTGCACACATCAAACCTGACGTCGTACACAAGTTTATTAGATCCACCGTGGCACAGTGTGGCCAGCAATAAACTTATAAGATTGCTAAAATCAGGCGGCTTAAAGATCCCCCCCCCCCCCCCCCCCACACACACACACAATCGTTCATGGCCTAAGATCCGCAGTCTAAGCGCTTCCAGGTCGTTGCTGCACATCCTCTGCCGACCTGGGGAGGGTGTGGACTCTCATGCTTCCTTCGATGCATGTCGAGTTTCCATCCACGTCTTTTCACCTGGCAGCGAGGAGTTTCACTGACATACGCCATGGATGGCCAGGCCATGGATTCTCTACTTAATTCTTAACCAATTTCTGTCATTAAATATTCTCTGTAATCTCTGTCATCTGCTCGCTAATTATGTGTGTCAATGAAGTTCTTATCACCATTCAATCAAAAAGTACAACTTGAAATGTAAATGTCGCATTTTGGCACCACACTCGCATCTCATTCTATTGACATTATCATGCCGTTTTGAGGATAAAGCAGCATCTTTCTACAAGTCCGAAAAGACAGGAAAGGTAGAACAATGAAAGGAATATAGCCTATTAAGGGTTTGTTTCTCTAATGCCTTTTATTGGGCCTATTATTTATCATAAACATTTTATTTTTTAATATTTGTTCTTATTGTAGATCATAATTAGGGCCTCACCAGACCAATTTAGCGAGAGAGTGGCGTCAGTGGCTGGACCAGAATGCCTGACTCATTAGCCAATGAAGAGCAAGGAAGGGGTCGCACGCTACTTTTGAATGCTAAAATAAAACTGATCATGTACAATTTGATTACAAAAAACAAAAAACTTTCGAAGTACAACACAAACTGTCCATTTTGCTGCAACTTGACAGTGCTGCTTAATCCAGGACCTTACTCCTGGGAACTCTTGAGAGTAATTTTTTTTTTCCACTTAGCCTACTGCTGAGTATCAGCATGTGTTGTCTATTGGGCTAATTTTAAGAATGGCTTTAAATCTGTTTTTGCAAATGAACTCTTCATATTGACAGGAAATAAATAAATATTGTAAATGTGGCTGGTATGATTGTTCCAAGTTCCCACTCGCTAATGGAAACATTTCCAATGACTTGAGGCGGGGAGGTGTGAAGGAGGAAACAGACTTTATTGACACAGGAGATCATTCAAAACATATTTTTACAACGACATACAATATGTAACAATATATATGTACAATAAGCCAATGTAATATGTACAATATGTAACATAGGTTACATATCTTTTCCAAACACATTCACTGCAAAGCAGAGGGGAACTGAACACTTCACTTGGCATTTTTTATTTACAAAACCACAACCACAATAGATGCATTTCAACTTTGGAATAGGACGAATCAAGGTGACGTCACTGCCACCCAGAAATGCGTAACCCCGCGGCAGTTAACTAGTATGAGTTGTGCCAAACAAACGTTAATATCTAAAAAATTATACATCACGGGCCCTATTCTCCCACAGGCCTTCGGCGCTAAAACGGGCCTTAAACGCAAAAAAACGTGCCTTGCGCCTGTTTCGGGAAGATATCAATATGGCTTTACGCTGCCAAATGCGCTTTAGGCCGAATGGGCGTGGCGCAGTCCCAGAATGGGCCAGAATGGGCGTGTCGGCCTTAAATCTCGGCGTACTGATATCTTCCCACCTGGCGTAAATTTAGCGCTTTGCGCTTTTGAAAACCAGGCCTATTCAGTGCGCCAGTTGCAAGGAGCGCTCTTCTGCCTGGGGTTCCTTTGCCTTTCCGACATGCTGCCACTCCGAACGTTAACTTCCATCATGGACTGGCGGTCGTTCACCTTAGAAGCCGCAATGCCGACCTTAGGTTTAGGCGTGGGGGTGGGAGAGGTTAGGTTTTGGGTTAGGGTCTGGGGGAGGTTAGGTTTAGGCATAGGGGGAGGTTAGGTTTGGCGCGGGGGTTGGGAGAGGTTAGTGAAAAACGGGGAATATAGACCCCCTTTCGGAGTGCCGATATTTCGGAGTGGCAGAACGTCGGAGTGGCAGCACGTCGGAGTGGCAGCATGTAACCCTTCTGCCTCTCCCGTCACCCTTCTCTGTCTCTCTCTGAAACCAGGCCTATTCAGTGCGCCAGTGCTATTCTGCCTCTTCTCTGTCACCCTTCTCTGTCTCTCTCTGAAACCAGGCCTATTCAGTGCGCCAGTGCTCTTCTGCCTCTTCTCTGTCACCCTTCTCTCTCTCTCTCTGACTCCCTCGCTTAGACAGGCACAACACACTTCCCATATAGGAAAAATAAGTTGTAAGTTGCCTGGCATGTCCCAGCATGCATTGTGCTTCTCCATTTCGCTACTAAATAGCAACCAAATGAAGCGAAATAGATATAAAAGGTCGATCTAAATTAATGTGTAATGGCAACACAACCTGCAATTGTACACATTTCAATATTGGACCAAATGAAACATCGAAATGAATACACCACCCTATGTGAAACATATATGTCCTCCTGGGCCTATATATATCTCTTGTGGATTTAACATGATTTAGATAAGTGACAGCGGAACGCGCTTCTACTGTCATGTGCTATACTGTGATGTCCGCTCCAATAACTTGGCCCTACTTCACATTTAGTTTTACAATAAAAACACATTTATGCAATGACTTTACATAATGTAGGGTATATTTATGTGCATCATTCTACCTGCAGCAGGGGAGAGAAAACGATATCTTTCTGGACAAACTTTCACCAATATAAAAGTAATCTCATCATATAGGGATAGGCTATATTTTTCTAGCTGATGCCTTTAGAACATTCTTTTCACTTTGATCTTGCTATAGTGTAGCGTATTTACATGCTTGCAGTATTTAAACTGCAGTTAGATTGGTTTGAGAAGCATAATAATATGGAATAATAGCCTATATATGGAGACGGACAGACGGGATGAAGGGGGCGGGGGGGGGGAGCAGAGGCTTGGGTTTGTCTGGTTTTACTGGACCACTGGAATTGGAGCTTAAAAGGCAAGCTTTGTGGTTCGTTTATTGCACTTATCCAATGAACTGATGGTGCATAATTTTACGCTTAAAAGGCGTGGTTGTAATGCGTTAGGCTGAGTGGAGCGCCAGCACCAAGATATCAAGTGCGCTGGTCCACGCCCACTGATCAGCGCTGCGCCAGGCGCTCGGCCTAGAAACTACGCCGATGCAACGATAGGGGCCAACATCGCTTATATTTTGACATTCTGAGTGAGAGCAGAAGTAGCACAAGAGTTTGATTTATAATATGTCGTGTTAAAGTTGTGTGAACTGTCGCAGTTTTTAAAATGTAAACACGGTCAGCCGGCTAGAGTCAGACGCTCAGACTCAGGCTCCATAGGGTTCCATTGTCGTTGCCACAACGTGACGCGGTTTGTTTACCAAAATGCTGCTCAGCTGATCCCTCGTATAGCCTATAATTTGTGTGGGATGTTTGAGGGGCATCTGTGCGCACTGTTCAGTGACTTCTCTTCACCACCAAACCACTGGGGGCGCTGGACTTAAAGATGAGTCAGGATTTGTGTAAATTGTCTTGTTGACTTTTGAACCATTTTGTTTTTTTACATCACATCTGTGTGGGATACCTTTGCAAGATGATCCTGGGTGGTGAAACATGGATTGGATGGAGTAGATAGTCACTGGACAGGTTAGTCATGGTTTTAGTAGGGATTCTACACAAGGTTTGATAGATGAGACCCCAGGACAGCAGAGTTACCTGTGTCAACAGTTGACATAAGATGATTAAAAGCTATCAAAAGGGCAGTTGCAGTGCTTTGGCTGGTTTAAAGCCTGACTGGAACTTTTCATAAATGCCATGGACAACCAGGAATGATTGTAACTGAATAAAAACAACTTTCTCTAAAACCTGGGACAGAAACAGCAGTTTAGAAATGGTCCTAAAATGTGTCAGAACAGAAGGTCCAGATGTGTCTTTTTGATAAGAGGCTGCACTACAGCATGTTTCAAAGCAGCTGGAACACACCCTGAGCTAAGGCAGCTCTTTATCAACAGAAGAACAATAGACCCACAGGACCACAAACGTCTTTGAAAAGAGCAGAAGGAATCACAGCTAACAATGTTCTCTGTTCTAAAGAGGACCTGTCACTCTGAGGACATTTTACATCTCACACTTTGTACTTTTACTGCAGTGGATTTTCACACCAGCTCTAGTTAACTCTTTCCCTGCTTATTTTGAAGTTGCAGCCACCACAACTTTCACTCATCTTTCAAAAAACAACAATATTTTTGTTCTAAATGTAAACAGTGAATATATCAAATAAAGAACAATGTCTGTTTTTATACACACACACACACACACACACACACACACACACACACACACACACACACACACACACACACACACACACACACACACACACACACACAAACAACACACAAGAGACACACAACAGACAGACAGACGCACACAAAGCAGACAGACACACACAAACACAACAGACAGACAGGCACACACACACACACACACACACACACACACACACACACATGTATGCACACACACACACACACACACACACACAACAGACAGACACACATATACAACAGACAGACAAACACACACAGACACACGACGGACACATGTACGCCCAGACAGACACACAAAACACAACATACACAGACGCATGCACATACTTGCACACACTACACACACAGACAACACACACCAGACAGATAGACACACGCATGACACACACACACACACACACACACACAACACAGACAGACAGACAGACACATACACACACACACACACACACACCAGACAGACACACACACCAGACACGCACACACACACACCAGACAGACACACACAACACACGCACACGTGCCTGTGCATGTGTACATGCAGACGCACGCATGCACACACACACACACACGCATGCACGGGCGCACGCACACACACACACACAGTTGTATTGGAGGATAAGGGAGAGCTGAGATGCATTTTTCAAAGTGAACATTTACGTGTAGATTAAGAAGCCACTGAAGGTGGAGTGGTTGTTTCCATTGTCCCAGATCGTGTTCCCTGAGCGTAGTTTCATGTAGACTGTGTCTCCACGCTGCAGCTGCAGGACCAGAGCGTTGGAGAAGGAGGTGCGGAGGTCAATGCTGTCAGTGGGGCTCTCATTGTTAGACATTAGCTGCTCGTCGTTCCTGTAGAGTATCACTCCTGTATCTTTATCGCTGTCGTAGTTGAAGGCGGTGAATCTGAAGTAGTAGACTCCTCTCACCGGTGCTGTGAAGACGCCTGCAGCACAAACAATCCAAAAGAAAAGTCTCCATGAAGTCAACTCCATTCCTGTTCCTTCCAGGAGAACAGTGTGTCTTCAAAGCTATATTCCACTGAGTTTCAACATGGCTCTTATTCTGTCTATGTGTATGTGTGTGTGTGTGTGTGTGTGTCTCGTGTGTGTGTGTGTGTGTGTGTGTGTGTGTGTCGTGTGTGTGTGTGTGTGTGTCTGTCTGTTGTGTGTCTCTGTTGTGCTTTGTGTGCGGGTCTGTATGTGTGTACGTGTGCGTGTGTGTGTGTGTGTGTGTGTGTGTGTGTTGGGTCACTACCTGTAACTGAGTTGAATTCAGTCGAACCTCTGGGTCTCAATGAAGAATTAAATCTTAGTTGTTTTTTGTAAATTCCTAACCATGTCTTTTATTATCACTACCAAGTCCATTCCTGTACCTATTTTAACACATTCACTGCCAGCCGTTTTTTTTTTTACTGTAGGTAGCTTCTGCCAAGGTTTTTTTTTGAGGATTCTGGCTCATCTTTCAACAGCCGAAAGATGCCTGCTAAGATTTTGTGAACACAAAATATCTCAAAAGAACTAATAGAATGTGTGCTTTCTCTGTCTAAAAGAGTTAGTTTGTAGAGTTAGTAGTTATGTAGGCATTAGCACTTGAATACAGCATGGTTTCAGCGTCTGAAAATTTAAGCTGAGAAAAATGCCTGAAATTCGATAGAACAGTCACTTTAACCATTCATTTTTGGCATCAGTAAGACGTCAGACATCTAAACAATAGTTTTGAACAGTAATTTCCTCCATAACAGCAGGAAACCCCCCTCTCCTTCAAACTCCTCCCTCCGTGTGTGTTCTCCTCCTGCCTCCCTGGCTCTGCAGCGGGCGTGTCACAAGCGAGTTGCTGCTGCTGCTGCTGCCTATCTGCTGGCGGCCGCTCTTTGGGCGAGTCTGGATGGGCTCGCTCGTTTCTTGGGGTTTCGGTTGAGAGCTTTGATGAAGCTTTTGCGATTCTGGTCTTATTTATGCTGCGTGTTTCAAAGTGTGTTCCACCCGTAATCTATTATGCAAATTTGCAATCCCCCACCGCCAGCTCCCTGTGCGAAAGCGAAAGCGTTTTCGCCTATCCATTTTCATGAGAATGGCTTCCTCACGCGGCTGTTTTTGCTTGGCTTTCTCTCGTCTGGAGAGCACTGTCGCCGCTTAGTGGGTCGGTAAAATAGATTATACACATTCAATACCTCCCATATTTTAATATGAGATGTAAAAGGGGTTGATCAACATCCCACCGTCAATTTTTTTTTTTTTTTTTTTAACACATTGAGTGCCACAGCGCTTCAGTAAAATTGTCTGGAGCCTGTGCCAGATTCACTTCCATTCAGTTGAAAACAGCTATAGAATTTTTTCTATTAGGGCTATATGAACAGGGTTGGACTCTAATGAAACATTGGACACTCCTACTTCTTTCAAAGAAGAAATTTTGTTTCTAGACAGTTCCATTATGAAATGACAGACTCTGAAAGAAGCGCACTTTCAAGGGTTTTCTGCTGTCTTTTTTTACTTTTCAAGATAAAGTCACTTTTATGAATACTCTAATTTCAAGCGCATTCACTGACTCTGGCTGGTGTTTTCTGATGTAGTGACATGGTGAGGTTCTGTGCAGCCGCCCCCCCCCCCCCCCCCCCCCCCCTTCTCTCCACCCCGGAGCTGCGGGCTCCTCCCAACACGCACACAGTCTGTCTTCGCAGCCTCAGTTTTTGCCCCGGGCGGATTTCAGTGCAACAAGGAAATGGCAGGTGGGACTGAGGGAGAAGGTTTAGCCGTTCGGCTTCGGGTGCTGCCTTTCTGGCGGGTGGTCGTGTGGAGGGGCTGTGTGCAGGCGGATAGACAGCGGCGGAGGAGCTCAGTTGTGGGCTTGGATCGCAGCCAACTGTCGGCTGCGGACAGAGCAATCTGTGTGGCTCTGGCTGCAGCATGCGTCGGTGTCTCTCTGATCACGGCTTTCTCCGTTTTCTCCTGCACAAAGTAAAGGATCTGAGGTGGGTGGCGCAGCTCCCGTATAGAGTTTTAAGGTGGCGCCGTGTGATCCCTTGAAGGGATTCATGCTCACTGGCTGGGTACGACCTTAAACAGCAGAATTATGGAATAATATGAATTATGATTTTAGGACGTCCACAGACGTCCTTGGCACTCCTCGTTACTTTTTTTTAGGACGTCCAGAGACGTCCTTGGCACTCAATGTGTTAAGATGAGATATCTCGTCAACGGCAGTCAACCGGGTTTTTTTTAAGACGAGATATCTCGTCAACGGCAGTGAACGTGTTAAAATGTTCTACTTTTCTACGATTTAATTTCTATTATTGTTATATATAATTGTTAATGAATTTTTCATCGTTGCATAGTTAGAGATGTATGGTTAACTCACACAAGGGCAGGGACTTAGGAAACTGATGGTTGCCATTTCCCTCCCTCTCCTTGCCCACTAGGTGGAGACATGGCCGACTTTGATTGGTTCATCCTCCCCCCCCCTCCCTCCCCCCCCCCCCCCCCCCGCCCCTCCTAAAATTTTCTATTGAGGGATGTTCTATGGGGATGCATTGTTGTATTGTTTGTTGTATTTCTTAAACTATCTTTTTGGTTTTGACTTATCCATTGTGGATTGCATTGATGTATTTTTTTATATGTACATGAATTCTTTCTCTGTCATGTTAATAATGTCATGGCAATAATGCAATCTTCCACTTATCACCTCCTCCCCCTCCCTCCAGCCTGAGCTGGATCAGTTCTGATTATGGGAGGAGGTTATAAAAAGACAAATGTAAAGCACTGTTTTTTAACTCTGATGAAGACACAGTAGTGTCGAAACGTTAGTTCAATAAAAAACTTCATTATACACTTGATCTGTGTGCTCCAGTACCTGTTGGATTACATCCAATCATCTATATTGTAAGTTTGCCTTCTGAGAAGCACCAGACCAGCCTGCTGGGCTGTAGAGGTTGAGGTGCGCTTAACTACATCCTACATGAATTCTATATTCTACTGAGTTTCAACATGGCTCTTATTGTGTCTATGTGTGTGTGTGTGTGTGTGTATGTCGTGTGTGTGTGTGTGTGTGTGTGTGTCTTGTGTGTGTCTGTTGTGCTTTGTGTGCGGGTCTGTATGTGTGTACGTGTGCGTGTGTGTGTGTGTTGGGTCACTACCTGTACTGGAGCTGTACTGTCCAGTGTTGGTGAAGACTTTACTGTAGATCAGCGGTGTCTCGTCTTTGAAGGGTCCCCTTCTGTTTCCACTACCCAGAGAGGTGGAGAATGCCACCTTCCGGATGTCTGTGTGTGTGTGTGTGCGTGCGTGTGTGTGGGCGGGGGGTAGGAAAGCACACAATTAGAAGTGAAACAGTCGTCTTTGAGGTTTTTGTGTGTGGACAGAAATGTGTATTTCAAATTAATTCCTTTTTTGAAAGGAAATCATTAACTTAAATTGTGACTTGTGTCACCAGCCATGTGCAGTTTCTCACACACACACACACACACACACACACACACACATACACACACACACACAAACGCACACGCACACACACACACACACACACACACACACATACACACACACACACACACAGCCTCTCTTACCTAGTGTGTGGCTGATTGCTGCCAGTTGCCTGTTCAGGCTGGTCTTGACACTGTTCACCTGAGACATTAACAACACAGGTCTTAACTCATTGAGTGCCAATGACGTCTAAAGACGTCAATTCAAATAGTAACGTAGAGTGCCAATGACGTCTAAAGATGTCAATTGCGTTTTTTGACGGTGGGACATGGATCAAAGCCTGATGCATCTCCTGTAAAAGTATGGGGGATTTTGAAGGTGTATAAGCTATTTTACGGACCCATAGGTGGCGACAGTGCTCTCCGGATTAGAGAAAGATGAGAAAAAAGAGTAGAAGAAGCCGTGGGGAAACGGAAACCGATGCATGCTGTAACGTAGCTGTGAACAGCAGCCAATCTGCTCCCACAATTGAGCCCCTCCGACACCAGCGTCTTTCTGAAAAGCCAAATCATTCTCAGCTGGAAGCGCTGAGAGCCGGCGCACAAAAACGGCGGCGCGCTGTGAAAATAGAGCTGGGTACAGCGCACTTTGAGCGCATTCGTGCAGCAGAGAGCCACCAGCGACACTTCCACGGAGGAGTTTGCAGTTGAGGGGGGTGGGGCACGCAGGGCACCATACAACACCGACCCAGACAGCAGACTCGATGGACAGATTGGCAAACACAAGCTGGAATACCTGATGCCCACCAGCAGTAAATCAAGACCAGCAAGAAGGTGTAGGGTCTGCGCACGCAGGGGCCAGCGCTGCTGGTTGCAGCTAAAAAATATTATTTTGCCATCAAACTTCCTTTGTTTTCGCTGTTTTATTGAAGGAAATTATTTTTGAGGTGTCACTACATCAGAAAATATTAGCTTCAGAGTCAGTGATGTGCTTGAAATGCTTCATTTCACAAAAAGCTCATTATCTCAGCTTCTAGTTTGAAACGTCTGTTTTTGGTGAAACCAACCTATCTTCTACTGCTGATAACTAAAGAACGGAAAATGATATCAATAAACTTTTTTTTGCTGATGATACAAGAGAGTCTCATCGTTCTTTGGGCGTGTTCGGTGTTTACATAGTAATATCACACAATATTCTGTGGGTCTTGAGAAATCACTGAAAACGCTCTGAAAGGGCTGGCACTGGGAGCATCCGTTTTCCAGAAGTGGCTGGCAGCCAATGAGTTAATGGGTTAATGGACTTTGCTACATTTTAAATCACTTCTGTTACAGAGAAAAAATAAATCCCAAGTTTCCACAAGTGTTCTATAAACTGTGCACCAGAAACTGTTTCATCTATTGGCCTTCACTAAGTGGCGCACACCCCGGTCCCACTCAACCAGCCCTGCCTCGGTGTGACGGTGCCTGTAGCTGCACCCAGAGCCCAGCAGCCTTAGTTTATATATTAACATGTCTTATATTATATATTAACACATATTAACAGACTTCTTTTCCTCGGACCAAGGTTCGGCTGTTTAGTCTGGACCGTGGTCCGAGAGAGGTTTCACACCTCTCATTTTGGTTCGGATCAAACTGGAATGTCCGAAAGTCCGGAGCAAACGAGGTAGGTCTGAAAGCGCCCTCAGTGTGAAGGGCTGTGTGAAGTGTCTGTGTGACTTTTATTGTGAAGGGCTGTGTGTGAAATGTGTGTTGGATTTTTACTCAGAATAATACAATGATTACAATGGTGCAAAACCATGTTCTGATTGGTCAAATTGCACGAAATTCAGCACTGCACTACGTCGGGTCCCCAGCAGCACTGGGGTATATTCTAGCAGTATATTTTAGGCTAGGGCTAATCGATAATCTGTCGGCAGGCTCCGTCAAAAGGGGTGCAACAGCGCTCGCACGCATGCTGCGCTTTACCCGATCAAAATGAAGTGAACGTGACCAGTGTGTAGTCAAAACTGACCATTTTCAGCGTGTAGCAAGTTGCTACTTGCTACTAGCGATGAGCTAGCGATGTTGTTGTTGTTTCATAGCGACGGAAGGATTTGAGAGCGACACGCAGGGAGGGGAAAGGAAATCAATTAATGGGCAGAGCCGGTCGGCTGCAGCCAATGGCAGAGCTTGCAGGGAGCGGAAAGGGATTTTCTTCCGCTGCCGATGGAGCCCCTTGAGTTCCTGTTGCACCACATTGAAACAAAGCTGCCCCCAGAGGTCACAGAAAACAAAACAAAAATGTAACCGATGGGTTCCCAGATTGGGCTAGGGCAGACTATATCCGAGTATTATTGGCGGGGGGTTAATCTGGCCTGCTACACCTGTATTATAGAGAGATGGCCACTGAAATTGCATGAACAGAACTTAAAGTTAAATCCACTAAACTAAACTTCACTGAACTTTACTGATCTGAATGAAACCAAACAAAACAAAGTAAAACTGAACTAAATTGAAACTGCCTGGCCAATATGAGATCTGCTCAGTGAAACATCAAAGTGTCAGTCAGACCTTGCTCTGCAGCGCCTCCAGTTTGCTCTGCAGCACCTCCAGTTTGCTCTGCACGTTGCTCTGCATGTTGCTCTGCAGGCTCTTTGTCTCCTGGCCGCCGGCAGAAAGTGAGGACTCCAGCATGGAAACTGGGACAAACAAATTGCAAAAGTTCAGTTTAAGTTAAATTGTATAAAGTGGTATAAATATGAATTTTAACAGTATACTATTGCTACAACAAATATGAATGTATTAATTTGAGTCCTGTTTCCATACTCTGAATTATTGGAACCAAATAATGATGCCTCTTCAATCATGCTATCAGTGATTCAACAACAGATGTATGAAAACATTTCAGTAATACCTTTATAGAGAAGGAGAATAATCACTCCGGCCAGCAAGATGAGGAAAGCAACAGCCACGTATAAGCACCACTGCCTTTTTGGCTGCTCCGACTTCCCATCTGAAACACAAATAAAAAACTACAATAGAAAAAAGTAGAATATGAGCCATGTCCTGCAGGAGAATGGCCTCTAGAGTAGGGATGCAGGGGTTAACCGGTTTGACTATTAACCGCGATTTCAAACGTCACGGTTATATAACCGCAGAGGCTCCGTAACACCGGGTGTTTTGTTGTCAAAATAAGTCCGTCAGTTTAAACTCCCATGCGGCGCAGACAGCGCTGGAACGAGAGGAACCAGTCTCTCGCTTCGTTTCCGCACGGACTATTTTAGCGGGTGCACAAAACACAGCTCTCCCACCAGTCTGCTCCCAATAGCATAGCCATGGACGTCAGCCAAACATAAACTTTTCAGAGACGTGCGCGATGCGACAGTCGCCTGACACGAACTGTGGTCTCCGTGGCCTCTTAATTTGTTTACTGAACGGCCATCGATGTAACGACGTAACGCTAGTTAGTTATCTCTCCCTTGCCTACGCTAGCATTACAGCTAACGTAATGGCAGAGCCTGAGAGACCACAAGCAACTCAAAGAGATGATCTCTTCCCCCCCAAAACATGTCTAAAGTAATCGGTATGGCAGCATTTCGGTTACAAAAAGGACACCCAGGGTGTTGTTAAAGATGACGGCTCCCCAATCTGCAAAACCTGCCCGAAGTTGCAGTCGCAGTCGCAGCTAAGGGCTCCAACACCTCCAACCTTCTACAACACCTGCATAACGTTAGATGATTAAAAATGAATAATAATCAAACTAATAGGCATGGATGATGATGACACAGTTGATGATAACACTCAAGTGTATTACCCACATTCGTTATATTTCTCATAGGAGGTCACTAAAAGTTAATCAACATTTACACTAAAAGATAAGTTAGATCTGTTTTTCCACCAGGTTTTACAAGTTCTCTACTCAGGTGATCCAAAGGAAATGTAGAAAAATAATACACCTGCCTGACTATGTTTTGTTCCAAAGAGATCTACTGTCATAATATTACAGTCAGACTTTGTTTATTTTATTTATTTTATTTATCATTTTGGACAAATATTTGCCTTTATTTACCTTTCAAAAGACAGCAACCTTTAAACAATGCATGGACAATACAATAAAACCTCTGTTCAAAGAATGCTCATGTGATTTTTATACGTCCATAAATAATCGTGAAACCGTGATAATCGTGGTTTTTTCTCAGACTATGATCGTACATCAAAAAAAATAATCGCTGCATCCCTACTCTAGAGGCAGCATCTCAATAGAAAACAGTAGAATATGAGCCGTGTCCTGCAGGAGAATGGCCTCTAGAGGCAGCATCTCAATAGAAAACAGTAGAATATGAGCCGTGTCCTGCAGGAGAATGGCCTCTATAGGCAGCATCTCAATAGAAAACAGTAGAATATGAGCCGCGTCCTGCAGGAGAATGGCCTCTAGAGGCAGCATCTCAATAGAAAACAGTAGAATATGAGCCACGTCCTGCAGGAGAATGGCCTCTAGAGGCAGCATCTCAATAGAAAACAGTAGAATATGAGCCACGTCCTGCAGGAGAATGGCCTCTAGAGGCAGCATCTCAATAGAAAACAGTAGAATATGAGCCACGTCCTGCAGGAGAATGGCCTCTAGAGGCAGCATCTCAATAGAAAACAGTAGAATGTGAACCGTGTCCTGCAGGAAAATGGCCTCTAGAGGCAGCATCTCAATAGAAAACAGTAGAATGTGAACCGTGTCCTGCAGGAGAATGGCCTCTAGAGGCAGCATCTCAATAGAAAACAGTAGAATGTGAACCGTGTCCTGCAGGAGAATGGCCTCTAGAGGCAGCATCTCAATAGAAAACAGTCGAATATGAGCCGTGTCCTGCAGGAGAATGGCCTCTAGAGGCAGCATCTCAATAGAAAACAGTAGAATATGAGCCGTGTCCTGCAGGAGAATGGCCTCTAGAGGCAGCATCTCAATAGAAAACAGTAGAATATGAGCCGTGTCCTGCAGGAGAATGGCCTCTTGAGGCAGCATCTCAATAGAAAACAGTAGAATATGAGCCATGTCCTGCAGGAGAATGGCCTCTAGAGGCAGCATCTCAATAGAAAACAGTAGAATATGAGCCGTGTCCTGCAGGAGAATGGCCTCTTGAGGCAGCATCTCAATAGAAAACAGTAGAATATGAGCCGTGTCCTGCAGGAGAATGGCCTCTTGAGGCAGCATCTCAATAGAAAACAGTAGAATATGAGCCCTGTCCTGCAGGAGAATGGCCTCTAGAGGCAGCATCTCAATAGAAAACAGTAGAATATGAGCCGTGTCCTGCAGGAGAATGGCCTCTAGAGGCAGCATCTCAATAGAAAACAGTAGAATATGAGCCGTGTCCTGCAGGAGAATGGCCTCTAGAGGCAGCATCTCAATAGAAAACAGTAGAATATGAGCCGTGTCCTGCAGGAGAATGGCCTCTAGAGGCAGCATCTCAATAGAAAACAGTAGAATATGAGCCGTGTCCTGCAGGAGAATGGCCTCTAGAGGCAGCATCTCAATAGAAAACAGTAGAATATGAGCCGTGTCCTGCAGGAGAATGGCCTCTAGAGGCAGCATCTCAATAGAAAACAGTAGAATATGAGCCGTGTCCTGCAGGAGAATGGCCTCTTGAGGCAGCATCTCAATAGAAAACAGTAGAATATGAGCCGTGTCCTGCAGGAGAATGGCTTCTAGAGGCAGCATCTCAATAGAAAACAGTAGAATATGAGTCGTGTCCTGCAGGAGAATGGCCTCTAGAGGCAGCATCTCAATAGAAAACAGTAGAATATGAGCCGTGTCCTACAGGAGAATGGCCTCTAGAGGCAGCATCTCAATAGAAAACAGTAGAATATGAGCCGTGTCCTGCAGGAGAATGGCCTCTTGAGGCAGCATCTCACCATTTCTTGCCAATTGATACTAGGCTAATTATGAGCTGTGGCAGCGGGGCTGGTATTGTTTTCACCTTGTGTGTGTGTGTGTGTGTGTGTGTGTGTGTCTGTGTGTGTGTGTGTGTGTGTGTGCATGCATGCGTGCGTGCGTGCATGTGTGATCATCATGGGAAAATGTGCTGCTGCTATTTACTGGAGCAGTAAACAATGGTTCCATTGCATGAGAAGCTGATGGGATGATTGTTCCAGTTATTAGTCAGTTGCCCAGGTGTTACCAGCGAAACAGAGTTATTGTATTCACCTTATGTTCAGACCTTACAGTGGGCCAAATTCTTCCGGGTCCGTCTAACACTTCCGGCGGTCACGGCGCCAAATATGAAAGAGCGTCAGAAGAAGAGAGTTGTTTTTGTAGCGGACAGCGCAGGGTGTAAAATAAAGAACGTAGCCTACTACTTTGAGCTCGGTACACAGCAAGCAAGCGAGTATCCACTGTTAGCCAGGTCAGATAACGTTATCGTCGACAATGACGAGCACTTTCTTGTAAAACATACCTGGACTCCAACAAAGAAAGCTTCAGAAGGTTTTCTGTCCTCCGCAGCGCGAGCCACTTACGTCAATAAGACCCGCAGACGTTAACGTAATTCCCTGGAATGCGAGACTTAACGAGCCAGTTACATGGCGTTGCATTCTTAGACATTGCCGTCTTTTATTTGGTATGTTACACACAATTGGCTAAATTATTAGTTAATTCAGAGTTAGATTATATTGGAGCAGCCAGCCATTTTTTTTTCTTTTTTTTTGGCCGGAAGTCGTAGGACGGCCACAGAACCGGGTCAAATGGGCAAGGCTACATAAGGTGAATAGGTCTTATGAAATAAGTAATGAACTTTTCCGCACAGTATTTTAATTCCCGGCGAGGGCGGCTGTAGCTCAGGAGGTAGAGCGTGGTGTCCACTAATCTTTGGATAAAAGAGGTCGGTGGTTCGATTTCCGGCTCCTCCAGTCTGCATGTCGAAGTGTCCTTGGGCAAGACACTGAACCCCAAAATTGCTCCCGTTGGTGTGCCAGCACCCTGCGTGGTAACCTGCCGCCATCGGTGTGTGAATGGGTGAATGTACCTACTGACTGTAAAGCGCTTTGGATAAAAGCGCTATATAAATGCAAGCCATTTACCATTTACCATTCCCAATTTCCATTTACAAGCAGGTCAAATTAAATTGGATAACGGATAATGACTCGTCTTCCATTTTTCGTTTTTTATTATCAAAGAAAAAAGGGAAACAACTCATTTTTCATTTCCTCATTTCAAAATGAAAAAAAAACAGATGGCCGCCAAGTACACGGACCGTGGAGGTATGGGGCAACACCCACAAAAGCACCCTACAAGTGTGATGCAGACTACAGAAAAGAGCAATAAGGATGGTACACAATGTGGGATATCATGAACATACTAACACACTGTTTTTAAAGTCATACTTTGAAGCTCATGGATCTGGTAAAATTTTAAACTGCACAAATAATATACCAAGAAAGAAATAATTTACTTCCTTGCAACATACAAAAAATAAAGTTGGGGAAAACTTAATTTAAAGCAACGCTATGTTCGCAACAGTCTTAGTTTGTGCATCTCAATTTGTGGGGTGACTTTGTGGAACAGTTTGGAAGAAGATATTCAAATTAGTAAAAAATATTCTACAGTTTAAAAATAGGTACAGAAACACCACACTGCACGAAAAACGTACTTTCCAGGACTTTGCACAACTGCAAACAGATCCACTTTGCAGGTCTTTGTGGCAAAGTGGGGGAAAGTACCACATAGTGTCCGCATATTGAGTCTGTATGCAGTCATTTACTTAGCCCGGAAAGCAGGTTTACAGTAGCCTATCATGCAGTGCCATTTTTGGGAAATATATAAATCAGGAAGGGGGATGCAATGCACGATCGTGGGAATGTTGTCGGCTTAAAAAAAACTTTTAGGAATGAACAAGGTTGTTGATTAGAGTAGCTGTGTTATTAAAATGTTGATAATTATGTATGTCAATTTAGTCTAGTTGTGTATGATGAACACTGGAACAGTTAGATGAATGTGTATCTGTTGAGTTTAAGTATTATTAGAGAATAGGGGTAGGACTAGACAAGCATCTGCTTCCTCCTTCCTTATGTTTCATTCATTCATTTTCCTGGTGGGGGACCCCAGATCCCCTGCTTAAAAAGTGGCCTGGCTGGGCCTATATTTAGCACTTTGTCCCGGCCTGAATGATTTTGCAGTCCGGCCCTGCACTCATCCTTAGTCACTCTGGATACATCTAAATATCAGCTTGGATCCCAGAGTGATATATAAAGCTAATATCTGATATATGTATCAGATATTAGCTTTGAAAAGACTCATATAGGGCATCAGTGAATGCGTTTACATGCACACAATAAACTGTTTATTAGCGGATTTCTGGAGTTACCTGATTATTCAAGTCGTCATGTAAACAGCATACACCGATAAGCTTTATCCGTTTATAGTCATAAACGGGTTAAGAGAAAACCGATAAACACACCTAGGTTTCTGGCCAATAATCGGTCTTCTCTCTGCATGTATACAGCATAACCAGCTTTCTTTCGGGTTTATACATCTGCGCATGTACACGTTGCGGGAGAGAGAGGCAGCTGGAGACGCGCGCTGCTCACTCACTCACTCACTGGCCCCTTTCTGCTTCTTCTCCCCGGCCATGGCGCACCACAGCCGGCTTGATGAGATGAAGGTGAGCAGCACGGAGCTCCTGCAACAGGCGTTTCCCGACCTGCTGCCTCCCCGTTGCTGCACTGCTATGTTGTAATGTGGATACAGGAGATGACGAATATTTTCTCGAATTGCGAATAGAACGACGCATTAATAAAATGCATTGGACTCAGTGTGCAAGCCGTGATCTGTGTGTGACGATTTTTTTCAGATGATGGATTAAAAAGATTTATACGAACAAAACGTAGCCTACTCAGCTGTTCAAAACACAAGTTATTTGTTTTGTCAAGTTTATCTTTTGTTGTTTTATTGCGGAATTACCGCTGCCTTCTGGAGAGAAATCCGACTAATTGACTGAATCATGTAAACCCAGGTTTTTCCTATTGTCGGATTATTAAAGTGCATGTAAACGCACAAAAAGATTATTGCCATAAACTGATTATTCTCAGTTATCCGTTTATTGTTTGCATGTAAACGCACTCAGTAATGTAGCGGTAGATTCCCTGCCTACCAACACGAGGGTTGCAGGTTTGCGCCCCCGTGATACCTCGCTTCCTGACAGACTCATATAAGCTCTACTTCACGCTGAAGGAATGCATGCCCGTCCGCATGTCCTCGAGTGGCCACCGCCCGGGTGGGGTCGTCAAAAGGGCCTTTCTGTGTGGAGTTTGCATGTTCTCCCCGTGCCTCCCGGGGGTTTCCTTCATATAGGAACCCCTTCACCAAAACATGCAATATCCTGGTTGCTAATGTGGTTCCTCCTCTGGTCGTTAAGGGCGCCTGTTCGGAGGGAGGGGAACTGGTTGGAATAGCGTGAACCGGTTGGAATAGCGTGAACCTCCCACGTGCTATGTCCTACCGGTGAAGCTTCCCCTGTCAGGTGAAAAGAAGTGGCTGGCTAACTGCCCATGTCTCGGAGGAAGCATGGAGCCAGTTTCGGCTCTCCCCAGATCGGCAGAGGGTGGAGTAGCAACCAGGATAAATAAATTAAATTAGCACTAATGTGGGATAAAAATGGGATAAAAAATCGGGAAAAAAAAAAAAAAAAAAAAAGCTCTACTTCACGCACTCACCTTTAAACTGTAATTTGCTGTAGAGTTCACTGCTGCCGAGTGGCTCCATCTTCTCGTACCCCTGATCGTCCTCCTTGTCCACCGCCGTCTCCATGACAACAGATTGGTCCTCACCTGCTCTAGCAGGAGCTGTTCTAGGCTGCATCATGATACAAGTGTTACTCAGCACCTATAGCAGGAGCTGTTATAGGCTGTGTGACGTAGGTCAAACCAAACTGCTCTGGGGAGGAAGTATCTGTTCTGAGGCTGAGGCAGACAAAGCCGAGCTGCGTTGCAGCTAGTTGGTAGAATGAGGAAGTTGTGAGTGAGGTGTCCACCCGCTATGCCGACCACCCGCAATGCCGACCTTAGGTTTAGGCGTGGGGGGGGGGGAGAGGTTAGGTTTTGGGTTAGGGTCTGGGGGAGGTTAGGTTTAGGCGTGGGGGTGGGAGAGGTTAGGTTTTGGGTTAGGGTCTGGGGGAGGTTAGGTTTAGGCATGGGGGCTGGGAGAGGGGAGGTCGGAACAGCGAGAGGTCGGAACAGCGACATGGAACCGTGAGTGAGTGGTCACAGAGCCATTTGCCTGCTCGACACACCAGACCATCAAATTCAGCTTTTGACAACTGACAATGACATTGAATTGGCATCATGTGTACCAGGCAAAGGTTTGGACGCACTGCATTTTAACTTCATTTTACTATTTCCACATCTTAAAATAATAGTAAAGATATCAAAACTTTACTATGAAATAGCACAAATGAAATTATGCAATAATGAAAAAAGTCTGTAACAAAGCCGTTACATCAAAAATGATTTTCAAAGCAGATAATGTTTCATTTAAAAAGTCATAAATATAGAACTATGTGCTGCCAACAAAGAAGCTCGCAGGACATCGTAATCAGAGCACTTCTATACATTAATGTGAAATAAGAAATTGTGCTTACTGCGTTAACGCACATGCGGTGGTACAGCTTCGACTACAACTGCCACTTATAGTTAGAAAGAAGCAATCTGGAGCACACGGTCAATTTAGCCAATTTAATAAGGTGCTTGCAAGCTCGACCTTGTTCACTCAGTCCCACTTCTGAGAGGCACTGTTTTGGCTTTTGGTTCGTCGGCTGAAGCGCGGATTTTCCCTCTTTGCCACTGATACAGTTCAGTGGTGTATATACTTAAGCAATAGCTCACGACAGGCTGTGGTATATGCTCATTAAAACATGAGACATTATAGTTCAGTGGTGTATATACCGTACTTAAGCAATAGCTCATGACAGGCTGTGGTATATGCTCATTAAAACATGAGACATTATAGTTCAGTGGTGTATATACTTAAGCAATAGCTCATGACAGGCTGTGGTATATGTTCATTAAAACATGAGACATTATAGTTCAGTGGTGTATATACTTAAGCAATAGCTCATGACAGGCTGTGGTATATGCTCATTAAAACATGAGACATAGTTCAGTGGTGTATATACTTAAGCAATAGCTCATGACAGGCTGTGGTATATGCTCATTAAAACATGAGACATTATAGTTCAGTGGTGTATATACTTAAGCAATAGCTCACGACAGGCTGTGGTATATGTTCATTAAAACATGAGACATTATAGTTCAGTGGTGTATATACTTAAGCAATAGCTCACGACAGGCTGTGGTATATGTTCATTAAAACATGAGACATTATAGTTCAGTGGTGTATATACTTAAGCAATAGCTCACGACAGGCTGTGGTATATGCTCATTAAAACATGAGACATAGTTCAGTGGTGTATATACTTAAGCAATAGCTCATGACAGGCTGTGGTATATGCTCAATAAAACATGAGACATAGTTCAGTGGTGTATATACTTAAGCAATAGCTCATGACAGGCTGTGGTATATGTTCATTAAAACATGAGACATTATAGTTCAGTGGTGTATATACTTAAACAATAGCTCACGAGAGGCTGTGGTATATGCTCATTAAAACATGAGACATTATAGTTCAGTGGTGTATATACTTAAGCAATAGCTCATGACAGGCTGTGGTATATGCTCAATAAAACATGAGACATAGTTCAGTGGTGTATATACTTAAGCAATAGCTCATGACAGGCTGTGGTATATGTTCATTAAAACATGAGACATTATAGTTCAGTGGTGTATATACTTAAGCAATAGCTCATGACAGGCTGTGGTATATGTTCATTAAAACATGAGACATTATAGTTCAGTGGTGTATATACTTAAGCAATAGCTCACGACAGGCTGTGGTATATGCTCATTAAAACATGAGACATAGTTCAGTGGTGTATATACTTAAGCAATAGCTCATGACAGGCTGTGGTATATGCTCATTAAAACATGAGACATAGTTCAGTGGTGTATATACTTAAGCAATAGCTCATGACAGGCTGTGGTATATGCTCATTAAAACATGAGACATTATAGTTCAGTGGTGTATATACTTAAGCAATAGCTCATGACAGGCTGTGGTATATGCTCATTAAAACATGAGACATAGTTCAGTGGTGTATATACTTAAGCAATAGCTCATGACAGGCTGTGGTATATGCTCATTAAAACATGAGACATAGTTCAGTGGTGTATATACTTAAACAATAGCTCATGACAGGCTGTGGTATATGCTCATTAAAACATGAGACATTATAGTTCAGTGGTGTATATACTTAAGCAATAGCTCATGACAGGCCATGGTATATGCTCATTAAAACATGAGACATAGTTCAGTGGTGTATATACTTAAGCAATAGCTCATGACAGGCCGTGGTATATGCTCATTAAAACATGAGACATTATAGTTCAGTGGTGTATATACTTAAGCAATAGCTCATGACAGGCCATGGTATATGCTCATTAAAACATGAGACAAGTAGCCTACATAACAAAGTGTCACAAATAGGCTATGTGCCTTCTACAATCTTTATCCAGTATAGCCTGCAGGGTAAACCCAGCCTCCACGTGACCTCCACGTAGGTACTATAGTCTGTGACGCCATGTTGAAGGCTGGGTTCACCCAGGCTATATCAAGCAGCCTACCATGGAGTAAAAAGTGAAATATGTGAGGTACATACTGTATATACAGCAGTGTGAGTAATAATGAAGAGTAAGGTGCATTAGGTCCAGTCAGTAAAATTAACATCCGTAACTGTGTGGATTATTTGATTATTGCACAAATGGTTGACTGCGTAGTGTTCCTGCTCTGCTGCTGTGTAGTGTTGCTGCTCTGCTGACTGGGAGAGATGTAATTAGAACAATAGAAGTTGAAAAGGCACCATGAGGCTATTCACCTTATTCACCAAGCCCACTTTTTCTCTCTTCCGCGTTACACGCAACGTATTTGTTCTTCCGGTTCAGCGCTAGTTGGCGGCCAATTTCAAAACAAAACGTCACTATGAATGAAGTTTGGCAACATTCAGAAGCTACACTGCGGCCAACTTCAGTTACATGTTCATAGCGTTACTGCTGCGCGGAGCCGATGGCTGTACCCGGTCAGCATTTAACGTTAGTTACAAAAGCACGTCGACAGTGTTTTCTCACTGTCAGTAGCCTAACTACAGTAGGGTTTGACAGATAGCTAGTCCGACCGGTGTCAGCACAGTCAGCGCTCCCGGTCCTTGCTGCTCGTTAAAGATTTCCAATAGGCGTTATTCTGATAAACTGGTCACATATATGTTACGTTCTCACCCGAAAAATATTAAAACTTTAAAACAGTTTTTTTTTGTTTTTGTTGAAAACAGCTTTTTGGCAAGTCTAAAAATGACTGCGGTAGGCGTACTCTACTTCCGTGTTTAAAACCGGAAAGACGATTACGAAATGACGTCATACAGAAGCGTCCTTGTATGGGGAAAGAATAAGGTGAATACAGAGGGGTGGGGCCCTTTTAATGCGACAAATACACATCTTTTAGAATTTCACAAGCGTGCACGCGCGCACGCACACACACACATGAATGTATTATAAAAAATATATATATTAAACGCAACTACATAATTAAATAATTAATTTCTAGGGCTTTCTTACCATACTGATTTTCCATTATATTCTTCATACTTTTGCCACCGACAGCCCTCCACTTTAACAATGTCGCTGCCTGCTACAACCAACAGGCTCGTCAATACTTTTCTGCACTGGCCATAATGCTAGCTCCCCCCCTTAGCAGACTATTGCTCCCCAGCTTTGGCTCAGGAGGTAGAGCGTGTCGTTCACTAATCAGAAGGTCGGTGGTTCAATCCCCGGCTCCTCCAGTCCGCATCATGAGGGATCCTGACCTGGGCAAGACACTGTATCTAAAATTGCTCCCGATGGCTGTGCCAGCACCCTGCGTGGCAGCTTGCCACCTTCGGTATGTGAATGGGTGAATGTAGGCACATTGGAAGGTAGGTAAGAACTTTGGATGAAAGGGCTATATAGTGCAGTCCATTTATATTAATGCAAAATGTTAAAAAAAAAACAAAAAAACGTCCCTGTCATCAAACAGCTAGCCTTGTGTCCTGGAGTGTGAGCCGGGTGCCGCATCTATGTGCCGACAGGCCACAATGCCGATAGCCCACAAGCATAACCACCCCCACGCCTAAACCTAAGGTCGGCATTGCGGGTGGTCGGCATAGCGGGTGGACCCCGTGAGCCGTGCCAAACCTTGATCCTGTTCAAGATAGACTGAAGTATAAAAATGTCAGCATGTTCGTGTCTGGCGTTAGTTTTGCTCGTAAGTGTGATAATGCACATGGGCTCCTAGTTGTAGTTAAAAGTGGGGGTAAGATTAGTGACAGGCAAGGGTAGCCTGCTAAACCAGCCGGTCACGTGAACTCACATTTCATTTTGTTCTGGCCTCAAGCTTACACACGCTGTCTGCAGTGTGCGGAAGTTGGGCGGGGTGTACTTGCCTTGACAGACAACTCCTTCAGCCAATCAGTGTTTGATCCAGTCAAACCCAAATCCACTCGGGAGAACGGCAAAAACATATTTTCCGCCGAGAAACTCCGCTGTTGCAGCGATACTCCTGTACTTGTTTCATTGTTGTTAAGGCAAGGGGGAGAATGGCAAGAACGTTTTCATTTAAATAACACCTGGAAGTGCAGTTTCCTGCAATATAGAGCCTTCAATCATGACCAATAAAGCTGCTCTTTCACTATCAAGCATTGCACTATTATGCTGTATGGGAGGTTATAATATCTTATCATGCTCAAAACACTCAAGATCATTTTATCTTTGTCAATTTCCATTATCAGGATAATCGTGAATATCCTCACATGAGCGTGAATATTCACAAGTGACTTCAAAAACTAAAAAGCTGTATAACTAGTGTTGTGTTCCTTCCGAGACAGTGTTTAGTGCTATAGTGGCAGGGCCGTTTCTGAACATTTTGCGGCCATAATCAACATGTTATGGTAATAATACCATGGATGTATTATAAGTAGTACTGTCAAACGATTAATTTTCTTAATCGCGATTGATCTTGCGATTAACTATAGTTAATCGCGATTAATCTCATCTTTATATCGCATGTTTAAAATGCCATTATTCTGCATTTCAAAGCATTTTTAATTAGATATTAATAATTCTTACCAGTGTGTCATGATTGGGAATCAAAGGAATGCAAATACATGTACTTTGTGATCTTGAATTTTTGATTTATTTTCAATTCAATAGAAGTGCAATGTAGACAGGAGGTAACAATGTCTACTGATGCTGTCTCTAAAGCAAAAACCTCCTTCTTCATCTCTGAAATCCAGTCCTCTGCATCCAATCCCAGTAAACTGTTCTCCACCTTCTCCACGCTCCTCAACCCTCCCTCCCCTCCCCCTCCCTCCTCCCTCTCTGCTGATGATTTTGTAACCTTCTTTACTAAAAAGGTGGAAGACATCAGCTCCTCCTTGCATCCTCCAGGCACCCTCACTAACACTCCCGACTCCAATCCTGCTCCTCGGCCCCCTGTCCCTGGATTTCCTTCCTTCTCTCCCCTCTCTCCTGATGAAGTGCTTAAACCATTGATAGTACATAGAATGGATGAAGCCAGCGTGACGTCACCCATTGGGTTTTGATAGCAGAAAATGAGGCTTGAATCTCCCGCTTCCTGCTCATCGTTGATTGGTTGAATGGATTAACTTTACACGGAAGTACGGGGAGAGAGGGCTGTTAACACACTAGTAGAAGAAGAAGAAGGAGGAGGGGGCGGCTGCCCCTAGCGGCTGCCGGGGGAGTTTCCGAATTTGTCTCACAGGCTTGAACGACTGCCATCTTGTTGTTCGCTTCTGTTTGCTAGCTTGCTCGCTGGCTGGCTGGTTGCAGTGGTGAAATGGTCCAGGACAACAAATATAATAACTTTTAGTCCGAAGGTATGGGCGAGTAGGAGTCCAGCCAGCCGACCACCGTCTTGTCCGGGGCCTGGCCAAGAGACCATGGTGTGGTGTGATCCTGGTGCATTGTGCCTGGTGTGAGTCTCCAGCCTGCTAGCTGCTGCTAAGCCTCCACAAGGTAAACTGCTATTATACTTATCTCTGGGCAAACTCTAAAATTGATAACTGAGGTGGATTTGGTCGCGCACTTGGTGCTCTGCTATGTTGGACTCGTTGGACTGTTTGAGTGATGCTCATGTTTGTAAGCTAACGCTAGCTCGATTAGCATCGTGTGCTAACGTGTGAGCACCGTTATAGCCTACTTTAACTGAAATTTGGTGGCGTTATGTTATAGTAATTAAATATAACACGGTGTCGTTTGTTTCTTCAAGGGATGGCCGTCGGAGTACCATGGTGGAGCAGGAACAGCACAACAGAACAGAGGCACATTGTCCCTTGGTCAAATTATTTGTGAAAATGAATGCTACGTTTTGATTCCCATGTGCATATTACTGTGAGAATATTGCTGATCATCAGTTGTTCAACCTAAGATATTGCAATAACATAAGCTAAATGCTGACAGATTTGAGACTTTTGATAGATTTACTTTGAGCCATTTGGTATGTATCTGCCAGTGTGTTTTTGTCAATAAACATTGCCAACAAAGAACCTTGTTGTGTTAAGTAAATCATGTACCCGAATGTACCCCAAATCTCATAGAACGAGCCCATTATAGTTGTCTGGTCAGAGCAGGCAGGTTGTTAATAAGATGTGATATAAAGATATTTGATGTCGAGTGAACCAGCTTCGACCAAATGACCAGGAAGAAGAATGAAGATGGAGAACCAACCGACTGCTTCAAATCAACAAATGATTTATATTTATTGAAATATGGTTATCTGTAACAATTCGACATAAACAAAGGCTACACCATGCAACATATATTTTGATATCATTCAAACTTAAAGAATGGTTAATTTTCCACCATGGTAGGCTGTACTGCTGTGAAATGGTTACCTATATTTATATCAAGTGTTGCTTGGTAGATTATCTATATATGCCTAATTTACCAGTAGACATATTCGTGCAAGACCTTAGGCTATGTTGAGTTATATCGATCTGATAAAGTATGTTTTAAAATAAGGATAACAAATTGCTGAGCTTGGCGGATGCCTCAAGACAAGTATGTATCATTTTTAACACGTTAACTGCCAGCGACGTATGCATACGTCAAAAAAAATCCAGCGCTTCACTGCCAAGGACGTATGGATACGTCAAACTGTTTTTTCAGTGGTTTCCACTAGGTGAGGCCCTTGGGCAATAGGTGAAGGTGGATCCGACCTCTCCCGCTGCCCCGGAAGTACTCTAACAAAGATTTCTATATAAGGAAGGCGGCATCCTTTTGTCGGCGTGGGTTTGAAGTAGGTAAGTTGAGATAGAGAGATACAGCATTATATAGCGATTTATACATAGCGAATTTAGCAATTTAGAGTCAGATTTAGAGCGATTTTGTTAGCGTAGTTGATTTAGTTTGTTAGTTGTTAGTACAGTAGTAGTGTTTAGTATAGTCTTTATAAAGACTTTGTTTAGATAGATAGTTAGCGGTAGTTACAGTTAGTGTTCATTGTAGTTAGCTTAGCACATTTAGCCTTTAGCGTCAGTTCATTTTAGTATTTAGCCTTTATTCTAGTTCAGTTTATTCTAGTTCAGTTTGATCGAGTTGGTAGCCGGTAGATTAGCCTTATTTCAGTTCAGTTTGAGCTAGTCGTAGCAGTAGTTTTATTTCAGTTCAGTTTGAGCTAGTCGTAGCAGTAGTTTTATTTCAGTTTAGTTGGGAGCGGGTGGCGTGTTTGTGCCATGCCGGCCAAACGCAAGCGGTCTTCGGCGGCTGCACGCAAGCGATCGGCGGATCAGAGATCACTGCTGGATTTCTTTTCCGTCCGAAACGAGCTTGTGCCGGAGACCGATTCCGAGGTCTCGGATGAAGAACGGGGTGAGCCCATGCATGTAGCGGCTGCTGCTGCTGGGCTGACTGAGTCTGAGTCGAGTGAGCTCACGTCTTCTCCAGACGCGGATTCTGAGGACGAATGGGAGCCATCCAGGAGCGAAGCTCCACAGAGCAGTGGTAAGACGATGTTTGAGATGACTTGTGTAACTTGTGTAAATGTAATTACTATGACTGTACAAAAGCCAGCAGTCAGTCAATTCATTTTACTGAATTTCAGACTCTGAAGAGGAGCCCGTTGCCGGCTGTAGCGGTAGGCCTACAGCATCTGGTGCTACAGCCTCTCGTGCCAGGAAAATGGGTAAGATCACAGTTCAGAATCAGGTTTATTTTCACATCACAGGTTCCAGCCAGAATTCAGTACCACACATATAAAAAACACTAGTTTATGGTAATTATGTATTTCTATAATTTGCAGATGGAGCTGGAAGTGGGAAACATCCTCAGCCTGCAGGTCCTCCTGAGTGGAGTGCTGTTGACTGGGAGCCAACCCACATCCCATTCACTGCAGAACCGGGTCCTCATACTGGTGGTGCTCCTGCTCAACCAGTGGACTTTTTCCAGCTCTTCCTGGACGATGAGCTGCTCCAGGCTATTGTAGCACAAACTAATCTCTATGCACATCAGTGCATCAGTCAGGTGAGCGAGGCTCTGCC
Organism: Poromitra crassiceps; assembly: GCF_964638095.1. Classification (NCBI taxonomy): domain Eukaryota; kingdom Metazoa; phylum Chordata; class Actinopteri; order Beryciformes; family Melamphaidae; genus Poromitra; species Poromitra crassiceps. The sequence continues at coordinate 49,376,399 of NC_139627.1, read as the reverse complement.
ACATTCAAGGCTTGGGAGGTGGAAGGACACTGATGTGGCAGAAATAAAGAGCTTCTTGGGACTATACTTCCTCACTGGATCGTGAAGAAGCCTGAACTCTCCATGTACTGGACCACAAATGAACTGTATGCCACCCCCCACTTCAACAAAACCATGTCTCGCAACCGCTTTCAACTGCTAACCAGATTCCTCCATTTCGCTAACAATTTTGATGTTGATGGTGCAGACAGGTTGTACAAGGTCCGGCCTGTATTGAACGACCTGTTAGCAAAGTTCAGAGCCATGTTCACACCAGGTCGTGACATAAGTATTGATGAGGGGATGCTCCTGTGGCGTGGGCGGTTGGCCTTCAAGGTGTACAACCCACAAAAACCCATAAAGTATGGGATAAAATCGTACATCCTCTGTGACTCCCAGACAGGTTACTGTTACAGCATGAAGCCCTACTGTGGTGAGCGGTCCTCCCTAGGCGAGACGGTGGAGTTCCTCCTCGGGGACTTGGCAGGGCAGGGGTACCATTTATACATGGATAACTACTACAACTCTGTTGGAATGTGTGCACAGCTGCTGGAGTGTCAGACACATGTCTGTGGCACTCTGAGGAAGAACAGGGGTGAGCCACCTGCTACGAAGGTTACCAACCACACAGTGAAGATGGGGGAAACGGTCATGCGCCACAATGGTGGCACCATGGTTCTGGCCTGGCGCGACAAGCGCATCGTGAAAATGGTTTCCACTATGCACGACGACACGATGGAGACGGTGCAGGTGAGGCAGAAAGGCAGCAGAGAGAGGGTCCCACACGCAAAACCCAAGTGCGTTGTGGACTACAACAAGTACATGAATGGGGTAGACAGATTGGACCAGAACATTGCCTACTATCCCTTTGCCAGGAAGACATCCAGGTGGCCATTCAAGTTTGTGATGTACTTGTTTCAGATGTCTTTTTATAACGCCTTTGTTTTGTACAAAGCTAAACACCCAGCTAAACGCCAGAGAAAGTGTAAAACATTGCTGGATTTCATCCTGAGTGTTGTCGGTGCTTGGACCAGACCTGTGGTGGAGGAGGAGGTGGGGGCTGGGGTGGAGGAGGAGGTGGGGGCTGGGGTGGAGGGGGAGGAGGTGGGGGAGGAGGTGGGGGGTGGCGGGGTGGGGGCTGGGGGGGAGGGCAGTGACCAACCTGCAACCAGGCCGGGCCGGGCACCATACCTGGACCCTCCAAGCAGGCTGGATGTCGATCTAGCGGGCCATGTAATGGCCAAGTATCCACCCACATGCGAAAAACAGCTCCCAGCGAGGAGGTGTAGAGTTTGTAAAGAGAGAGGTGTTAGAAGCGAGACATGCTACCGTTGTGTCATGTGTAATGTCCCATTACACAGGGGAGAATGCTATGAGGTGTACCACTCAGAGAGGAACCGTGCTCGGTGGCACAAGTAGGCATGGGTCATAAAAAAAAAAAAAAAACTGCCTGTTTTTGATGTTGTGTCATGTGTAATGTCCCATTACACAGGGCTGGCTGCTATGAGGTGTACCACTCAGAGAGGAACCGTGCTCGGTGGCACAAGTAGGCATGGGTCATAAAAAAAAAAAAAACTGCCTGTTTTTGATGCTCTTTGTTTGATTGTTTGCTAGCAGGAATACATAAAAAGCACCTGCCGATTTTCATGTAACTTTGTGGATGGGTGTAACATGGGCCAAGGAAGTACCCATTACATTTTGGAACAGTTCTGGATTCGGTGTACGAGCCCAAACCGGTTTGATCACGAACCGAAAAAACCTATAAAAAAAAAAAAACATGTAAAAAAAAAAAAAAAAAGCTGAGTGACCTGTGGTCTGCTCTTGTTTTGTATTTATTTTGACATTTATTTATTTTATTATGGTATTATTCCTCCATTATTGAAAACAACTATTGTTCAGATGTCTGATGTCTCACTGATGCCAAAAATAAATGGTTAAAGTGACTTTTCTGCCTGTTTGATTGCATTTCACAAAACTGCGATTATCTCAGCTTCCTGCCTCAGACCCTGAAACCATGCTGTACTCAACGGCTAATATCTACATAACTACTAACTCTACAAACTAACTCTTTTAGAAAGAGAAAGTACACATTCTATTAGTACTTTTGAGATATTGTATGTTCACCAAGTCCAAGCAGAAAAGAATCCTCGGCTGTTGTAAAATGAGCCATAATCCTCAAAAAACGCCTTGGCAGAAGCTACCTACAGCAAGAAAAAAACGGCTGGCAGTCAATGTGTTAAATGTCCAATACCATACAGAAAAGCAAATTGAACAAACGACCAACAGCATTCAAGTCTGCAAAAACTTGTGATGTTATGTCCCGTTAACATATAACCTTATGACGCTTACTGTATAACATGGACAGACCATTTAACGTTAGGCTACTTTACATACCGTTAGATAACGTTAAATGGTCCGCCATGTTATGAGCGTCACGTTACATGTATGCCATCTATACAGTTACGTGTGTCTACTAACATTATTAAAATATCATAAAGTAGCGCTATTTTCTGATAATTTGCTAAAGTATGACTTGCTATCTGCTAGCCATACTAGCCTTGTTTTGCTAGGTTTTCTTATTCGTGTACTTTCCGCAGACTAGATGCCTTTGCGGCACATTGCTGCCTCTAACGGGCGGAGGTATTACTGTTTCCCAATATCCGAAGTATATCGCCTATTTTCCTCGAAATGGGGCTATAATTAAAAAAAACTGGAGCCTTGAGAGCATGAAAAATACTTGAAATTGTTTTTTCAGACCATAAACTCATTTGTAAAGTGTTTATTTAAGACAGAGACCGAGAGAGAAGTTGGCTCGTTTCACATAGAGTTGAATGGACGTTCAGGGATGATGTTACACAAGCTGCGCCCCCCACTGGCCATTTGAGAGTATGGCAACTTCCGCATAGGACTCAAAAAGAGACTGCCTGTAATGGCCACTGGCTTAAACTCATCAGCTCGAACCGAGCCACTCTGTCCTCTGGTCTTGTTCCGCCTGCTCTAAAGACTGCAAGAGTCAAGCCTCTGCTTAAGAAACCCTCCCTTGACCCTACTGCTATTCACAACTACAGACCTGTCTCTCTTCTCTCATTCCTTTCCAAAACCCTCGAACGAGCAGCGTCCGAACAACTTTCTCTCTATCTCTCCCAAAATGACCTCCTGGACCCTCTGCAGTCCGGTTTCAAGGCCTCTCACTCCACTGAGACAGCTCTTCTTGCTGTCACAGAGGCCCTTCACACTGCTAAGGCCTCATCCCTCTCCTCTGTTCTTGTCCTCCTTGACCTGTCTGCTGCCTTCGATACAGTCAACCACCAAATCCTTCTTTCCACTCTGTCTGACCTCGGCATCTCAGGTTCTGCACTCTCCTGGTTTGCTTCCTACCTCTCGAACCGCTCATACCAGGTCTCATGGAGAGGGTCCCTCTCCAGATCCTGTCCTCCTACCACCGGTGTCCCCCAGGGCTCAGTCCTGGGCCCCTTACTTTTCCTTCTCTATATCAGATCTCTTGCCTATGTGATCTCTTCTCATGGCTTTTCTTATCACTGCTATACTGATGACACCCAGCTTTTCCTTTCCTTCCCCCCCTCCGACACTCAAATCGAAGCTCGCATCTCTGCATGCCTCAAAGACATTGGCGACTGGATGTCTGCCCACCACCTCAAGCTCAACCTTGGTAAGACAGAGCTACTCTTCCTCCCAGGAAAAGACTGCCCTCTCGCAGATCTCTCCATCTCCATTGACAACACCCTCCCAAACAGCTAAGAACCTTGGGGTGGTCCTTGACAACCAGCTGTCTTGCTCTGCCAACATAGCTGCTACAGCACGCTCCTGTAGGTTCTCTCTCTACAACATCCGCAAAATCCGTCCCTTTCTCACAAGAGAAGCGACTCAACTCCTGGTCCAGTCTCCTCCCGCCTGGACTACTGCAACGTGCTCCTGGCCGGCCTACCTGCCACCGACATCCGACCGCTTCAGCTCATTCAGAACGCTGCAGCCCGTCTGGTATTCAACCAACCCAAATTCTCTCACGTCACTCCCCTCTTCCAGGAGCTCCACTGGCTTCCCATCTCGGCCCGCATCAAATTCAAGACACTGGTACTGGCCTACAGGGCAGTACACCAGTCAGCTCCCCTGTACTTGCAATCCATGGTCAGGTTCCAAACCTCTCAGCGCTCCCTGAGAGGTCGCCTCGCCCCTCCTTCTCTACGGGGACTCAAAAGTCGCTCATCCCGATCTCGACTCTTCTCGTCCCTGGCACCTCAATGGTGGAACGAGCTTCCACCTTCGGTCAGGACTGCTGAATCACTGCCGATCTTTCGGAAAAGACTAAAGACTCACCTTTTCAGGCTCCATCTGGGCCCTTCTTGATCTAACTTCGTTCTCTCTCTTTCTTTATATATAAAAAAAATAAAAAATAAAATAACCTAAACTTGTACCACTAACCTAAACTTGTACCACTGTTCCTTCAGAAGTTGTAGTTGTCATAGACTGTGCTCCATAGTTGATTGCTCTATTGCTGACAAAAAAACGTGTTATTGTAAGTCGCTTTGGATAAAAGCGTCTGCCAAATGACGTAATGTAATGTAATGTAATGTAATGTATAGCTTGAATAGAAAATAAATGCACAATTGTAAACAGTGCAGTACAAGCTCCAGAACCAATACTTCCGGCGGCGGCACTGTGGAGCAATCGAAACCCAAAATGACATAGCCGAAGAAGGCTGTGTCTGAGCTAAAAATTTTGGCACTTCCATGTGAATAAAGGCTCGGTATTGGAAACTGTGTATATTGATAACGTGTTGGTATATTGCGTGAAGCCATTGGAGCCGACCTCCCAGTGGTTAGATGAGGACCCGCGCATCTGAGACTCTGAAGGAAGAATGAGTGATGAGTCTCGCGCTAGCTAGCTGGCTGCTAGCTGGCCGCTAGCTGCTCCGGTAGGCTTAGCTTTTAGGTGATAGCTCAAACTCGATGTACTTCGGTGATATTTTAATTCTGCTTTACACAAGGTGCAAACTACTGTTGACTTGTCCACTGTCCCATTTGGGATATTTTTTTAAGGAAAACTAGCCATTTAGAAGCGTATTGCTGTCGTATTGCGTATTGCTGTCTTTCCAAATTGCCCCAGAAGTGAGTTCCCCATTCATTTTCTCCATAGACATTTAGAAAAATACTTATATACATGTGACGAGTTTTAAGGCTGGAACCAAGCCAACCTCCTGAATCCTGAGTGACCATAAAACATCCCCCCTTGCCCCGCTAGTTATTTTTGTTTTGGCTCTGCTGTGAGTGTAATATTGCGATTATACAACAGTTACCAACAAAATACAAGATATAAACAAAAGGTGTTCCTATTTTGGGGCAGACAGTACAGTAGGTCTCAAGATAACCAGCCAACATTAGTCTCTCATCACATTAACTGCAAACACCTCCGCGGCTGAAAATTAATCTTTAATACTAAAAGAATATATGCATATTGAGAATGAATCGTGATTGGTGTGTAGGTGCTCCCCCTCCTCCATTACATTTGAATGTGTCCAGTTCAAGCATTTTGTGTGATGAGAAAAAACCTGTTCACTGGAGGAACTGCTAAGAAAAGGTCGGCTGAAAACGACTTCCCCACGTGTGACATGTTCACCACAGTCAGGCTTTTCTTAACCCTGCCTGTTAACTGTGGGTGAGAGATCTAAACAATTTAAAGATCTGCTTGTGGAAAGTTTTCTATTTGAACTGGACATGCGGTTTATGACGCTTATAACAACCATAATAACGAATAGCGCATTGCAATATATTCAGTGGCCCACGCTATCTGATGACGGTCTTCGAGCCAATCACAATGCTTAAAAATGCGAGTGATGATGTCATCAGTGATGTCATCAGTCTGAGGCTATATAACTGATGGAAGTATAAGTGATGGAAGCATAAGAAGGTAGAATCTGGGAGGAACCAGACGATGGCTTCCGCGCAGGGTCATAAGAGCAAGTGAGCCCGCACAGCAGGTGAGCTACAGGGCGGTCAAGGGAGCACTCCGTACGCAAGCTGCAGGGCCAGCTCGGCGAGCTGTAGGGCAAGCCTAGGAATCGAGCACGCATGGTGCGTGAGATTCCTAGTATTGTTCAAATTACTAACTTTGCTTTAAGTCCAGAAAGTTTAAGTTAATAAATACAGTATGGCAATTCCTGTGTGGTGTTAAGTTGCCATTCTGAACAATCTGTAGTTACAACAGTTTATATGCAAATGTATGCATATATTTAATGATATTGCCTAAATTGAATATTAAACAAATTTTTTAAGAAAAATTAGTACAATTTGTTTTTTGTTATCAATTTTTTATTTTATTTCACAAAGAAAAAGGCAATGGATGGTTCAATGACAGAGTCAAGTGGTCCTCATTATAGGACTAAAAATAAAAATAGAAAATAAAATAAAAATGTAAAGAAAAAAGAAATACAATCCCTCCCACCCTCCCACCCAAGTGGCGTGCTGAATCCTCCCCTCCCACCCCAACGTTAGTTTCAATAAAACTATACATGGTAGTACTATTCTCACAAAACTTCAGGTCAAGAGCTGTTTGATAGCAGCCGCAGCCGAGGCCCAGGTTAAAGGTCCTTACACATCAAGAGCGATGCGAATATACGGCACGAAATTGCGATGCGAGTTTTGACCCACCTGTCAATCACAGCCACAGATGTGTACACGTCGGAAGCGAATTTCTGAAAAATCGACCGTGGTTCGAAAAATTAAACACCGCAATAACGCTCAGCGAAACTTCGCCGTTGGTATGCACGGTTGCATTGACTGATATAGGTTCGGAAAATATTATTGGCGTGCGAATTAATCACACGAAAAAAACGCTCCCGATGTGTAAGGACCTTAAGACAGTTTTTTCACTAGCCCCATGTATTCGAGCTATAGATAATTCCATAATAGAGAATGTTCAGAAAGGAAAAAAGCCATTGTTTACGGTTCATTATATGAGGAGGCTCCCATCTTAAAGCAAGCATTTTCTTTGCAGCTGTTAAACCTGCAAATAATACATGAGACTTAGATATCGACAAGGGGAGTAGTGAAATGTCATTCAGGATCAACAATCTTGGGCAACAAGGTACAGACACATCCAAAAGTTCTGACGGAGTAGAAGATACCATTTCCCAGAATGAGGACAGCCCAGGACACTCCCAGAACATATGCATAAAGGTACCAATAAGATCAAGATCACTTAATTGACATATTGGGGTAGGTATAATTTTCATGAGGTGACGTTTTCTGGGAGTAAGATATGATCTATGTAAAAAGTTGAAATGGATAAACTTATGATTTGGATTTTTGGATGTGCTATCCACACTCCCACACCGTTGTCCAATCTATCTCCCCCTCATCGAGTCCTAGGTCTCTTTCCCACACTTGTTGTACAGCAAGTTGGCCATAAGATGAGTTCAGTAACAGGGTATAGAGCTTAGAAACCAGACCACTGGACTGTGCACCTACATTTACAGTAGTATGACATGGAGGTTATGAGTACACAGAGGATTCCCCCAGGGCACACCATAAGCACGCATGGAAGATCTGAGTTGCAAATATAGAAAGAAAGAAAAACCAGGTAAATCATGTGTTATTTGTAGGTCATTGAATGATCTGAGACCCTCCTCATTACTACATACATCAGACAAAACATGAATACCTTGACTACTCCATTGAGGAAAAGAAAAAGGGACCCCACCGGAAAGAAGAGCATTATTGTGGAAGATGGGACTATTTGAGTGCCACTTTACGTGAGAGTGAGTAGCTTTCTCTACTATGTACCAGGTTGATACGAGGAAGGACATTATGGGGCCCAATTTGGTTTTAAAACGTTTAAGAGGCAAATTAGAATAAATTAAATCCTGTAGACGGTGAGGAAAAGCAATGTTTTCCTCTATTGTTCGCCATGAGACTGAGGCATAATTAGTACAAAAAATATTTATTTTAATCTGAAGATTAAACTGGTAGAAATTCATGAGGATATTATCTTAAAAAAAATCACATTAACTTTTTAAAGAAACTGGCCATTTTGGCCGTTTTCGGGTTTTTTGTCCCCGATAGAGATTTTGGCACAGATCCCAAGTTGTTCGCAGGGGTCATATTAGTCTATAACAGTTGAGATATTCTCTCCTAATCAAGTCCATACATATCTGAGCCAGGTCTTAGACCAGGGATACTCAACTTGCTTTGCCCGGGGGCCACTTTTGTGAAATGATAGAAGGCCAGGGGCCAGTTAATAAACACACTATATACATTTTTCTGTAGCGGATTGTAGTTTTTTGGGGTGTCAGCCGGAGTTTAGTCTGACAATGTTGTGCACACCGGATAGTTAGTTAGGTTAAGTACATACATAAGTGCCTGGGTAGCGAGCAGACGGCGGTATTTGACAATTTAACTAGAGCTCAGCCAAACTTTATTTCACATTAGTTATTATTGTGAATTAGATTCTAATTCACAATGAAAACTAACGTGAAATTATTAGGAAATGGTCGCGGGGCCACTCTGCACCCTGTCTACATCTGGCCCCCGGGCCGCAAGTTGAGTATCACTGTCCTAGACTATAAGAAAAGGTAGGCTGAAAACTACTTCCCTAAATGTGTTCACCACAGTCAGGCTTTTCTTAACCCTGCCTGTTAACTGTGGGTGCGAGATCTAAACAATTTAAAGATATCTCACCCTGTCACTAACTGTAGACTATGGTTTTCACAACTTAATAAAGTGAAGAACGAACTAGAGCAGGGATGGGCAACTTTGATGATAGAGAGGGCCACACAAAAAAAATCCCTCGCTACCGCCAGATTGTGACTGTGCACTTCCACCAGTAGCCTACTGTAACACCATCACTGCCAATTATAGCTACTAATTTGGACTGCTAATCAAAGTTTATTATACCAACATTTATATTTTTCATATTCAAATTTAGTAATTCTTCCATTCAGATGAAACCATTACATTACATTACGGTATTTAGCAGACGCTTTTGTCCAAAGCAACTTACAATATCACATTTTGTCAACAGTACAGAAAACAACTATGCAACACAATCAAGATATTTTGATAGACTAGAGTAGCACCATGTAGGAAGGAGTTTGAGAAAGAATAAGTAACATGTAGCATTAGTCAGTTTGAGAGGGAAGGATTTTAGTTAAAGATGTTAGTTCAAGAAGGGAAAGGAAAAGGTGAGTTTTTAGTCTACGCTGAAAGATTGGCAGTGATTTGGCCATTCTAACTGAAAGGGGGAGCTCATTCCACCATTGTGGCACCAGGAACGAGAAGTGTCACGATCGGGACGAGCGACATTTGAGCTCACATAGCGGTGGAGGAGCGAGGCGATCTGGACGAGCGGAGGAGCGGAGGGAGCGATGCGAAGTTTGGAACTTGACCATAGATTGCAGATACGGAGGGGCTGTCTTGAATTTGATGCGAGCCAAGATGGGAGCTGAAGTGGTCGGATGGCTGAGGCAGGTAGCCCAGCCAGAAGAACATTGCAGTAGTCCAGGGGGGTGCTGGACTTAAAGATGGGTCAGGATTTGTGTAGATTATTTGCGTAAGTTGTCTTGTTTACTTCTGAACCGTTTTGTTGTTTTGTTTTTTAGATCACTGTCTGTTTTACTTGGTCACTAGTACTGTACTGTCACAGGAAGTGTAAACACATTAGGAAGTAACTGGCTGACTCCTGTGTTGCCACATAAGGTGAATAACAACCATAATAACAGATAGCGCATTGCAATATATTCAGTGGGCCACGCTATCTGATGACGGTCTTCGAGCCAATCACAGTGCTTAAAAATGCGAGTCCCACCCAACCGGCAAGCCGGGCACAGTTTAGTCTGAGCCATGGAGATGACAGATTGTGTTGTGAAATAATCAACAAGGATGGTTGGTGTCCGGCTGATTGTGGTGGGCTGGGGCAGTGTGTCTGTGTGTGTGTGCGTGTGTGTGCGTGCATGTGGGGGGGGGGGGCTTTGGTTGGCGGCCCCCTTGCTCGGATCGCGCCCATTTTCAAACTCAACCATAATTTTTATGTCAACTACCCACCAGTCAAGTTTCATGACTGCATCTCGCACGGTTTTGATACGATCACGTTCACAATAGTGTGTGTGTGTGTGTGTGTGTGTGTGGGGGGGGGGGGGTCTCACCCATTTTCAAACTCAACCTTAAAGGAGAATTTCAGTAGCCTATTTTCCTCACTTTTTTTGTCTAAGTGACAGTAATATTGTGATTATACAACAGTTACCAACAAAATACAACATATAAACAAAAGGTGTTCATATTTTGGGGCAATTACAGTAGGTCTCAAGATAACAACCAGCCAACATTAGCCTCTCACCACATTAAGTACAAACACCTGTGTGGAAACCAGCAGCTACAGCGTCGCTGCAAAATGTATCGTTTTGTTGTTCATTTTGATTTATTTGGCGGACTTACTGTCATAGGCGGATTATAAGGACTCTTCTGAGAGCGAACCAAGCAGAATTTCGCTCGTGATACTTGTACCATGAAGTGACAATAAAGTTTATCTTATCTTATCTTATAACATGACGGGCCCCTGCAAAGAACTATTATCTCCGCTTGTCACAACAGAAGGGAACTGTGCACTTCAGTTGGCATTTTTATTTACAAAACCACAACAACCACAATAGATATATTACGGCTTTGGATTATAATTTGTGTGGGATCTGTGCGCACTGTTCAGTGACTTCTCTTCACCACTAAACTACTGCAGGCACTGGACTTAAAGATGGGTCAGGATTTGTGTAGATTATTTGCGTAAGTTGTCTTGACTTTTGAATTGTTTTGTTGTTTACATCACTACGTCTGTGTGGGATACCTTTGCAAGATGATCCTGGGTGGTGAAACATGGATTGGATGGAGTAGATAGTCACTGGACAGGTTAGTCATGGTTTTAGTAGGGATTCTACCCAAGGTTTGATAGATGAGACCCCAGGACACCTAGCCTGGGTAAACCCATCCCCCACGTGACCTGCTCTCAGACCTGTTCTCAGTCACTATGGTCTGGATTCCCACCATTGTTAAACGATTTCCTGCGGTTGTTGGGCCCCCCCCGATAGACCACTCCATTACGCAACCATCATCCAACCAGTTTAGTGCACAGAGCACATGCGCAGTGCAGCAGATGGCGTCATCACTCTGCGACCTTTGTTGTTAGCGCATGAGCTAACACTTTTCATTTCAGTACTGCTAGCACGCAAATGGTTACAACCAGCTACAAGAAGAGAGAACATCGCGTGACGGTGGTCAGGGAATGAAAGAGGAACAGGACAACTGTCTACACGGACCCAAACCTCGATCCCTGCTGCAGATGGCCGCAGATCTGGAGAGATATTTGTGGCTGTGAAGAACAGTCATCATCTATACAGCTGCTGCCAACCTGATGAGGAAACAGGCGTGCTTGTTATGCTGGACACTGAATGCCAGTCTGCAGACTTCATCCTCCAGTGCTGTTCGCCTCAGGACTTGAAGGCCTAACGTTGTACCATGGACTGTATACATTCTGTGCTAATAATGCTAGCATGCTAACATCCTTTTCACACACACACACTGAATATACCGAAATGCTAGATTTGATCATGGACTTAACGCTAATGTTAATCAAAAACGGCCGCAGTCATAACGGTAAGGTGTGTTTGACCTAATTGAAATATTAACGTTAATGCCCTCACATTTCAGCGTGGTTACAGATAAACCTATTTAACGCTAGCTAGCTACAGTAGATTTTTGGAGGCGTTAATGTGAATGTCATGACGTAGTGAGCGTAGTATTATACTGTATATTATACATAATCCAGATGTAACCTAGCTATAGCTAGACGTTAAGAGGTTAGCGTGAATGCGACTGAGACCTGACATTACTGGCTTGATATCATATTCCAGATGCAACCTAGCTAGATAAGCGCCACACTGCTGTATGAGTAGCTACAATCAAATGTATCAAGCCTTGATATCATATTCCAGATCCAACCTAGCTAGCTAGATGTTAAGAGGTAGGAATATACCGAAATGCTAGACTTGATCGTGGACTTAATGTTAATCAAAAACGGCCACACTCATAACGTTAAGGTGTGTTTGACCTAGCTAGAAATATTAACGTTAATGCCCTCACATTTCAGCGTGGTTACAGATAAACCGATTTAACGCTAGCTAGCTACATTACTGGCTTGATATCATATTCCAGATGCAACCTAGCTAGATAAGCTCCACACGGCTGTATGAGTAGCTACAATCAAATGTATCAAGCCTTGATATCATATTCCAACGTGAATTCAGCTGAGGGGTTCGCTCCAGAACGAGACTGTTGCGTTCAATATTTGTACACGTTACTGTGCAGTAGTTAGTGCAGGCTAGTTAATTGTTGGAAGTAAGGTTTTTTAATTCTGTATATTATACATAATCCAGATGTAACCTAGCTATAGCTAGACGTTAAGAGGTTAGCGTGAATGCGACTGAGACCTGACATTACTGAAGTGAATACAAGTGACCTATATTTTTCAATCCTGTCTTTGAATAAAAGTTGTACATTGTGTTATACTTGAAAACCATGTCTTTGCTCCCTTATGTGTTCACAATTACAACAAATCTGTATGGTTTATCTGTTGGCATTAAACCGTGGTATTTCCTTGGGTGATATTCCATATTTGTCATTAAACCTAGCTGTTCACATAAATTTGCAATGATGATCGACCACGTGAGATATCACAAGTAGCCTACTTTTATTAAAAAATAAAATGCAAAGAGAGGTTTCCTTCTCTAACTATTGGTGCGTTCACAAAATATTTACACAAGATTTTTTTTATAAATAATAATCAATAACGTGGATAATGATGACATCTGCAGCTGCTGGACGAGAGACAGAAGAAACTACGAACGAAGATTGGAGCAGAGGACATGACTACAGAGAAACTTAACCGACCAGCACTCTGCTTCAATCAATGAATGCTTATAAATAAACCATACACATGAGAATTACCGTTAACGTTACAGCATTTAATAACATAAATATGGTGATATCTGGTGGTCTGAAATTACTCTCTATCTACAGTAGGGTAACTGGCTCCTATTGTGTCTTATTATTGTAACGTTTGAATCAGCGTTTCATAACTATAATAGCCTAATGTTACTGTAGCCTGGATGACGTCAGCTAATGCTACCCAGCCTTCCAGCGTTTATCTTCCATAATGCATTAAATCATAATCACAATGCGAAGACATTAGCTGATCACCACAGAGCTGCACAGACAAGTTTATCAGATAATTTCGCCGTAAAATGTGTCCAGGTGATCAGCTCTGAAGCCCCGGCTTGTATGGTCCGCTAAAATCCGATTTCGATATAGGTGTTATTTTGATCAATATTGTATAGCTGGCTAGACAGAGGAGTTTATCTGGAATCAGTGTGACAAGATCCCTGCTGCTAGCTTGTCTGCCTTTCTGTGTCAGAGTATCTAGCTACATTATCTGCATTACATGCTACACCATGCAAATATATTTCGATATAATTCAAACAATTAGCCCACTGTACTACTGGACTGTGTATTGCTGTGAATAAGTTAGATTTGATTGTGTAAAGTGTTACATGTTATATTTTTAACTGAGCTTTGCAGAATTACCTCAACACAATTGTGTTGTGTATCAGCTTAAAATATCCAATATATACAGCATTAAACAAACGACCAGCAGCATTCAAATGTGCAAAAACGTTATATTTATTGAAATGTGGTGATCTCATGTCACATTACATAATGTTATGCCCAAATGGTCTACTGCCCAGAAGCGTCACTTTACATGTTTGGTAGGGAATTATTTTAATTATGTTAAACCAGCGTTTATCTTCCATAATGCATTAAATCATAATCACAATGCTATGAAGACATTAGCTGATCACCACAGAGCAGCACAGACAAGTTTATCAGATAATTTCGCCATAAAATGTGTCCAGGTGATCAGCTCTGAAGCCCTGGCTTGTATGGTCCGCTAAAATCCGATTTCGATAACGCTAGGTGTTATTTTGATCAACAGACCTCAACCTCAACAGCTGTTTTCACTTGAATTTCCTCACGTAGTTGCATAGCCATATAGCTAGCCAGCTAGTAGCTAGCTCGGGAGCTATGCTTTAGAGAGGCCAAATGCTAACGGCTAGGTAGTGCTAAGCCGCTGCAGCTGTTACACGTCATTGACAAAGACGCACTCTCTGATTGGCCGATCACGGCAGGACTGATGTTGGCAGTCACGCCGTCACTCATTGGCTGCGGGGTGGCTGCGGGTCTGCGCGGGTCTTTCAATCGCCCCAGAAATCGTTGTGAATGGCCCGGAGTCTAGACGCTAGTGACTGGGAACTGAGAGAGCAGGTCACGTGGTGGCTGGGTTTACCTAGGCTAGGACACCTACCCTTGTCCACCTTCCCACCAGCAGACACGGCCATTCGTGCCTGTAGGGGGCGCCCGACCACGCTGGGGATAACAACAGGGACGTGAACCTGCGGCCCTCGGATCATGTTGGTAAGTGAGGGAATAGACTGCTACACCACCCGGGAACCCTAAAACATTTCTTGAGTGTGGCATCTAGAGTACTGCATGAATGACCTATTTTTGTAGGCTTAACCAGAAACCGCCGCCATTTTGGATTGTCAGTGGAAAAGTCTATGGGGTTTTAGAATGGGGATTTCACTTAAATGCATTGAATAAGGTATTTTGAAGCCTTTTTTTTTAATCTAAAAAAAAAGTTATTAACATTTGTCAAGATTATCTTGCTGAACCCAAATTCGCGTTGCCATAAACTTTTGTTAACCACAGACCTTATTTTATGCATTTAAGTGAAATCCCCATTCTAAAACCCCATTCACTTTTCCCCTGATGAACCCGGAAGTATACTTCCTGACTGGTTCCTGCGGTTCTCAATAAATAGGAATAGAATTGCCATCAGGAGCCTTTAACATGATATGACCTGTGCTGAATATCACATTACTACTTACTGTATGTGCTCTTGACTGTTGATCATGAAACAGTATCTCCAGGTGTGAGAGCTGTGAAAGCCTGAGATCAGATCTGAGATCAGATGGATCATGTGAGAAAATCCACTCCAGTGGCAATAGGACACTTGACGATAGACCCTTTTCACGGGGGCCATTTTGTGTCGAAAAGGCAGAATAAACACAGGTGTAAGCAAAACACTAATGAGGGTTTCCAAATTCCAATCATGGAAGATTGAAACCCGCATTAGTGTTTTGCTTGCACCTGTGTTTAACCTGCCTTTGGCCCCCGTGAGAAGGGTCTATTGTTTGTGTGTGTGCATGTGAGTGAGAGAGAGAGAGATTTTAAGTGTTTTACTGTATGTTCAGCAAGCATGTTTGGAGCGGTTTATTCAAACTCTGGCGTGTTGACTCCTCTCAGTGCAGTTTATTTGGGTGAGAGCAATGTCCTTTGAACTCAAGTGCCACCAAATACAGAAACCACATTGAGATGTCAGAGAGAGCAGGTTTCAGTCCCAGCAAACCACATGTGTGATATGTTAAGAGTGAGAACGTCATCTGAACCGACTACAGGAAACAACCACAAAATGCAAGGCTTTATGGGTAAGGAGAACAATGTTGGCATCTACTGGCCGGTTACTCATGGTTTGAAACCCAGCATAACACAAAAAAAAAATATATATATATATATATATATATACATATACATATATATATTTGTAACTTTAACCCTTGTAGTGCCATGCTGTGTTATACAACATTTTTCCTATCAAGGACCCCTAATTTAGTCCACATTAGAGCCACCGACCCCCAATTGGTATTATTATTATTAGAATATTTTTTATTGTTCGATATGATTTTGTCCAGAATTCCACGACTATCTGTATTGAGATAACAGTGACACTATGATCTACATTCTCTATTGTGTTCACTTCTGTAAATGAAATAATGATTTGCTGGGGACCCCCTCGTCGAGAAGCACTGAGGACTAGAGACCGGGACAGAGAAAAAAGACGAGACCCAGGCCCAAAGACAGCGATAAAGGTGTTTCCAGTGGTTGGTGTGCGACAGTCTTGACATCTTGCAGCCTAGCAGAGCGCACGGTGACAGTCTTGACATCTTGCAGCCTGGCAGAGCGCACGGTGACAGTCTTGACATCTTGCAGCCTGGCAGAGCGCACGGTGACAGTCTTGACATCTTGCAGCCTGGCAGAGCGCACGGTGACAGTCTTGACACCTTGCAGCCTAGCAGAGCGCACGGTGACAGTCTTGACATCTTGCAGCCTAGCAGAGCGCACGGTGACAGTCTTGACACCTTGCAGCCTGGCAGAGCGCACGGTGACAGTCTTGACATCTTGCAGCCTAGCAGAGCGCACGGTGACAGTCTTGACATCTTGCAGTCTAGCAGAGCGCACGGTGACAGTCTTGACACCTTGCAGCCTAGCAGAGCGCACGGTGACAGTCTTGACATCTTGCAGTCTAGCAGAGCGCACGGTGACAGTCTTGACATCTTGCAGTCTAGCAGAGCGCACGGTGACAGTCTTGACACCTTGCAGCCTGGCAGAGCGCACGGTGACAGTCTTGACATCTTGCAGCCTGGCAGAGTGCACGGTGACAGTCTTGACATCTTGCAGCCTAGCAGAGCGCACGGTGACAGTCTTGACATCTTGCAGTCTAGCAGAGCGCACGGTGACAGTCTTGACACCTTGCAGCCTGGCAGAGCGCACGGTGACAGTCTTGACATCTTGCAGCCTGGCAGAGCGCACGGTGACAGTCTTGACACCTTGCAGCCTAGCAGAGCGCACGGTGACAGTCTTGACATCTTGCAGCCTGGCAGAGCGCACGGTGACAGTCTTGACACCTTGCAGCCTGGCAGAGCGCACGGTGACAGTCTTGACATCTTGCAGCCTGGCAGAGCGCACGGTGACAGTCTTGACATCTTGCAGCCTGGCAGAGCGCACGGTGACAGTCTTGACACCTTGCAGCCTGGCAGAGCGCACGGTGACAGTCTTGACATCTTGCAGCCTGGCAGAGCGCACGGTGACAGTCTTGACACCTTGCAGTCTAGCAGAGCGCACGGTGACAGTCTTGACACCTTGCAGCCTGGCAGAGCGCACGGTGACAGTCTTGACATCTTGCAGCCTAGCAGAGCGCACGGTGACAGTCTTGACATCTTGCAGCCTGGCAGAGCGCACGGTGACAGTCTTGACATCTTGCAGCCTAGCAGAGCGCACGGTGACAGTCTTGACATCTTGCAGCCTGGCAGAGCGCACGGTGACAGTCTTGACACCTTGCAGCCTAGCAGAGCGCACGGTGACAGTCTTGACACCTTGCAGCCTGGCAGAGCGCACGGTGACAGTCTTGACACCTTGCAGCCTGGCAGAGCGCACGGTGACAGTCTTGACACCTTGCAGCCTAGCAGAGCGCACGGTGACAGTCTTGACATCTTGCAGCCTAGCAGAGCGCACGGTGACAGTCTTGACATCTTGCAGCCTAGCAGAGCGCACGGTGACAGTCTTGACACCTTGCAGCCTGGCAGAGCGCACGGTGACAGTCTTGACATCTTGCAGCCTGGCAGAGCGCACGGTGACAGTCTTGACACCTTGCAGCCTGGCAGAGCGCACGGTGACAGTCTTGACACCTTGCAGCCTGGCAGAGCGCACGGTGACAGTCTTGACATCTTGCAGCCTGGCAGAGCGCACGGTGACAGTCTTGACATCTTGCAGCCTAGCAGAGCGCACGGTGACAGTCTTGACATCTTGCAGCCTGGCAGAGCGCACGGTGACAGTCTTGACATCTTGCAGCCTGGCAGAGCGCACGGTGACAGTCTTGACATCTTGCAGCCTGGCAGAGCGCACGGTGACAGTCTTGACATCTTGCAGCCTAGCAGAGCGCACGGTGACAGTCTTGACATCTTGCAGCCTGGCAGAGCGCACGGTGACAGTCTTGACACCTTGCAGCCTGGCAGAGCGCACGGTGACAGTCTTGACACCTTGCAGCCTGGCAGAGCGCACGGTGACAGTCTTGACACCTTGCAGCCTAGCAGAGCGCACGGTGACAGTCTTGACATCTTGCAGCCTGGCAGAGCGCACGGTGACAGTCTTGACATCTTGCAGCCTGGCAGAGCGCACGGTGACAGTCTTGACATCTTGCAGCCTGGCAGAGCGCACGGTGAACGGATCCTTGAGGTGCAACACGTTCTCACTCCGACCACGTAGCATATTGACGCTTTGTCCCGTCCCTTATGCGCCACTTGTTACTAACATGGTACCCTTGAGCGACCCATGAAACGACTTGGGCTTTCCGACTAAACTCAATGCAAACCCATAGAAGTCAACTTTGACGCTTATGGCAACTGCTCCCCCATCAGCCTAACTGCTCGCCCATTAGTCAACTGCTCACCATTAGCGTCTGGGGGGAGGTTAGGTTTAGGCGTGGGAGGTGGGAGAGGTTAGGTTTAGGGTCTGGGGGAGGTTAGGTTTAGGCATGGGGTGGGAGAGGTTAGGGTTAGGGTTAGGGTCTGGGAGAGGTTAGGTTTAGGCATGGGGGTGGGAGAGGTTAGGTTTAGGGTTAGGGTCTGGGAGAGGTTAGCTCCTCCAGACCCTAATGGGCGAGCAGTTGACTAATGGTGGAGCAGTTAGGCTAATAGGGGAGCAGTTGCCATAAGCGTCAAAGATGACTTCCATGGGTTTGCATTGAGTTTAGTCGGAAAGCCCAAGTCGTTTCATGTGTCGCTCAAGGGTACCATGTTAGTAACAAGCGACGCACAAGGGACAGGACAAAGCGTCAATATGCGACGCGCTCAGAGTGAGAACGGGTTGTGAGGTGAGAACGGTCCGGGGAGCTGTGTGGCCCATAGGAATGTTCACTGTTCACATTCCTCTCGGTATCCAGCCTCACGTCCGCGCTTCTCAAATAACTGGTGAAACTGACATACCTGTGGCCTGCAATGCTTAGGCAAGGTCGACGGAGACAGGTCACCGGCGGTTATTCAATACAGACGCTTGTGCTGTACCTCGTGGTGTGTGTGTGTGATGAGAGAAGGGGGAGAGACAGCACCTGCACCTTGAGGCCGTGTTTTGGTCGACCTAAATACAGCAGTAAATACATGGCACTTACATTAAAGGATGGCTTTACCGCTAATCAACCCACTTTGTATCATATATCATCTCGGTAATATAAGCACATGGGCGGTGTTTTACCTTCTCTCTCTGTTTACCTCACGGAGAAAAATGCTCCTGCTCCTGTCTGCAGAAACTCCGCCCCCACCAGCTGCAAGTCATTAAGGCTCATTAAGGCTCTCCATGCTATTCTCTGCAGATGTGCACATAATTAAAAAAATAAAAATGAACAATAACAGCCGCCCTCCGAGCAGATTCTGCCTCTCCAGCAGAACTTCTGCAGCTCCGTTCTGACGCGTTGTGACGTAAAACGCGTCAGAACGGAACGCTTTGCCAGAGGAGGAAATGGGAGATCTCTGTGAGGAAAACACAGAGAGAAGGTAAACACTGGCCATGTGCTTATATTACCCAGATTATTAATGATACAAAGTGGGTTGATTATCGGTAAAGCCATCCTTTAAACACCGTGTGCATATCCAACCTCAGCTGACACAAATACGCCAAATGAGCAGGACTTGGTGACACCAAATTAGGTGTTGGGGGCACGTTCCCAGCATGAAACGGTTAGGAGACTATTATAAACATGCAGTATTCTCACATTGAAGTAGCACAGTGGAAAGACGAGTGCAACGGTCGGGTGTATGTTCACATTCAATGCCGGTGAAAGGGTTCAATTTGCAGCTTCTATGTACAAAGGACATTAATCAAATAACACATTTTACTGACCATTTCTCTTATTTAAACATGACCTTAAGCAAAGCTGTTTCATTTGCCTAAACTGAAAATATGGGGTCGCACACGATGGAAAGTTACGTTGTTAAGCGTCTTATTTTATTCTATGACGGACAGAACATTTTCAGCCTTCCGTTTCCGGCCTTCGTCGTCATATGACCATAACTCAAAGTTGTTGCATACTTTCCGAGCCTGCCATAACCGTTAGCCGCCTTTAGCTGAAAATGCTGTGCCCATATCATGCTGTTGCCACAGAATCCAGTTTGTGGTGGAAGAACGTCATTTTCACATAATCCGTGTGTCCGCAGCACGTACTGTACATCTGAATTTCACAACTTTTTTGATGAGATCATGTTGTGGCTAGCAGGCAGCTTATCTTTCAGCCTTAGTGTTGCTTGGTGGCAGCCTCCTTTATTTAGAAATGTGGTCGCCCGTCATCAGCAACAGCATTTAGTGTTGAATATATTTACAACCAGAATGCATGGCCTCGGGGCTGAGCTCTGTCATCATCATCATCATCATCATCATCACATGACTAAATAAGACTCCTAAAAGCAAATTTATACTGACTGCGGAGTGTCCGGTGTCCGCGGTGTTCACGGCAAGACCGTTCTCTCCGCAGAGGCACATCTTTTTATGGTAAATACGGTAGCAGTGCAGTGTCTGCAGAGAGCGGAGAATCCCCCTCCAGGCTCCCGTTGTGTTTTTAGCAAGAATGCAAATGTCACATCAGTTCTTCCGTGTGCGATCCTGATTTATATCGGCGAATAATCAATCCTAGTGCAATTGTAGGCTATTTTCAGTTTGTTTTTAGCAAGTAAGTTTGTTGTCTTCTTGTTTTTGTGCTTTGCATTTCATTTTTTCGATCTCAAATCAAGTTTTTATTGACGTAGTAAATTGTAGGCTATTCAGACTTTTTTTTAATTATTTATTATGGACCATGAATTGATGGATGCGATCACGGAAGAAGAGGTTGATGATGAAGAGGAGGAAGAATTGTTGTGTTTGGCGCTGTTAAAGAGAAGCCAAACGCGCAGGAGGAGATGGTCCGTCAGGCCGTTAGATGAATGGAGGCTGCGAGAGGGGGGGGTCCAGCTGCTCGTGCAGCAGATGAGGAGCATGGATGAAGAGATGCATTTCAGATACTTTCGGATGTCCGCCACCTCTTGCATCGTCTCCTCCCACACATGCAACATGCAAAGACACACAGTGCACCTGTGGATGCCGCTGAGAGGTTGGCAGTCACTATCCGCATCCTGGCGTCTGGGTGTTCCCAGCAGAGTGCAGCTGCCAGCTACAAACTTGGCTCAACGTTAGCCAATCATAGCCTCGGAATTGACTGCACGAGCTCGCGGCGGGCTCTGCGGAGTTACGTTTTTTGAGAGGAGCGCGGAGCTCCGTGTAGTCCCTCCGCAGAGCCTGTGCGGAGCGCCGCGCTCGCCGCACAGAGCCTCTGCTCCGCGAACACCGGACACTCCGCAGTTAGTATAAATTAGCTTTACGAAGGTGCTGGGAGTCTCCCTAGTCTTCTTCCAAACCTTACATTTGGCTGTTTACTCCCAGAGAGCTCAGAGCAAGCACACACCACTTCCAGGTAGAGCCGTGTGGGCGTAACCCCGGCCGTGTGGGTGTAACCCCGAACAGGTAGAGCCGTGTGGGCGTAACCCCGGCCGTGTGGGCGTAACCCCGAACAGGTAGAGCCGTGTGGGCGTAACCCCGACCGTGTGGGCGTAAGTTACCCCGAACAGGTAGAGCCGTGTGGGCGTAACCCCGGCCGTGTGGGCGTAAGTTACCCCGAACAGGTAGAGCCGTGTGGGCGTAACCCCGGCCGTGTGGGCGTAACCCCGAACAGGTAGAGCCGTGTGGGTGTAACCCCGAACAGGTAGAGCCGTGTGGGTGTAACCCCGAACAGGTAGAGCAGTGTGGGTGTAACCCCGGCCGTGTTGGCGTAACCCCGAACAGGTAGAGCCGTGTGGGTGTAACCCCGAACAGGTAGAGCCGTGTGGGTGTAACCCCGGCCGTGTGGGCGTAACCCCGAACAGGTAGAGCCGTGTGGGCGTAACCCCGAACAGGTAGAGCCGTGTGGGTGTAACCCCGGCCGTGTGGGCGTAACCCCCAAACAGGTAGAGCTGTGTGGGTGTAACCCCGAACAGGTAGAGCCGTGTGGGTGTAACCCTGGCCGTGTGGGCGTAACCCCGAACAGGTAGAGCCGTGTGGGCGTAACCCCGAACAGGTAGAGCCGTGTGGGTGTAACCCCGGCCGTGTGGGCGTAACCCCCGAACAGGTAGAGCCGTGTGGGCGTAACCCCGGCCGTGTGGGCGTAACCCCGAACAGGTAGAGCCGTGTGGGTGTAACCCCGAACAGGTAGAGCCGTGTGGGCGTAACCCCGAACAGGTAGAGCCGTGTGGGTGTAACCCCGAACAGGTAGAGCCGTGTGGGCGTAACCCCGGCCGTGTGGGCGTACCCCGGCCGGCCGTGTGGGCGTAACCCCGGCCGTGTGGGCGTAACCCCGAACAGGTAGAGCCGTGTGGGCGTAACCCCGGCCGTGTGGGCGTAACCCCGAACAGGTAGAGCCGTGTGGGCGTAACCCCAGCCGTGTGGGCGTAACCCCGAACAGGTAGAGCCGTGTGGGCGTAACCCCGGCCGTGTGGGCGTAACCCCGGCCGTGTGGGCGTAACCCCGGCCAGGGGCCGGCTGACGTGTGCCAACATGTCCTGTCAGAACTGTGAAATCCCCAATGAGCTCCTCAGCACACAAACACATGACTCATTCAAGTTCATGTAACATGCATCCTACATTATTATTATTGTTACTAGAAACAGAGCGTTCTCCTTTATAGCCTACCGTGCCTCGTCCTAGTCCTCCTTCCCCTCCTCCTCTTCACCGCTCATTTCTACCTTACCTCGTTGGTTCCCCCCCCAGCCTAGCAGTTAGGACAGTAGAACTATGCCCAAAGCAGCGGTCTGTCAGGATGGAGTGTCTTGGTCACCTGACCTGACACAGTCAGGTGACAGCAAACTAGAGCTCAATCACCTTTGGGGACATAATTCAACAACCTGTCGCAACTCGTCAACATACCGTCAGTGCCTGCACATTGTAAAATGAAGAGAAAGGAGGTATACCCAGTAAGAAAGGGGGTACCTAGTAAGAAAGGGGTACGCAGTAAGGGCTAATGTACACCGCCTCCGGAACAGAGGCGATACGGCTACGGTAGGGCTGAGAACAGACCCACACTCATGTCATCTGTCAGACGGATACGGGATCCGACAAAAATAGAACAGGTGTCAGTTTTGCCAGATCCGCAACGCAGCCGTGACGCATCTGGTGCACATTGCCTGCAAGAAAGGGGGTACCCAGTGCATTAAAGAAAGGGGGTACCCAGTGCATTAAAGAAAGGGGGTACTGCAGTGCATTAAAGAAAGGGGGTACTGCAGTGCATTAAAGAAAGGGGGTACCCAGTGCATTAAAGAAAGGGGGTACCCAGTGCATTAAAGAAAGGGGGTACCCAGTGCATTAAAGAAAGGGGGTACCCAGTGCATTAAAGAAAGGGGGTACTGCAGTGCATTAAAGAAAGGGGGTACCCAGTGCATTAAAGAAAGGGGGTACTGCAGTGCATTAAAGAAAGGGGGTACTGCAGTGCATTAAAGAAAGGGGGTACCCAGTGCATTAAAGAAAGGGGGTACCCAGTGCATTAAAGAAAGGGGGTACTGCAGTGCATTAAAGAAAGGGGGTACCCAGTGCATTAAAGAAAGGGGGTACCCAGTACATTAAAGAAAGGGGGTACTGCAGTGCATTAAAGAAAGGGGGTACCCAGTGCATTAAAGAAAGGGGGTACCCAGTACATTAAAGAAAGGGGGTACTGCAGTGCATTAAAGAGTGCATTAAAGAAAGGGGGTACCCAGTGCATTAAAGAAAGGGGGTACTGCAGTGCATTAAAGAGTGCATTAAAGAAAGGGGGTACCCAGTGCATTAAAGAAAGGGGGTACCCAGTGCATTAAAGAAAGGGGGTACTGCAGTGCATTAAAGAAAGGGGGTACTGCAGTGCATTAAAGAAGGGGGGTACTGCAGTGCATTAAAGAAAGGGGGTACTGCAGTGCATTAAAGAAAGGGGGTACCCAGTACATTAAAGAAAGGGGGTACTGCAGTGCATTAAAGAGTGCATTAAAGAAAGGGGGTACCCAGTACATTAAAGAAAGGGGGTACTGCAGTGCATTAAAGAAAGGGGGTACTGCAGTGCATTACAGAAAGGGGGTACTGCAGTGCATTAAAGAAAGGGGGTACCCAGTACATTAAAGAAAGGGGGTACTGCAGTGCATTAAAGAGTGCATTAAAGAAAGGGGGTACCCAGTACATTAAAGAAAGGGGGTACTGCAGTGCATTAAAGAGTGCATTAAAGAAAGGGGGTACTGCAGTGCATTAAAGAAAGGGGGTACTGCAGTGCATTAAAGAAAGGGGGTACTGCAGTGCATTAAAGAAAGGGGGTACTGCAGTGCATTAAAGAAAGGGGGTACCCAGTACATTAAAGAAAGGGGGTACTGCAGTGCATTAAAGAAAGGGGGTACCCAGTACATTAAAGAAAGGGGGTACTGCAGTGCATTAAAGAAAGGGGGTACCCAGTACATTAAAGAAAGGGGGTACTGCAGTGCATTAAAGAAAGGGGGTACCCAGTACATTAAAGAAAGGGGGTACCCAGTGCATTAAAGAAAGGGGGTACCCAGTACATTAAAGAAAGGGGGTACCCAGTGCATTAAAGAAAGGGGGTACTGCAGTGCATTAAAGAAAGGGGGTACCCAGTACATTAAAGAAAGGGGGTACTGCAGTGCATTAAAGAGTGCATTAAAGAAAGGGGGTACCCAGTACATTAAAGAAAGGGGGTACTGCAGTGCATTAAAGAGTACATTAAAGAAAGGGGGTACCCAGTACATTAAAGAAAGGGGGTACTGCAGTGCATTAAAGAAAGGGGGTACTGCAGTGCATTAAAGAAAGGGGGTACTGCAGTGCATTAAAGAAAGGGGGTACTGCAGTGCATTAAAGAAAGGGGGTACTGCAGTGCATTAAAGAAAGGGGGTACCCAGTGCATTAAAAAGTGATGCCAAGGCGTCACGTCAGTATGTTGAGGAATTGGGAGTGAGAATGTGTTGATGGCGCGTGATGTCATCCAGGATCAAAGGCCTTCCAGGTGTGTGTTTTACAGCTCATCACAGGTGTGTGTTTTACAGCTCATCACAGGTGTGTGTTTTACAGCTCATCACAGGTGTGTGTTTTACAGCTCATCACAGGTGTGTGTTTTACAGCTCATCACAGGTGTGTGTTTTACAGCTCATCACAGGTGCTGCTCAGATGGAGCCACTGAGCTGCCACCATCTCCGTCCATGAGATCACTCTGCAGGCCTTTTCTACCACCTGACTAGTCTGACTCAATGGAAGTAAGCTGTGGGTATAAGCCCTGCCATTGGTCATCTATTTCAGACAGAACCAGAAGGGGAATCCCCCTTCGCTTCCACTAGCATTGGTTCCCAAACTGTGGTCCGTGGACCACTGGTGGTCCGCCAGAGCATTGCATTTTTTTTTATATATATACAACCATTTTTACATAATACACATTAACCTTGAGGAGTAGGCTTGGGCCGATATTCGGGAAATATCACGATTTTGACAATTTACTTTCAGAGGCTGTAGCGGGCTCACTTTGAAAGCCAGAGTGAAGTTTCTGTTATCATATGAAACTAGAAGACCTAAGGCATTGATTAATAGCAACCATGTCATGCTAGCTTGTCAGGAAGGTAGCTAAATAACAAAGGAAAAACCATTTTCAAAGGGGTCCTCTTTTTCACAGTCCAATGTTGGCAGAGGTGTGTGTGTGTGTGTGTGTGTGTGTGTGTGTGTGTGTGTGTGTGTGTGTGTGTGTGTGTGTTTTGAACCAGTAGCCTTAACAGTATGGCAAGTTTTACATTATTCAACATACATATTTTACTGTTTTATGTAACTTTTCTTTTGCTGCGATTTAGATTAGACAAAACAAGTTCCCCTCTTTCACCCCGGGTCACCATCGCTGGACTTGCCGCCGCCCAAGACGATTGTGATTGGTTTAAATGAATGCAAAGAAGGTAGAGCATTTTTCGCCCCTATAGCAGAATGATAGCAGGTTAGGTTGAGGCAGACCTTTCTCCAGCGCTGGGTCAGTGAGACGAGCAGCTGACTGATGTGTTGAGTGTTGACTCTGACCACAGCATAAAGGCATTGAACTGTTCGAGCTGCTCCAGATCCCGTCCTCCTTTATTGTGGCAGGTAGGTTTTTTCCCAGGACAAACCCTCTGGCACACATGAAGTCATGCATTTTATCATGCTCCCGGGACAAGCAATAGCAATTTGTCTGGTATAGCCTAAACAGAAGAATGGGTTGGTTACTGTAGCATGAGGAGTGATAGCATGAGGAGTGGTAGCATGAGGAGTGATAGCATGAGGAGTGATAGCATGAGGAGTGGTAGCATGAGGAGTGGTAGCATGTGGAGTGGTAGCATGTGGAGTGATAGCATGTGGAGTGATAGCATGTGGAGTGATAGCATGTGGACTGATAGCCACCAAAGAAAAGAACGCCTACAGAAACTCCACATCAACTGAAAACTCGAGGGAAAAAGAAAGAGGAAGGCAAAGTGTGCTAAAAAGAAAAACGACCGTCCCGAGCCAAATCAGTAAGATAAGATAAGATAAGATAAGATAAGATAGCGCTTTATTAATCCCCATAGGGAAATTCAGGTGCCACAGCAGAACATTGGCAGAACATTAGTACCATGGAAAAACTACCAGAAAATCATAAAATAAGTACTAGATATTAAAAACAATTGTGGTAATGTACATAATAAGAGTGAACATCGGCATTGCCTAACCAAGATGAGAGAGCTCTCAAAGATGAGAAAGGGACGATGAAGCCGTCATTGTCTGGAATCCAGGAGATCTTTATCCTCCTGGCAGACTCCATGACCTCGTCACCTTTGCGAGGCAGCTGGATTCAGGAGATGGCGATCACGCGAGAAATCCATCTTGCCATGCTGCCACATACAGGTATGTCAGTCACCAATCAGTGTCCAGAAGGAGGAGGAGCCATGCTGCCACATACAGGTATGTCAGTCACCAATCAGTGTCCAGAAGGAGGAGGAGCCATGCTGCCACATACAGGTATGTCAGTCACCAATCAGTGTCCGGAAGGAGGAGGAGGCGTGGTTGACGTTAGCCTGTGATAGACAGATCGCTGATGAAAGTGTCTGCCCTTTTTAACTGGTTTCCGAGATCGAGTTCCCAGGTGGTTCTGTGTAACAATCCATGGCGTGTCAGGTTAATGATCTCGTCCAGCACATACAAAATGACTCAGCATTGAACCACACCATAGATGTGGAATTAGACCCTTCGAGATCCACAGATGTTGTTGCCAAATGTGGTCATTCAATCAGCCACATTCCTGAATATGCCAGAATACACCGGATATCAATTAAAGTATGAGCACGTTGTGTACTTTTGACTATATCGTTACAATCATTTGGTTGACTGGGCAACTCGGATTGTAAACCACTGAAGTCCGTTTTGTTTGTTAAAGAACCCCTAAAGTCATGTTTTAAGATGTACATAAAATACTCTACTTTGAGTAATAATTTGTGTCTGGTGATTTCCCCCCTGCAAAAAAAGGTTAAATTATCTTGTTAAAATCCTTAAAATGACTTCCCCCTTCTGCCTCATTAAAAACTCCAAAGCAACCAATCAGGGTTAGCTAGAACATAACTAGCCAATCAGAGCATACAAACTAGGGCTTTAACTGATGAATACTGGACAGGGATTGGGGCCAGTATTCGTGATGTCACGAATCAAGCTCATTGAAAATGGCCTTTTCAGTGAACACAGAGAAACATTCCACTTCCAGCAGATGAATGTGAAAACAGCCTTCTAGTGTCAAACTCTGCACAGTGAAGCTCAAACATCCAACTGTAGGAACAAGAAGAAGAATGGGGGCACGGTGGCTTAGTGGTAGCGCAGTCGCCTCACAGCAAGAAGGTCCTGGGTTCGATTCCCGCCTGGGACGCTGTGGGCTGTCCCCGTCCTCAGTGCGCACTGCCCAGGTGGGGTCGTCAAAAGGGCCTTTCTGTGTGGAGTTTGCATGTTCTCGCTGTGCTCCCCTGGGGTTGAACCCCCGCCACTCAAAAAAACAACTAAAACAAACAAATCACACCCAGGTGCTGGAGTAAGCGGTGCAGACATCAGCTACTGTGACAGGCACAAATTGTGACTAAGATAAGATCACAGTTGCTCGAGTGACATCACAATTAAGCAATTGCAAATGCATTCAACAACTCAACAAACACACACAACTGCCCGAGTGACATCACTTCCAGGTGACTTCTTAGGTGACTACATCTTAGGTGACTATAGCACAACTACCTGATGACATCACAGTTGGGGAATTGCTAATTCATTCACCACACACACACAACTGCCCGAGTGACATCACTTCCAGGTGACCTCTTAGGTGACTACAGCCCAACTATTTGATGACATCACAATCGGGCAATTGTGTGACATCATTTCCAGTTGAGTGACATCACTTCACACACACCCTCCTCCTTGTTGCCTCGATTCAGACCAAAATCTCACATGACATCAGATGTGCAAATGCAAATGCATTCAACACACACATACACACAACTGCCTGACTGACATCACTTCCGTCACAAATTGTGACTAAGATAAGATCACAGTTGGGCAATTGCAAATGCATTCAACATTTGCTCAAGTTACATCACTGATCACATCAGAACTACCTGATGACATCACAGTCGAGCAATTGCGTGACATCACTTCCAGTTGAGTCAATCGCCAGTGACATCACTTGCACGAGATGGATTCGCCCAGGTCAACTGCTGACCTCCAGGTGCATATACACTTTTTACACGAGATGGATTCGCCCAGGTCACATACTGACCTCCAGGTGCATATACACTTTTTTACACGAGATGGATTCGCCCAGGTCACGTACTGACCTCCAGGTGCATATACACTTTTTTACATGAGATGGATTCACCCAGGTCACGTACTGACCTCCAGGTGCATATACACTTTTTTACATGAGATGGATTCACCCAGGTCACGTACTGACCTCCAGGTGCATATACACTTTTTTACATGAGATGGATTCACCCAGGTCACGTACTGACCTCCAGGTGCATATACACTTTTTTACATGAGATGGATTCACCCAGGTCACGTACTGACCTCCAGGTGCATATACACTTTTTTACATGAGATGGATTCGCCCAGGTCACGTACTGACCTCCAGGTGCATATACACTTTTTTACACGAGATGGATTCGCCCAGGTCAGGTACTGACCTCCAGGTGCATATACACTTTTTAAACGAGATGGATTCACCCAGGTCACGTACTGACCTCCAGCTGCATATACACTTTTTTACATGAGATGGATTCACCCAGGTCAACTACTGACCTCCAGGTGCATATACACTTTTTAAACGAGATGGATTCACCCAGGTCACGTACTGACCTCCAGCTGCATATACACTTTTTTACATGAGATGGATTCGCCCAGGTCACGTACTGACCTCCAGGTGCATATACACTTTTTACATGAGATGGATTCGCCCAGGTCACGTACTGACCTCCAGGTGCATATACACTTTTTTACATGAGATGGATTCGCCCAGGTTACGTACTGACCTCCAGGTGCATATACACTTTTTTACATGAGATGGATTCGCCCAGGTCACGTACTGACCTCCAGGTGCATATACACTTTTTTACATGAGATGGATTCGCCCAGGTCACGTACTGACCTCCAGGTGCATATACACTTTTTTACATGAGATGGATTCGCCCAGGTCACGTACTGACCTCCAGGTGCATATACACTTTTTTACATGAGATGGATTCGCCCAGGTCACGTACTGACCTCCAGGTGCATATACACTTTTTAAACGAGATGGATTCGCCCAGGTCACGTACTGACCTCCAGGTGCATATACACTTTTTACATGAGATGGATTCACCCAGGTCACGTACTGACCTCCAGGTGCATATACACTTTTTACATGAGATGGATTCGCCCAGGTCACGTACTGACCTCCAGGTGCATATACACTTTTTTACATGAGATGGATTCGCCCAGGTCAACTACTGACCTCCAGGTGCATATACACTTTTTACACAAGATGGATTCGCCCAGGTCAACTACTGACCTCCAGATGCATATGGACAAAGTCAAAAAAATATATATATATTTTTTACTTTAGGGGGTCTTTATCGTTTATAGTAGGGATTTTTCAATAATTTAGTCAATGGATTGTGAAAAAAGAAAGAAAGAAATCAATCAATCAATCAATCAATATTTTCTTCAGTTCAGCCAGCTGCCAGCCAGTGTTTTCTTTTTTCCCTCTTTTTTGGGGGATGGCAAACTGTTCCTCTGTTCAGATTGTAAAAGCCGTCTTGGGTTTCCTCCCGGAGTGTCCCTCATTAATCCCCAGGAGAAAAGCTAACCGGTGGCTATACGATTCCAGTTAGTTCACCCGCATGTCTGCAAACAATTAAACAATCTAAAAGAACCGTTCCAGGAGGAAGCCGGCCTATTATTCTGAATTACAGTGTGAGAGATTATGTTTCCTCGTCTTGTTTCATCGGGAGCGCCCGCCCGCTCAGCAGGACCGGTGTCCCATGTGCCCCCCCCCCGATCCACACGCCTCTCGCTTTAATCAAGCTCACACTGGACTTGGGACGTGCTCTTCCTTCTTAAATGGATAACATCAAGGTTTCCCAGGTTCAGTCTGGCCATTTGCCAAACATCCACATGAAGCTTGTGTGTGCAAGATCAATGTGCTGTGTGGTGAGCTGAGAGGTTACACTGTAAAAAAAAAAACACACACAAATCAAATCATCCTTTGTTATTTAATCCTGTATTCATAAAATCGTACTTTTTATTAATATCAGTGTGGGGGGGGGGGGGGGTCTGCCAATGCGTTGAGAATATGTTGAAATAAGTCACATTACTTAAGTTGTTTCACGATAATGATTCATAATGACTCTTCCAACAATCCTTCAGTATATTCTTTGGAAGCGAGTTAAATCATCTCGACCACTTAGCAGATTGTTTTCACTCGTTTAGATCAGAAATACGCTTCTCGGACTGATTACGAGATTAAACGGCCTGCTTGGAAGGATATTTTTTCCGCAGCGGACGAGCAGAGATGTGTAGTTTAGCGGGAAAGCGGCAGGAAATCCCAACAGCATCAGGAAGCGGGTCCGTGGAAACTAATCAGCCCCAAACCGCAGAGCCCCTTGAGTGGGCGGCTTCACATATATCCTATACGCAGGGCCTGGCCCCAGCCAGATCCTGTATCTAATGGGGGTGAAGTCCACTAATCAGGCCTTAAGTCCTCTTTATTGAGCATGAATACATTCCAAGGACCCCCACCCCCCTCATAATTTGACTGAGATGAACTTTTAATGGCTTATTAATGAACCAATCGAATCGAATCGAATCGAATGAATCTGACTAAGAGCCCCCGCCCCCTTCTTCTTCCCAATTCTCAGACTGTAAACTGCATGGGGGGGATTTCTTGGCGGGGGGATTCAGAGTCATCCACTTAATTAATCTCAGAATGTTTGTATCTGCGTGACGTGTGTGTGTGTGTGTGTGTGTGTGTGTGTGTGTGTGTGTGTGAAATGTAAGGGTGATTCGTCAGGCAACATGGCAGCCAAACACCCACCCTTTGTTGTTCTCTGTATACCTAACACGGTATCGGTCCGATTCGGTATGGGTCCAGCCACAATTTTCATATTGAGAGGAAACAATGCAGTAAATCTATTTGTGTGCTTTTCCAAATGTTTTGGAAAGACATAACCTTTTTTTAATTAACAGAGTTTACATGTGTTATTCAGTAGCCTATGTACAAAATGTGATTACAATATCATAGAAACTTGTTTTATACAGATCATATTGACATCTGGAAATATTGGTTATCGGTCATAACAGCAATGTTAATATAGAGAACCGCAGGAATGATAAGTAGTAAGAAGCATACTTCCGGGTTCGTCAGGCAAATAGTGAATGGGGTTTAGAATGGGGATTTCACTTAAATGCATAAAATAAGGTCTGTGGTTCACAAAAGTTTATGGGCACGCCGATTTGGGTTCAGCATGATCATCTTCACAAACGTGACGAACTTTTGTGACTTTTGGAACGTAAATGCGTTTTTTTTACGCGATTTTTAGAAAACGCTTTAAAAAAGGGATAATAATAGTTATTCACGTGTGTGAAGATTATCATGCTGAAGCCAAATTCGCGTTCCCATAAAGTTTTGTTAACCACAGACCTTATTTTATGCATTTAAGTGAAATTCCCATTCTAAAACCCCATAGACTTTTCCACTGAAGAACCAAAATGGCAGCGATTTCTGGATAAACCTACAAAAATACGTCATCCCTGCTCTACTCTGTATCAGTTATCGGTATCGGTCAAAATGTCCATATTAGTGCATAACTTTAATGACTTAACAATGCACCAATTAATCTGACTGGGGGGGGGTCGTCATCCACTTAATTAATTAATCTCTGAATCTTCACCCGATCTACTATGAATCACCTCATTCAATGGAAAGGAATTGCTTCAAAATGTCCCCATTCGATGGAGTGGAGTTGTACAATCTCTACAACCCAGTTTCTCTGGGTTGTAGAGATTACTTGCAAAACCCCATTCAATGGATAAACCTGGGGTCTCCGAGGCCTGGGTGGGCCGCAGGACCCTGTGGAGGTCCTGGGGTCGCTTCGGGGGGTCTGTGGGCCGAACGGAGGGTCTGGGGGCCGAACGGAGGGTTCGAGACCCTCAGGGGTCGTCTCCGGAGACCCCTCCAAGCCATGCCCCATGCCTAATCCTAACCCAGACCCTAACCTCTCCCACCCCCTAACCCTAACCTCTCCCACCCATGCCTAAACCTAACCTCTCCCACCCCCATGCCTAAACCTAACCTCTCCCACCCCTAACCCTAAACCTAACCTCTCCCACCCCCCATGCCTAAACCTAACCTCTCCCACCCCTAACCCTAAACCTCTCCCACCCCCCATGCCTAAACCTAACCTCTCCCACCCCCCATGCCTAAACCTAACCTCTCCCACCCCTAACCCTAAACCTAACCTCTCCCACCCCCCATGCCTAAACCTAAGGACACAGGGGTCCAAGCAGACCCTCCCCATACCTGCAGAGGTGGGCAGGGTGGTTGAGAGAAGAGCCAACAGAGAATCCTATCCATTAAATGAGGTTTTGCAAGTAATCTGTACAAGCCCCGAATCCTACCCATTAAATGGGGTTTTGCAAGTCATCTCTACAACCCCAGGGAAACTGGGTTGTAGAGATTGTACAACTCCACCCCATCGAATGGGGACATTTTGAAGCAATTCCTTTCCATTGAATGAGGTGATTCATAGTGGAATCTTTGTATCCATGTGTCACGTGTACGTGTGTGTGTGTGTGTGTGTGTGTGTGTGTGTGTGTGTGTGTGTGTGTGTGTGTGTGCGTGTGCGTGCAGGCAGACTCACACACCCTTTGTTGCTCTCTCATGTATAACTAACACTGTACAATGGTTTAACAAAATCCCTGTCCCACTGCCACGATAATGCACTGTGTCATCAACCATGCCACAATCTGTTCCTCAGAACGGGCATTTCCTGGAATCAAGAGGCTCAGTATCTGTTGGTCTGGGTCAGTGGAGCTCAGTATCTGTTGGTCCGGACCCAGACGCTGTCCTATGCGGACCCAGACCTATAACTGATAAATCATTGAGAATTATTAAAGTTTTCGACGGAACGTTTCAATTTGAACTGGCGCAGCGTTTCTAGACTTCACGCTTATATAGTTCACCAGCCTCACGGACATCACAGACCAATTGCATGCATTAATGATAATCGCATGTGATGCTACTCAGCCAATCAGGGTCGCCACTGGCAACCCATGTGGTGCTACTCAGCCAATCAGGGCCGCCGCACAGCTGCTGCAAGGACAGTAATGGCGTCTCCCATTTCCAGAAAGGTCAATGAGGAAAACACAGCCATAAGTGCAGTTCTTGCAGAAATAGACTCAATGACAACAATTGAACAGGAACACTATGCACGAGCGTTTATCGCCGGAAAATATGTTTTCGTCGTTCTTCTGAGATGGATGGATTATTTTGGACTGCATGTGGAGACGCTGATTGGCTGAAGGAGTTGTCTGTCAAGGCAAGTACTCCCGCCCACTGATAGTGAGATAACGTTATCAGGATGGTTCTACCAGGCTGGGCCAGCTGGGCTACACTTCTCTCATTGAACAAGAGAAAGTGGGGGAATTGTTAAAATCTGCTCAGAAAGTTTTGGTTGAGACTGTTAAAATGTCAAGTGCAGTTAATTAAAAGAAGAAAAACTTACGGTACACTTTCTATTTCATTTTTCTAAAATTAAGCTCTTTGCCATGTATTTTACTTTTTCAATGCAGCATTATTTTACTTGAAAGAGAAAATAATGTGTATTTATTATTAAAGCACGTAATACCAGTTAAACGTGGACGCTGAAAATAAACTCTTTTATTTGAAAATATTTTTTTTCTGAAAATAAACATTGTTGAAATACTGAATTACTTTATTTGATTTAACGGTCAGTGGTTGACTACATGCAGATGTTGATAGAACTATTTTGCTACTTCAATACAGTATGGCACTGAATAGTCACAAAAGTTAGATGTTGCGATGTTCCGGACCCTTGCTCGAGGATATTTTCTCTAACTGGACTTTGAATTTTAATTGAGTACCCCTGCCCTATAGGCTACTGTTCCTGCTGCAGGTGAGAGCAGTTAAGTAACACCCCCTATAGGCTACTGTTCCTGCTGCAGGTGAGAGCCTTTAAATAACGCCCCCTATAGGCTACTGTTCCTGCTGCAGGTGAGAGCCTTTAAATAACCCCCCCTATAGACTACTGTTCCTGCTGCAGGTGAGAGCCTTTAAATAACCCCCCCTATAGACTACTGTTCCTGCTGCAGGTGAGAGCCTTTAAATAACCCCCCCTATAGGCTACTGTTCCTGCTGCAGGTGAGAGCATTTAAATAACCCCCCCTATAGACTACTGTTCCTGCTGCAGGTGAGAGCCTTTAAATAACCCCCCTATAGACTACTGTTCCTGCTGCAGGTGAGAGCCTTTAAATAGCGCCCCCTATAGGCTACTGTTCCTGCTGCAGGTGAGAGCATTTAAATAACCCCCCCTATAGACTACTGTTCCTGCTGCAGGTGAGAGCCTTTAAATAACGCCCCCTATAGACTACTGTTCCTGCTGCAGGTGAGAGCATTTAAATAACCCCTATAGGCTACAGTTCCTGCTGCAGGTGAGAGCAGCTCAACCCCCCCCCCCCCATATAGGCTACTGTTCCTGCTGCAGGTGAGAGCATTTAAATAACCCATATAGGCTACTGTTCCTGCTGCAGGTGAGAGCCTTTAAATACCCCCCCCCCCCCTATAGGCTACTGTTCCTGCTGCAGGTGAGAGCCTTTAAATACCCCCCCCCCCTATAGGCTACTGTTCCTGCTGCAGGTGAGAGCCTTTAAATACCACCCACCCCCCCTATAGGCAACTGTTCCTGCTGCAGGTGAGAGCCTTTAAATACCACCCCCCCCCCCCTATAGGCAACTGTTCCTGCTGCAGGTGAGAGCCTTTAAATACCACCCCCCCCCCTATAGGCTACTGTTCCTGCTGCAGGTGAGAGCCTTTAAATACCACCCCCCTATAGGCTACTGTTCCTGCTGCAGGTGAGAGCCTTTAAATACCGCCCCCCCCCCCTATACGCTACTGTTCCTGCTGCAGGTGAGAGCCTTTAAATACCACCCCCCCCCCCTATAGGCAACTGTTCCTGCTGCAGGTGAGAGCCTTTAAATACCACCCCCCCCCCCCTATAGGCTACTGTTCCTGCTGCAGGTGAGAGCCTTTAAATACCACCCCCCTATAGGCTACTGTTCCTGCTGCAGGTGAGAGCCTTTAAATACCGCCCCCCCCCCCCCTATACGCTACTGTTCCTGCTGCAGGTGAGAGCCTTTAAATACCACCCCCCCCCCCCCCTATAGGCAACTGTTCCTGCTGCAGGTGAGAGCCTTTAAATACTCCCCCTATAGGCTACTGTTCCTGCTGCAGGTGAGAGCCTTTAAATAACGCCCCCTATAGGCTACTGTTCCTGCTGCAGGTGAGAGCATTTAAATAACCCCTATAGGCTACAGTTCCTGCTGCAGGTGAGAGCAGCTCAACCCCCCCCCCCCCCATATAGGCTACTGTTCCTGCTGCAGGTGAGAGCAGCTCAACCCCCCCCCCCATATAGGCTACAGTTCCTGCTGCAGGTGAGAGCAGCTCAACCCCCCCCCCCCCCCCCCCATATAGGCTACTGTTCCTGCTGCAGGTGAGAGCCTTTAAATAACCCCTATAGGCTACAGTT
Source organism: Poromitra crassiceps (assembly GCF_964638095.1). Lineage (NCBI taxonomy): Eukaryota > Metazoa > Chordata > Actinopteri > Beryciformes > Melamphaidae > Poromitra > Poromitra crassiceps. The sequence continues at coordinate 49,340,041 of NC_139627.1, read as the reverse complement.
CCTGCTGCAGGTGAGAGCAGCTCAACCCCCCCCCCCCATATAGGCTACTGTTCCTGCTGCAGGTGAGAGCAGCTCAACCCCCCCCCCCCCCCCCCCATATAGGCTACTGTTCCTGCTGCAGGTGAGAGCATTTAAATAACCCCTATAGGCTACAGTTCCTGCTGCAGGTGAGAGCAGCTCAACCCCCCCCCCCCCCCCCCATATAGGCTACTGTTCCTGCTGCAGGTGAGAGCATTTAAATAACCCCTATAGGCTACAGTTCCTGCTGCAGGTGAGAGCAGCTCAACCCCCCCCCCCCCATATAGGCTACTGTTCCTGCTGCAGGTGAGAGCAGCTCAACCCCCCCCCCCCCCATATAGGCTACTGTTCCTGCTGCAGGTGAGAGCATTTAAATAACCCCTATAGGCTACAGTTCCTGCTGCAGGTGAGAGCAGCTCAACCCCCCCCCCCCCCCCATATAGGCTACTGTTCCTGCTGCAGGTGAGAGCAGCTCAACCCCCCCCCCCCAGGCTACTGTTCCTGCTGCAGGTGAGAGCAGCTCAACCCCCCCCCCCCCCCCCCCCATATAGGCTACTGTTCCTGCTGCAGGTGAGAGCCTTTAAATACCCCCCCCCATAGGCAACTGTTCCTGCTGCAGGTGAGAGCCTTTAAACCCCCCCCTTTACAGGCAACTGTTCCTGCTGCAGGTGAGAGCCTTTAAACCCCCCCCCCCTACAGGCTACTGTTCCTGCTGCAGGTGAGAGCCTTTAAATACCCCCCCCCCTACAGGCTACTGTTCCTGCTGCAGATGAGAGCCTTTAAATCCCCCCCCCCCCCCCCCCTACAGGCTACTGTTCCTGCTGCAGGTGAGAGCCTTTAAATTACCCCCCCCCCCTACAGGCTACTGTTCTTGCTGCAGGCGAGAGCCTTTAAATAACGACCCCTATAGGCTACTGTTCCTGCTGCAGGTGAGAGCCTTTAAATAACGCCCCCTAGAGGCTACTGTTCCTGCTGCAGGTGAGAGCAGCTCAACCCCCCCCCCCTAAAGGCTACTGTTCCTGCTGCAGGTGAGAGCCTTTAAATAACGCCCCCTATAGGCTACTGTTCCTGCTGCAGGTGAGAGCCTTTAAATAACGCCGCCTAGAGGCTACTGTTCCTGCTGCAGGTGAGAGCCTTTAAATAACGCCCCCTATAGGCTACTGTTCCTGCTGCAGGTGAGAGCCTTTAAATAACGCCCCCTATAGGCTACTGTTCCTGCTGCAGGTGAGAGCCTTTAAATAACCCCCCCTATAGACTACTGTTCCTGCTGCAGGTGAGAGCCTTTAAATAACCCCCCCTATAGACTACTGTTCCTGCTGCAGGTGAGAGCCTTTAAATAACGCCCCCTATAGACTACTGTTCCTGCTGCAGGTGAGAGCATTTAAATAACCCCCCCTATAGACTACTGTTCCTGCTGCAGGTGAGAGCCTTTAAATAACGCCCCCTATAGACTACTGTTCCTGCTGCAGGTGAGAGCCTTTAAATAACCCCCCCTATAGACTACTGTTCCTGCTGCAGGTGAGAGCCTTTAAATAACGCCCCCTATAGACTACTGTTCCTGCTGCAGGTGAGAGCCTTTAAATAACGCCCCCTATAGACTACTGTTCCTGCTGCAGGTGAGAGCCTTTAAATAACGCCCCCTATAGACTACTGTTCCTGCTGCAGGTGAGAGCATTTAAATAACCCCCCCTATAGACTACTGTTCCTGCTGCAGGTGAGAGCCTTTAAATAACGCCCCCTATAGACTACTGTTCCTGCTGCAGGTGAGAGCCTTTAAATAACCCCCCCTATAGACTACTGTTCCTGCTGCAGGTGAGAGCCTTTAAATAACGCCCCCTATAGACTACTGTTCCTGCTGCAGGTGAGAGCCTTTAAATAACGCCCCCTATAGACTACTGTTCCTGCTGCAGGTGAGAGCCTTTAAATAACCCCCCTATAGACTACTGTTCCTGCTGCAGGTGAGAGCCTTTAAATAACCCCCCCTATAGACTACTGTTCCTGCTGCAGGTGAGAGCCTTTAAATAACCCCCCCTATAGACTACTGTTCCTGCTGCAGGTGAGAGCCTTTAAATAACGCCCCCTATAGGCTACTGTTCCTGCTGCAGGTGAGAGCCTTTAAATAACGCCGCCTAGAGGCTACTGTTCCTGCTGCAGGTGAGAGCCTTTAAATAACGCCCCCTATAGGCTACTGTTCCTGCTGCAGGTGAGAGCCTTTAAATAACGCCCCCTATAGGCTACTGTTCCTGCTGCAGGTGAGAGCCTTTAAATAACCCCCCCTATAGACTACTGTTCCTGCTGCAGGTGAGAGCCTTTAAATAACCCCCCCTATAGACTACTGTTCCTGCTGCAGGTGAGAGCCTTTAAATAACGCCCCCTATAGACTACTGTTCCTGCTGCAGGTGAGAGCCTTTAAATAACGCCGCCTAGAGGCTACTGTTCCTGCTGCAGGTGAGAGCCTTTAAATAACCCCCCCTATAGGGCTACTGTTCCTGCTGCAGGTGAGACCCTTTAAATAACCCCTATAGGCTACTGTTCCTGCTGCAGGTGAGAGCCTTTAAATAACGCCCCCTATAGGCTACAGTTCCTGCTGCAGGTGAGAGCAGCTCAACCCCCCCCCCCCCCCCCCGTATAGGCTACTGTTCCTGCTGCAGGTGAGAGCCTTTAAATAACCCCTATAGGCTACTGTTCCTGCTGCAGGTGAGAGCAGCTCAACCCCCCCCCCCCCCCCCCCTATAGGCTACTGTTCCTGCTGCAGGTGAGAGCAGCTCAACCCCCCCCCCCCCCCTATAGGCTACTGTTCCTGCTGCAGGTGAGAGCAGCTCAACCCCCCCCCCCCCCCTATAGGCTACTGTTCCTGCTGCAGGTGAGAGCAGCTCAACCCCCCCTCCCCCCCCTATAGGCTACTGTTCCTGCTGCAGGTGAGAGCAGCTCAACCCCCCCCCCCCCCCCCCCGGGGACGCAGCGAAAGCGGCCCGGCGGCTTAAAGCTCTGCTGCACAATCCCGATAAACAAACAAGTAAGCAAACGAGGGCAAATCAGCGCTAAGCCCGGAGGAGACGTCTGCCGTCAGAGTAAAGCGAGCGGCGCCCTCAGTTCCCCTGTCCCTCTTTCTCCGCTCACGGCGAGGGTCAATCTCTGCCCCGCCAGGCGAGGCCTCTGGGTTCACGCCGAGGGCCACCCAGGTCAGAGATCCCATCCTCATTGTGGCTGTTGTCGTGCCTGTGCTTGGAATGTGGGCGGAGCGGAATGCCACCTCCGAGCTATGTGGACGTTTGTAGTGGAAGCTTGTATTGATTTTCTGGAGAGTTTTCCCCTTTTCTCTTCCCCGCCTTTGTCGAGCCCCCATACCTGACTCTGTTGGGTTACGATTGAGTTGCGGGGATTAGGCAAAGCTCAATAATGAAGCACCTTTGTCCATTCTATTTGGCTCTGTCCCTCTTTTGAAATCTGTTTTTTCCTCCAATGCTCGGCCCCCTCCTCCCTCCCCTCGCAGAGAAATCCATGGGGGTTTTGGGCATCCCACCTGCGGAGAGAATAATATCCTAAATCCATATTAGTGCTCTTATTCCCCAAAAGCTTTGGTCAACAGATGGTTTACTCCAATCCCCCCCCCCCTCCCCTCCCCTCCAAAACCGCCCCATTTGCCTCTGAGCTTGGACATGTGTTGGCAAGATCCTGCCATTCAAATTAAAATAAAAAAAATCTCTATGGAGATGTCATTATTTATTTAACGTTTTCCTTGCAAACCTCTTGTTGGGAAGAACTCAAAACATAATGCTCTGTTTTAGGCTAGATCGGATTTAAGATTTGATCGCATGCAAGCATAATCAGAATGTTGGTCAAGATTTTTGTCACAATATTTGGCTCTCCTGTCACACACACATGATAATCATAACATAATCATAATAATCAAACATTTTGTTATAACAATAATATACAGTAGAACAATACAATACAGTCAAGAGTTTTCTACTAATCAGTAACCGCAATCAACATGTTTTGATTTGACACTTCCATGGTGGTTTTTCTCAGCCGACGATGAGATAAGAAGCACTGAAGACTGCCGTGCCAGAACCAATTAGGGCGAACCCAGCACTGTGCAGGCAGGAAGTGTCCCCGCGGCTGGCTCTTGCAGTGAGCGGTCATTAAGCCCCCACAGGAGTGGCTGGCTAATTGTAATCCTTTGGGGGCTGGAACAACAGGCACACTGTGGCCAACCAGCCGGCCCCCCCAGACAACAAGTTAGTTCAAGCTGCTTGTCATGTGTCAAGTGGCTTTGCCGGGAAAACAGCGGCGCTAATCAGCGCTAATCGTCAGTCAATTCAGCGTGTGGGCGGCCAGAGTTAGCATGATTTAATCAGCTGCTGCATCACGAGACTGAGTTAGCATAATGATTTAATCAGCTGCTGTGTCACGAGGCTGCAGTCAAGTGTCAATGTCACAGAGTTAGCATATGATTTAAGCAGCTGCTGCGTCACGAGACTGAGTCAAGTGTCAATGTCACAGAGTTAGCATATGATTTAATCAGCTGCTGTGTCACAAGACTGAGTTAAGTGTCAATGTCACAGAGTTAGCATGATTTAATCAGCTGCTGCTTCACGAGACTGAGTCAAGTCTCAATGTCACAGAGTTAGCATGATTTAATCAGCTGCTGCGTCACGAGGCTGAGTCAAGTCTCAATGTCACAGAGTTAGCATGATTTAATCAGCTGCTGCTTCACGAGACTGAGTCAAGTCTCAATGTCACAGAGTTAGCATGATTTAATCAGCTGCTGCGTCACGAGGCTGAGTCAAGTGTCAATGTCACAGAGTTAGCATGATTTAATCAGCTGCTGCTTCACGAGACTGAGTCAAGTGTCAATGTCACAGAGTTAGCATGATTTAATCAGCTGCTGCTTCACGAGACTGAGTCAAGTCTCAATGTCACAGAGTTAGCATGATTTAATCAGCTGCTGCGTCACGAGACTGAGTCAAGTGTCAATGTCACAGAGTTAGCATGATTTAATCAGCTGCTGCGTCACGAGGCTGAGTCAAGTGTCAATGTCACAGAGTTAGCATGATTTAATCAGCTGCTGCTTCACGAGACTGAGTCAAGTGTCAATGTCACAGAGTTAGCATGATTTAATCAGCTGCTGCGTCACAAGGCTGAGTCAAGTGTCAATGTCACAGAGTTAGCATGATTTAATCAGCTGCAGCGTCACGAGAGTGAGTCAAGTGTCAATGTCACAGAGTTAGCATATGATTTAATCAGCTGCTGTGTCACGAGACTGAGTCAAGTCTCAATGTCACAGAGTTAGCATGATTTAATCAGCTGCTGCGTCACAAGGCTGAGTCAAGTGTCAATGTCACAGAGTTAGCATGATTTAATCAGCTGCTGCGTCAAGAGACTGAGTCAAGTCTCAATGTCACAGAGTTAGCATGATTTAATCAGCTGCAGCGTCACGAGAGTGAGTCAAGTGTCAATGTCACAGAGTTAGCATGATTTAATCAGCTGCTGCGTCAAGAGACTGAGTCAAGTGTCAATGTCACAGAGTTAGCATGATTTAATCAGCTGCTGCTTCACGAGACTGAATCAAGTCTCAATGTCACAGAGTTAGCATGATTTAATCAGCTGCTGCTTCACGAGACTGAATCAAGTCTCAATGTCACAGAGTTAGCATGATTTAATCAGCTGCTGTGTCACGAGACTGAGTCAAGTCTCAATGTCACAGAGTTAGCATATGATTTAATCAGCTGCTGCTTCACGAGACTGAGTCAAGTGTCAATGTCACAGAGTTAGCATGATTTAATCAGCTGCTGCTTCACGAGACTGAGTCAAGTCTCAATGTCAAGTGAAATGTGTGAGCTTCCTCTTTGACCCGCCTCTTTCAAAAAGGTGATCTGTGTATTTCAGCCTCATGTTGCAATAAAAAAAAAAAAAAAATCTTGGACAACTGGCACGTTTTTTGTGTGAGCAGAGTACATATGCTATAACATAAGCGAAAGAAAACAAATGTGCCTTTCTTTCCGTTTATGAATCAAAAAGCATCCATAACGGCAGCATTCCAGTCAAGACATTTAAGAACATAGCACGCTTAATACCTTCCAGTCAAGACATTTAAGAACATAGCACGCTTATACCTTCCAGTCTTGACTGCGTGCTATGTTCTTAAATTTTAAGAACATAGCACGCTTATACCTTCCAGCTTCCAAAGCCTTCACTGACTTCTGGTTATGCCGCCATACATCCCCACTCCTTGTGCCACTTATATCATGCAGCACTGTATCTTTTGTTAAAACTTGCCTGAGGAATGTTGTCTTGTTTTGCCGTCTCGATCCCGTTTCGTGGGGTCCTATTTGTGCGTTCCAGGGAGGAATGCCAGGAATGGCAGAGTTGCAACACAGACAGATCACATGGGATACGCCAGGCAATAAATGAGAGAATGATTGATGCGCCAAAGTCAATATTAAAGAGTGTTGAAGGCATTTTGGTTCCTCTGCTGCCTCTGGTCGTGGGCTTATGTCGCTGCCAAAAGTACTAGAGATTATCATCGTTCTCAAATTATAATCGTTATTAAAATATTTTTTGCTGACATAGGCTACAGCATGTGGATTTTACAGTACTGTACGTAGATGTACATCGATCAGATAACATTCCACCTGTTTCCAAACTCTTGAAAACAATAACATGTTTGTAGGTCAACATGCCACATAGAAGTAGTACAAATAATGTGACGGCTGGGAATCTGAAGATTCATTTTGAGATGCAGCTCAGTGTGTCAAGTTTAAAATCATAAATCTGTAATAAACATTGTGTTTTGATTTATGCCTACCCCACACTACAGGATAATTTGCAAGATTATGGCCAAGATTCCCCCCTCCCGATTTTCTCGGGGGTGCTCCCGATTTGAAGCGCGTCGGGCAGATAATCTTCCCAAATGATCCTGTAGTGTGTGGGGTTCAAAGATTCACAATCGGGAAGACTGCCTCTTCCCGATTGTGAATCGGGCATATCTAACATGTTAGATATTTACAACCCGACAGGCGATTGCATCTTGAGCAGAGAGCCAGTAGTAGCTGCGTTTCCATTACAGTTTTTCGCAAAATAATCTGGTCCGCGTCCACTCGCAGCCCCGCACAGAAACAAAGAACGAGGAAATTGTCATCGAGGTGAAATATCCGTGCGTCTTTGAACGGGACGGAAAACTAAATGCTATACTGCAAAGCATGTAGCCTACAACAAGCGCTTAGGTCTCAGCTTCCCGCATCGGCGAGTGTCTGCACGGAAAAGTGAGTCAAATCAGCAGACGCGCCCCTCCACAAGACACCTGTGCAGACGGTTTTCGCCTGGCCGTGCACAGTAGGCCTACACCCCGAATGGACGCGGCTGTCCGCGCAAATATTAGTTAAACAAATCCTTTCAGTGCAAATGCATTATAAAAACAAAAAATAAAATTTGTTTAGAAAACGAAATGACACTACTACACTCGGTGCGCACACTGAATAGGCATTTTAAAAGTTAACGTCGAGCTCTGCTTCCAAGGTGAATCTTCGGCATAATCTTCTAGTGTGTGGGGTTGTGTTTGAACAGACGCGATTGTGTGTGTGTCCCAAGATTGAAATGTTAAAAAATCGGCTCTCTCTGTTCTGTAGTGTGTGGGGTCTCAAGATTTTTATAATCTTCAAGGATTTGAAAATCCTGTAGTGTGGGGTAGGCATAAGGCGTATAAAGTTTAAAGTGTATAGGGCTTAGAACATTATGATGCAACTTATTTTGATGGCCATCCCTATGCTCAATTATGTCTCATAAATTGTTGCAGCAATGTTTGGGTTGATACCATGTGTTACAAAGATTTGCTGTAAGATTAAAACAAAACAATAGACCACTCGAGAATTGATAAAATGATCAAAAATCTCCCCCACAGCAAAGTTTGTGCATTATCTTCAGTAACCGGGTCATGATTTCTGGAAAGAGACATTGCAGTTGAGTTTTTCAAATGTATTTTTTTTGGCGCTTCGAGCACCACAAGCCGAGTGCCATCAGGTTCCATTGTAGTCAAGACAAGGCAGACATCTCTGCGGCCGACATCTCCAAAACTCAGGCAACTATTCCAAAACGATATAGATGGATAAATAGCACTACAGGTGAGAGGAAAAATATGTATTTTGGATTTTAGGGTGAGCTGTCCCTTTAACTTTGGAGCGTTATTTACCCCCCTTTCCAACACGCTAGCACGAAATGGTTGGGACAAATAGATACAAACGGCGAAGGAGATGCGCACATCCCAAAAAAGCGGTCTTCAAAGCAGGTAGGTCCAAAACCAGCAGTAGGCTACAAGAAAAAAGAACAAGTCCGCGCACTGTAGCTCCCATTAAGCTCATTCATTTTAAACCCAACACTTCGAGCTCACGCTCTTCATAAACGAAGAGAGCGTAGTTTCATATGATATCCCTATCTTCACTCTGCGCTTTAGAAAACGTGCCCGCGACACAGCCTCTGAAAGACAGTAATGTCTGAAACAGGAATGTCAGTTTTACAAAGGGGACAGATGTTATTTCAAGGGGGGGCAATCCCCCCTTATCTCCCCTCAAATCGACTACAGTACCTGTGTCGCTGTACTGCACCCTACATACATACAGTACATGCATTGACATAGATACGATTGTGTAAGCATGTGTGCTCGTTGTACATGCTTTGTGTCGCACACGGTATCACATTATGCTGTCAGTGTGCTGTATACTGTCTCTGTGTGCGCGCTAAAGCGCGAGTGCGCACAACAATACCGCGCATCCTGTCCTTTACAGCGCGTGTGAACTCGATCCATGTGATCTCTGACGGGAGCATGTTCAACACACAGCATGGGAGTGCGACACCGCCGAGCGTCACCTCGCCGTGGCCCCGGCCCTGCCACGACGCTGGCACGCACGTCCCGTGTGAGCGGCATGTGAGAAGACCCGGGCCGCGGCAGGCAGGTGCATTTGTGCGCCCGCGTTCCCACACGGAAAACGGAAGGGCACTGGGGGGCATGGACACCTTAGCTGCCTATTATTCAGCCCAACAAACACAGCGCAACACAGGGCGGGGGAGCGAGCGGGGCAAGCGCCCCTCCCCTCTCAATAGCGCGGGGCCGCTCCTCTCCGCGTATAGCCCAACAATGGGCACGGCTATCACTGCCCGGGCTGCACACAAACCATGGGTGGGGACCCGCCGAGCGCTCATAAAAGACCCTGTCACTTTGACACTGGCAGTCAGAACGCCCGCCTTTATGCAGACCAAAGAGGGAAAAAATAGGTCTTTCTCTCACACTCTCTCTCTCTCGTTCACTTGGCGTTTCTAAATTCCTTCCTGGCCCCTTTGTCTGCTGGCTAACCTGTGCCTGATCCCACATGTTTGGAGGTTGTGTTAAACAGTGAGGCGGTGGGATCCGAGTGGCCTCTGTGTCCCTCACCTGTCACTTTGAAATGGTGGGGATGGCGCAGCAAAAGGTAGCAGCCCAGGATCTTACAGTGTCGGCTTGACAACAGATACTGTACTAATAGTAACGACGAGACGTGCTGCTGAGTGATTGACCTTGATTTTGGAAAGTTTGAATGGTGGATAGTAGTGGGCGGGGGGAATGGTTCAACATCTAAAGCGACATAGAAGCTATATAGAAAATGTTTTGTTCGTTGATCACTTTGATCTGCTCTGCTATTGGTGTCCATCAAGCCCCGTGAATAGACAGAAGGCTCTTTCAGAAAGAGCTATTGTCAAGGTGACACTTTTCTGTGTGCATGCTCGCTGAACTGCCCCTGTGGGTCCATCCCCAAGAGAAGGTGTTTGGTCCCAGCGCAGCAGCGGCTGGGAGAGGAAGCTCCCACCCCCCCCCCCCCCCCCCCCGTGCTCCGGTGTCCTCGTGTGCGTGCTTGAAAACCACATGAGTGTTTTTGTTGTTGTATACGAGGACCCACTTTGCTCACTAGCGCTACTAGTGACCGACAACTCTGTTGCTCATCTTCATAGTATTACTCCAAAATGCACGGTGGTCAAGTCAAAAATGTCCGTCGAGCTGAAAAGTTGACATTTTGGAGACGCAAGGTTTTCGATATGTAGCGCAGTTAGCCCCGTCTGAAATCTGCTAAGCCTACATTTTGTTAGCTAGCGCAGTTGTTTTATTTCCTTATGGAGCCGATTTATTATATGAGATGGTATAGCAGCTTGTTCTGGTGTCCAGTTATTATTGATCATATTTATGTACGCCTGAGAGATAAAGAACTGCATCTCCCATGATTCCTGGCAGTGACCTCATTCCTTGAATGCGCCAGTTTAGGTAGCGGATCGGCTCGCCCTCCCGGATGTGCTCGGCTCGGGGTCGACAGCTACACATGAAGTTAAACTCTCACAACATTTATTTTCAAAAAGGCTTAATGTTTATGGGAAATGGCCCTGTAACACTTGAATCATGATCATTGAATGTTTGTACGATTCATATTTTTTATGTCGATCATGTGTGATAACATCAGTAGCTTAGCTTGTTAGCTAATCTAAAGCTGCCGATCTGGTAGGCGAGCCGAAATTGCACCGACACCAGCATGCTGCACATCCGTGCTGATTAAGTGGACGCACCTGGGAAACACGAGTAGCAACAGAACACGCCGACAAGCCACGGGCGGTAACACACGGCTAACATGGACATCGCAGCAAAGACAGAACGACTTCATGATTTTCCACACAGCCACTGGAGAATGAGCTGTTTTTCAAATATCCTCATCTACTACTGCGCTTCTGCAAGAGGAAAGGGCTAAACTTCAGGAGCACCGTCACTGGGGCTGTTAGCATGCTAGTTAGCCTGCCAGTCACTGGGGCTGTTAGCATACTAGTTAGCCTGCCAGTCACTGGGGCTGTTAGCATGCTAGTTAGCCTGCCAGTCACTGGGGCTGTTAGCATGCTAGTTAGCCTGCCAGTCGAGCGCAGCGTGTGTTTATGGACAATAATACAGCACCATGAGAGAAGTGCAGTATCATGGCGGCGACCATTTTTAGACGGACAATCACTTCTCTTCCTCCACCACAAACAAACGGCCACCTGAACTGCAATCTACAAAGGATTGGGGCTGGTCACATTCAACATCCAAGATGTTTGGCCGGGAGGCTCCACAGGACATAATAAAATATAAGCAAAAGCAACACATGATAAATATGAAACATGCTGCTACATTGAAATGAAAGGTGTGAGATGTCATGTTTTTGTATGCATCAGGTATTGCACTTGGGCTGCTTTCTCACTGCGAACGATTGCTTTCGTTCCGTTCCGCACCCTGGTCAGCTTTCACATTTAACATTTCTTCCGCGCTCGCGAAACGAAACAGAGTGCACTTGCGTCATCAACTATGCCTGCAGTATATCCTCGCCCGTGTGTTGTCTATTAGGTTTCGGAACGGTTGGCTTTCACACTCGCAAGTGTTCCGTGCCCGGGCACGCCAAAGCGCTCCCCAGACCACCTTTTCAAGTGGACCCTGTCCGGCCGCGGAACGGAACGTTCACACTCGTCAAATGTTCCGAAACTGGAGTCAGGAATGGTACCAGGGCGCCAGTGTGAAAGCACCCTTAGTCAATCTTACAATCAGTCATATTGCACTCCAAACTTGTACGAGGTAATGTGTGTGTTTGTGTATAGTGTGTATGTGTACTGTATGTGTGGGCGCGTGCGCATATTGTGTGTGTGTGCGTAGTGTGTGTGTGAGTTGTTATTTGTTGAGTCTTATTCATAGCTTTCAAGGGGCGTTACGTGCTGCCGGGAACGCCCACCTGGCGGTCAAAAAAAACCTTGTTCATTCCGTTGCCTGCGAGTCGACTCACGCTGTTTGTTCAGCCAAAGTGCCGCATAGCCTACCTGTTGTGCTATCGGTTGCACTAAACCGACGAGCAGACACGCCTGGCTTGTGCTTTTACAGAATGCCGTCGGAGAAAGAAAACTCAGACAGGAGGAGGTTGTGGATTTGTGCGATTAGACGTGGTTCAGTCGCTGGGGAGGGCAAATGGCTACCATCAAAGTACACACGTCTTTGCGGCCAACATTTCATCAAAGGTAAGCTCAAGTAACGTTAACGGGGTATTTTAATCATTATTGTAACGTTACTTGAGCTTACCTTTGAGGAAATGTTGGCCGCAAAGACGTGTGTACAAACGGCTGAACAAACACTGCGTGAGAAACTAGTCGACTTGGCTGGCAGCGAATGAACAAGTTTGTTTTTTGACCGCCAGGTGGGCGTTCCCGGCAGCACGTAACGCCCCTTGAAAGCTATGAATAGTCTGTGGAAAGAAGGTATTTCTCAGGCGGCTGGTGCGTGTTTTGGGGGTCCTGTTTGTCTCCTCCCTGAGGGTAGGAGGGAGAACATGCTGTTGTGCGGGTGAGTTGGGTCCTTGATGATCCTCAGGGACCTCCTGAGGCACTGCTGGGTGTATAGTTCTTGCAGGATGCAGGGCTTGGGCTCTTCGACAACTCCAAAGCGAAGACGTCCTACCGAGGGTCCACACAACAGCGGGCCTACCTACCTACCTACCTACCTACCTACCTACCTACCTACCTACCTACAGACAAGGGTGAGCCATGCTGCTATTTCATCATCTTGTAAATCACGCTCCAGTCCTGATCTTTTTATTCTTAAAGTCATCTGAAATGAAAAATGACCGCTTTTTTCCATTTTAGATCCCACGCCTGGTTATACAGTGCACCTGTTTAACAATGCATGACAGCAGACACCAGCTGATGCAATTTAAAGTTAAGTTTAAGTTATCCTTTATTTATCCCCATGGGGAAATTCATCCTCTGCATTTGACCCATCCTCTACTAGGAACCTTCCTAGAACTAGGAGCAGTGGGCGGCGGCAGTGCAGCGCCCGGGGACCAACTCCAGTTCTTTTTGCCATTGCCTTTGTTCTGGGGCCCTGACAGGAGTCTTAGCCTACATTCACACAGGACGCCGAACGTAAGCAGAACTGAAGCTTGAAGCAGGCACAAGCTGAACGTACGCCTTGTTGTTCACACAAGACGCCTTCTCTTTTCCTCTTTGCTCCTCTCAGCGCCTACTCTCGTGCCTTGAACCCGCCCACAACAACCCCCATTGACTCCATGCCTCACGGCTTCACGGCTTCAGCATCAAGCTGAGCGGCTTGGCCTCTTAACAAGGACGCCGAAATGAAACTTGTGGGTACAGCTTCGGTTGAGCGTTGCTTCGGCGTCCTGTGTGAACGAGGGCTTAACCTTAACATACATGTCTTTGATGGTGGGAGGAAACCGGAGCACCCGGAGAAAACCCACACGAACACGGGGAGAACATGCAAACTCCACACAGAAAGGACCTGGGACGGACTGGGGTCCTGTGTAAAGTCACTCGCCGTCTTCATTATTCCAAATCTAGGTTGCACAAGATCTACCCTTCTGTCTCACCATTATGTGATAGGTGGCAGGTGTCAGAGAGCACACTGTCCCATGCTTTTTGGTTTTGCCCTTCACTGTCTGGATTCTGGGCCAAAATATTTGACTGGTACTCCAAGGCCTATAAAATAACCCTTCAGCCGGAGGCCCAACTCGCCAACTTCGGCTGGTCGGAATCCTTTTTGCTCCTCCCTTCGGCTGTACAACGGTCTCTTACCCAGGGGACGACTGTCGCCAAGAGACTCATTCTGAAGGAGTGGAAGTCCCCCTCTCCACCTTTTTTCCAGCTGTGGCTGATAGACATGGTCTCGGTTATACGTATGGAGAGACTCCGGTTCCTGCAGGACCAATTCACTTGGGAAATTCTCTACTGTCTGGGACCCATTTCTGGCCTTCTTAGACGAGGTTGACAGTTCACTCAACCAGCTGACTTCTCATAGACCCTTTGTGTGGGATCCCACGCACGTCTCTTACAAGCACATTACGTGGCTGGTAGCACCACGCTGTAACATTGGAATGTTGATGATGTACAGTATGTGTTTTTTTTGTGTGAGCTTGTGTGTTTTCTGTTTGTTTTTTTATGTTCTGAAAATGGCAAAAGAAAATATAAAAAAAACAATGTATGCACAATGCACAGTGCACACACACACAAAAATCACAAAAATTCAATTTCTATGGTTTTTCACATTTTGTCCACATCAAAAGTTCATTCATCAAGAGTGCATTGATAACGATATCTACAGTTTGCTGACGTCTGGTAGTACTATCAAATGTCAACCCAATTTCAACCAATAATATCATGACATGACAGCTGTCAATCAATCTTCACGGCTCTGAGAAAATTCTGGGCAGGCAACATGGTTGCCTAGTGCCTACATGGGCATAAGTATGTAACATACAAAATAAAATGAACGCTGTCTTAATTTCATGTAGAATGCATGAAGGACATATAACTGGCTCGTTAAACTCGCATTCCAGGAATATCATTATTTACTGCGGCTCGTCGGACCCTTCGAGGTGGACAGCCAGCACTCTTCCTGGTCCTCCAGCGAGTGTACACTTCACGGGGCTGGATTTACATTATTGTGTTTGTACATGTACTGTTATTGAAAAGTGACCAGTAGGTTTCAGATTTGTCCGGTAAAATACATTATTTTTGGGGTGCGGAGTGTGGACTGCCCAATTCAAGCGCCAGGATTGGCCAACGTCAACTCCAGTCCCTAATCATAGACACGCCCACTTTCCAACGGCCAAACTCCTCCAGACGCTATGCCCCACCTCTTTACACTGTTTCAGTCTGAATACGTCACGAGAAAGAATCACACGACCCCTCTTTTTCAACTCGACTTTAAGTTAATATTCTGATTGTGGTGGGGTTTTGTTGTCGAGTCACTATCAGAAATACTACAGACCCTCTGTCGTACAACTTAATATAACAATTTTTGATTCAGGGCATTTTATGAAAAGCTAGATGTTAGCTGCTGAAGTGACAGACGATAATAGTAAATATGACAGCTTACAGACCCTGTTGCGACCACGAATATAACACCAACTATTCTAGTAAAGCTGTTAAGTGGCCAACCGCAGACTGTACTGCAGTAGCAACATGTCAAAGTGTGCATGAGCCTGAAACCGTCACCGTGGTGGGAGTAGCAACAGTAATAGTTATAGAGAGTTAAGTTAAGTTATCCTTTATTTATCCCCATGGGGAAATTCATCCTCTGCATTTGACCCATCCTCTACTAGGAACCTTCCTAGAACTAGGAGCAGTGGGCTGCCGCAGTGCAGCGCCCGGGGACCAACTCCAGCTCCAGCTCCAGAGGCAAAGTGAACGTCACTTCCTGCTTCAGCACTGTACCAGAGATTTTCTTCCGCAATTTATTTTCCCATATTAGACATTTCGTAAAATGATTATAAAAAGAGTTTTACTTGGTCAAACCAAACAGTTCAGCTATATTTAGAATCGGGAGAGACCAGAGAACATTTACTCGGACCAAAACTTTAAAAAACCATTGAAAAAATATTTTCTTTAAACCTGCATTTTTTTGGCGTTTTGGTCCGAGTGAAATGTTACGCGATCTCTCCTGTTTCTAAATATATCTGTACAGTTTGGTTTGAACAAGTAACACTTTTTTTATAAGCATTTTACGAAACGTCTATGGGAAAATAAATGGCGGATTAAAATCTCTGGTACAGTGCTGAAGCAGGAAGTGACGTTCCACTTTGCCTCTCTATAGAAGCCATAAGTAAGGTCGACAAAAAGGTCTGTGACCTTTGAACTCCACACAATTCATTGCTTGTAATTTTGGCGATTCCCAAACGTTCAAGCTCGTCCCACGGTTGCAGTCATTTCAGCATTGCGAGACCTTCAGTCGGCTACACAGGTGTGCTTTATCTCTGTTTGCAGATAGAAGAAGGAAAACATGCACATCCCAGTTCTCCACAACAGGTGCTGGACCTGAACAAAAAGGAAAGAGAATATAAGGCTGCACACCGCCGTCACCTCGGAAGGTGGATGGGTTCTTCACGCCCAAACACTTGACGTCTCAGCCCGACGAAGAGCAGCGTGCATCACTGCTGCGCTCTTTTCACTCCTCGAGAGCAGGAAAAAGATGAGATAAGAAAGAAACTGTATTGACCCCGTGGGGGAAAATGAGGTCGTTTCATCAACGACGGTAACAGGAACCCGCACGGCAAAAGAAAATAGAATAAAGGCACGCAAGTGCAACAACACAAAATCAATACAAAGTAACCAATTGTTACAGTTGTCGCTACATGTTGATTCGTGTGGGTAATGACATTTACCAATGAAAGCTTAACAAGTAGATTTTAGGAACATATGTTATCAATATACTGGCAGCAACACATACAGTATGTGTGTATAAATATGCTCAAAACGACTGAAAAATGACCACAGTTGTATAATTAAATACATCTTTGTTGTAAATATTGTCACGTGCTATACTGTAGTGTACTGTACTATGTGATATTTATTTAAATCTAGCTCAATATATTTCCTCACAGGTGTGGTGTGTGCACATGCATGTGTGTATGTGGCCATGTGCACACGTATGAAAGAGAGGCGTTATTGTTCTTTTTACACGGACACGAATATAAAGAGCAGATTAAAGTATGTCAAGTATTGTACATTGGTTCTATACAATACAATAGTGGGATAATGTGATGATGTGATCTACCGCTGCTGCATTATGTTCAGGCTTTTGTCACTTGCCTGTACAGTATTCAGTGTATGGACTGCGGATTAGCTTTTCACTGTCTGATTTACAGCAAGTGTTGAATTCTACCATAAGAAGGATTTCCCCTCAGCAAATATCCTATAGAGAGCCAAAAGTGGGACGTCAACTTCCTGCTTCAGCACTGTACCAGAGATTTTCACCCGCCATTTATTTTCCCATAGAGATTTTGTAAAATGCTTATAGAAAGTTTTTACTCGTTCAAACCAAACGGTTCAGATATATTTAGAAACGGGAGAGATCGCGTAACGTTTCGCTCGGACGGACCAAAACATAAAAAAATTCTGGTTTAAAGATTTTTTTTTTTTTTTATGTTGTTGTTTTTTTAGTTTTGGTCCGAGTGAAACGTTCTATGGTCTCTCCCGATTCTAAATAGAGCTGAACCGTTTGGTTTGAACCAAGTAAAACTATTTTAATAAGCATTTTACGAAATGTCTATGGGAAAATAAATTGCGGATGAAAATCTCTGGTACAGAGCTGAAGCAGGAAGTTGACGTTCCACTTTGCCTCTCTATTGCTGGCGCTGCCAAGCGGCCAGACAATATGATCATTCTCTTTCACACACTAAATGTATCTTGGCCCGTGTACCCACAAGGAAAAAACCCACGGTGTCAAAACGTGATTCGCTCCTTGCCTCTCCGGCTCTCCCAAAACCCATTAGGAATTCTTTAATACACCAGATTAATATTTATCATGTGATTTGTTCCATTGTGGGCCTGTAAGGCATGTGCCATTGGAAACCCGCTGGCACGCTTATTTTCACTATGGCAGTAAAACCACGCAGACCAGAGTCCATAAAAGCCTTCATTTACTTTGCGCTCAAATTGCCACTTGCGCGTCCGTCAGCCACTGTAAAACACTGCAAAAAAACAAACAAATAGCCGAGCCCGTTTTAGAAGCGCTTAACAGATCCAGTGATAGATTTATATGGACGCGAGTCAAAGCTCCACTCTTCTTGGGGGGGTAGGAGAGCGTGGAAAAAAGGCCTCCGTCTCAATGCGGCCCCAGTATTTGTTCAGTATTTCATTGTGCGCCCCAGCCACCATGTCTCATGTAAAACTCGAGGGAGGCCGTTAAGGCGGCTTCTAAAACAGCACTTCACTGTACGCGCCGAGCACTGTTGTCATTTTCATGAGGGGAAAACAGCTTTTCTGCAGCCACCGTCGAGGCCCTAATGAATGCCTCGTATGTTGTCCGCGTTCCCCCGTGGCACCGTCATAAAAGTTACAAGTGTGCCCCCCCCCCCCTCGCTGATTACTAGCTTAATACAAGCGTTTATTCATTTTGATCCCCGGACAAATGTCTGAGGAGGGGCTTCAACCTTCGTGCCACCTATTTGCCGTTGTACTACTGTACGGTTTAGCTCCGTCTTTGATACGGTCGATCAGTATTGTTAAGCTCTTAAGTTGCACCGAGTGCCGGAAGAGCCTGCCACGACCAAAACATGTGAACAAGGACGACAGGGGTACGGTGGTGCAGTGGTAAGCGCTGTCGCCTCACAGCTCGAAGGTCCTGGGTTCGATTCTCACCTGGGACGCTGTGGGCGCTGGAGTTGTGACCCCCCCATATCTTCAGTGCCTACTGCCCAGGTGGGCTATCTCGTCGAAAGGGCCTTTCTGTGTGGAGTTTGCATGTTCTCCCCGTACCCCCCAGGGGCTTCCTCCGTACATAACCCCCCACTAAAAACATGCAGAAGATCGTCATCCGACCAGTGACGACAACATCTGAAGTTGGTCCAATGATGGTCCAGTGAAGCTCCCCGGGCGCTGGAAAGAAATAGCGACCACTGCTCCCGGCCTGCCCCCTGGAGGAAAGGACAAGCCTGGATGGGTCAAATGCAGAGGACATATTTCACCGGCCACCGTCAGCATGAGTGTGTGTTGTGGCAGCATGCATGTGTTGTAGTGTGTTCGTGTGACAATAAAGACGGGCTGCCGTCTGAAATCGTGACAGAGATGTAAACATAATGATTAAATGTGCATCGCAGCGCGCGACAGTCTCTGACGCAGGGGATGACTGTCGCCAAGAGACTCATTCTGAAGGAGTGGAAGTCCAGGCTAAGAACACACAGTAAAATATGCGAAAGTAGAAGCAATGTCCAGCCGTCATGTGTGTCAAACAGTCTCTTTGTGACTCGGTTAGCTGTCGGTGTCTTCAGCGGATACCAATCAAGCATGAGCACAAACGCGCAAAATCAGGCGCTGGAAATGACGTCACGCACCTGGAACCCCAGTGCAACATGGGATATGCAGTCTTTATCTCCCAGGAGTCACACAACACACAACAACAATAAGCATAGCTGCATCTCCTCTCATAATTTACAACCAGCGCCATAAAGAAGAATAGAAAGGGAGGGGGGAAATACGGGCAAAATGGACGCCAACTGGTGCCTGTGAGTGACAGCGTGATCTATTCTCTTACGACACTCATTCGTATGTTCTCATTTGAGATGCAGCCAGAACTGGCAGAACTGGCAGTGAGTCAGACGTAACATGAGTTGTGTCACCTAAGGTCAAATTTGCACTTCTGTCTATTTACTTGGTTGTGTGTGCGCAGTCATCGACACTTAGGTCATGCAAGTTTAGTCACACTTGCACAGCGTACAATTATAAACGGTTAGCTCGCCACAAGATGAAACACCATCGTGATCCAGGTCATGATAATCATTTTGAAAAGCGCTCTTGGGATGAACAAGGCAAGTCTTTATGCAGAGAGGACTAAGCTTGGCTTGTATGTGTGGACGCGCTTGAGAAGGACGGGTCCATTATGTCAGTATGACCTTCCCCTGTGTGCAGACGCTCTCACCCCATTGGTGACTTTGTTTATGGTGATTTCTTTTGAAAGACATCTTTTCTGCACTCTTACATGTACCTGGTATTATCTGGCTTTTGAGGATGTGAATGCTTTGTCTTCCCTGTAACATCGTAAACACTGGATTATAGAGACTTTGTAGTTTGAGTTATAATAGGCTGAGAAAGCCCCATAAAAAGGTCAGACTCGACATTTACGCAAAACAATTGATTTGACTTTGTTTTACGGTTCCAGGGGTGTCCAAACCGTTTTGAATGGGGGCCCGATTAGATCGTGTGAAAATACCGGGGGGCCAGCTGCCTCTCGCATCATAATGGGTTATTAAAAAAAATAAATCACATACAATAGTAGTCGAAGTTTTTTTTGTTTTTTTTTATACAGGGGGAGTCTCACTGAGAGCAATGTTCTCTTTTTCAGGAGTGCCCTGTTCACATTCACACACACACACATTCATACCTGGAAGCTGACCAGTACAACAACAGTCTGATCTGCTGGCCACTGAGCGGCTCCACTGGAGCGGTTGGGGTTAAGGGCCTTGCTCAAGGGCACCTCAGTGGTGGTAATGAGGGAGGGGCAAGCGCTGCCTTTTCACTTTCCCCACCCAGATTTATCCTGCCGCTCCCGGGGATTGAACCGACGACCTTCTGGTCACAAGCTCGCTTCTCTAACCATTGGGCCACCACTGCCCCTTTGTTTACCATCTGAAAACATTAGTTCCGTCTGTGTAGTTCCTACTTGGTGCTTGTCTACAAACTGTAGAGTGCCGTCATCGTTAGGCGAATGGAAAAAAATGCAAAGTGAACTTTCTTGATTAAGCAATACTGTGTGGAGGGCCACATATAGTATATTTTGACAGACAAGCCGAGGGCCGCTTAAAATCGGTCCGCGGGCCGCAATTGGCCCCTGGGCCGGACTTTGGATAAGCCTGATATAAGAAAAGCACTCAGTTGAAAGTTGTTCTGGGTGAAGGAGAAATGCTCACCAACCGGGATGCAAACAAAGTCGTGCGCAGCGAGATTTGAAAGAAATGAGCTTGTGGGAAAAGTAGATAGGCCATTTTATTTGAACTCACATGGGGCTCAGACTTAACATGTAGTAGCATCGATGTGCTTGTTTCCGAATAGACGATCTACTTTTAGATGGTCAGACACATCCTGGATTTCATCTTTAAATAATCGTGCAAAAAATAAAGTGCAAATTAAAAGTGCAAATAGCAAAAATGGATTTCTCCACATTTATTTGAAAGCCATATATCTCCCAAAGATGGTTCACGTCCTCTCCCAGTCATGGATCAGAACATAGTGGTAATTTGGACGATGTAATATGCTATTACAAAGTAATTACGGATTACCCCTCCCTGCCTTCTCCTCCTCCTGACCCTCCCTGCATTTAATCCTTTCTCAATCCTCCCCTACAGCTACCCCCCCATATCCCCCCCAATGATTTGGTCACACTCATGACAGCTGAGAGGGTTTTGTTTTTACTTTACACAGAGATGCAAATGCTGAAACACTTAGATTATCTAGTCAACAAGCGGACAACATGTTGTGGTACTGGGGATTTGCTCTATGTGTGCGTGTATGCATGCATCCATGCGTGTGTGTGTGTGTGTGTGTGTGTGTGTGTGTGTGTGTGTGGTCAGTCTGTCATAGGCTACTTACTTTCTGGGACAAATTTCAGACTTAAGACCAGATAATTGGGGACGGCTTGTCCAATTGGGGGCAAAAGCTGTCCTCAATTTGGGAAAAAAGCAGATTTTTGTGTTATGGTTATAGGGTTAAGTTTAGGCAAGTAGGAGGTAGTGGTTATGGTTAGGGTAAGTCTCCAGGGAATGCATCTAATTCTATTCAATGTCCCGAAAAGTGACCAGAGTGATCTGGTCTGTGTGTGTGTGTGTGTGTGTGTGTGTGTGTGTGTGTGTGTGTGTGTGTGTGTGTGTGTGTGTGTGTGTGTGTGTGTGTGTGTGTGTGTGTGTGTGTGTGTGTGTGTGTGTGTGTGTGTGTGTGTGTGTGTGTGTGTGTGTGTGTGTGTGTGTGTGTGTGTGTGTGTGTGTGTGCGCGTGTGAGAGTGTGTGCGTGCGTGTGTGTATGTGTGTGTGCATGTTGATGGAGATGACGTGCTGGCCTAGTCAAGCGTGACACTGAACAAAAGACTGTTTACCCTGGGTGAATTATTGAGCATGTGCAAATGCTGTTTGGCTCCATAAGATCATTGAAGATCTTTGTACTCCGGACATCAGCAGCAGGACATCTCAAGTGTCTGTTTTATATATATATATATATATATATATATATATATATATATATATATAGGAGGTCGAGCAATTGCCATGCAACTGATTCATAGTGGGGAAAGGTAAATAATTGCCTGCGTGATTAAGAAAAAAATATGCTTTCTTGGCCATGCAAAAAAAATATATATATATATTATTTACCATTAAAACAAAAACAAAAAACAAAACTTCAGAACTAATTGATCCAACCGTAAACCTAGAATTTGTTCCGTTGTATTTTAACATCTTCTGTTACTACACATCCTGTTTCCACCTAAAAACCAAAAACTTTTTTTATTTTTTATTCTTTTTACATTTGAGAACTTACATTTGAACACCGCTATATCTTCTAAAAATGCTATCCATTTTTTCCAAGTAAGATCAGCAATAACTGATCTTTACTGTCATATCAGTAATCATTATGGTCAGAGTTGCTGTCACCGTAAATGGCGGGGACATCTCCTTATGGAGTGAAACACACTCTTTCTGCATCCGAGCAATTAAGAAAACATACATTTTCCCAAGGCACACAGCACAGCATCGTGTCCACATGGGAAAGAGATCTGCTTCTTACACGGCCTTGAGAAAATGTAAACATTAGTAGCCACCTGCAGAGAGTATGTTTTGACTGCATGCCAGCTATCTCATTGCTGCTTATATGGCAAAAGCAGCGCACTTTTCGCCGCGTATCTGCTCTTCGAGACAGGTTTTCCCCGTTTCTCACAGCAACCCTGAGACACAAGCTTGTGTTTGCATTTGTTACATTTTCTTGTTATTTGTTATGTGTCTGAAGATGTGAAACAAATGCTACAGTATCCATGAGAAAGGACTGGGAGCTGGCGGTCTGCCCCCCGCTCCCCCGCGTCACGGCTCTCACATTAGCGTTAGCGTCCTATTGACTGAACAAACGTGTTGAGGGCGCTGCGGAGAGGCCCCCGGTGATGAGAGGAGGATGGTGTGTCAGGTGGGCAGATATAAAAGGCAAGCCAGAACAAAGGCTCTTTAAGATGTTTGCCATACTTGAAAGGTGTTGTATAAAGCATGGTGATAACATCAAGGAGAGGCGCGCTCTTTGGTGGGGGGGGGGGGGGGGGGGGGGGGTGGAGAGAGCCTGATGTTGCCCACCTGTCCACTCCGCTCCCATCTGCCGACCGCATCCTGCTCGGAGTCTGTCAACCTCTCACTCTGAGTGCTGCTGCTGCTGCTGCTGCTGCACACAACGGAGAAGAACTGTTTGATTCATTATTGATTACTAGGGGTGTCACGATATTTCGTTGCACGATATATCGCGATATCGAAACGTCACGATATCGATATCGTCAGAAAAAAATTTTATCGTAAAAAAAACAAAAAAAATAATAAAATGAATAATAATAGAACAAATTTAGCAGAATCAACACGCATGAGTGAGGGGGTAGACTACTACTGGCATGGCAAAACAGCTCAAGGGGTACATAAGATTACATAAGTTTAGGGACCATTGAGCATGAGTTATTTAAGAAATAGATTGTATACTTTATTTTTCTTTCACCACGCAACAAACATTTAGTTTGTGACAGTGTGACACATTCTATTGCAAGAGAAGCATTATCTTCCATGTTGTTTTCTAGTTATTATAATAACAATTTCCAAAAACAGCATTTGTTTTGTATTTTGTGTATTTCAAATGAAAGACTATTTTTCCAGTATTTTCCCAGGGCTCCCTTGAAAAGAGGGTTCGATTTCAACGGGACTCACATGGTTAAATAAATGATAAATAAATACATAAAAATTATTTACTTTTGTTAAAAAAAAAATGTTAAAATATCGTATCGTTATCGTGAACCCAATATCGTGTATCGTATCGTATCGTGAAATTAGTGTATCGTGACCCCCCTGTTGATTACTGAGGGAAATTCTCTTTTCGCTTGCCTGCCTCCACAAGGAGGAACCGAGACACTTCCAAAGTCTCCTGGTGGAAATACACAAGGAAATGATGTTATAACTTATGCTGTTGTTGAGGGTGGACTGGAGTCCTCTTTTGTGGATTTCCTCTTGTTTACCCACTAAAAGTATAATTTACAAATTCTGCATCCCAGTATCTCCCAAAATTAAGAGAGTTTCTCACATCTCATAAGGTTTGGTGTTGCTCGGATGCATCTCCATAGGGGATGAATTGGAAGTGACAGTAAAGTTGAATGAGGCAGTATCTTGAATACTTTTTTGTTATAAAGGTACATCCAAAACATACAGTACGGTATGCATAGTGCTATAATGTTACTTGTGCTGCTCCAGTAAAGAGGAGATTGTACTCGTCGATTCACACATCTGCCTCTCTATCAGATGTACAGTGGTACATTGGTTGGACATCGCTTGTTGGTTTTCAAGCAGTGGGAAAGAAGATCTCATGTTTCATGTCATACAGCAATAATGTATCTGGATCTTCGTTGCCACGCGGAGACATTGTCAACATTGAGGGAGGTGAGAAGTTGAAAGCTTCTGGAGCAGTTGAAGGTACAGTTTGTTGCTCAAAGGACCTTCAACAGCAGTCGCTGAGGGAAGGAGCGAGGGAGGAGCTTCACACATGCAGTCCCCCCCCACCCGCTCCCTTAGGCTGCAGTCCCCCTCCCAACCCCCATGCGCGCACCCTCCCCCCCCCCCCCCCCCCCTCACTGTGTCTGCACGTCATGGCCGAGCCTCGCTGACGGTCCCGCACGTGATGATAAACACCCCCCACCCCAATGAGGATCGCACGGCTGACCACTCGTTTGACCACGGCGGGCTGGCTTCCTCCTCCTGCACCCTGCGGACGAAACGTGGGGGAGGACAAGTGGGCTGGGGTGGGCTGTGCTTGAAATGTTGACCTGGGCGACCCCGGTGACCCCTACGCCCATGTCCCCTTAATAAGTGTTGCCCTCCCCGGTGGTAACAGAATGGTCAAACATTATGTCAAGGGTAATTAAGGTCCCGATGCTCCTGACCCTGATATAATCCCCTTTGAAAGGATCTCCAACTGTTTGCTGTGATTAACAAGGACTGCTGCACCGGGGACGATCTGCTGCTGGTGAGAAGGCTTTATTGGGCCCCCCCCCCTTTTTTTTTTATCACCGCATAAAGTGGCCTCTGAGAGCTTCAGAAGATGTCCACAGGGCTCAGAGACAACAAGTCATGAAGTGGTCTCTGAGAGCTTCAGAAGATGTCTATAGGGCTCAGAGACAACAAGTCATGAAGTGGTCTCTGAGAGCTTCAGAAGATCTCCACAGGGCTCAGAGACAACAAGTCATAAAGTGGCCTCTGAGAGCTTCAGAAGATGTCCACGGGGCTCAGAGACAACAAGTCATAAAGTGGCCTCTGAGAGCTTCAGAAGATGTCCACAGGGCTCAGAGACAACAAGTCATAAAGTGGTCTCTGAGAGCTTCAGAAGATGTCTATAGGGCTCAGAGACAACAAGTCATAAAGTGGCCTCTGAGAGCTTCAGAAGATCTCCACGGGGCTCAGAGACAACAAGTCATAAAGTGGTCTGAGAGCTTCAGAAGATCTCTACGGGGCTCAGAGACAACAAGTCATAAAGTGTCCTCTGAGAGCTTCAGAAGATCTCCACAGGGCTCAGAGACAACAAGTCATAAAGTGGCCTCTGAGAGCTTCAGAAGATGTCTATAGGGCTCAGAGACAACAAGTCATAAAGTGGTCTCTGAGAGCTTCAGAAGATGTCTACAGGGCTTAGAGACAACAAGTCATAAAGTGGTCTCTGAGAGCTTCAGAAGATCTCCACAGGGCTCAGAGACAACAAGTCTTAAAGTGGCCTCTGGGAGCTTCAGAAGATGTCTACAGGGCTCAGAGACAACAAGTCATAACGTGGTCTCTGAGAGGCTCAGAAGATGTCCACAGGGCTCAGAGACAACAAGTCATAAAGTGGTCTCTGAGAGGTTCAGAAGATGTCCACAGGGCTCAGAGACAACAAGTCATAAAGTGGCCTCTGAGAGGTTCAGAAGATGTCCACAGGGCTCAGAGACAACAAGTCATAAAGTGGCCTCTGAGAGCTTCAGAAAATGTCCCCGGGGCTCAGAGACAACAAGTCATAAAGTGGCCTCTGAGAGCTTTAGAAGATCTCCACAGGGCTCAGAGACAACAAGTCATAAAGTGGTCTCTGAGAGCTTCAGAAGATCTCCACAGGGCTCAGAGACAACAAGTCTTAAAGTGGCCTCTGGGAGCTTCAGAAGATGTCTACAGGGCTCAGAGACAACAAGTCATAAAGTGGTCTCTGAGAGGCTCAGAAGATGTCCACAGGGCTCAGAGACAACAAGTCATAAAGTGGTCTCTGAGAGGTTCAGAAGATGTCCACGGGGCTCAGAGACAACAAGTCATAAAGTGGCCTCTGAGAGGTTCAGAAGATGTCCACAGGGCTCAGAGACAACAAGTCATAAAGTGGCCTCTGAGAGCTTCAGAAAATGTCCCCGGGGCTCAGAGACAACAAGTCATAAAGTGGCCTCTGAGAGCTTTAGAAGATCTCCACAGGGCTCAGAGACAACAAGTCATAAAGTGGTCTCTGAGAGCTTCAGAAGATCTCCACAGGGCTCAGAGACAACAAGTCATAAAGTGGCCTCTGAGAGCTTCAGAAGATGTCCACGGGGCCCAGAGACAACAAGTCATAAAGTGGAATCTGTGAGGTTCAGAAGATGTCCACAGGGCTCAGAGACAACAAGTCATAAAGTGGCCTCTGAGAGCTTCAGAAGATCTCCACAGGGCTCAGAGACAACAAGTCATAAAGTGGCCTCTGAGAGGTTCAGAAGATGTCCACAGGGCTCAGAGACAACAAGTCATAAAGTGGTCTCTGAGAGGTTCAGAAGATGTCCACAGGGCTCAGAGACAACAAGTCATAAAGTGGTCCTCTGAGAGGTTCAGAAGATGTCCACGGGGCTCAGAGACAACAAGTCATAAAGTGGTCTCTGAGAGGTTCAGAAGATGTCCACGGGGCTCAGAGACAACAAGTCATAAAGTGGTCTCTGAGAGGTTCAGAAGATGTCCACAGGGCTCAGAGACAACAAGTCATAAAGTGGTCTCTGAGAGGTTCAGAAGATGTCCACGGGGCTCAGAGACAACAAGTCATAAAGTGGTCCTCTGAGAGCTTCAGAAGATGTCCATAGGGCTCAGAGACAACAAGTCATAAAGTGGCCTCTGAGAGCTTCAGAAGATGTGCACGGGGCTCAGAGACAACCCGTCGGCACTTTGAGCTGTCATTGAACATTACCGACCAAATGGGTGACTGCTGCAGCTGTAAAGGATTCCCTCCGGTTGGAGCTGTTTCAAAGCAGCCTGAAACCAATCTACTAGGTATGCTTGTTAGGATCCAAAGTGTTTGTTCCCTGGCTGATCCTAACTGGAAGGAGAAAAACTGAAAAAAGTAAATAATGAAATATCTTGTGTGCATTTATTTCTCTCTCACACTGCAAAAAAACATCAATTTTAACAAGCCACTTAGTTTCCTATTCAGCCTTCAAATCTTATCTTCTTGTCACTCCGGATAAGAACGGCAGCTACACGCCACATGTAAACACAAAACGACTAAAGAAATCAAACCCTCAACACTGACATTTGACATTTTCTGGTACAAACAAAAATAGCACAAATGAGGCCACCAGCACTGAAAGACACATGCACGAGAGAGGACAGACATGCACGAGAGAGGACAGACATGCATGGGAGAGGACAGACATGCACGGGAGAGGACAGACATGCACGCGAGAGGACAGACATGCACGAGAGAGGACAGACATGCACGAGAGAGGACAGAGACACATGCACGGGAGAGGACAGACATGCATGAGAGAGGACAGACATGCACGAGAGAGGACAGAGACACATGCACGGGAGAGGACAGACATGCACGAGAGAGGACAGACATGCACGAGAGAGGACAGACATGCACGGGAGAGGACAGACATGCACGGGTGAGGACAGAGGACAGACATGCACGGGAGATGACAAACATGCACGGGAGAGGACAGACATGCACGGGAGAGGACAGAGACACATGCACGGGAGAGGACAGACAGGCACGGGAGAGGACAGAGACACATGCACGGGAGAGGACAGACATGCACGGGAGAGGACAGAGAGTGCTTTCGTGCGAGTGCAACTTCAAGTCCAACAAACCTTCCCTAATGTCTTGGCTTTGACCATGCTCGTCCCGCCGTGGGCCCCTGCTGCACGCAAACACCCCACTTCCACCCTCCTACAACCCAAACTGACCCCACACCCCCACCTCACTCATACACACACACACACGCTCACACACACACACACACACACACACACACACACACACACACACACACACACACACACACACACCATCCATTGGGGGTCCGGAGTGACAGACTGCCCTTGCCTTGTCCACTAACGGTCACTTTAATGCGCTGGAGGTCAGAGGATTAGTCTCAGGGGGTCATCTCCTCAGAGCTGGAGTTTTTAATATGAACCCTACAAAGAGGTCAGTGTCCAAGGGCGGGAGAGGTGGCGGATGATGAGACCATGCCCCCTCCACACACACACCCCCCACCCCTCACTCACCCCATCAGCACCCCATCCCTCCTCTATCTCCCCCTCCCCTCCACACACACCCCACCCCTCACTCACCCCATCAGCACCCCATCCCTCCTCTATCTCCGGGGGCAGCGTAAGTCATGCAGAACTCACGAGGGGAACACACTGAGTGTGAGCTCATCGGATTAGGCTCCAAGACAGCGGCAGGGAGCCTCAGAAAGAGCCAGCTAGCATAGCTTCCCCCATCTCGTGTGCCTTTGCCTCACAGCCAACACATAGCTTCCCCCATCTCGTGTGCCTTTCCCTCACAGCCAACACATAGCTTCCCCCCGTCTCGTGTGCCTTTCCCTCACAGCCAACACATAGCTTCCCCCATCTCGTGTACCTTTCCCTCACAGCCAACACATAGCTTCCCCCCGCCTCGTGTGCCTTTCCCTCACAGCCAATAGCTTCCCCCGCCTCGTGTGCCTTTCCCTCACAGCCAATAGCTTCCCCCCATCTCGTGTACCTTTCCCTCACAGCCAATAGCTTCCCCCCATCTCGTGTACCTTTCCCTCACAGCCAATAGCTTCCCCCGCCTCGTGTGCCTTTCCCTCACAGCCAATGCATAGCTTCCCCCGTCTCGTGTGCCTTTCCCTCACAGCCAATGCATAGCTTCCCCCGTCTCGTGAGCCTTTCCCTCACAGCCAATAGCTTCCCCCCATCTCGTGTACCTTTCCCTCACAGCCAATAGCTTCCCCCATCTCGTGAGCCTTTCCCTCACAGCCAACACATAACTTCCCCCCATCTCGTGAGCCTTTCCCTCACAGCCAACACATAACTTCCCCGTCTCGTGTGCCTTTCCCTCACAGCCAACACATAGCTTCCCCCCTTCTCGTGTGCCTTTCCCTCACAGCCAACACATAGCTTCCCCCCTTCTCGTGTGCCTTTCCCTCACAGCCAACACATAGCTTCCCCCCGTCTCGTGTGCCTTTCCCTCACAGCCAACACATAGCTTCCCCCCATCTCGTGTGCCTTTCCCTCACAGCCAACACATAGCTTCCCCCCTTCTCGTGAGCCTTTCCCTCACAGCCAACACATAGCTTCCCCCCTTCTCGTGTGCCTTTCCCTCACAGCCAACACATAGCTTCCCCCCTTCTCGTGTACCTTTCCCTCACAGCCAACACATAGCTTCCCCCCGTCTCGTGTGCCTTTCCCTCACAGCCAACACATAGCTTCCCCCCATCTCGTGTGCCTTTCCCTCACAGCCAACACATAGCTTCCCCCCGTCTCGTGTGCCTTTCCCTCACAGCCAACACATAGCTTCCCCCCATCTCGTGTGCCTTTCCCTCACAGCCAACACATAGCTTCCCCCCTTCTCGTGAGCCTTTCCCTCACAGCCAACACATAGCTTCCCCCCTTCTCGTGTGCCTTTCCCTCACAGCCAATACATAGCTTCCCCCCTTCTCGTGTACCTTTCCCTCACAGCCAACACATAGCTTCCCCCCGTCTCGTGTACCTTTCCCTCACAGCCAACACATAGCTTCCCCCCATCTCGTGTGCCTTTCCCTCACAGCCAACACATAGCTTCCCCCATCTCGTGTGCCTTTCCCTCACAGCCAACACATAGCTTCCCCCCATCTCGTGTGCCTTTCCCTCACAGCCAACACATAGCTTCCCCCCATCTCTTGTGCCTTTCCCTCCCTCACGACATCTGAGCAGATCCCAATCCGAAGCTATGGAGCTGTGTTCAAGAAACCCTGAAGAGAAAGGATACACTGCTTGATCAAATTGGGAAAACAGGGTGTACGTGTTTTTTTGGGGGGGAAGGGAGGCTGTTTCCTCGATCATGGCCTTGGGTTTTGTTTGTTTTTCTGAGTTTGGATCTGAGAAAGATTGCTAAGAATAGTGTCATTCTCCTTTCCTTTCCTACTTCCTTTGTGCTATTTTGGTGCCCGAGTTCTATTTTCATTTTAGGCATTTCGCCGACACCTATCCAGTGTGACGTGCAAAAGGTGTAACACGAGACTAACGTTAACTTCTTAAAACGGCAACATTTGAAATGTCATCTGAAGTTTGGTTACTGTATGTGTCACCTGAAGGTTAGACAAAGCAGGCCTGATTTGACACACTTCTCTTTGTGTAGCAAACATGTGCAAACTCAACTCTCCACCCTGCCCTCAGCCCTGTTGGAGATCTTCCATCCTTTGTCCTCTCAGTGATAATACCTGCCATTCAGCAACGGAGGAAAACATCAACAGTAAACACATATTTGCCCATATCAAAGTTGCTGTTCAAAAAAGGACGACTGTGTGAAAAACAATGGCATTATCAAGGGATATTCCAGATCGAGATGCTAACTTGCGGTAACGTGTTTGAGCAGAGCAGATGAAATATCAAACGTGCGATAAACCTCGATAAAATGAGCCGCGGATGTCAGCGGGGGCAGATATGGCACAGATCAAAGATGACTCGGAGAGGGTGGGAATTATCCCTCCTCCGATTACACCTGATTTTTGGAGATTTGTCCCTTTGTTAGACGCCCAAACTGACGGAACAATTTGACTCTGTTACAGCTGCGACGGGGGGGACGGGGAGGAGGGCAGCGCTCTGTGATGAAAGGTGCCCGAGGTGCAAACCTTTTGAAGTGCTAAAACAAAGAGACGTCGGGGCTGCTGTGCGTGGCTGTGTGCCACCATGGGGCAGCGGTAAGAACAGCAGGTGATCGCTGAACGGGCGACGGCTTTGATCGCGCTCCCCCAAACTAAGGGCCAATTAGAAAAGGGGTAATCGACACCTCCACAGCCACAAGTCCAAATTTGCTCCTGTCAGTGTCTATAAATTACCCGCCATTAAAGTTGAACATTTGCCGTGCGCTTTGTTCCACCGCTCAGGGACTGCAGCTCAGGCAGAGATCTAGAAGGGCTTAGCGGAGGTGGGAGTTTTGAGTTACGCGGGCGGGCGGGCGGCACCAGCAGCACAATGGGAGGCTGTGCGGCTTCTAGTTAGGCGACCTTCTAGCGGGGAGCTTGCTGCTGGGATCAATGGGTACCTAAAGGGAGAGCGGGTTCGATGGCCGTGGCTGAATGGCGTGCGAGGGGGCTGCTGCCTTGCTCTCTGACTCGTGACCTTTGTTCCCCTCGGGGAGGTTTATGTTTCCCCTACGGACGATCTCCCAGGAAGCGCTGGTCTGGCCATGACCCGCGCGCCAGATGAGGGGGATCCTCTCTAAGGCAAGGGGGTTCCCAACCTTTTTTTTTGGCTCGCGACCCTATTTCTGACGTCGCAAAAATCTATAGGACCCGCGACACTCAAATTCCGGTACACACCATCGATAATGTCAGTGACATCAGTGACGATGTCACATAGTATGCTTCTTTTTCTCTTTTCTGACTTTAATCTGAGAATTCTGGCTGTAATCTCAAAACTCTGACTTTATTCCCAGAATCCTGATTTAAAGTTATGTGATCTCAAAGATTGTCATCTAAAAAAATAAAATAAAATAAGAGTCACTCACAATGTTGATTGAGGCTATGGTCCGTTGATGGAAGCCTTTGCAGTATATAGTGACTATGTGACATTAGTAATGTCACATAATGCACTGTTTGGATGTCACCTGCAATTACCGCTTATCGCCATAGGTGTCACCCAAGAGAACAAAACTGAAATCTTAAGAGATTATCACTTTAAACTCGGAACTAAAAAAATAAGTAAAAAATTTAAAAAAAATTGCAAGTGACTTTAATCATCTTTGGTAGTATTAAATTGGGTCTGGTGTAAAAAGGCTGGGAGGATTGCACTGGAAGAAGCACCCATATTTCAGGTAAGGCATCATATGCAGATGAGGTATTATCTATTTGTATGCGTTAATTTGCATACAATTCCAGAACAGAAATGTGAACATTGGATAAAGCTATAGGTTAGAAATCCTTGTTTGATTTTGTTGACATATTAGAGCCAAAGGTTTTTACAGAGGGGATTTTGGACATCTCTTTTGAGCGCTATCTGTCCGTGCCTCGCCTTTTTAAGCACCAAAGCTGCCAAAAAACACCCACCAACCCCTGGGGAGCACAGTGATCACTTTAAATGATACATTGATCAAAGTTTTGAAACAATAATGTTTATGATTAAGTGCTGTCAGGTGTTACAAAACAAAAGCATTATTATTCCATCTGCTCAAGTGTAGGTATGAGCACGACGGCGAATGGACCAATAACGTTAACCTTAGAAGCCCTGCCGCGGCTCGGCCAACCTACTGTGACTCGTGTTTAGGAATTGTAGTCTTTGTTCCGGGAGAACACTACCGCCTTTGTCCACAGGGGCCGCTAAAATCAACACAAAATGAAAGTTCCTCATAGCTGCTTTAACTGACGTGGCTCAGCTGCACATTACATTACCCTCCCATGTCAGTGCCATTGCAGATCTAAAGCAGAGCTGTGTGTGTGTGTGTGTGTGTGTGTGTGTGTGTGTGTGTGTGTGTGTGTGTGTGTGTGTGTGTGTGTGTGTGTGTGTGTGTGTGTGTGTCTGTGTGTGTGTGTGTGTGTTGGAGGTGGAGTGGGGGGGGGGGGGGGGGGTATACAGACGGGAAAAGGCCATCAAAATGTTTATCCCAAGTTTGTTTTAACTCTTCATTTCCGCCGCCTCCACTCGCCTTGCTCAGCGGTTCCTGTGCAAATGTAATGCTGAATGCTAAAGTACAGGAAGCGTGCAGGGCAGGGCCTCTCCTCAAGCCAGCAATCTCCCTAAGATGCTCCAGCCAGCATGGAGGTCAGGTTACACTGCCCACAAGGGAAGCATGGCAAAAAGGAAATCAGCCCCATTTGTGTTTACAGCAAACAAATGAGGGCCGTCACCACGGCCCCTAATTGGGATCAGGATGCTTAATTGGGATCAGGATGCTTACACATTTCTGAGAGAGAGTTGATGTGATTCATTCTAATTGTATTATGATGAGGTTTACATTTGTTGAAATCATCATTTCCAGTGGAAGGAGCAAACTAATGTGTTATGGCACCAGCTGGACTGGGCAATGATAGCCGCTGGATTTCTCGTGAGTAATTTGTGAAAAAGCTGAATTAATGAATACCCTTGAAAAGCATTTTTGACGAAAAAAAAAAAAAAGTGTTGGGTTCATTGTCTGTTTTTATTTATTTATTTATTTGAATCAGAATCAGAAATACTTTAATGAGGAATATGCCAATGACAAGAGCAATTCTATAATCACCAACTTATACAGAATAGAACCAGACTGGACAAGGCGGACAACTAGAGAACAAGATAACACTTGAGATCCCCCCCCTTCCCGTCCAAAAGTTATCTGTCCTCCAGTAAGCAATGGCTAATGTGTAGATCAGAAGTGATTTCCTCCAAAGAATCTTGTCTTTCACAGCTTGTTAAAGCACAATGGCATCCATTGTTTATCTTGATCGTCCATTTGTGTCTTACTACTTTGTGTTTGTTTGGGTGTCAAATGTTAAGAGCTTGTCAGTTCTCATGCGCCTGAGCCTGAGATGACATTCCATGTTATTGTTGTTCTATTACGACGGAACATGTTGATATTATGACGTTTATATTATGTTTATAGTTACGCAAACATTCTGTCACTCTCAGCTATTGGTGGAGAAGAAGCGTCGTGACGAGAGCGAGTTTGTTCCACTCCATTTCTCTGTTTGTTTAAATCGCAGGCCGTAATGTTTGGGTTATAGATTGTAATTTGGTAATGGCTGTTTACATAGCTTTAGGATTGGCACACAGAGAAATGGTTGAGAACACCTCTCTCACTGCCCCTTGGCTGCATGGAACAGTACACTCGCTCGCCCACGTATTCAGCGGCTCATCTCGAGTGTCTTCAAGTGTTTGTTCTTAAGAGGAAAAGGAACATCATCCACTATTGTTTTTCGGACAAAGTCAACATCATCATCTCTACCGTTCGGGGCTTTCCAAATGTTGCGTACTACACACTCACAAAGGGTTGTAGTCTTCTCCCAGGAGGAGATATATGGGCTGTGGAAATTGACTTTGCTCAAATGACGGACCTGAACTAACTCGAAAGAAATACTTTTGCACCCTGTTATGTTCCAGTTCCAGCACAAATTCTTAGCACGCAGCACTGTATTGTTACTCCATGACATCACCACACAAACAGCATTTCTGGGTATTGAAAGATCTGGCGATAGTAAATTAACCACTGGCACCGTAGAGGTCCAATGGAGAAATTAGGCGATATGTTAGCTATAGTGCACATGTGTTTACAACAAGAGAGTGAATGATGTTAGCTAACCAGGTGCTGTGTCTTGCTAGCTGACATGATCTAAAATCAGTCGGATTATGGGAAATGATCAATTTTCAAACAAAAATAGCGCAGAAAATAATCACGTCTATTGAGACACTGCATGAGATAGGTCACGCCCATCACGGGGGAAAACGCTCCGTTCACTCCCATAGACCAGCGTCATTTTCCTTGAATTAAACATAGCTGAAAGCTGTTGTGTGGTGTGCTGCGCACACAACAAATGTAAAAAGTCACCAGTTAAAGTTTTTTTGTACTCCTGAGCAAAACAAGGAAGCCATTGAGAATTGGCGAGAAGAAAAATGTGGATCTAGCTGTCAAGGAAGTAAGTTGGAGTGTTCATCTTCCGTATATACGATCTTTTGGTGCAACACGCAACCATGCACGCGACATAGGAGAAGGCCAGGATTGGAGGGGGGGTTTCTGTTTCCCCCCGTTTTGGGCATGGTTTCTGAATGATGACGCGCTCCACAGTGTCTCTATTGATTTCTGCTAAGACGACCAAGTTGTATGTAAGCAGCAACCTCCGTCTTGGAAAAATAAAGCCAACGCGGAAATGCCAAAAACTTGCCACTAGAGGCTGGCTGCAAAACAGAGTCATTTGCCACTCACCCCATGCTAAAATGCCCGACTTTACAGCAGAAATAATCATGTTTACAGCCTGGTAAAAAAAAAAGAGAATAATAATAATAAAAAGGTTTTGCTCTCTATTTCACCATGCCTGACATGGGGTGTGATTTTTTTTTTTATATATACAGTAACTCATCTGTTAGAATATAATATATGGCTGCAACTAGAAGTCTGATTGTTCACTTCAGTGACGTTTATAGAGAGCCAAAGTGGAACGTCACTTCCTGCTTCAGCACTGTACCAGAGATTTTCATCCGCCATTTGTTTTGCCATAGACATTTCGTAAAATGCTTATAAAAATAGTTTTACTTGTTCAAACCAAACGGTTCAGATATATTTAGAAACAGGAGAGATCGCATAACATTTCACTTGGGACCAAAACATAAAAAAAAATCGGGTTTAAAGAAAATGTTTTTTTTTTTAAGTTTTGGTCCGAGTGAATTGTTCTATGGTCTCTCCCGATTCTAAATATAGCTGAACCATTTGGTTTGAACAAGTAAAACTATTTTTTATAAGCATTTTACGAAATGTCTATGGGAAAATAAATTGTGGAAGAAAATCTCTGGTACAGTGCTGAAGCAGGAAGTGACGTTCACTTTGCCTCTCTATATCCCCTTATCACAAGGATGTCTCAAAGGGCTTTACATAGCATCATCACAGTCATATACTACAACATATATCTACACACAACATGGCTATATCATATACATACTAGACATTTTACATTATGATACTACACAAACACAGCATACCTTTGGAATGCAAACTCCACACAGAAAGGACCAGGGTGGAGATTCGAACCCACAACCTTCTTGCCGTGAGGCGAGCGTGCTAACCACTGAGCCACCGTGCCGCTGATTGTATAGAAGTCAATGGGAAAATGGTCCTACTTCTCACTTGATTTATTACTTTAGTAAACTTTCCTAATGAGTTTATGGTCTCAATCGCTAGGTTCAAGTCTTCTTCAATACAGCATGATTTTGTAAATGATGGTCCCATTTAGAGTCAAATAAATAGAATAAATCACATGCTTTGAGATGTGATTGACAGTTCGCCCATCCAGTGATCACGCAGCTCGCCAATCACGGACCAATAACAGCAGGCGCTGCAGCTCTCTATCTGTCAAAAAAAAAAATCATGCTACCGCCATTTGTTTTTATACAACCTAATATGCTTAGAAATTCAGTCAGCTATACCTCTTTATTCGTCAATGCTGTCACGCAATTCGCGCACAGGGATATAGTTCTCTGGAAGTTTATAAGTTTCTTTTATTTTGTCACATTTTGCCTTCAATCTGCATGCCATTCATCCAGTCTGCCATCTTCTTCCGCTATTCACTGTATGCTACATACAGTAGCTAATATCCAAAACGTCTTCAAAAGAACACTTTTATGTATTTAAGAAGAAGTCATTCATCTTCAATCAGACCCTTCATTACCGGTCTTTCCAGTCCTTCTCATAATACAGATGTTACCTTGTAATAATCTTAAAAATGAAATGTAGCAACAGCACAGTTCAATTCCAGTTCATTTTATTTGCACAGTGAGATGAATAGGTAAAATGCAGAGAAAACACCTAGGAAGATTTAAAAAAAAATACAGGTTTGACCAGGTAAGAAAAAGGCATAGAAAAACGTCTCACCTCTAAACAAACAAGCTGACAAGCAAAGACACAGTTGAATTAAGCGTGATTTTAAGCATTATTTTATCAAGGATAATTTATTGCACGCTGTATCAACCAGTCAGGGTCAGTTTGCGCTCATCATCTAATGACAGGGGCCAACGCAAAGAGAAGCACCTGATGATAGACATTTGCTGTGTGCCCGGGACAGAACCTCAAATTAAAGTTAATCCCTAAATGAATGAGATTAGCCTTTCAGAGAAGCTGCTACATGGTCTGTTTTGCTGCACCGCAGCATCCCACGAGAAATGAATCAACAGCCTATTCTTTTCTCTTGGTTTACCTCTGCTGGCATTGTGTATTGTAAGTCAAGCAGGTAGCTCACAATGGTTGTTTTGTCAGATATAACCAAGACAGCTGTATACAGAATAGCGATGGCTCAGGTTTCAGTCTCTGATCCTAAACATGAGCCTACAAACAAACGTGTCATCACCAGACTGGAGAAATGATTCACAGACTGGCCTCATGCCTGACGTAAAGTGCCGGCTTATTTCATCATCTGATATCACAAAATAGCCTCGCGGTCGATGTCAAAGTAGGCTAAGTGTGCAGTCTGTCAGATTATTACTCTGTTTGGATGATTAATCCAAGAGGTTAAAAAGCAGTCATTAATTTTTTTTCCCCCTTTTCCCATCGAGCACCACAACAATCATCTTTTCAGAAGGAAAGTCGTCTGTGTGTTATAAGGTAGTAAATGTAGAAAAACAGTCAGTCTGTACATTTTCCTGGTGATATGTCCGACACTGCAGGTCTGGTTTTGAAGAACTTGGAACTGTGTCCGGGGTAAAAAAAATAAAAAATCTTACTACTAAAATTGGAGAGCTGTCTGTCTGTTTGTTTTTTCAGAGTTTCAAGGTGCAACGTTGATCCGATCGCCTTTAAAATTTGCCAAAACACTTTTCAGGGGGCTGGAATGAATCTGGGAGGAGGGGGGTGGGGGCGCCCGCGAGTGACATTTTTACGTTTTTAGGCCTTCACACTCACAGAGCCTTCTTCTTCTAATGGCTTTCCGGCAGACTGGATGCCTTGCGGCACATTGCTGCCTCTCACAGGATATTACACACATTTCAGACTCGGGGGGTCCGCCCCCTCCTCCGGCCGCCTCGCTCTCTCTCCTCTTCGACCACCATGAATCCTGCTCGATGGCCGGATTCCTCCAAGAACCTCTGTCCAACAGCAAGTCACAGAGCCATTGTGACATCATCAGCATCCCTTCCCTGCTTCCCACTGATGGTGTCACTCGAGTGACATCACTCACTTCTTCTTTTTGCCATGATGACATCACAATTGCTTGAGTGACATCCTTGATGACATCATCATTGATGACATCATCACTGATGACATCACAATTCCTCGAGTGACATCACTATATCAGCCTAATCTTATCTTATCAAATCTTTTTTTAATAATACTCCTCCGGTGGGAATGCCAGGAGCAGTGGGCAACTTTCTTGTGTACAGCGCATGGGGACCATCTTCAAACGTTGTCACTGGTCAGATGACGATCTTCTGCATTTTTTCTTTAAGATAATTTTTTGGGACATTTTTTGCCTTTATTTTGGATAGCACAGTAGGGAGACAGGAAAGGTGGAGCGAGAGAGAGGGGAAGAAATGCGGCAAACAACCTCAAATCGTCGGCCGCGCGAAGGACCGAGCCTCCGTCGTACGCATGCTACCAGGTGAGCCTTCTGCATATTATTAGTGGGGGTCCATACCGCTGTTGTATGGAGGAACCCCAGGGGAGCACGGGGAGAACGTGCAAACTCCACACAAAAAGGCCCTTTTGACGACACTGGGCGCTCGCGCGCTCCACCCAACCCATCCCGACTCGCTAGCCTTTTTTCGACCTATTTAAATGAGACTGGTGACCTCTAGTGGTTGCGGCCAACTGCAACTTTTGACCTTTTAACACCCTGTAAAATAGACCTATGTTGTTAATTCCTGCGAGGATGGTCTGGAAAATGTCGTATACTTTGTTATTACAGTGATTTACAGTAAGTGCAAGTGCAATAGTAGAGTGAGCATAAATACCGAAACCTATAGGGTAACTTGTCTGACCTGCTTTCCCATGCCACTGAAATCTCATAAGACCCACACATCATCGTATAATAATAGCATGACGCAGTTTATCACCTCCGCCACCTCCCCCAGACCTCCCAGCTCCTTCCCCCCAGGCGGAGTGAGTCTGTCCGGGGCCGGGAGTTTATTCATGGTCCCCTCAGGAGGGATCGCACACAACCAGCCCCCCTCGCTTAACCAGGGTGCAGGTGTGAGGCCGGGCCATGACGTCATTTCCCCATGCCCTCCTCTGACCCCTCTCAGCCTCTCTCTCGCTCTGCTCATCAGATCCTCCTGGAACAGCTTTTGTCACCGTCTGTTACTCACTGGGACCACGGGGTCCCGTCTGTTGATGCCTGTAAAGCCTTTACTGGCCGCTGCCCGCCGTGGACCCGGCCCGCAGACGCCTCAGCTGTCACAACATTCATCAACAGCTCAGGGAAATGTGTCCTTCCACCCTGCCCTCCCCATCTGATTGCAGATGTTTATTAGCGTGAAGATGGATGATTTACTGCAGTTAGCGCGGTGCTGGCTGCATGCTACAGTACGTGAGACTGCAGTTAGCGGGGTGCTGGCTGCATGCTACAGTACGTGAGACTGCAGTTAGCGGGGTGCTGGCTGCATGCTACAGTACGTGAGACTGCAGTTAGCGGGGTGCTGGCTGCATGCTACAGTACGTGAGACTGCATTTAGCGGGGTGCTGGCTGCATGCTACAGTACGTGAGACTGCAGTTAGCGCGGTGCTGGCTGCATGCTACAGTACGTGAGACTGCAGTTAGCGGGGTGCTGGCTGCATGCTACAGTACGTGAGACTGCAGTTAGCGGGGTGCTGGCTGCATGCTACAGTACGTGAGACTGCATTTAGCGGGGTGCTGGCTGCATGCTACAGTACGTGAGACTGCAGTTAGCGCGGTGCTGGCTGCATGCTACAGTACGTGAGACTGCAGTTAGCGGGGTGCTGGCTGCATGCTACAGTACGTGAGACTGCAGTTAGCGGGGTGCTGGCTGCATGCTACAGTACGTGAGACTGCAG
The DNA here is from genome assembly GCF_964638095.1 of Poromitra crassiceps. Taxonomy (NCBI): domain Eukaryota; kingdom Metazoa; phylum Chordata; class Actinopteri; order Beryciformes; family Melamphaidae; genus Poromitra; species Poromitra crassiceps. The sequence continues at coordinate 49,300,102 of NC_139627.1, read as the reverse complement.
TTAGCGGGGTGCTGGCTGCATGCTACAGTACGTGAGACTGCATTTAGCGGGGTGCTGGCTGCATGCTACAGTACGTGAGACTGCAGTTAGCGGGTGCTGGCTGCATGCTACAGTACGTGAGACTGCAGTTAGCGGGGTGCTAGCTGCATGCTACAGTACGTGAGACTGCAGTTAGCGGGGTACTGGTTGCATGCTACAGTACGTGAGACTGCAGTTAGCGGGGTACTGGTTGCATGCTACAGTACGTGAGACTGCAGTTAGCGGGGTACTGGTTGCATGCTTCAGTACGTGAGACTGCAGTTAGCGGGGTACTGGTTGCATGCTTCAGTACGTGAGACTGCAGTTAGCGGGGTGCTGGCTGCATGCTACAGTACGTGAGACTGCAGTTAGCGGGGTGCTGGCTGCATGCTACAGTACGTGAGACTGCAGTTAGCGGGGTGCTGGCTGCATGCTACAGTACGTGAGACTGCAGTTAGCGGGGTGCTGGCTGCATGCTACAGTACGTGAGACTGCAGTTAGCGGGGTGCTGGCTGCATGCTACAGTACGTGAGACTGCAGTTAGCGGGTGCTGGCTGCATGCTACAGTACGTGAGACTGCAGTTAGCGGGGGTGCTGGCTGCATGCTACAGTACGTGAGACTGCAGTTAGCGGGGTGCTAGCTGCATGCTACAGTACGTGAGACTGCAGTTAGCGGGGTACTGGTTGCATGCTACAGTACGTGAGACTGCAGTTAGCGGGGTACTGGTTGCATGCTTCAGTACGTGAGACTGCAGTTAGCGGGGTACTGGTTGCATGCTTCAGTACGTGAGACTGCAGTTAGCGGGGTACTGGTTGCATGCTACAGTACGTGAGACTGCAGTTAGCGGGGTGCTGGTTGCATGCTACAGTACGTGAGACTGCAGTTAGCGGGGTGCTGGCTGCATGCTACAGTACGTGAGACTGCAGTTAGCCGGGTGCTGGCTGCATGCTACAGTACGTGAGACTGCAGTTAGCGGGGTGCTGGTTGCATGCTACAGTACGTGAGACTGCAGTTAGCGGGGTGCTGGTTGCATGCTACAGTACATGAGACTGCAGTTAGCGGGGTGCTGGCTGCATGCTACAGTACGTGAGACTGCAGTTAGCGGGGTGCTGGTTGCATGCTACAGTATGTGAGACTGCAGTTAGCAGGGTGCTGGCTGCATGCTACAGTACGTGAGACTGCAGTTAGCAGGGTGCTGGCTGCATGCTACAGTACGTGAGACTGCAGTTAGCGGGGTGCTGGCTGCATGCTACAGTACGTGAGACTGCAGTTAACATCACAATAGTGATAGGTTGAATCACAATAGTGATAGGTTGAACCTATACCAATCTGGGCACCCAGAGTCTCTCAGTCTGACGGATGCCTAATAAAGCCCTGGGACAGACAGCCAATATTTCCGGTGTAGAGCGGACGTCCGCGCCAATGCTTCCGATTCCGCCATTGTTTACAGTCCAACGACATCTCACATGCAGTTATCAGTTTAGCGGAAATACCATCTGGACCTAAAACACCTACAAGAAGTATATAAATACCATCTGGACCTAAAACACCTACAAGAAGTATATAAATACCATCTGGACCTAAAACACCTACAAGAAGTATATAAATACCATCTGGACCTAAAACACCTACAAGAAGTATCGATCGATCAACTCCAACTCCATTCTCACGTCAATCTGACTGTAAACAATGACCGGAAGTCTTGGCGCGGACGTACACACGACACCAGAAATATCTTATTAGTCGTCAGACTGATAGACTCTGGGTGCCAGATTGAACTACCAGTTCATGAAAGCGTTTACATTTGCTGTTTTAAACACCCGGTGCCTGGTAGGTCTTAGCTGAAAAAAGAAAAAAAAAACATTTCCAGCAGCAACATTGGAATAAATAGAAGAATAACCGAGACAAAGAAAAGAGCGCCACCTACAGAAACCTACATAAAATTCAAGGAAACCGATAATGACGGCGACACTAAAACAGGATCTTCCCACTTTCAGGTTATTTTTCTTAAATGTCTGCTTCTTTAGGCAGCATTGAAAAGTCAGGAATGAAGGAAGAGAGTGAGAAGGAGGGATGACTACTTAGGTCATGACCAAGTTTTAAACTCGCAACATCATTTACATGACATCTTGGTCCACCGAACACACTGAAGATCATCATGCACCTGACATCTTGGTCCACTGAACGACAGAGCACACTGAACATCATCATGTACATGACATCTTGGTCCACTGACCCACAGAACAGACTGAACATCGCCTGACTTTCCTTGACACATCTCGTCGAATGTCACTCCACAGCCCTCACCTCACGTGTGCAGAGAACTAACAGCCGTCAATTAAGAGGATTCAGGTGTGCCAATTCAGCCGTAGAACAATGAGGGTACTTGAGCAATAACAGCTAAAGCACCGACTAAGAAGTCCAACTGTCGAGGCACTTTGAAGAGCAGTGGCTGTGTCACAACACAGGGAGGCATTCTGGACAAATTGCCTCCTCACAGCTGGATCTGACAACCCAAAGAGTCAACACTAAGTCCCCAAGAATGGGATGAAAGAGTATTTTAATTCCTTGTTCTGAACGTTAAGACGATAACCCGTAGAAGGGACTAAAGTGTGTGTTGCATGTGGGCGATGAGGGTAGCTGATTATTTTGACCCCCTACCTGGGCTGGTCTCCATCCACCCACATGATCCAGCCAACTTTGTCCACACACATCAGCGATGGAGATAATATGTGCATGAATGAGTATGCCCTGTGTAGCTCATAAGGTAGAGGTGTTAACTAGACCAGGGTATGAATGAGTATGCCTTGTGTAGCTCATAAGGTAGAGGTGTTAACTAGACCAGGGTATGAATGAGTATGCCCTGTGTAGCTCATAAGGTAGAGGTGTTAACTAGACCAGGGTATGAATGAGTATGCCCTGTGTAGCTCATAAGGTAGAGGTGTTAACTAGACCAGGGTATGAATGAGTATGCCCTGTGTAGCTCATAAGGTAGAGGTGTTAACTAGACCAGGGTATGAATGAGTATGTCCTGTGTCACTCATAAGGTAGAGGTGTTAACTAGACCAGGGTATGAATGAGTATGCTCTGTGTAGCTCATAAGGTAGAGGTATTAACTAGACCAGGGTTACGGGTATGCCCTGTAGCTCATAAGGTAGAGGTATTAACTAGACCAGGGTTACTGGTATGCCGTGTAGCTCATAAGGTAGAGGTATTAACTAGACCAGGGTTACGGGTATGTCCTGTGTAGCTCATAAGGTAGAGGTATTAACTAGACCAGGGTTACTGGTATGCCGTGTAGCTCATAAGGTAGAGGTATTAACTAGACCAGGGTTACGGGTATGCCCTGTAGCTCATAAGGTAGAGGTATTAACTAGACCAGGGTTACGGGTATGCCCTGTAGCTCATAAGGTAGAGGTATTATCTAGACCAGGGTTATGGGTATGCCCTGTAGCTCATAAGGTAGAGGTATTATCTAGACCAGGGTTACGGGTATGTCCTGTGTAGCTCATAAGGTAGAGGTATTAACTAGACCAGGGTTACGGGTATGTCCTGTGTAGCTCATAAGGTAGAGGTATTAACTAGACCAGGGTTACGGGTTGAATTCCCCAAAGTATGCAGTCATTGTACTGTAAGGGCATAAAGAAAATCAAACGGCATAAGAAAGATGACCATATTGCTATAGGAAAATTCATTTGGAAAAAGAAAAATCTTGAGTTGATCATTTCTCAATGATGATTGATGTCTCTCCCTCCTTTCCCATCGCTCTCTCTCTCTGTCTCTGTCTCTGTCTCTCTCTCTGTCTCTCTCTATCTGTCTGTCTGTCTGTCTCTCTGTCAGTCTGTCTCTCTCCATCTGTCTGTCTTTGTCTGTCTCTCTCTCTGTCTGTCTCTATGTCTGTCAGTCTGTCTCTCTATCTGTCTCTCTCTCTCTGTCTGTCTCTCTCTCTATCTGTCTGTCTGTCTCTCTCTGTCTGTCTGTCTGTCTCTCTCTGTGCCTTTTTCAGTTGTTGCACTCTTCACCCCCTTTTAGAACATGAGAGAGCAGGATGCCATATTTCTGTCATGTCAGATCTGTCAGAGACGTCAGCGGAGTCCAAAAGGGAACTCCTGCAGAAATGCAAACACACCTAATGAGGTCCTCGGCCTGGCGGATCTCTCTCCCTGACACCGACGAAAGGGGTCAAACAATATGGAAGAAACGGGTCCAAAATATGGATATAATAAGTCATATTGTTTGGGCTAGCATGCCACAGTTGGCTAGTTCTCCGTGCCTTTCAGCCTTGTGAGAAGCTCAGATGTTTTTCAGGCTCTCCTGCCTGCCTTTCATTTGAAGGCAGTGAAACCTCAGCAAACACTAAGCTGAGCCCTCCAACTTGATTAATGGCCTGCCCTTATTGATACAATCCCTCACATGTGGTTTGGCCATTGTATCACATGTGGTTAACCAATAAAGAACAGATCGAGGTTACATCTAAAGGGGACAAGTAGATTACAGGCTCTTGGTTCCTGGTCTAATTTAACTCACTACATTGTCATCCGCCAGTAAATGGATTCCGTTTTCCAACTTGTCATTATTGTCCACCCAAGGTTTTTAAATACAGGCCTGGGACTTATGTCATGCCCCTTCAGATCACATTAGCAATAGCCAAGTGTAGTAGGAGTATACATGTGCCAATGTGGGATATAGTATAGACGGTTTTAACTTGACAACAATAACAAACGGTAACAACCCACCTGAATATCCGGTTTACTTCCTGTATACATAGCTGAGCGCAGGCTGATATTCGGCTCATATTAAATGTTAACGTTAGACCGTGTCTCTCCGACAGACACAGGAACAACGTAGCCTATGTCGGTCTTTATGTCTTGTAGTAGTTAGTAGTAGTAGTAGTTGTTGTTGTTGTTGGTGGTTGCCATAACAACCACCCGTCGGCAAGACGTGCACACGCTGGCTAGTAGGAAGCGTTGGTCTGGTAGGGTTGAAGCCATTGCAGTTTCCTTGATTTGTTTATGTATGATTAGGAGGATATCTCACAACCAAGTATGTGGATATTTTATGTTATCTTTAGTCCACTTATTCAAGGGCATGTTTTGTATTTGTCTTTCTGTATTGTTTTGTCTTGATGTAACCACTACATTGCAAAAATTACACAAAGTCAAATTCCTTGTAGTATGTAATGTGATTACCTACTGTGGCAATAAAAGTTCATCTGAATCTGAATGTTTGTAAAAAAAAACAAAAAAAACAATTTCGGACAAAATTAGCATTGTAGCTTATGCAATATATTGTTATAGGCCAACAGTAGTCGGAGCTCTCAGTTAATTTACAGTAGTTGGTTTAGTAATGTTTAGGCTGTTAGATCTACAGTAATGGCTGCACTGAGCAGCACTGCGCCTCCAATGTGCTTGTTGTCTTGATATGTTCTAGAACCTTTTTCCCGCCGCACCAGCTCGGGAACACCGACCACCACTGGGTGTTCCGCGGCCTCATGGTTTACAAATTAACCGTCCATCACAATAAAGCTGAACGCCTATTTTGTTTCTGTCAGAGTTTCTGTTCTATCCTCATTTCATTGTGGCCGAGTTGAGTGTTTTCATACAGCGAAGTAGCATTATGTTACACTCGGCTTGCTGTCAATCACCTAATGCCCACAGGGAGAAATGGAAACCGACACCGGGAAATAATCCCTCGCAAACATGTTGCTTTACAACTTTATTGTCACACCCATGGCTTTTTATTTACACCATGTTTTGTCAGCAGTTCAGGTCCTTACACACCAAAGAGCGATGCCAATATACGGCACGAAATTGCAATGAGGTGAATTTTGACCCACCTGTCAATCGCAGCAACACAAGTGTTCACGTCGGACGGGAATTTCAGAAAAATCGACCGTGGTCTGAAAACATAAACAACGCAACAACGCTCAGCGAAACTTTGCCGTTGGTATGCACGGTGGCAATGGCTGATATAGGTTCCAAAAATATTATTGACGTGCGATCGCACGAAAGAAAGGAAAGGAAAAAAAAATGCCCCAGGTGTGACCTTTAATTTCAAACTCGGTTTGTTAATTGTCACCATGAAGTTTGTATTGTTTGAACAAAACAAATCATTGAAACTGATTACATATTAGCAGTATACTACAGTATAGGCTACAATCCGTTTTTTCGACATTTATTCATTTTGTTGTGTTAGTCATTTCAAAATGACTGTGACTAGGCGTCAACAGTAGTAAATGGTTTAACATTGTGTAATCTGGGAGCTGTTTCTCTTCACGGAGGCTATTTAGGGTTGACCTGCTTACAGACACGCAGACCCGTGGAATTTGACTAATTTGAAGAGCCTTGTCTTGTCTGTCACTTTTGACAGCTGAATGCTTGTTCTTAACTGACATCTTGACCTTAAAACGAGAACACTTTGTATTGTTTACAGCTACTTGCATAACACCGTAGTAGGTGCATCCCAAAGTGTTGAATCTTTGTTTTCACCTTGAAGATACTACTGTAATTGTATGATGCATAAAGAAACAGGTTGTTGTTGCTTTTTTTCCTTCTCACTAAACGCAATACATCAAGAGGTGCCATTGTTCTGCCCAAATGCCGTAACTCTATCTCGCTGTAACCAGCGGGGGAATAATATGGTTCACACACGTACCTCTCCTGGAGGATGCCACAACCAGATTGACCACAGCTGTAAGAGAAGAAAGAAGCTCATTTAGAAGTCAGTCTTATGATGGCGAATCCATTATGGTTGTGTGACGTCAGGTGACCTAGTTTTGGGGAGGGAATTGCGCCAATTTTTCCCCACTTAGCTCCTGAAACTGCCTCGCTTGACAAAGGACCTGACATAAACATAATTGCTTACGATTGATTTACTCAATTCCGTACACCAATTATCTGCCTTCTTTACGTGGCTCGCCCCCCCCCCATTAAGATAAAAGGGTGGCCTGTTGCTAAAGCCGAGCGCGGCGCGTGAGTTTTGAACTCGAGCCGGGAACGAGGTTATGGTGTTTATCGTTGACCTGCGCTGACACGGGCCGGGTCCTCGGCTTTGACCCTGTTTATCACCGCCTTCTGTGGTCAAGGCTGTGTCAGGGAGGAACCCATCCCAGGAATGTGCCGGAGAGTGGACGCGGGCGGCCATGACGGATGACTCCGCTCTCACCGAGCAAAAAAAAAAAAAAAAAGTAGTCAAAAAGAAAACAATAGGTGGGGGACGGGGGGGGGAGACGTGATGCAAATGTGTTGCGGCCTCTCCAAGCCCAGCGGGAGGCAGATTAATAGCTGGGCTAATGTGACAGTTTTCTGCTTCTGCTGGCCACCAGCTCTCAATGGTGCAAAAAGGCGTGAAATGAGAGCATAAACCAGAGGCCACGCAGGGGTTTGGAACTAAGAGTGTTTCTGCTGACCAAGAACGAGGGCTGTGCCTGCCTGCCTGCCTGCCTGCCTGCCTGCCTGCCACGTGGGCTTGACTTTCTGCTACTGGGGCCTGCTACCAGTGTTAAGCCACGTTCACGCCAGATGCCGAAAGCAACGCTCAACCTACACTCAACCTACGCTCAACCCACAACTTTCATTTCGGCGTCCTTGTTAACAGGCGAGGCCGTTCACACCAGCTGTGCGCGTGCCACGCTGAAGCCACGCTGAAGCGATCGTTCAGGATTCAGTCCTATTTTCCAAGCGTGAAGCTGCCAGGCATGAAGTCAATGGAGGTTGTGGGCGGGGTCAAGGTGCGCCCAGCGAGGCGCTGAGGAAAAGAGAGTGCTTCTTGTGTGACCGGTTAAGCGTGAGCTCAGCTTCAGCGTGGGTTTGGCGTATGGTTTGAACAACAGCTTAGCGATTGCTTGTATCTGTTCTAGTGACGGGAAGATTCACCGATTCTCATCGGTCCATCGGCATACGAGCTCAAGATGCGATTGCACCGGTTTAAAAAAGTGCGCATCGGATACAATTTGGAATGAACCCGCATCATTTCTAACATCTTTGCATCGGTAACATCGGATTTATATTAGTAGAAGCGACCTTTAAAGCCTAAATGAGATGCTTACTGAGTCGCAGTACTAGAGAAACAAAATGTAGTTAGTCTTTTTTTTGTTAATTTATGATTTGCTGCCTGTACCATATTGCATCGCATCGTATCATGCTGAATCGCATTGTGTTGAATCGAATCGTGTCGAACCGCACTGTCTCGCTGCATCGGTCGCTAGTTGCTTCATACAATATGTATCTTTAATGTAGCAAATCACTGGCAATGCATCAAGATGCGTATCACATCGCCTCAGTGATCCAAACTCATTATTTTATTTGTATTCATTTATTTAACCTTTATTTAACCAGGTAAGTCATTAAGAACAAATTCTTATTTATAATGGCGACCTGGCAATGATGACTTAGAATTATTTGAGTTACCCAGTGGCTAGTTTTGCACATTATGCTCAGTCAGCCTGTGAATCACAATAGAGGCAAGCATTTTAAAGATAACACATAATATATAAAGATGGCCAAGTCCAACATTATAACCAACCAGCAAAATATTTTCAGAATATGGCATGTAAAAATTCATATTGAAACAGCTTTGGAAACTGTTTTAATTTGAACTGATGTCAGAAAGAGATTCAGGTCCTGCTTTCACGAAACGATGCAGGCATCAGCCATGGACGACTACACTCGTCTCAGCTTTCATTTTGGCACTGTAGCCTACTGTATATTGACACAGGTTTTCAGCTTTCGGTGCAGGCCGTTGTATCAACATCGTTTCATCGTCAAACAATGAGCAGGGTAACAAGGTAACGAGGGCGATGTGTTACAGGGGTCTTACAGGGGCGATGTGTTACAGGGGTCTTACAGGGGAAATAAATAACCCATGGAACTCAGGTGGCGGTTATGAAGAAATGTATCGTCGATGTATCATCGTCAAATCTGCTCCTCCTCTGTGGAGAACCAGAGTTTTTAAACAGTGTTGATTATCTTCCAAACAGTCAGGTTTCCGAGCCAGGTGCCTAGCTGGCTTCTTGTGGTTGGCAGGACAGAGATGGGCGGGTACCATCAGCTGTGCGTGCGTGTGTGTAGTGTGTGTGTGTGTGTGTGTATGTGTATGTGGATGTGTATGTGTATGTGTGTGTGTATGTGTGTGTGTGCGTGCGCGTGCGTGTGTGTTTGAACCTCATGCATTACTGACAGGAGAGCGGGCCCTGGTGCAGCGGTGAACCTTTGTGTGCCTTGGCAGAGATTAGAGGCCCCCAGGGGCCCGTGCCACAAAGGGAGTTCTGTTACCCTCTGGAGTGCTTCATTGTCCCCAAAATTACCCCCGTGGAGATTGGAAAAAAACCAGCATGGCAAATATCTAGCATGCATAATGTCAACGAGCAAAGTGACAGCTGCTCAGCTGAGACGTGTGCTCCTGCTCTCCTCATGGGGACCCGACCAGTGCAGAGAGCTGCTCAGCTGAGACGTGTGCTCCTGCTCTCCTCATGGGGACCCGACCAGTGCAGAGAGCTGCTCAGCTGAGACGGTTACATGCTGCCACTCCGACGTGCTGCCACTCCGACGTTCTGCCACTCCGAAATATCGGCACTCAGAAAGGGATCATGTCTATGTTCCCCGGGTTCTATATTCCCCGTTTTTCACGCCAAACCTAACCTCCCCCCATGCCTAAACCTAACCTCCCCCAGACCCTAACCCAAAACCTAACCTCTCCCACCCCCACGCCTAAACCTAAGGTCGGCATTGCGGCTTCTAAGGTGAACGACCGCCAGTCCGAATAATGGAAGTTAACGTTCGGAGTGGCAGGGCTTCGGAAAGGCAGTCAGTAGCCAGCTGAGACGTGTGCTCCTGCTCTCCTCACGGGGACCCGACCAGTGCAGAGAGCTGCTGTGAGTCTGGGAAGTCTTTTTAAAGAAAAAGATCGTGCCCAAGAGCGTACAAGCATGACATTCGCTAAACTCATAAATCAAACGACGATGTGGTTCTTTACAATTTTTGACATCAGCGCTTGTGAAATAGATGTGACACTGTGTTAAGTTGTTTTCCACTTTGATTCTGATGTTTACAACCTCTCCGAATAAAGAAAGCGGGCTCTTTCGTGTGGCTTCTTAAAAGCGTCTTTCTTTCACCATCTCTAAAACAGCTCAAACAGCTCCAAAAAGACAAACGGGGCTCACGTGTACAAAGAGCAGTCGTCTTGTCCCCCCCCCCCCCCCCCCCCCCCCCCGGCCTACAACACATTGGCCTCGGCGTCGACATCCTAGGGGCCTGGTTTTTAAAAAGTGTCAAGATCAAAAGGCGTGACTGACAATGCTTTATTCTCATTGCAGTGGCAAGCCATAAGCGTTTAATGTTGGGAAGCAATTACAGTCATTAAGAACAAGCTGTACAAGCCTTGGATCTTTGACGGAGGCTTTGAGGAGTTAACCGCAAATCAAAAAAAAAAAAAAACCCAGCCGGAGATAAAGAGGCCTGTATGTAAATATGAGGCCTTTGGTACTAAGCAGGGCAGAGAGCTCGCATGTCCACTTTCCTACCCTTCCAAGCAGCAGCAGCAGCAGCAGCAGCAGCACGGGATGGATCACATTTAGAGGAATGCTGTGTTAGAAAGGAGGAAAGGAAAAGAAAGAGGGGGAGATTTAGGTAGACAGAGCGATAGTTATGGAGCTTTGGAGCCTATCGTGATTTCCCCAAACTGAATGAATAGATAGAAATACTAAATTGCTTTGTCAATCTCATTGTAAGATATCTGATTTTTTTTTTCTCCCATGGGCAGATTCAGCCAATACACCGGCAAACTTGACATGTTTTTAAGCTGAGGCAAAGTGAACGTCACTTCCTGCTTTTCTCCCTGTACCAGCCGCTGAAAAAATATGAACGGCGGTGAACGGAGAATAACGTTACTTTTTTGATCCCGTTTGAATTGTGCCACGGGGTGCCAACGCACATTTTTTTTTTCAATTTAAAACGTAACTTTGCATGTCAAGAAAGTCGCAGTTTGTCGCCAAACTGTTGCACTAGAAGTTATGAATCAAAAAGACTACACGCACTGTCGCCTAAGTGACGTCACTTTCTCTACCGGCAAAGCTGAAGACCGGCGACACGCCACGAGCTTCCACAAGCTATGTAGTTTGTATACGAAACTAACCCCTACGTTTCAGTTTGACAACAAACTGCGACTTTCTTGACATGCGAAGTTATGTTTTAAATTGACAAAATTAACGTTGGCACCCCGTGGCACAATTCAAACGGGAAAAAAAGTAATGTTATTCTCCGTTCACCGCCATTCATATTTTTTCAGCGCTGGTACAGGGAGAAAGCAGGAAGTGATGTTCACTTTGGCGCTCTATTGCGCTGTATGTCATGACTCACTGCACAGCTGATGAGGATCAGAGCGTCTAGTAACGTTAACACTGATTGGCGGAGTCGTTTAGCGATGAGGCCTTTTCTCATTTGAGTTATGTTGATTTGAGCACATTCTAATTGTCTAGCGCCCACATGGAAAGAATCTATATGAACATATATGCAACTATATGCAACCTATATGCAACCTATATGCAGCATATATGAGCATATAGGCCATATATATGCCGCATATCGGTTGCATATAGGCCGGATTTAGATGCGTATATGCGCATATAGGAGCATATAGGCCATATATATGCCGCATATAGGTTGCATATAGGCCAGATTTAGGTGCATATATGCGCATATAGGAGCATATAGGCCATATATATGCCGCATATAGGTTGCATATAGGCCAGATTTAGGTGCATATATGCGCATATAGGAGCATATAGGCCATATATATGCCGCATATAGGTTGCATATAGGCCAGATTTAGGTGCATATATGCGCATATAGGCCACATTTATGTCGCATATAGGTTGCATATAGGCCAGATTCAGGTGCATATAAGTGCATATACCGGGCATATAGGTCTCCTATAGCTTCTTTATATCCACATATAGGTACTATATGTGCACATACAGGGCATATATGTCTCCTATATAGCTTCTTTATATACACATAAAGGCCCTATATGTTCATAATACAGGTCATATAGGTCTCACTTCTTTATATCCACATATAGGCCATATATGTACACAATACAAGGTATATGCCTCCCATATAGGTCATTTACAAATCTGTTTGTATACACTGTGTCATAATCCATATATACCCAGCGAGCACAAAACGTTTTTTCAATGTTGATTTTTAGTTTAAATCTGGGTGATATTGGGTTTGAACGTCTAAGACCTAATTTCACCCTCTTTTCAACCGGCTAAAATGCGGTTACAACGTAAACGTGTAAAAAAACACAATGGTTCATCATATTGTTAAAACATTTGTTGTAGTTTGGAATAGAGACAATATTGATAGTGTGTGAATTGGCATTTTATTGTCTTTTATTGTGTAACTGAGAGTTGAAATCTGATCTACACGAAAACTACATTTCAACGCATTTTATGTCACATGAAATATCATAAATATGGGACTATAGGCTATGTGGTGCCAGCAAAAAGCTTCCAGGACACAACTATGGTTAATAGTTTAGCGCAATACTATAAAATAATGAATTCAGTTCCTGCAGTAGCAACGAGCATGCGCAAGTACTTACTAGCTGTGACTGACTAGACCAAAGCAAGTCTGCACCGGTCTGTACCAAGTGCGGAACGAGGTGCTCTGGGCACACTATGTTATTGTAACAGACTATACGAGGCTCTGTGTAGGCCTACCTCCTGAGTCTCTGGTGTTAAATGAAGTTAACCTCTGAAGCCGTACAGCCTACAGACTATAGATGCACACACACACACAACATCATTTTAGTCTGTTACGATAGTACGCATCACATAAAATAACTTCCCGATCGCTGACAATTGTAGTCTACGTTGTGTGCGAGAGAGTATATAATGTGCCCGGCTCTCTGGTTAGTATAAGAAAATGTATAGCTCAGCACTAGAGCGCACGGCTTGAACCTTGGAGAACGGGGTTCGAATCCCGTGTGCGCTGCTATTTTTTTTTTTTTAATCCTACATATAGGTACATATATGTACATATAGGTTTCCCATATATGGTGCATACATAAAATTGGCCGATTTCCTATATTATATGTACATATAGGTACATATATGTACCTATACATATACGTACATATATGTACATATAATATAGGAAAACGGCCAATTTTATGTATGCACCATATATGGGAAAACTATATGTGGCCCTATATTAAAACATATAGGGTACATATAGATTCTTTCCATGCTTGGTGGGAACCACCTGTTGTATAATGAGGAATTGCATTGCTGTGCCATTTTGCAACGCCCTGAAAGTCCCCATTGCAAACACTTATACTAAATAAACAGTTTGGGGTTTTTGGGGGGAAGAGACAGGATTTTGATTCGAGACCTATTTATTTAGTCTGATGCTCCTTTGGTTTGCCACTAGTTGTTTGTCTGCTGCTATTCTCAGAGCAGTGGCACAACTCATATCTTTTCACATCTTTGAAAATTATATATCATTTTCCCATGTCCATGATTTTGCCATCTGTCAGCGGAGAGCCTGCATGGCCTCAAACCCTACCATTTAGTGACCGAAGATGGTATGAAACTTTTTGCCTTGAGGGAGCGATGCGTCTGCTAGGCCCACCCTTCCCCACTCAGTTGGCCATTGGTGTACTTCACCAACCTTGAAAAGAGGTAAACCCACCAGAGGCGTCGAAGAAGCAGGCAATGTACAGACAATCTGCAACAACAACAACAACAACACAATGTTCACTGTGTTTTTGAATGAGCCTTGTCTGTCTTTTGTATTTACTCACAGGACTGCTTTCCACCATTATTGTTGTTGCAATGGTTTCTGTGCTGTGTGGCTGCTAGCCTCACCTTGACAGCCACAAGCAGCTCTTCATGCCCATCATGCCCAAAACACCAGGGGCCCTATCTTGCGCACCGGTTTGCGCGTGCCTTAAGTCACGGAAGATAGCAGTCCGCTTTGCGCCGTCCGCCAGGTGTTATGGCGAGTTTTGCACCCCCGCGCCGGCAGCATCCCCACATCACAGGAGCATATCGTAATGATTTATACAGAAATGTTAACTGTTTAAAAGTGATATAATTGTCTGGTAGACGTGACCTCCCTGATTTCTAAGTTAAAACAGGCGGGAATTAGTTGGGGATGCAATTCTCGGCCGGGATGCGGAAAGGTTCACGGCACGTGTCGCAGATGCTAATTAGAGCCGTGCCAAAATCATCTGCGCCCCAAAACAACACCTGATTCTTCCTCGGTCAGAAGGACTCCAGAGATTAACGTCAACGAATGGGTTTATTGTCCAACACCCAGGTTAAACAGCATTCTTTAGATGAGCTTGCTTACATGAGGATATCAGGATGAGTGGTTGTGAATATAGTCATGTGTGGTTTCTGCAATAACAAAATAAAATAACAAAATATTAGCAGAATCTACAAAATCCACATATAGCCTAGGCTACAGGTAGACTGGCTACATGCTCATTAACATAAAATGTACCAAATCAACATTTAAGATGGAGCAAACAGAAATAATAATATGGAAATTAACTGTATTACCAGAAAACTCCTCAAAATGGCGCTTCATCACAAGCAACGTATAATAGTGTCCATTGACTTTCCATTTAGCCCAGTAGGCTACAGCCTGCTAGTCATTTACAATGATTAACTCAATGCCCACTCTGAATGGGTTAGGGTTAGTAGGCTATGCCCATCCCAATGCTCCCTACAAGAGCTGCTAGCATTAGCTTAACGATTAGCATCACAAGTAGCATTAGCTTAACGCTTAGCATCGCGATTAGCATTAGCTTGAGGGTAGGACCCAATTGGTGAACATTAGCTGACATCATTCGACAGTTTAATGATATAACCACTAAACCCAACATAAACAGGACACAAAATACAGTCCAACATGACTCACATGCTTATAGACGCACAACAAGGGAGGGAAAAAGTACTTCAGCAGCTAACAGGTGGCTTGATGCTGCCGCTGCCGCTCTGCTACAGGGATGCAACCATTGACCGATGCAACAGACTAAGATGCTTTTGGGCAATGTCACATGGTCATGCAAGGGCTTCTGGGTAATGGAGTTTTAAAGGGCAACAGGGGCTTCTCTACACAGGCAATGCTGGGCATTATGTCAATCAAAACCAATCAGATTCCCGTCTCGCAATGGCTGTTTGCGCAAGGCATGCAATATGCTGTAATTCTCTCCATGCGTAATAGAGTGTACTCACTCGTGCGAGGACAGAGAGAGCTTATTGACAGATCGTCAGTGCAGTGTTGCTGGTTGCCCTTTGAGTGGCCAGTCAGTGTTACTGGTTGCCCTTTGAGTGGCCAGTCAGTGCAGTGTTGCTGGTTGCCCTTTGAGTGGCCAGTCAGTGCAGTGTTGCTGGTTGCCCTTTGAGTGGCCAGTCAGTGCAGTGTTGCTGGTTGCCCTTTGAGTGGCCAGTCAGGGCAGTGTTACTGGTTGCCCTTTGAGCAGTCAGTGCAGTGTTGCTGGTTGCCCTTTGTGTGGCCAGTCAGTGCAGTGTTACTGGTTTCCATTTGAGTGGCCAGTCAGAGCAGTGTTGCTGGTTGCCCTTTGAGTGGCCAGTCAGTGCAGTGTTACTGGTTGCCCTTTGATCAGCCAGTCAGTGCAGTGTTACTGGTTGCCCTTTGATCAGCCAGTCAGTGCAGTGTTACTGGTTGCCCTTTGATCAGCCAGTCAGTGCAGTGTTACTGGTTGCCCTTTGAGTGGCCAGTCAGTGCAGTGTTGCTGGTTGCCCTTTGAGTGGCCAGTCAGTGCAGTGCAGTGCAGTGTAAGGCTGGTGGGCAGGGGTGACTCGGCCCTCTCCCCCATTGTTCGTACAGCTTGGTATTCCCCTCGCAGCGTGCCCTGGGCTCTGGAGGATGTGTCTTTAAAGATCCCAGGCCCTCCTGCTGCCCCCCCAAACACACACATACACACGCACACGCATGCACACACGCACACACACGCACATGCACACGCACACACACGCACACACACACACGCACACACACCCCTTTCAGCTCTCATCCCTCCATCTTTCACCTCTGAATGGAAGGTGAGTCTATTCACAGCAGTAATGTAGTATTACTGTATTACTTTTAATCCTCCGTTCACCCTCCCTCTCTCTACAGTATATCTCACTCTACCTCTCTCTCTCTCTCTCTGTCTCTCTCTCCTCTGTTTCTGTCTCTCTCTCTCTGTCTCTCTCTCCTCTGTTTCTGTCTCTCTCTCTCTCTCTCTCTCTCTCTCTCTCTCCTCTGTTTCTGTCTCTCTCTCTCTCTCCTCTGTTTCTGTCTCTCTCTCTCCTGTTTCTCTGTCTCTCTCCTCTGTTTCTGTCTCTCTCTCTCCTGTTTCTCTCTCTCTCCTGTTTCTCTCTCTTTCTCCTCTGTTTCTGTCTCTCTCTCTCTCCTCTGTTTCTGTCTCTCTCTCTCTCTCTCCTCTGTTTCTCTCTCTCTCTCCTGTTTCTCTCTCTCCTCTGTTTCTGTCTCTCTCTCTCCTGTTTCTCTCTCTCTCCTCTGTTTCTGTCTCTCTCTCCTGTTTCTCTCTCTCTCCTGTTTCTCTCTCTCTCCTGTTTCTCTCTCTCTCTCCTCTGTTTCTGTCTCTCTCTCTCTCTCTCCTGTCTCTCTCTCTCTCCTCTGTTTCTGTCTCTCTCTCTCTCTCTCCTGTCTCTCTCTCTCTCCTCTGTTTCTGTCTCTCTCTCTCTCTCCTCCTTTTTTCCCTGTGTCCTGCTCACTGCTCAGCTGGCCAGCAGCTTTTCGCTCTCCGCCCATGGGGACTTGTCCCCCTGCATGTCAAGTGTAGCCATTAGAATGAAGGGGTTTAGATGAGAGAGGTGCTTTTCAGGTCCACCCCCCCACACCCCCCGCCCCCCGCCCAGCCCTCACCTTTTGAAAGCAGACAATAGAGCTGTTCTTTATGTCCATAAGACGACACACACAACGCACATGCACACACACACACGTACGCGCGCACACACACACACACGCACGCACGCGCGCGTGCACACACGCACGCACACACACACACATTGCCAGGGAGCCTTCCAGTGTACTTCAGCAGTCAGGGTTAGGGCGCGTGCTCATGAACTCACGTTTCAGGGAATGGCTATCACTAGGCTACATATCGCATAAACCGACCTTGAGTGCTGTGTGTGACTCGACTCCCCAAGCTAATTCCAAGACCACGACTAGTGGAGTTCGAGGCAGAACCAAGTCCAGAAGGGTCTGAATTGAAACCAGGTCAAGACCAGACAAGACTAAAAAGCAGATCCTATTCAAGACCAAGAGCAAAATTGGCAGTGTGAATATGTTTCCAATGGTCAAATAATGATTGAGGAGTTTGTTAACATCTGGACCTGCACAGACAGTAACATGTTAGGAGGTTAGGGTGTTAATAACATCTTAACCTGCAGAGTAACATGTTACAGCAGTGGTTTTCAAACTTTTTCACGTCAAGGACCCCTAAACGGATAAAAAAATTATACCACAGACCCCCAAGTTGATAAGATTTTTGGTTTGTAGATGTTTTATTACAGAAAGTGTATGAAACCCATGACCAATGCGGTCTTGCATTGTTTGCTGGCGAGAGAGACAATTTCAATAAAGTTACTGTCTGAGTGAAAGTAATAACAAGTTCAAATAAGCCAGGAAAGCATTCTCAAGACCGAGACTAAAGCCCTGCTATCTACACAACACTCAACACAGTTTTGGGTCAACAGCTTATGTGTATATGCTTTACTGTATCTATCGCTGTTGTTGTCATTCCAATTATGCTGATTTTCTTGCTGTCATCTGATTACATGCTTCTTTGAGGAAGTTCTCCGGCGTCTTGGGTTCATAAAACCATTTCAAAACACATTGGATAATGTCAAACATGCGCTGACATGAAGCTCAAAAGAAGGCTGTGACAATGTCATAAATTATATATGCATTAGATCATTGTCATGTTTTCTTTTATCAAATGTTTATTTGAGATCCCAAACAAAAATCCCAAAACACACACACTTACATAATCATAAACATACATTCAAACATACAAAACATATCCCCCCCTCCCCACTGGATCCCCCCCCCCCCAACCCACAGCTCCAAAAACACAAACACAAGGAGAGAGAGAGGGTGCCGCGTCTATGTGCCGACAAAGCAGAGCCGTATATATAGAAGAGTCGCATAATAGAAGAGTCGCGACATCTCCGTTCACTCCAATGGACCAGTTTTTTACTCTCAAGAGTTCCAAGAAGTAAGGTCCTGGATTAAGCAGCGCTGTCGAGTTGCAGCAAAATGGACAGTTTGTGATGCGCTTTGAAAGGGTCAGACGTTTAAAGAATCAAATTGTATATTATCAGCTTTATTTTATCATTCAAAAGTAGCGCAAGCCTCCTTCCTGGCTATTCATTGGCTACTGAGTCACGCATTTTGGACCTCCGCTGACGCCACTCTCTTACTAGATTGCTCTGCTGAAAAGGTCCTTCAGTGAGAAGAGAGAATCAGTGCCTGATGGAAAGTTAGTGAGGAGGCGTCCACCGCAATACATTTTTTGCAGCTGTCAAGCCAGCTAGCAAGATGCACCTTGAGAACCTGCATGAAGCACCGACAGATTGTTCAGCAAAAGGCCAGGTACACTCACTGGTACGTCCACTGACAACAAGGCAGACAATAGGGGCGTCCGGCTAGCGTAGCGGTAGATTCCCTGCCTACTAACATGAGGGTCGCAGGTTCACACCCCCGTGTTACCAACGGCTTGGTCGGGCGTCCATACAGACACGATTGACTGTGTCTGCGGGTGGGAAGCCAGATTAAGAGTATGTGTCCTTGTCGCTGCACTAGCGCCTCCTCTGGTCGGTCGGGGCGCCTGTTCAGGGCTGAAGGGAACTGATGGGAATAGCCACGTGCTACGTGGTGAAGCTCCCCGCTGTCAGGCGAAAAGAAGCGCCAGGCAACTGCGCATGTGTCTGAGGAAGCATGGTGCTAGTCTACCGCTCTCCCCAGATTGGCAGAGGTTGGAACAGCGACCGGTGGGAAACAGGAGAGGGAAAGGACTCACCGCACAAACCCTCGATCTGCACCGGGGAACACCGGACACACCGCAATAACCATAAATTCGCTTTTAGTGTCACACCATGACGTACTAATGAACTAAAATAAAACTTGAAGTTAGGGAGGGTATACATTGTCTCATTTCTATGGAACCTTCAGCCAACAACACAATAACTTGTTATGGTTCAGTGTGGTGGATCTGACGGTTGCCCCCGCCGCCCACGGCGCGCACATGCATAAATCACCTCTGCATTCTGTCGAGCACACAATAAAAGATGTTGGAACGTTGCTTTCTCCATCCTGTAGATTCAGAGCGAGTGGCCCTAACGAGTGCCAGTGTCTTGGCTGAGCTTGGTCCACCATCAGCTCTCTCCGCGTGCCTCACTGTTTGTTTATTTGGCATGGCGGTCGGTCTGAGGTTGGAACTGGTGTGTGTCAACAGGAGCTGGCCCAGCCATGACACAACATGTCCCCCCCCCCCCGGCGTCCTGCTCCACCGACTCTCCCTGGCTGGCTCTCCTCTAACGAGACCAGCGACGCCACAGATTACAGGAGACACCTTTAATTGTCTCCACTTCCTCCGTGGCAGCCAGTCACGCTCCGGCCACATGGCCGTCGGCAGCAGCAGCGCGGGGTTACTCCAGGAGATTCACACTCACGACTCCGAGGTTTCCTCTGCCTCGTCGTGGCCACGACCATCCATTTCAATGATTGTCAAAAAGTCCAAAAGCCGCGCGCCAGTCGGAAAAAAGCAAAGCTGAGATAAATTAGGCTGCTGTAGTCTGGTACAAATCATTTTGAGTTAGCTTGATAGACCGCAGCTCAACATCAAAACCAAAAGTGTTTTGGCCATTTTGTTACTCCACCGAGAATCAAAGCGGTCCTCCTGCTCAGGGATTTCTTCCGGGTTGTGTTGCCTTTTGTTCGCTCCGATTCGCTTTGAAAAGGAGACAGTCGGACAAAAGCCACATATCTGCAAAAAGTACATTTTTCACATGTGAAGAAAAGATCGCTTATATTGTCATTGACATGCGTGTCTTTTTTGAAATTACACCACAGGGTCCTGACAGGTTTCAAAGACGCCCAGGGATAATGACATTTAACCAATGAACTTGCAGATTTGTGTTTTATACAATAGCGAATGTATACGATGTCTTTAGTATTCTGCACCACAGCCTGTGTGACATTGTAGTGTGAAAGGACAAGAGGATCCGGGGCCCAGACATGGTGTTTGGCAGTCTTAAGCCCGCTGAACGGACTGCGGAAGGCCCGGCTTCGTGCCAAGGAACCTACAGGATGTTCAATGGATCTTTAGGGGGGGGGGGAAATGCAAAACTTGGCGTTCGCCATTTCCCCGCAGCGCCACGGGTGTCAGGACGTGTTACTCTCTCTGCTCCGTTTTTACAAGATGTGGCACTGTCTGCGCCTTTCTGCCCGCCTGGCAACCTTATCTAAAAGGTCTCGTAAGCGCCCGGGCTTTAGCCAGTGACTTACAGCAACTTTTTAAAAACACACACATTTAAACAAGCCTGGGGACGGGGACGGGGGGGGGGATCAGAGAGTGGAAGGGGGGGGGGGGGGCATTCTAAGCCCCTATACGAAGGCATTCTCATTCCCACCACCACGGGTTTGAGTAAGCCCCTTAATGATAATGCAGACTACAGTCTGGCCCCCGTGCCTGCCTCCTTGACTGACGGAGTCACTCATACCAGCGGATTAGTTGACTGTGCGGGGGCCCCTCTCTCTCTCCCTTGACGTGGCCATGATGGACGTGCCGCGGCACGCAGCCTCCATGCTCCTCCCTCCCCCCCTGCTCGTCCACATCTGTGTAGATCAGGTGGGGAGGCCTCCATCTCCTCTTCCAGATAGCCTATAGGCACCCTCCCACCACCCCCACCGCCTCCTCTCCTCCCCGCAGCAAGAAGAATGTCAAGATAATCTTCAGGTGGCTGGTGCAAACAGCGGCGCGCTCCCGGGCGCTGACTTGCTGACCTCTCCAGGCTAATACGCGCGCGGGGGCGCTCTAGGAAAACAACGGCTCCCGCGAGCGAGCCCAGCGTATTATAATGCCGCCGTTTTCCGAAAAGCCACAGGCTAGTCGGCGCGCACCAACCCGCTAAGGCCCAAACAAGCTCTCCTCCTGCTTACACACATACCAGCCGCGCAACACACACACACACACACACACACACACACACACACACACACACACACACACACACACACACACACACACACACACTGAGTGTAAAGGCTTAGCATGACCTTCTGTACATGTGCAGACCAAAGGCAAAGCTCACTGACAAATTCGCCGGAGTCCTGTTGACTGATCACTTGACATCTACGCTGCCACCACAATGGAGCGTTTGTTTTGCATTTTCCTAGAAATCGCATTGTGTGTGTGTGTGTGTGTGTGTGTGTGTGTGTGTGTGTGTAGGCTTTCTGTGGCTTTCAGATGCTCGTCAGGATGTTTTCAAGTCC
The DNA here is from genome assembly GCF_964638095.1 of Poromitra crassiceps. Lineage (NCBI taxonomy): Eukaryota > Metazoa > Chordata > Actinopteri > Beryciformes > Melamphaidae > Poromitra > Poromitra crassiceps. The sequence goes on along the minus strand of NC_139627.1, from coordinate 49,278,544 downwards.
AACAGTTACATGAACTCACGTGTCAACAATGTGCGACATATGAACTGGCTTCTTCGCTTGTGGTTGATTTCACCTGTCGTATCAGTCTAAATCACAAAGATCCCCTTGATTTCACCTGTCTTATCAGTCTAAATCACAAAGATCCCCTTGATTTCACCTGTCGTATCAGTCTAAATCACAAAGATCCCCTTGATTTCACCTGTCGTATCAGTCTAAATCACAAAGATCCCCTTGATTTCACCTGTCTTAACAGTCTAAATCACAAAGATCCCGATTCAGTCGCATTCAGTATATTATGCATTCATTGACAGATGCAGCCGTAAAAGAAGCTCTCTATGTTTGGTCAAGATATCTGGCAACTAATGAAAAGGTGTGACTTTGCCCTTAAAAAGTCTCCAGCATCTAGTGACTTTCATGTCAATACATTTGTATGTGTGGCTTTACTCATGTGGTTTTATATTTGATTATGTTTCTTTTCGGGTATGTCCTTTATGGTGTATTTTACTGTAAAAGTCGCCTGTGGACAGGTGTTGCAAATTAGCGTTCCGCTATAAACACTTAACACTGTGTATCTGGTTGTTGTGCATACATGTATGTTACATCTCCAATGTTCTGTGATGTCCATATGAAATAAACTTAACCTTAACCTTAACCTTAGTCTATTTGCCAAAATGAAATGTTGGTGTTTGGTATGGACCAGGAGCACAAGAAGTAACAAATTGAAACTTAAAAATGAAATGCAAACCGCCTCCGGAGAAAGCTTGACTCACCGACATGATCACAACACATCCTCCAGATAAAAGGATGGTCTCTCTGAACACAAAGCTGCCCTGAACACCCTGAACACCTTGCCACCCTGAACACCCTGCTGCCCTGAACACCCTGCCACCCTGCTGCCCTGAACACCCTGCTGCCCTGAACACCCTGCTGCCCTGAACACCCTGCTCCCCTGAACACCCTGCTCCCCTGAACACCCTGCTGCCCTGAACACCCTGCTGCCCTGAACACCCTGAACACCCTGCTCCCCTGAACACCCTGCTGCCCTGAACACCCTGCTGCCCTGAACACCTTGCTGCCCTGAACACCCTGCTGCCCTGAACACCCTGCTGCCCTGAACACCCTGAACACCCTGCTCCCCTGAACACCCTGCTCTCCTGAACACCCTGGTGCCCTGAACACCCTGCCACCCTGAATACCTTGCTGCCTTGAACACCCTGCTCCCCTGAACACCCTGGTGCCCTGAACACCCTCCCACCCTGAATACCTTGCTGCCTTGAACACCATGCTGCCCTGAACACCCTGCTGCCCTGAACACCCTGCTGCCCTGAACACCCTGCTGCCCTGAACACCCTGCTGCCCTGAACACCCTGCTCCCCTGAACACCCTGCTCCCCTGAACACCCTGCTCCCCTGAACACTCTGCTGCCCTGAACACCCTGCTGCCCTGAACACCCTGCTGCCCTGAACATCCTGAACACCCTGCTGCCCTGAACACCCTGCTGCCCTGAACACCCTGAACACCCTGCTGCCCTGAACACCCTGAACACCCTGCTGCCCTGAACACCCTGCTGCCCTGAACATCCTGAACACCCTGCTGCCCTGAACACCCTGAACACCCTTCTGCCCTGAACACTCTGCTGCCCTGAACACCCTGCTGCCCTGAACACCCTGAACACCCTGCTGCCCTGAACACCCTGCTGCCCTGAACACCCTGAACACCCTGCTCCCCTGAACACCCTGCTGCCCTGAACACCCTGCTCCCCTGAACACCCTGCTGCCCTGAACACCCTGCTCCCCTGAACACCCTGCTCCCCTGAACACCCTGCTGCCCTGAACCCCCTGCTGCCCTGAACACCCTGGTGCCCTGAACACCCTGAACACCCCGTTGCCCTGAACACCCTGCCACCCTGAACACCCTGCCACCCTGAACACCCTGCTGCCCTGAACACCCTGGTGCCCTGAACACCCTGCCACCCTGAACACCCTGAATACCCCGCTGCCCTGAACACCCTGTCACCCTGAACACCCTGCTGCCCTGAACACCCTGCTGCCCTGCTGCCCTGAACACCCTGCCACCCTGAAAACCCTGCTGCCCTGAACACCCTGCTGCCCTGAACACCCTGAACACCCTGCTCCCCTGAACACCCTGCTCTCCTGAACACCCTGGTGCCCTGAACACCCTGCCACCCTGAATACCTTGCTGCCTTGAACACCCTGCTCCCCTGAACACCCTGGTGCCCTGAACACCCTCCCACCCTGAATACCTTGCTGCCTTGAACACCCTGCTGCCCTGAACACCCTGCTGCCCTGAACACCCTGCTGCCCTGAACACCCTGCTGCCCTGAACACCCTGCTGCCCTGAACACCCTGCTCCCCTGAACACCCTGCTCCCCTGAACACTCTGCTGCCCTGAACACCCTGCTGCCCTGAACATCCTGAACACCCTGCTGCCCTGAACACCCTGAACACCCTGCTGCCCTGAACACCCTGCTGCCCTGAACACCCTGAACACCCTGCTGCCCTGAACACCCTGCTGCCCTGAACACCCTGCTGCCCTGAACATCCTGAACACCCTGCTGCCCTGAACACCCTGAACACCCTTCTGCCCTGAACACTCTGCTGCCCTGAACACCCTGCTGCCCTGAACACCCTGAACACCCTGCTGCCCTGAACACCCTGCTGCCCTGAACACCCTGAACACCCTGCTCCCCTGAACACCCTGCTGCCCTGAACACCCTGCTCCCCTGAACACCCTGCTGCCCTGAACACCCTGCTCCCCTGAACACCCTGCTCCCCTGAACACCCTGCTGCCCTGAACCCCCTGCTGCCCTGAACACCCTGGTGCCCTGAACACCCCGTTGCCCTGAACACCCTGCCACCCTGAACACCCTGCCACCCTGAACACCCTGCTGCCCTGAACACCCTGGTGCCCTGAACACCCTGCTCCCCTGAACACCCTGCCACCCTGAACACCCTGCTGCCCTGAACACCCTGGTGCCCTGAACACCCTGCCACCCTGAACACCCTGAATACCCCGCTGCCCTGAACACCCTGTCACCCTGAACACCCTGCTGCCCTGAACACCCTGCTGCCCTGAACACCCTGCCACCCTGAACACCCTGCTGCCCTGAACACCCTGCTGCCCTGAACACCCTGAACACCCCGCTGCCCTGAACACCCTGCTTTGAGGTGTTTGTTGGACTTTTGTTGTGAAGGGCTGTGTAAAGTCTGTGTTGGACTTTTATTGTGAAGAGCTGTGTGTATTGGACTTTTTGTGAAGTGTCTATTCAACTTTAATTCTGAAGGGCTGTGTGTGAATGTGTTAGATTTTTATTCTGAAGGCCTGTTTGAATGTATTATGTTATGTTATTATATTATGTTATATTGCATTATGTAAAATATTGCTGTAGCTTCCCTGTGTGTGTGTGTGTGTGTGTGTGTGTGTGTGTGTGTGTGTGTGTGTGTGTGTGTGTGTGTGTGTGTGTGCGTGTGCGTGTGCGGAGCAATGGTGTGTGCCTCGCAACTCCAGACAGATGCAGGCTACACACATGCCGCCAAGTATAGTAGTAGGATTGACGATGGAAGGGAGTGGGAATATGATGTTTTCATGCCCTCAGCGGAGCCTCCTATGCCACCCGCTCAGAGTTTCCAGCAGTCACGCCAGCTTACATCAGCGGGTAATCATATAGCCGCTGAAGCCAGCTCACACGCATGCAGAGGGGCAGCACACAGTCACTGCAGTATAGGGATCCATTGATGAAGCGATCATGTACTTCCTGTTTCCCTTTTACAGGTGTGATTAAGCCACAGCTGTCTGGGTTATATGAGCATCTGGCTGCTGCCCAAGGGGGCACACCTGTGTCTTGTGTCGGGCGTGTGTCAGTCTTGCGTCTCTCCGCAGACGTATGACCTTATAAGGCTTGTGGCCGTGTGGTTGTGAGGCTTGAGGTCCGTGCGTGATTTATGAAATGACTGTGTGTCTGTGAGTCGCCGCTGTGCCTCTGAATCATCCCACTTTGAAAACCCCTCCTTTTCATCCCCCTTGGATGATTTTTGTTTTTTTACACAGCAGTCCATCTGAAAGTAGTTTCCACATCGCAGCTTCAGCCTTACTAGCGTGTGTGTGTGTGTCTGTGGTTCCCTGCCTCAGCCAGCTGGGCCCGGCGATGAGGTTGGAGCACCTGTACACTGACTCAGACTGTCTGGCCTTGGCAGTTTACAACTGGCTGTGTTCTTGCGATGAGCTGGACGTCAGGAGTTACATCACGGCTTTGTGTGATGTGTTGTCTGAATAACTGCGCGTGAAATCCCTGTCACGTTCTATCAGAGACTGTATCAGTAATGAGACGACACACATCTTATTACAGATGTGCAGAAGCACAGAAAACGAAACGGAGCCGACGGGTGGGCTTTCCTAAAACCACCCACAGTCACTCTCACATGCACTGTTAGATCATCATCAATGTATTATTGTGATGAATTAAGCATTTTACGAAATGTCTATGGGAAAATAAATGGTGGATAAAAATCTCTGGTACAGGGCTGAAGCAGGACGTAGGCGCTCACTTTGCCTCTCTATAGTCTCTTATCAAATTCCATTGTAGCCGACTAGCCGCACTAAATCCATTTCCGTTGGTCAGTTATCAGCAGGAATATGGCAAATCCATCACCAAGCAACAAAGTGGGCCCAGAATCGCCGGTAGCCATTATTTTTGACCAAATGTTTGAGGGTGGATCTGATCTTTCATGTTCGGATCATCTCAGTTCCATTCCGCTGTAAAGCCCGTGAATGAAGACGGGCTCAGTGCCTTTGGGAAGATGGGCCCACACTCGGCTTGTGCTTGGCTGGACTAGTTTTGCATGAGAGGAGTGGAATGTTGAAAGGAAATCCTCGGTACCAAGACGGCCCGAGTACAGTCCGTACAGGTCCACTGATATACAGTCCGTACAGGTCCACTGATATACAGTCCGGTGTGAAAAGCAGAGCGCAGTAACTCATCGTTGCTGCTAAATATGTTGACGATACCCGCCTCACCATGTGTGGATTTTCTCTTTAATCCCAAAGGCTTTGCTACCGCTCGCTTCCACTTAAACACAAGCCTTCCCTGTATGGAGCCGACCCACGGATACAGCTACAGTTACCACGGATACAGCTACAGTTAACTTACCACGGATACAGCTACAGTTACCACGGATACAGCTACAGTTAACTTACCACGGATAGAGCTACAGTTACCACGGATACAGCTACAGTTACCACTGATCCCGCTGGTGTTGGGAAAGCATGCAAAGCATCTGGCTCAGGCCCTAAGAGAGCCCTATTACTCATGGTCCGTAATCCTGCCGCTCGTATAAGGAACATCCAGAAGGAAACACACCCAGAAAACAGAGGAGAGGACAGGAGAGGAGAGGACAGAGGAGGACAGGAGAGGAGAGGAGAGGAGAGGAGAAGAGAGGACAGGACAGGAGAGGAGAGGAGAGGACAGAAGAGGAGAGGACAGGACAGAAGAGGAGAGGACAGGACAGAAGAGGAGAGGACAGGACAGGAGAGGACAGAAGAGGAGAGGACAGGAGAGGAGAGGAGAGGACAGAAGAGTAGAGGACAGAGGAGGACAGGAGAGGACAGAAGAGGATAATACAAGAGAGGAGAGAAGATGACAGGACAGGAGAGGACAGAAGAGGACATCAGAGGACAGAAGGACAGGGCAGAAGAGGAGAGGAGAGGGCAGAAGAGGACAGGACAGGACAGCACATAAGGAAGTAGAGGAGATACATAATGGAGGGAGAGAACAGCAGAGGAGAGGACAGGACAGTAGAGGACATAAGGAAGGAGGGGGAGAGGAGAGGAGGAGAGGGTAAAGTGCAAGAGGTGCTGAGGGAAAGAAGAGGGGATGAAAGATAGATGAATGGGAGAGGGAGGGAGATGAAAGATGAGCACCCTTAAGAAGAAGTATTTCGCTTCTGGTCCCGGGCAATAAATAGATGGAGGTATTGACATCTTGATATGAGACTAGATATCATCTTTTGGATAACGTAACGTCATGATATGGCATAATAAGTCGTGTCTTTTCCTGGTTTTAAAGCTGCAGTACAGTAAAGTCATGTGATTTTCGAACGTACCAGACTGTTCTAGCTGTTCTTTTATTTGTCTTCACCTTATATCCACATGACTGATGATTATTTATTTAAAAAGAAATCTTATTGTGTAAATATTTTGTGAAGGAAGGAAACCCTGTCTTTGTATTTTCCTTGTTTGATCACAGTTTTGCTTTCATACAAGTACTTTCATGTACTCTCATGTGGCTTTGACTTACAACTGAATATTAGCCCACTGCGTAGAAAATACCGAGCTCTATATCGTGTATCGCCATTTAGCGTAAACATACAGAGATATGATTTTTGGTCCATATTGCCCAGCCCATATTCAATTCTGTGACTTCTGGACCAACACTTGAGAGGATTTTTTTTTTAAGATAAAGGTGGAGAGCGTGTGTTCTTTAACTGAAGGAGCAGAGACCAGCGTACGGTATCAGACCAAAAGCCATCGCCGGGTACTTGACCTGCTCTTCACCCGCGAAAAGAGAGAGTGGACATCTCATCGCGCCCACCTGTTTTGAAGGAAAGCTATTCTCGAGACGATTGCGCCGCCTGCCTCGCCCCACCACATCCCATACGGTCCTCGAGATAAGGAGCCAAATGAGCGAACCCGTATGAAAATAGAACGGTGACTCTGGACAAGTATGGTCCACTTCACCCGCTTGTGCGCCGTCCGGAGGCCCAATCTAATCAGGTCACCGTGGGCCCTCGCCGGGCGCTAAGCGGGGGACTGGGGGGGTGGAGGGGGGGGGGGGGGGGTCCACTCCAGCCTTACCTCAGCTGATACGCATGTGGTCAAGAGAAGGAAGTGGCTGAGATAATTGAGGCGTTGCTCAATGAGACAGGCATGAGGTAAGGCAGGAGGAATCTCTCGCAAGGCATTACCTCAGCCTGCAGGCCTTATGGGCTCGCGGCTGGCTGCTGCGGTGCCTGTCTGGAAAGAGAGAGAGAGAGAGAGAGAGAGAGAGAGAGAAAGAAAAACAACGAAAATAACCCACACCCCCTGGAGGCGGCACCTATTTTAGGCATGCCGTCCCCCGGTGGTTCATCATCATTATCGTTGTCTGTTGTGGCAGCTCGGAGAAAACACCCCACGTGACCACAACATCGCATCATGAGGCCCTTCACAGGTCATTAACGCCTGCCCGTGCCCGGTCTTGTTCGAGCGGCTCCAGTGTGTCAATTTGTAAAGTGATTTCACACCGGCTTTTACGTCTCCGACCAGCTGAAAGGGATAGCAGATTGATTTGGGAGGATGCGCGTGTGTGTGTGTGTGTGTGTGTGTGTGTGTGTGTGTGTGAGTGCGCGCGCGCAGGCGTGTGGTTTCTCTTTTTGCACGCGACCCCGCAGTCCCCTCCGAGGCAATCGTCTTCCCATCTTAAACAGTAACCTGTGCGGTCCCTGGCACGCGGCCGCGGGGCAATCTTCAGCGTGCACCTGAAAATGTCAACAATCAAAGTATTTAGGAGACATGAAATCACACACGGACGCCTTTGTTGTACGTGTTGCTCGCTCTCAACTCACAGCCGTGGTAATGAGATAAAAAGACACCTTTGAGAGGGTGGATAACTTCAGATGCTATCTCGCCTCGTCTGCATCACGCGAGCCATCCAAGCGACACCGAGGCCGTGTGTGTGGCACGTTCGCTCGCCCCGATCACGGGCATCTCGATCTGAGCGAGATAGCCACAAGCCCGGGCCGCGCCTCCGCACCCAAAGGGGAAACGCCACCCCCACCCCCACCCCTCTGCACCCGTCTATCCCCTCCCGGCCATCTGATCTGTCGCCTCTGGTGCTCTTCGACTCGCCGCTGTTGCTCACAACAATGGCAGCGAAACGAGGCAGGAATGCAGATAAATCTGCCCTCTACGTAATGCCCTCTCCCTGGGAAGCCATTTGAGCCGGGCCCATCTGATAGCAGTCGAAAGTAAACGTTCCTCCGTCATTGTTCGTCAACCCAGAGATTTGTTGTTGTTGTTTTTTTTTCTCCCTCCCTTTCCTCACCTCTCTTTCTTTTTTCCCTTTCCTCACCTCTCTTTCTTTTTTCCCTTTCCTCACCTCTCTCTTTTTTCCCTTTCCTCACCTCTCTTTCTTTTTTCCCTTCTGTTCGGCAGCCGGCTCCAGCCATGTGTTTGGAAGAGGCGAGCGCGCTGTCAGGCAGGCTGTTTCAACATGAAGTGTTTTGAGTGTTAAGAAGCTATAGCTGGAACACACACACACACACACACACACACACACACACACACACACACACACACACACACACACACTACACAGTACACACTGCATACAGTAGGTTTAAGGGGCTATGGCACACAACTACACATTCACACGCAGACTTGACGCCGTCAGCAAGAGAGCCTCTGACAGGTTGTTTTTTTGTATTATTTAATCGTGTGTCATCCGCTTCTTTTGCTATATATATATATTCCAAACCACAATAGGACTTTCCCATGAGGTCATCCGGTACTCACACTGTACACACACACACACAAACACACACCCACTCCACATCCCTGGCACACACACACACACACACACACAGACACACACACACGCATGCGCACACACACACACACACACACACACTCACACACACACACACTCACACACAGGACATGTCAGTGACAGACAGCACCGTGAGCTCCTCAACCACAGCCTGTCGACGTCGCAGGCTGAAATTATCCCGGGACAAGTGGTGTTTTCATCCTCAGGGCGTCTCATACTATACTTTCTTTTTCTCAGTTGTCCCAAAGGAAACCAGAACATGTTGA